>NC_136509.1:82988115-83008115 GCF_053919585.1 Euprymna scolopes
CCTCTGTTCTCTCTCTCTCTCTCCTCTGTTCTCGCTCTCTCTCTCTCTCCTCTGTTCTCGCTCTCTCTCTCTCTCCTCTGTTCTCGCTCTCTCTCTCTCTCCTCTGTTCTCGCTCTCTCTCTCTCTCCTCTGTTCTCGCTCTCTCTCTCTCTCCTCTGTTCTCGCTCTCTCTCTCTCTCCTCTGTTCTCGCTCTCTCTCTCTCTCCTCTGTTCTCGCTCTCTCTCTCTCTCCTCTGTTCTCGCTCTTTGCTCTCCTTGTTTCTTTATATCTTTTCTCCTCTTTTTTTTCTCCTTTTTTTTCTCCTCTCCTTTTTTTTCTCCTCTCCTTTTTTTTCTCCTCTCCTTTTTTTTCTCCTCTCCTTTTTTTTCTCCTCTCCTTTTTTTTCTCCTCTCCTTTTTTTTCTCCTCTCCTTTTTTTTCTCCTCTCCTTTTTTTTCTCCTCTTCTTTTTTTTCTCCTCTTCTTTTTTTTCTCCCCGTCTTTTTTTCTTCCCCTCTTTTTTCTTCCCATCTCTTTTCTCTCTTTTTTTTTTTTTTTTTTTTTTTTTTTTTGTTTCTATTTTCTCTCCTTTTTTTTTTTCTGTCCTCTCAGACTAGTATGCTGACACAGTTGCATATGCCTGCATTTACACTCTATTTGGAGTCACAAAAAAAAAAGTGCAACTTTTTATCTCCAACCCACACAAATATATACCCGGGGGTGTGGGGTGTGGATTTTTTTTCACTTCTCAAAACAAAACCAGTCAATGCTGTACTAATGTTTAGAGCAGATATCATTTCTGTTTCTTCTTAAAACCACTTGTGATGCCATCTTTTGTCAGCTAATAACGTTTCATCTTGATTCTCTTGTAGTTACCCATGGTTGTATAATTGCCACTGCATCATTATTTCATCCGGATGGACGCGAAGCAAAGCCTTTGTAAGTATTGATTAGTTCACTTTCGTAATACATGTGCATGCGGCATCGATGTACACAACTTGTGTGTGTAATAATTTCATGAGTAACTTTATGTATCTACACAAAATTTTATATAGATGTTTTATGCATTGATTTTCAGTATTTACTTCAACAGTGTTCAATGTTCGAGTACAGCTAGACAGTAAGTTTTGAAAATGTATATGGCAATTAAGCTACACAGCATATTTTGTTTTTCATACTTGTAACGACTCATTAGAATGACAATTTTTATAAAGATAAAACATGTGCATTTTTGTGTAGCTTAATTGCCATATTTATTTTATCATTTATGAATATACACTTCTGACCCAAAATTGAGGATCTCTTGAAAATCTTTTAAAAAAAACAAAACAAAAAAACTTTTGTTTTAAGTAAAGATTTTAAACTCCTAAGCTTAATTGCCATAATTATTTTCATAATTTACTAACATATATATATATATATATATAGTAAGTAGTAAAAATATATATAGCAATTAAGCTACACAGAATATTCCGGGTTTCATTCTCGTGCAAATGCTTATAAGCCTGACAAATTTGCATGAGAATAAAATGCAGAATAATCTGTGTAGCTTAATTGCCATATATATATATTACTAACTAACTTTACCTATGTATTGAGCACTGAAGTAGATACTGAAAATTTATGCATAAAATTATATTTTCATATATTTATGTGATAAAATACAGTAGTCATATATATATATATATATACATTCTGATGATTGATGAAAAACGTGAAACTGTTGTAAAGTGTTAACACTAAATGCATTTTGAAATTCAAGTTAACGTATATGCTGGTTGGCTCTCCAGCTCATTATTACTTTGCTAGTTTAAATGCTTAACACATAAAGTAAATAAAAGTAAGTGTGTTTGGCTTCAAAAATCATGTATGAACATTGATTTTTTTTTTTATCTATGCAAATTCATTTTTATGAACAAAGAAGAGGAGGTTTAATCTTAACTGATAATCTCTACTTATATATACTTATATATATATAAAAAGCACTTTGTGTGTGCACACGTGTGTGTGTGCGTACACGCATTTGTGTGTGCGCATGTGTAAGTTTGTTCTTGGAATGGCTGGGTGGATTTTTTTTTTTTTAATTTCATACAAATGGTGCTACTGAATAGATTTTGTATCGAAATGCCTCTGATAAACATTAATGATCGAAAAATCCAATATAAGAAGAAGCAGTCCGATTTTGAACAAAGTTAAAACCCTCATAAAGCCTAACATCACAAGCTTTAGTGTCTCGTTATAGTAATAGACCCAGGTTTTATCCTATGTAATTAGTCTTTTTAAAAACTTTGTTCGTTGCACATATCCAAAATTATGCACAAGTACTCTATGCATTCTTGCTTCTGTAAAGGTGTTAGCAACCTGGGAATCCTACGGACAGACACCTTACACATATGCAAATTGTTATGAATCATAGTTTCCACAGACCCTGTACTAATCTATCTTCCAAAATGGCAGGCTCAACTTGATTGACAGTGTCAATGGTAGAAAGGAAGGAGGTGATCCAGTCAGGGAACTGTTTCAGCAGATTTACGACAAAGTTTGAAGTCACGGTGGCAGCTTTTTACAAGATCATATGATGGGGTATCGTGACCATACGTTTCTTATCAAAAGTCTCCAGTGATGTGTGTCCTTTCAAATACGAAATTCGGATCAGTATGTGATACTCAACAGGCTCCGTTTTACACCTGACTTTGTTCAAATACCTGTAAATTACAATTAGTTAAGAGCTGAAATTTACTACATAATCCATAGAGATATAAATCATTTTACATACAAAATTTTAGCTAGATCAGACAACTGAGAGAGAGTTGGGGTATGATTGACATAAATATAGATTTAGGTCTGTTCACTAAAAAATGGCATCATGCCTGAGGTCCTAGCAAGCAAGATATATCGAACAGTCAGACTGTTGAGAATGGGAGCTTTTTACAAAAATATTAGAAAACTTAAAACTTGCGTTTTTTCAAATAAAACTTTTTAAAAAATAAGAAACATGATTTATACTGAAACTGAATTTTATTCAATATGAATTAAAAAGCAAAAACAAGAATAATGTATGTAAAATTGTTTTCAGCAAGAGACAATCAAATACTGCAAAAATTGAGTTTTGACTTTCGCGAATAAACAAATCAATTAAAATCGAACTATAAATACTTTTTTTGAATGAAAACTAGTTATATATTTTATTATTTTTTGGAATCCTTTGAGATAAGGCATCATAATTTGTGTATTTATTTTTTTATTTTTTATTTTATTTTTTTTTAATTTTATTTATTTTATTTTTTATTTTTTTATTTTTATTTTTTATTTTATTTTTTATTTTATTTTTTTTGTTTATTTTATCTACTTTATTTTTTTTTGACTGTTATCCTCATTTTCATAGTTGTTTCACCATGTTTCAGCCAACTCGTCCTCTGACCTTCCAAAGAATTACAAAAAATAAAATGATAAATAATACCATTCGGTACAGACCCAACAATAGAAGATCAGTTAAGAACACAAAATTGGATTTATAAGACCATAAAATCCAACCATGATCGTCCTTTAGGGCCTGTGGCGCAGTGATTAGAGGTGTTGAGTTTCTACGATTCCAGGTGAGCATTGTCTGAAGATAGCAGTTTCAATCCTATCCAAAGCAGGCCGGAGGATTAGTTGGCCAAAATGTGGTGAGACGACAACTATTAAGAATACTGCATACTGGAGTTGTAAACGCGGGCAGTTCCACAATAATCGTAATGAACCTGGAATTAAATCTTATCTCAAAGGATTTTAAAAACATAGCAGTAATTATTTGGGATACAGTTACAAGACTCAGCATTCCTATCTCGTTGCGGTTAACCACCTGAAGAAGGCCAGAGGATAAGTTGGTTAAAATGTGGTTAAACAACAACTATAAAGATGAGGATAACAGTTTGCAAAAAAGAAAAATGAATATGCAGAAAACAATTTAAATTCAGAGAAATAATATAAAGTTACTAGTGCGGAAATATCTTATATCAAATTTATAGAAAAATCTGTTGGATAATTTAGTTAAAAATGTGTTTTTAAATAATAATGTTATTCTAGCGCAACTCTTTTTTAATTGCACGTCTCCAAATGTAAAACTATTTTTTTTATCTTTCGGAAAATAAAATACAATCACTTTTGGACCAGTTTTATGCATTGCGCAGCATTTTTTTATTTTTTTTATTGAATTGAAACGGACAAGGTGCAGTTGTGCATCAGGCAGTTTGTCACATGACTTTTAGTGGAGAGGCCTACTATGTTTATGTCTGTCATAGTCAAGGGTATTACTTATTAAACACCTTGTATATCATTTAATGTTATCAAAACATACATCTTTTAAAGTTATCATGTAGTCTGTTTTCTAGCCTAACTAAAGGGAAATAACTGATTTTTCCCAGTTATTTCCCTTATGATGAGTAGAGTTGTGTGTGTGTATGTACAGAGAGAGGAAAGGACTAGACAAAGAAGAGGAGAGGGTCGTAAAAGAGAGAGGGATAGTTTGTTACATTTTTGCTCTGAGTGACACCAGGTAGCTCTGCTAGTTTTAATATTATGATTACTGATTCAAACAGGTCACTGGTGTAATAGAATGTAAAGAATTCCTATCTTTTGCTTCTTTTCTGTGACTAAACAGAATTTGTGTGTGTGTGTGTTTTTTTTTTTTTTTTTTTTTTTTTTTTTTGTGTTGGACCATGGGGCTGTGTTTCCGAGTCGGTGCTTTCAGATAACCACGGTTTCAATTTCCTTTTTTGAAATATTTTGGTTCTGAAATGGTTTTCAGGAATTTCTGATATGTTGTTGGAATCTGCATATTCTGTCCGAGTATGGACATATTTTCACAGTGAGTTCTGTTGATAAAGTATGAAAACCAAATTGCGTGATTCACTGGGTGAATCAAAAGTAATTGGGTGGTTAAAACATTTTCTATGTTTTCACCAACTTTCGCCGTGTGTAAGATCAGTGTTGTATCTGTTCTGATACTACACTTTGATCCGTGTCGACAGGAGAAATTCTTCCAGATTGAGACTTTTTTTTTAATTTGATTAATCGCTCCAAGACCTTTTTTTTTCTCGCCCTAACATTGATATCATAAGCTTTTTCTATTTAAAAATTATCAAAAAAATTAATACTCAGTTATGGATATGCAAGTGACTACAGGAAGGTTAACTAAATTGCATATTCATTTGAAAAGTGAATGTTAATTAATTATTCATTTTTTTATGGTTTCTTATTAGATGATTCGTTTCATTACGCTGAATTCTATTTATGTGTAGTTTCTACATTTTGCATAATGGCATAGAATTTAAGATGAAAACGTCTAGCACACACATATATATATATATATAAAAATGACCTTGTGTGTGTGTACAAAAAGTCTCTATAAAATTCCTCCCTGAATATTTGGTCTACAGTGGTGAAATTTGATATGTAGAGTTTTTGGACCTGTAGCACACTTTCGATTTAGTTTTTAGCCGGCTAAAATTGCTGCTAAGTGGTCAAAATTGAAAACGTTAGCCTTTTTGTGAGAAGAGTTACGTAAGATTTAGTCATGAAATATTAAGTTTTCCATATAATTTTTTTTCTATAGGAAACACACCTACATGTAGAGTTTTATATATAGATATTATTTATTCACTAATAGACCATAATTTTTGTTTCTATATAATTACTTTCACAATTGTTTTCTTAGTTTTAATAATTTTTTTATTTTCATTTTCATTTTCAAAAAAAAAATTTTTTTTTTTTTCATGCAAAAACTGAGTTATGTCCCTTGTATTTGATAGGTTCACAATGTTTTTGCCATTGTAAGACATAAGTAATTTATTTTAGTTTGAACCTTAACATTTAAAAACCAGGTTGAGAAACTGGCGCTGCCTATCCTCCTCTCAAGGGTAGATGGGAGTCTCTTAAGCCATGGTAGGTAACCCATCTAGTGATGGCGTCACGATAAAAAATGCCCTTGATAGCCCTAGCGAAGTATCGGGTATTCAGCTACGGACAAGATTTGAATTACACTACAAACTCATGTAGTGAGTTCAATCTCGGCTGCAGTTGAAACTGCAAACTGTTTATTAGATATATACTAGCAGGTTGCCGTGCGTTGCTTGGTCTGAATATTTTAACTTGTGCGGATTTCCTATTTAGAGCCAATTCTCTACTGATTATTATATTGTACCTAATATATAGTAGTGAATTCAAAAGTTAAAAAAAAATGATTTGGATGACATCAGCCAGAATCGAAACCAGAACATTTAGCTCTCATGCAATATTTGCAACACATGCCCATAACAAATTGACAACTTAACATAGTTAAATGTATAAATGTATGTTTGTGCATGCATAGAGTATATACATTATGTCGAATTATGCCTGCCAAGTTCCAATTTTATTTTTATTTTGAACCCCTAACAGCTATTTTTCTGGCTAATAATCCAATTGATTTCGTTACGCTGGTCCAAATACCCTATATATCATGTTTCAAGTTAGTAGACCAAAAATTAACAGACTGTTCCATGGATAAACAAGAAATGTGTGTGTGTGATAGAATTTTTCACATCAAATTTTATGCATTCATGCAGTGTAGAGAATATACATGAATAGAATTTTGTGTAATAGTTAAAAAAAAAAAAAAAAAAAAAAAAAAAAAAATTCAATTAATGACAGTTCGATTTTCAAAGGAATATGCAAACTAGTTAACTTTTATGAAATAACTCCATATCCATGACTGAGTATATTAAGAAGTTCGTTTTAATATTTAAATACAAAAGGTGGGCTTTTAATATCAATGTCAGTGCGACAAATAACTTTGTATGTGTATAGATTTCAAATTCCAAATTAAAATATAGCATCATGACCAGTATGAGGGTATCAAATAAATCAAATCTAGAGGCAGAGATAAAAATACATTAAGATAATTGCAATTAAATTATAAACTTGTATATAGCAAAAATATCAAACATACAATAAGATATATGTATGACATGGAAAGAAACTGGAATCTTAGGAAGATCTCTATCATTCCAGTAATTCAAGGAGCAACTGGACTCATGAAAAAGAATTTCAAAGACTACCTGGCAAATATACCCACTGAACCAAGTGTAAGAGAGATTCAAACAATTGCACTTAAAGGGGTAGTCAGAATCTTAAAAAGATCTCTCTGTTAGAATATCTGAGTTAACAGGTGAATGTTTGGCATCTGGTAGGATGCACCATCCCTAGCTTGAACAAACTGATGAGAAAAAGAAAAAGATAATTTATATTTATGCATGCAATAATATTTTAACAATTACTTGAGAAAAGTTAGAGATATGAAAAGCAATATTTAAAAAAATAGATCGATAAATTCTTCCACTAAATTGAATACAAGGCTTTACATTGCGAGTGAAACAGTCGCATTTGTAAGTGATTTTTCAAAATAGCGACTCGAAATAATGAAACGCTTATCTTGCAAAGCTCACGACTGAGTGAAAAATATCCTTTCAATTTTTTTTTTTTAATAAAACAAAGTCAAATTATTTAAACAATAAAAGTTTAACCAAACAATATACTTTTTTCTTTTTTTTTTTAACAAAGGCGGTTTAAAAAACATCTGATGAAATTCGAATGTTTATCCGTTCAAGTATCAAAATAAAATCTGTGTATATTTAAAATGACACTCATTTAAAAAAAAAAAAAAAATACAAAAAAATCTTTATGCTGTACATACTCGTCATAGAACGAAGATGTCATATTCTAAAAATCATATGGATTTGGCTAGTAACTTTTCTATTTGGCTAGTAAACGAAAATATTTAGTTGTCCAAAAAATTTGTCGAAAATATTTCGTTTGTCGGTAGAGCCCAGTGAATATATTTTTACTTCTTGAACTATTTTAAGATATTTTATTATATACTTATTTAAATTAAATGGTGAAAATTTAGTTTAAAACTTACACTAATAAAAAGTTCAGGAAATGTATTATGTATGTATATATGTGTGTGTGTACCTCTGCCTTTATTGTATTGACTAAAAAAATATTAGATTAAAAAAAAAAAAATGTCCATGTTCTTTCAAATGGATTCTTTGCTTTTTGTAAAAGTCTGCATTTATTTTGTCATTTTAGTCTGACCAAAAAAAAAAATTGGTTCCCATTGGTTAAAATTTCAAGTGGGTGTTGGAAGTTGTGTTGAGTGTAACAAAAAAAAAATTAAATAAAAAAATTTACAAAGTTTGTTGACTGGGTTGTTGTGAAGGCACTTCCTTTCTCTTGGTTCTTTGTTAAATTCTATTTTGGGTGGCCTTCACTTGGCTGTCCCCTTTAACATAAACATTTTCTACAACCTTAACGGACTGTCAACATTTAAAAAAAAATTATATATTTACTAATTCTTTGCTTTTCTTTTTTTTTAAAATTTAAATCAATTATTGTAGATCTGAATTTTTTTTTTTTTAAATCTTTATGCAAACTTGGAAAAGTTGTGATTATATTATGGCAGTATAAAATGGCACAAGTTTAAAGTTAGTGAATTTTGTGAATATCTTGTTAAAACACTAATAAAAAATATTTTCTGTCTATGACTGTTTGCTGCCATTTTTTGTCTTTTCTGTTTCCTTGTCTTTGCCCTTTTCTGTACCCTGCTCACCCTCTCTCTCTCTGTGCCCTCTCTCTCTGTATCCCCCTCTCTCTCTCTCTGTATCCCCCCTCTCTGTATCTTTGTATCCCCCTCCTCTCTCTCTGTATCCCCCCTCTCTCTCTCTGTACCCCCCTCTCTGTATCTTTGTATCCCCCTCCTCTCTCTCATAGTCTCTGTATTCTCCCCCCTGTCTCTGTATCCCTCTCTGTCTCCGTATCCCCCCTCTCTCTCTGTATCCTCCCACTCTTTGTATCGCCTCTATCTCTGTGTCCCCTTCTCTTTCTCTGTATCCTTTCTGTGAAGAGATGGAAATTAAAGGAATCTTGCTTATTGTCTATTGATCAAATTTAATGCTAATCTGAAATATTTAATTTTTCAAATGAGAAAAGCCCTTTAACATGCTCTAAAAGAAACTGAAAATCGGAGAATATTTCTTAATTGATGTTTAATACCTGTTAGGTATCTGGTGCATACCAGATCAGGCTGTCTGAAGATATTGGCTTCCTGACCAAAAATGCACCAAACATGGATATTGTTTTGTTTTTTTCCTTACCCATTTACTTGTATCAGTCATGTTCTGCAAAATTAAAAACAAAAACAATTTTCTTTTACAAAACAATCAAACCAAGCACCATTTAATTCGACATTAAACAACCTCAAAAGGGTTGATATGCTGTAAAACAAAACAACCAAACCAAACTATAAGATTAAATATTTAAGATATAAGAACTTCTTCCCAAATCACTGGATTCGGCATTAAATAACCTGAAAAGGATAAATATACTTATAAAAAAAACAAAAAAACCCAAGAAAACAAGCAAAAATAAAACCACCAACCTTAAAAATGCCCCCTCAAGTCTTTTTCCATTAGGAACCCTAAAAAAAAAAAAAAAAGCCCCCCCCCCCAGTCATTACTTATACTCGGGAAGGATTAGTAAGATTGTTGAATTGTTAGTTTAATGAAGAATTTTGTGAGCGTTTGGAAGCGATAAATGGAATGAACAAAGTTCTACTATTTATGTGAATGGTTTATAAATATTTGCTGAGATTGGATTTAAAAACGACCATGTTGTCAACTGCAGGGAAGCAGTTCGTGGTAATGTAGTCTGCAGACAGGAAAAAGCACGTTTCCTACCAAAATCCAACTTTGTAAGCCTAATGAGCTGAAAGTTGTTCGTGAGAACATTTCTCTCGTATATGCGTTAAATTCTTTTGTGTCTTTATTTTGTTATTTTTGAAGTCCTAATTCTGTAGTCTGAGTGTTGCCTTGTGATAAAACAGAAAATAGCAGCTGGCGTTCATCTGGAGACATGCACACTTTGTTGTTGTAAACTCATTACATGCGTGCAAGTTGTATGTCAGCAGTTTTGGAGGATTTCATTTTTTTTTTTTTTTTTTTTTTTTTTTTTAAGAAAATTCCTTTAATAAACAAATCTAATAATGGTTTTAGTTTATTAAAACTAGCTCTGTCTACTCGACGTTGCTCAAGAGTTTTTTCACTTTCAATACCATTCTTTTCTTTTTTTTTTTTTTTAAAGGGGGAGAGGGGGGTCATCACTTATCAGATCTCAAAGGCCACTCAAGGATAAGGGTTTATGAGTTAGTGACCGTTGACAAACCTGTGATGATTGATAATGGTGGAACTTGTTTACCTTAGATTTGAAAGTGACCATGTGATAGTCAGCTGAGAAGCAGCCTCGTGGTACTGTGTTCTACGGACAGGCAATTCTAGGAAAGAAACTTTGCTCATTGAATTTTTGTTAAGTTTTGGGTGTAGATAGAGGAAGAGTAAGGGAAGTTGTTCTGTTATTCCCTTTTTTAACTAATTTATTTCTTTTGGGAAATTATTTAAAGAGGAAATAGATGACATCATTAAAAAAAAAGATTATTTCATGAATTGGTAAAACTTGTCGAGAGCGTTCTGTTTTTGGGGTTGTTTTAAAAATGGAACTGAAATTTAAATTTTGCTCCGTTTTTAATCGTTTTTTGATTTTTTTTTTTTAAATTGCGCATGCGCCAATACAGTCAAAAGTAATCGAAAGAATAAAATTCAACAGTCGTTTTTTTTTTTGTTTTTTTTTTAATTAAAAGATTTTTTCATATAAATTTTTAACAAAAACTAAGTAATTTAAATTATAAACGAAAAAAAGTCAATTTGATAAAGCTTTTGGTATTAAACACCCCCCAACTTCCCCATGTTAAGAACGGCTTTCGGAATAGACACCCCTAACCTTATCAGCGTACTTGAAAACCTGTAAAAGTTGACATTTCGAATGTGGACGGTGAGTTTTCGATTTTTTTTATGCATGTCGCAATTAAAAAAAAAAAAAAAAAGTTAAACGGAACGAAATTTAAATTTCCGTTCTATTTTCAAAACGACGTTCTCCTCCAGTTTTACCATCTTTTTTCAAAGATCTTTCTCTCTTCCTTTTGTTGCTATTAACTTTCACTCATGGATTCAACAAAATATACACTTGTTCTGTTAAATAAAGTTCGAATCTGATATGTTTGAGTGATTGGTACATTTTTTTTTTTTTTTTTTTGAATAGAAGAGATAGATTACATCATTGAAAAGATTATTTCCCTAAAGTTATTTGAAGAAGTTAGAACACAATATAATGTTATAATTGCTTTTAATATTATTATACTAGCAATGATACCCAACGTTGCCGGGAGTGAATGAGAATTAATGAATGTTTCGCACTTTCAATGTCACCCTCCCATACTTTTATTGTTATTGAAATAGGTGGAATTGCCCATTTTTCAATAAAATCGATTGATTGCCTGCTACTCGTTGTAGCAGAAAGAAGCCTCACATGCCTCCCTGCAGTGAGTCAGTCCTTCATATATTGTAGTCTACATTTCACTGTAGAAAACCTATTCATTTTATGAAACATGTTATACATAATGACTTGAATTAAAGTTTAAAATGTAAAAGTCAAGTATCATGGCTCAATCGTTCTCTAAACAGAAGTATTCATGCCGAACATACCTCTGTCTTATCAAAGAACCTATTAATTTTATATGCTGGGCTCTTCTGCTTGTGCAAATGCACCTGTGATGTTAGGCTGTATAAGGATGTTAACTTTGCTCAAAATTGGACCGTTCCTTTAATCAAATTTGTTTGCTTATTAATACTTACCGGAGGCATTCTGATATAACAACTATCTATGAACACTCCCAGGCATATAAGTACATTTGTGTAAAATTTCAAAAAAAAAAAAAAAAAAAAATGGCTCTGCCATTTCAAACTCTCGGACACACAATATCTTTTATAAATATAAAAGCGAAAATGTATGTATGTATGTACGCTTTTCCTCAATGTCCACAAAAGGCTTCTTTCAGAGAAGCGCTCGCTCGCTTCACAACTTAAAACTTTTTATATCATCTATAAATTGTAATATCTCACAGTTAACCACGGAGCTAGCCTGTCTATTTAATTTTATTGACTTTCAAACGTTAATTATTCCACATTTCCCGCATCGGCATGCGTTACATTCGGTTTTCGGTATAAAATAAAGCGAAACTCAACTCTAATCACAGACCCAGAGCCAGTGATCTCTAGAGAGCTAAGTAACGTTTGGTCAATGTCGACTTCGTCATATCAGACGGTAGCTTTCATTTCTAGACGAGGAAGCGGGTTTTTAAAAACAAACAAACCGATTTATTGACCTCATTAAAAACTCCCCCCCCCACAAAATGCTAACTGCTGAATACCTATCGCCGTCACGTCAATCAAAAACGCGCACCTGTTTTTTTTTTTGTTTTTTTTTTCACACTTTACTATTTTCCAACTGTGCGTCGTCAAGGCTTAGTTTTTTTTTTCATGGGCACCTGTTTTTTTTTTCACATTTCGGGGTTTTTTCACACACACCTACAAAAACCCGGGCAACACCGGGTACCCCTCGCTAGTGTATATATAGAGACAGAGATGAATAACATCATTTACAATTATTCATTTTTTTTTTTTTTTTTTTTTTTTTTTTTTTAAGAAGACTTTTTGGTTTTTGTCCAGAATTGTCCTCCTATAAAAAAACAAACAAAAAACTGTATGATAGATGTACCCGTGATGAAACAAGAATATCATATTCCAGAAATCATGTAAATTAATCAAGTAGTTTTATTTTTATAAAGACGATCAGTTTTAAGCGATTAATGGGAATTTGTAGGCATTACAACATAAATCTAGTACAAATTATCTTTTCTTTTTTCTATTTTTTTCAAAATGGTAAGTGAAATAGACGCTATTTAGATACTCAATAAAATTGATAAATTTATATGATTTTTGAAATATATTTTCATTTTGTCATGGGTAAGTACATCATAAAAATTTTTTCTTTACTTTAAACTAAAGTGGTCTGAAGAAGAAATTAAAATTCAGGGAATTTTACTTAGTTGATATCTAACGACTTTGGATGAAATTGAATGCAAATCTGAAATATTTGAATTTTAAAATGGAAGGTTATGCTTATATTATGCCCCTCTAAAATCCATTCAAATACTCCAAAGAAAATGAAGATTGAAGAATATTTATTTGATGTCTAATACCTATTAAGATTACAGAGCAATTGGAGGTACCTTAATTTTTACAAAGTGCTCCCAGACCCTTTTTATGCCCCTTGCATAACGTTAAAACTAAATATAGCCCACATATGAATCACTTACTCAAATAGATGTATTGGAAAATTCATAATGATCGATTAATCTACAAGCCGATTATTATTAGCAGTTGTAGTAAGGATTAAATCTTCGACCTTCAGAAGATTGTCGTTTAGAACTGATATTAATCAATGCTTATAGCCATTGCGCTACAGGTACATGTGAACATTAAGATTTTCAAGTTTTAAAAGATGTGTTTAAGCTCTTATCAGCCGATATATTGTAAACATAACCAAGATAAGAATAGTAGTTCGAATGATAGAAATTACAAGTGCTTATGGCATAAATTCCGTAGTGCTTTCCATTAATTATGTTGTCATGCCTTATTATTATACCAGTACTTCCTCTTTTTAAAAAATCAACTTTGTGTCCTTATTTCCAATATGACTGCTAATGCATGTGATATTTTCTTGTGAAAATTTCTGATGAGACTTATTTTAAAAATTAAAAAAAAAAAAACCCTATTCATGTCTACAGGGGCACTATGTAAGGAGTTTAGAAATGAGGTGTCTGTTCACTATTACATTTGAATTTCAATATGTTAGTACAGTCAGGGAAGCAGAAAACAGGGAGAGGATTTTAAAGTCTATCAGTTCAAGGGAAGAAGCTGTTGAAGTAGTAGACTTTCTGTCATCTAGGGAGCTCTACAGTTAAGTGGTGGGATTTTGCTGCTTGTTGGGTTAGTCGGGAGTAATTTTTACATGAAGCGGAGCACAAATGCCACAAGTCGCCAGAGCACATCCCATTCAAGAACTTCAGTTAATATTGCAACCTATTTTGAAAAATGTTGCTTAAGTCTGATTTAGATGCTTTTTCCAAACAACTGTGAAAACTTCACTAAAGTATTTTCCTTACAAGTATTTCCTGTGGTTTTCTATGGAAATATTTTCAAACGGAAATAGCGGAAGTTATTGAAATAGTATACTTTTTTTTTTTATACTTATGCACTTACGGAACCGTGCTGAAATAATATTTGAAGAGCGATTCTTAACATGGAGAGAGGAAGGTGTTTTGTAACTATTCTGTACTTTCACTCAATCTATATATCTATAAACGTGAAAATGTCTGTCTGTCTGTGTACACTTCCCTACCAAATAAGTGTCAAGTTTCGGTCTACAGACTCAATATTTGACATAAGGGGTATTGAGTTTTGGGAAAATCTTTTTAATCGATTTTTGGCCAGAAATTTGGTTGTTAAGAGGTCAAAGTTCGATTTGACCTTTGAGAACTCTACCAAACTCCTATGCCAATTTTGGGTATAAACAATTGAAATTTTAGATATAGGTTACTTGGACATGAATCTAACTTTATAATTTTATTTGAGCACAAAACAAATGTTATGGGGTCATAATTAAGATCAAAGTTTTAAAGAAAATTGACCTCTGTGGGCTCTACCAAATTACTTGGCCAATTTTTGGTTTAAACATTTGAAATTTTACATAAAGTGTATTCAAATATAGGACAAGCTTTTTAATCGTTTTTTTGCTTTAATTTTGGCTTCCGAGGGGTCAAAGTTCAAAAGATTTTATCTTTGCGGTCTCTTGCAAATTATTAAGCCAATTTTATGTCTAAACATTTTAAATTTTACATAAAGGGTATTCAGACATGCAGCAAGCTTTTTAATAAGTTTTTGGACAAAAATTTGGCTGGCAAGAGGTCAAAGTTTACAGAGTTGACCTTTGCAGACTCTACCAAACTCCTCTGCTAATTTTGGGTCTGAACACTAGAAATTTTAGATGTAGGTTACTGGGACATGGGTCAAACATTTTAATTTAATTTGATCCCAAAACAAATGTTAAGGGGTCAAAATTGGGATCAAAGTTAAAAACAAATTTGACCTCTGCGGTCTCTACCAACTTTTTCTCTATAGTAGTTAAGGAAGCCTATTATATGGAAAGGCATTACCGTACACATTCAGACTTTTTAATATACTAGCATGGGTGCCCGGCGTTTCCCTGGTGTTTGGAGGTGTGTGTTGAGCAAAAAAAAAAATAAAATAAAAGTGGTAGTAGGAAGGCCGGCTCGAACCCGTACCGCGAATGAGGAAAAGAACAAGAAAAAAAGCATGACGTCTTTGCTGTTACAACCACTGCCAAACCGGAAGTGATGTAGGTTTAAATTAAGGCTAGACAATCGAAAAGAGAAGATGACTTTCAAAAATAGCGGTGAAAAAAGCGACCCCTCCCTGTAGAAAAGTGCCCAGTTGAGGGTAAAGAAATTAATGTCTTTAGCCAATTTTTTGGTATTTGTCGTCCGACAGGTCGAGCTTCAAAACGATACTGATCTTGTGAAAATTCGTCACTCTGTCGAAAGTTTTAGGCAGACATGCAAACATACATACATACATACATACATACATTTATATATTGGTAGCTCAAATTTTCGGCCCAAACTGATTAAAAAGCTTGCCCTAACTCTGAATACCCTTTATGTAAAATTTCAAATGTTTAGACTAAAAATTGTCTGAGTAATTTGGTAGAGACCACAGAGATCAAATTTGTAAAAACTTTGACCCCTATTATGACCCCTTAATATTTATTTTGTCTCAAATCAAGTTATTAAGTTAGATCCATGTCCAAGGAACCTATATCTAAAATTTCAATTGTTTATACCCAAAATTGGCATAGGAGTTTGGTAGAGTTCTTAAAGGC
Organism: Euprymna scolopes; assembly: GCF_053919585.1. Lineage (NCBI taxonomy): Eukaryota > Metazoa > Mollusca > Cephalopoda > Sepiida > Sepiolidae > Euprymna > Euprymna scolopes. The sequence goes on from NC_136509.1 coordinate 83,004,024, forward strand.
CAAATCGTTGAACTTTGACCCCTCAACAGCCAAATTTCTGGCCGAGAACGGATTACAAAGATTTTCCCAAATCTCAGTACCCTGTATATCAAATTTCGAGTCTGTAGACTGAACATTGACAGTTATTGCGTAGAGAAATGTACACACACACAAACAGATACACAGACACGTTCACTTTTATATATATATATATATATATATATATATATATATATATATATATATATATACACATACGCATACACATTCACACATATGGTAGCCTCCTCAGTTTTGACAGGCTGTGGATACTCACTGTAAGGATGCCTGACACGAAATTTTTGTGGCAAGAGTGCGCAGTCTCCAACCACAAATCTCCTGAGTCAGCATTATTAACTACCAATGGCAAATGAATAATTAATCACGTTGACACACTGGTTCTCGTCAGATCACTGAAGTTAAGCAACGTTGAGCCTAGATAGTAACATATGGGTGATGATTTGGGAATTTGAGGCGCTGTATGTGCTCTCTGCTTATTTCAACATCGTTTCAGTTGTCCTGAACCTCCACTTGACACATACATATACACGCACTCATACATATACATGCACACACACACACACACACATAGATACACATGTACACACACTTATGTATGCACACACATACATATATACATGTAAGTATATATGCACACACACACACATACATACATACATATATATAATACTCATCCATAAAAGGAAGATGCTAATTTCCCTAATGAGTTTATCTTGCAAATGTGGATTTTATCTTCTAAAGAAAACCAATGGTTAACCTTTAACAGATGTTAGCTTTTTCTAAATACAAATACCAGATTAATTTTTTTTTTTTTTTTCTTGAAAAAAGTTGTGGATTTTAATTTTGAAAATATTATTTTTTTATGGTATACCAAACATGGTGCTTATGCACTTTTGTTACCACACTATTTTTAAATAGTTTTTTTCAGGTTAAATTCAAGTTCCATGATATCTTGTTTTTTTATTAAATTGTTAGGTGGAAGCACAGAATAGTTACAAAACACACTCTCCTCCCCATGTTAAGTATGGCTTTCAAAATAACGTTATTATGTTAGCACGGTAACAAAAGTGCACAAGTATCCCAAACATTTTCTCTATTACTTAATACTGAAAGGCAACTCCCTGCTATTTTAAACAATTAAAGACAAACTGCTATTTTGCCCATAGCTGGAGAGAAAACATTCAAATTTTTAATCAGGTTTTTACATCAGAGTTTCCTTCATCTAGATTCATCTCTCCCAGTGAATTAATGTGCCCCCTGATACCAACCTGGAAATTTTTACAACTCGGCGCGGTACGTACAGCATCTAGACTTCCCAAATTGTCACCCATCTGGTACTGACCAGGCTCAATGTTGCTTAACTTCAGTGATCTGGCGAGAACCGGTGTGTCACCATGATTGTGCTGTGTGTGTGTGTGTGTGTGTGTGTGTATATATATATATATATATATATATATACTAACATACATACACACAAACGCAAGTTGAAGTTTTTGTGGTTATGGGTTCAATCCAAATGAAAAACTTCATTTTAATATCAAACAGCATATTTCCGTATTGAGTGTTCAATTTATTAAATATATAAAACATATAACTAGGAAATGATAACAGCAACAAAAAAATTGGCACATACCAGACAATATTTAATTCTGACTGTGACTGGTGTCTTTTAGCAATCCAAATAATAAAAAAAATCTCTACAGTATAAAATAGTCTGCCTATTTTACATATATTAATCATTGATAGCCACAACCTTCAAACCCAATTTTGAATTTCCAATTTCTGTTGTGGAAACCTGGACCATGTTCTTTACAACAAAATTTTTTTTTTCTATTCAATTTCTGTCAAATAAAAGTGAATCCCACTTTGAATTACTTTAGAATAAAAAAACAATATAAACATCATATTACATTTATTAAGACTTAGTTTTAAAAAAGGTATATATATAACAGATCATATTACATTTATTAAGACTTAGATTAAAAAAAAAACATATATATATATATATATATATATATATATATATATACTAGCTGTACCCGGCCACGCGTTGCTGTGGCTCAGTTTGTTCAAATGGAACAAATTCCTTAAGAAAAATTGCATTTTGTTCATTCATTTACTTTTATTTTTTGCAATTTTTTTAATCAATAAAAGTTATTTTTTTCCCGAAAAAAAGATTAATTTTTTACCATAAATTGTTAGGTGAAAGTTTTTTTTTTTTTTTCAGGAAAACTTGCACTTTTTTTTTTTTTTTTTGTTTTTAAAGAAATTTGGCAGTAAACGTTTCTCTTTGAAAACGGAATTTTTATTATAAAAAGAACAGATGAATGCTTTACATGAACATTGTAAATAGTTATGTGAAAGTAGAGAAAAGTTTGATTCTTTTTTTCAAGAGAATGTACAAATTATTTTTTTTAAACGAAGTTCAGAAAATAAACAGAAAAATACTTCTATCATTAATTATGCAAAAAAGTAAAATGTTGGATTTAGTGTTTCAACATTATGCTTATAAATTACGATAAAACTTGCTGAGTATGCGCTGTTTTACGGTTGTTGTAAAAATGGAACGGAAACTTAAATTTCGCTCCGTTTTAATGTTTCTTAATTTTTTAATTGTGCCCCCCCCCCCCCACGAATATAATAAACATTAACATTCAACAATTGTACTTTATGTATATAAAACAAAATATTTAAACAAAAAAAAAACTTAATAACGAAAGGGAAATAATTCCATTTTTAAACGAAAAAGTCAGTTTGGTATATCTTTTTGTTATTTTTTACATAAGTCCAGCTTACCATTCACATTGGAAATGTCGACATTTATAGGTTGTCGGGTACGTTTACAACAAATAAACACTCCAATCTAATAGATGTATCAGAATTTTTGTAGGAATTTTTGACACCCCTATCACGAAACTGCGAATAAAATATAAAAAACTCATAATTTCTCTTTTAGAAGTGGGTTGTTTATTTTCTTTATGGATTATACTTCCAAAATAAACTATTAAAGTTGTTTTAAAAGTAATAGAAATATTTTTTTTTATTTTTTAAAAAACAGTAATGAATTTTATGAACTCAATATTTTTCAATTTTTAAATTTTAAAAAATCTATCAAAATTTTTCTATTGATTCTATTTTTACGATATTTTCAGGCTCAATGTGAAATTTTATGTTCTTTCCAATTTAAATTCACCCCCACCCCATTTTCAAGTGTCTATTAAAAAGTAAATAATTAATTTACTCACCAAAGTTTTATATATCACAAATCGAAGAGAAAAGGTCAATAAATAAAATATTCAAATTTAAAACATAAAAAAGTAGTGTTTTTTAGAAATTTACCTGTGAAGTCCAAAGTTTAAAACCTTTTTTAAATAAAAACCACGTTTGCTATTTTTTTTTTTTTTTTTTAATGAAACCCTGGTCCTTGCTCCTTTAATTGAAAAAAAAAAAAAAAAAAAAAAAAAAAAAAAAAAAAAGATAGGGCTTGAGTTACATTTTTCGAGGAGTTATAAGCTTGGAAAGACAGGGTGGAATTATTTACTATTTTTCACAAAATTTCTGACACACCTACCAATTTACCCATGTTAAGAACGGCTTTCGGAATAGACACCCCTAACCTTGCCAGCATACCCGAAAAGCTATAAAAGTTGACGTGTCGAATGTGAATGATGAGTTGGACGTAATGTAAAAATGTACCAAATTTAAAAGGGAACAAAATTCAAATTTCTGTTCCATTTTTTACAACAACCGTAAAGCAGAGCATTCTATGCAAATTTTACCTAACTTACTGTATTAATGCTATTTTTTTTAAGCAAATAAAAAAAATATTTAGGTTTGGCTATAAATTCCTAAACACATTTCACCCTAAATAATTTAGGTGACTGAAATAGGAATCTAATTGAATCTTTAATTTCCTGAATAATATGCGAGAAATTCATTTTTCTTCCAGTTATATCGAATTCATTAATACGGACTTTAGGGGCTTTTTTCGTAATGTTCCTGTAAAAATTATTTTTTATTATTATAAATTATGATACTTTATTTATATAAAAA
>NC_136509.1:83018115-83145615 GCF_053919585.1 Euprymna scolopes
TCTCTATTGATTTCGCAGTGGGAGTTTGTTTGTTTGCAGTTCTAGGAGGTCCACCCTCTCAGGCCTTGCCATTTCTCTGAGAAAGGATTAGTTTATTGCTAATCGCATGAGACACTCTTACCAGGGAATGCTAACGAGGCTACCCATGCACTTTTTGCAGGTCAGAGTGCTCCACCTTAGAAGTGGGGGAGACGGACTGATTTCTTAATACCACTTTTCAACCCTGGTGTCTGAGTTCTTGCAGTGGAAGAGAACTTTTTAAAAAAAAAAAAAAGACCCTCTTAAACTGTTGAGGTTGGGAGAGTTGTCTCCCTTCTTTCACAAACTAATAAAATCAGATCCCTTCACTGTTTTTATTTTTCTTTCAGTATGTAGTCATCTATTTAGGAAAGTGACTGTTCTATGACAAATGTAGATATGTTGACATAATTAGGTGTCTAGCACTATGTGTGTGTGTGTGTGTGTGTGTGTGTGTGTGTGTGTGTGTGTAGTGCAGTACTGTGTAGAGGGAGGGAGAGAGGTAGACAATTATCTGTAACTTTGAAGGCAATTGGTTTGCTGGGAGTTATATTATCATATGGGGGGGGGCTGGGTTATGATGAGGGTAGTTGCTATCTCATTATAACTAGGTTTAGTGGGTCATGCTGCCAGCCACTGTTGGGAGTCACTTGAAAAGGAAGTATACACCACCCTACCCCCTTTCACCCGCCCACAGGTTCTCTCTCTCTTGTGTGTGTGTGTGTGTGTGTGTGTGTGTGTGTGTGTGTGTGTGTGTGTGTGTGTGAGAAAGATTGAGGAACGATTAGGAAAGCATTTCTATTTTTACAGAAGGGTTCTGGTAAATCCATACACACCTAACCACATATGCTCAGCCTGTTTCAAACAGGGGGGACAAACAATCTCTTATTTAGATTATCCACCCAGTGCTAGCATATACACCTTTTTTTTTTTTTTGTATTCATTCATTTATTTATTTTTCCCCAAGCCAACACAAGAACCTCAAGTTTAGTTTAGTTGTGTGAGTTGCTATAAAGTTTGTTTCTTAATCTCGCCTTTGTTTTTTTTTGTTGTTTTTTTTCTGATTCAGATACCCCAACTGTAACACTCTCTTAAGTAACCCAGCTGCACCAGGAGTTACGATACAGTCACAAGAACTCTACCAGCTGGCACAGTACCTTCAGGTAAGGGCGCAGTAGATTTTCTTCCACTTACCTTCTTTTTCTTTTTTATTTATTTTATTTTATTTTTTTTTTGCCGAAAATAGAAATAAACTTATTTTTCAAACGGTTTTATATATTTACAGTCTATTTTTTATGTTGATTGCTTTGTGTCTATTAAAAAAAAAAAAGGTTAGATTTGTGTGTGTGTGTGTGGGGGGGGTAATTTTCTTTACCAAATGTAAACATTACTGTATCTTACGATGTTTGGGGATGCACACCCAAACTTGTATACAAAGTCTTTATAAACAGGAAGTTACCATTCTCAAGGAAAATAAATATTGGTTTCAAGGTATTAGTGTTTTCTCCATTTTAATTTTAATAACTTTTTTTTTTTTTTGTATGTGGGGAGATAGGAATTATTGAGTCTGTATTGATTGATTTTTGTTTATTATCGACGGTTTTATGTTTTGTTTTTATTTATTTCCTTCCATTCTCAAACATATTATCTCTCTCTCTCTCTGGGATGATTAATTAGAATCGTAAAAATCAAAACTTTTAGTGGTATTGGAATCAGAAAAATTTGTACCTATTTTCCGATGCCAAAAATAATTCTTTTACTTGTTTTTTTTTTTTCTTTTATTTGATTTTGTTAAAAATAAAATCTTTCACTGCTGGTAGTAATAATAAAAATAATAAATGTTTATTGATTTTAAACTAATATTAAAACTAAAATCTATAGGTCATCCCTTACAAGTGTAATTTCTATGCTTGAAAAAATATCTGCACATTTAATGTGTTTGTTTTTTTTATGATAATTGGAAAAAAAATAACTACTTCATAGTTAAATATTTAGAGATTCATAAAGAATCGGAATTGGGAATTTAGTAAAGGATCGGTAATTGTACTGGAATCAGGAGGAAAAATATTGAAATCATCCCATCATATATATATAAATTTACCAAAATGATCCAAGATGGTAAAATTAAAGTATATTATAAATATTAAAGAATTAATATTTATAAAATTATCTCAGCCAGATGTAAAAGCTCGATAAAACCAAATAGGAAATAGAGCTTATAATATGAGCAAACAGTTAATAAAATATGTTAAAAAACACTTTGAAATGAGTTAAAAACATATTTAATCTGAAAAGAAAACACTAGATAAATGGATATATAGAGAAACAAATTGAATTTTTTTCATATAGACTTTCCTTGGTTCATAAAGCAAAAATAAAATGAAACAAAGAATATCTTGGAATTATATATTGAAAAATAGGCTTAAAATCTATGCATTAATATCGTAGTACCTTTAACGTACATATGTATGTGTGTCACGGTTTCTAGATTTTAAATTATTTGATCAAATGTTAAATTATTAGTATATAGATACTAGATATTTTAATGTTTGTAGTATGTCATCACCTTTTATCTTCCCTTTTGATAAATAGGATCTCCCAATCACAAGAGATGCAATGTTATGTAAAAATATATATATATATATATATATATATATATATATATATATACTAGCATTTCAGCCTGGTGTTTGGAGGTGTATGTTGAGGGGAAAAAAAAAGAGCGGTCAATTTTTTTTAACTTTGACCCCTATTATGACCCCTTAACATTTAGTGTTTTGGGCTCAAATCAAGTTATTAAGTTAGACCCATGTCCAAGGAACCTATATCTAAAATTTCAAGTGTTTATACCCAAAATTGTCGGAGGAGTTTAGTAGAGTTCTCAAAGGTCAAATCGTTGAACTTGGACACCTTTATAGCCAAATTTCTGGCTGAAAACGGATTACAAAGATTTTCCCCAATCTCAGTACCCTGTATATCAAATTTCGAGTCTGTAGACTGAAAATTGACAGAGTTATTGTGTAGGGAAATGCACACACACACACAGACACGTTCACTTTTATAGATATATTAAATAATGAAGAAATGATGTTGCTTTTGAGCCGTATGTACATTGTTGGTCTCCTGGCCAGGATCCAAAAGTAGTATCTGTTCTGTCTAAAGATGGTAAAATTATATTGTGGGGTTTCTGGTACCCATACAATGGAAATAAGTCACAGACTCCTATAAGAATATTGGAAATAAACCATAATAACCAGATATATTCTGACACTACATTAACCAAATTACTTAGATAAATACTTTCTCTTTTTTTTAACAAAAGGGCTACAATAATATCGCGGGGTCTTCATTCGCACTGAGCATCCACAAAATGCCTAGCAGCAATATATTACATATGAAAGATGCTGCTTTCCACAGGGCCCACTAGTTTATATAATTATTTTCATTGGTATATTTAAGATTTAAAATGAAATAAAATTAATTTGTAGTGAATCGTTAAAACAATTTGCTATTTTACAGCTATTTATAAGAAACACAGCATCAACAAGTGTTTTTATTTTTTTTTAAGAAAACATCACAGCGCTAAGTTGTTATATTACTTAACTTCGTATTGCCCATGTTAAGTTTTCGAGGCAAAAATTGTATGACCTAACTATATTTGAAATTATTTTCTGATTATTTTTCTTCCCATGGACAATGCTGAGTGAATACGGCTAGTTTAGAACAAATATAAACATCAGTGTATCGTATGATGTTTAGGGAAATGCAAATCTAAACGTGTATGTAAATAAAGTCTCTATGAATAGGAAATTGTATTGCACAGAAAAAAAAGAATATTGGTTTGGAGTTATGGGAGTTTTTTCCATTTTAATGTGTTTTGGGGGTGGGGGAGGGTGGATTCTGTATTGATTAATTTTTGTGTTATGGAGTTTTATTGTTATTTTTTATTTCTTTCCATATCCAAACATCACATCTCTCTCTCTCTCTCTTTCATATATATATATATATATATATATATATATATATATATATATATATATATATATAATATAATATAATATAATATAAAGCTGAACATCTATGTGTGTGTCTGGTCACGAATAGGCTCCTATATGGTTGACTATTATAGAAAACTGATCACATATAATGATAGAAGATGTATCGAGACACAGGACTGGGTATGTTTGATCTGGCGTAATGATGATTCATTAAAATTGTGGGGCCTGCGTACGCGCCTGGTCCACAAAGTATGTAAATAAAAAATTAAAAAAAAACGTTTACAAGTGTTTTTGATATAGATGTACATATTAATACTTCGATAAGTATGTTTTAACTTAAATAGGGATGGTATAATGAAATTGTGGGGTCTGCGTTCGCACCTGGCCTCCATAGAATGGAAATAGGCACAAACTTTAATAAAGACTTTTCGTATCTATCTGCGTAAGTATACTTCGATAATTATGTTTCAGTTTGGAGAAATATAGTATAATAAAATTATTGGATGTTCGTTCGTGCCTGACCTCCATAGAATGGAAATATGTCACAAAGTTTAACAAGGTTTTTTAATATAGATCCACAGAATATTATGATAAGTGTTTCAGTGTGAACAGGTATGGTATGATAAATTATGGGGTTTATCTATTTTATTTTTACTTTCATCATATTTTGCTTCAGTTTTGATACCCCCAAATTCGAAGCTATCTCTTTACAACGCTTCCTTTTCATAACCTATCATACTTTCATAAATCAGAGTCCATTTTCTGTAGGCTGTTTTTGAACCCAGTCAACGACAGGTACTTTTGCTAGTATATATATATATATATATATATATATATATATATATATACACACACACACACACACACACTCAATTTTTTCACTTTTTATAGATACAAATCCTTAATTTAAAAAGCTCAATGTGATTACAGAGCATATATAACAAATAAATGATAAAAGTCTATATTCCAAATTTCATGATGTTGACCATCTTACTATTTATTTCTTTAATTCCGTGTGTGTGTGTGCATATATATATATATATATATATATATATATATATATATATAAAATGTTTATTTCTACAAACATAATTGACTGCATATGTGCATACATGTTCTGCTGTCGGGTTTCAGTGAAATTACATATTACTAATCCTTGTGTATGTGTATATGTACATATACATGTACACAGTCATAAGTCAATATCTGTGTTATAGAAATCGATATATTAACAATACATTTAAATAATTTTCAATTGGGGTTAAAATTTTTACTAAATTTATACACACTATTAAAAATTTTTTTCAATTCCATATGGTCGGTTGGTTGTTTTACGGCATACCAACCCTTTTCAGGTTATTTAATGCTGAATCCAGTGATTTTGAAGAACGATTTTTTAATAGAGTATATCGTTTTTTTTTTTTTTTTAAGTCTGTTTCTATTTAACCCATAGTTGGGACCTTAACAGGTACTATCACTCCGGGTCAGAGTGGACCTGGGAGCAAGGGCAATTAAAGGGTGGCTTCACACTCCCCAAAGCCTGCAAGCTGGGGAGTCACCATCGGATATAGTTTAAGGTCATATCAAGGACCAATTCCATATGGAGTCACTAGAGTTAGGTTCACAAAATAACTGAAAAATATTGGAATGTAAAAAAATATATTCAATTTTTTTCGGATAGATTTTCTTTGTTTCATAAAATAAAAATTAAACAAGATTTAAGTATTTAAGAATTCAGGTGATCGCTCATCCCCCTCTCAGTACAGGCCAATAAGTCTCCTGTGCGTCATGAGTAAGTTGCTAGAATCTGTATTAAATACAGAAGTAATCAAACATCTCAACAAAAATAACCTTCTTAGTGACACTCAATATGGTTTCCGTTCTGCTAGATCTACAGCAGATGTCCTTACAGTTATATCGCATAGGATTAGCAAATCTCTCGACGGTGGCAATCTTTCTAGGGCAATTGCTCTTGACATATCTAAAGCCTTTGATAGGGTATGGCATAAAGGTTTACTTCATAAGATCGCTAGCTATGGTATAGCTGGAAAAGTCTTCTCAATTATTAAATCATTTCTTTCTGATAGATTCATAAGAGTAGTAGTTGAGGGGCAAAAATCAGAAGCTCACAATATTAATGCCGGTGTCCCTCAGGGATCCATCCTGGGCCCAACTCTTTTCCTGATCTACATTAATGATCTTCCAAATCATATCCTTACATCATTTGTAGACATTTATGCTGACGACACTACCATTTATGGTACCACATCTAAGACAGTAAACGAGCAAGTTCTCTCCAATTCTCTCTCCTCTGATCTTGAGCACGTAGTACAATGGGGAAAGGAGTGGCTGGTTACTTTTAATGCATCTAAAACCAAGCTTCTCTCTTTACATCATCAACATTCTAATCCACATTTGTCATCAATTGAAATGAATGGCTCTCGTCTTCAGGAGGCCTCAAGTTTTGACAAGCTTCTGGGCTTGACCATTACTCCTGATCTTAAATGGAACACGTATATCAAATCTGTTGCCAAGGCCGCTGGAAAAATGGTGGGATCTTTCTATCGATCCAGTAGATATCTCACTGCTGATGCTATTCTCTATCTATATAAGAGCCAGGTACGTCCAAGGATGGAATACTGTTGCCACATCTGGGCAGGAGCTGCTAGAAAGAACTTGTCCTGCCTTGATAGAGTTCAAAATAGACTTCGTAGCCTCGTAGGAGATGTCCTTTTCTCCTCCTTGCAACCTCTATCTCACAGAAGAGATGTTGCGAGTTTGTCTCTGATGTATCGTTATTTTCATGGAAAGTGTTCAACTGAGCTTCAATCTATGGTCCCCCCTCGCCAAACTTTCACAAGAAACACTCGTCTAGCTGTAAACACTATCAATAATTTCCCCCACTCTTTATCTGTGCCTAAACCTAAACGTAGATTCCATGAACAAAGCTTCTTTCTTAGAACTGCACGCCTGTGGAATTGTCTTCCGTTTTCCTGCTTTCCGGCTGACTACAATATGGTTTTGTTCAAGTCTAAAGTAAATAAGTTCTTGATGAGCCGTTCCATATAAGTTATTAAATTTACCAAATTTTCATTACTAATGATTACTATATTGACCAACTTCTACTGTACACTCTTTAACCCTTATCCTTGAGTGGCCTCTGGGCCTTGATAATGTGGTGATGCCTTTGTAAAAAAAAAAAAAAAAAAAAAAAAAAAGATATTTCAATGAATTATGTATTTGAAATAAAAAATGGTTTAATTAATTTGTTTTCAATTATTCAGTCATTTTGCTATTTTATAACTGTCTATAAGAAATACAGCATCAACAAGTGTTCTTATTTTATTTATTTTTTTTTTTAAAGAAAATATCACAGCTCTAAATTTTTTTTTTTTTATTACTTGACCTCATATTGTAAATGTTGTTTTTAACTTTCAAGGCAAATTTGTAAACATGATGACTATCACAGAGTACATACTGTTTGTTTACAACAAATATAAACATTACTGTATCGTACGATGTTTATGAAATGCAAACTTGAACAATTTCTTTATAAATAGGAAATTACTGTTCACAGAAAAAATAAATATTGATTCTGAATTATTTTCTCCATTATAATGTTTTTTTTTGGGGGGGGGGGCGGAATCATTAATTCTAAATTGATTGATTTTTGTTTTATTATTTAAATTCTTCGGACTACTTTTCTTTTCACAATGTTTTGGTCGATGTAACCTCCAACCTTCAAGTAAATTTTAATGAATTTGGGAATCTTTCTGTCAAATTTTGAAGAGTGGCTGTCTTGTGCGCCTTTTGAAGCCAATCTAGGGGGGGGGGCGGATCAAAGAGAGATAATTGAATAATTCAAATTTGTGAGATTTATGTGGTAATGCCTATGAATCTCCATTAATCATTTAAATGATTTTCTTGATAGAAATAAAACTACTTGACTAATTTATGTGATTTTTGAAATGTGATATTTTTGTTTTGTCATGGGTACAAGCATCATAGATTCTTTTTTTTGTATTTTAATATAGAGGGAATTTTGGACAAGAACCAATTCTTTTCATTTATTTAATGGGAGAAATATATAATTTAGTTTATCCATCATTAACTTTAGTTTTAATGATCACATACACACTAAAAAAACAATCAGCTGACATCTGAAAAAATTCTAACCTTGAACCTGAAACATAGAAATAACTACATGAAATGATTAAAAAATCTTCAAAGCAATCAACAGAAAAAAAAAAGAGCATAAACAAAATTGTATTTAGCAGAGGTACTAATGTGTTAGTTTTCAACAACTAATTACAAAATAAAATTACAAGATAAATGAAATAAGTAAAAAATTATGTCCTTGAAAGGGATATATTTGTTTGAAGTAGCTTAGTGATCCTGGCTACTTAATCAAATAATACAATCTGGTAAGTCATCTTAATGAAGGTTTTTCGTAGTTTTAGCTGGTGATATGCTTAAACTTCAGGATTTCGGCATATCTTTTACCTCTCTCTCAGGCTCAGGCTGCTATATCTGTTTGTGTTTATAGGAGCCAATCATATTCCGGAATGGAACCCCGATATATTCATTTTAGAATTATTAGGGCTTTTTCCGTTTTAATATTTATTGATTGATTATTGATTTTTGCTGTATAGAAAGCATTACATATTACCAATATAGTAGTTAAAAAAAATAAAATGAAACCATAAAAAAAATTCAATATACACTGACATTCTTTTTGGGTCGTTTAGTTTACGTTTATTTTGTCATCCTGACACGAAATCATTTTCTTGTTATCCTGGGAAAAATCAATTGTGAAAATGATATTCTCTTGAAGGTTGAAATTCTCAGTGTAGGCGATCGAAAAAACACTATAATTGGAATACCGTCAGGACCAGTTGCTTTACTGGAGTCAAGGTTCTTGATTAGCTTGGCGACCTTACGCACAGATATTTGTATGTTGCATAGCATGTTGTCTGTTATAGGAGGGAATATGGAGAGTTGATGGCCTTCGTCGCACAGGGTAGAATTTGCCACAAGGTTTTTGGCAAATAGTTTGGCTTTGTTAGATGCTGTCGAGATGACCTCTGGTCCATTGATAATGGTTGGGATAGAACGCACGTTTCTGTTCAGGATCCTATTTGCTATTTGCCAGATTTGCTAGGACCTATATCCAGTCATGGTTGATGGAACAAGAACATGCTACCCACTGAAGTAAATAAAAGGCTCTGTTCAAAATTTCGTCCAAATTTTTGAGTTTGACAAGATACGTCTGAAGAAGGTTCTGACCTTCTTCAGTATCTTGTTACATCGACTGAAACGTGAGAATGATACTCGTGATGAGAACAGTAGTTCAATGAATCCAAATAATGTGAATATGATAGACATTTTCAGTAATGACCAACGATATTCATTTACTCACTTTTGAATTGCCATATGCCTAATTTGTTCAAATGTAAGATTTTACATTCTGTGTAAATAAATATTTCAATGTGTAAGGTGTTATCTTTGGTCAGAAGCTAGAGATCCTTCTTGACTGAGTTGGTTTTTATTTTTGGTTCATCCAGAGTGCCCTGCATAAAAAATTGTTTAATTTTGTCCTTGTGAGAAGATAAGTAAATTGGGGTCGCAATTTTTTTTTTTTTTTTTTTTTTTTTTTCATATTATTAATTAAAAATTTTTTTTATATATATGTGTGTGTGTTGTTTTGGTAAAATGTTTTTTCAATTATATTTCACTCTTTGTGTGTACCAATCCTTTTTGTTTAGAATCTCAGTGTATGCTAGATATAACAATAGATCATATATTTTTAACAAGACGCAAAGTTCTTTCAGAGGGCCTAGGGCAACCTGGATGAGGTTTTGTGCACTCTTTGTCCTCTCTTGTGAATTGTACGATCACTCTAGTAACAGTAAAAAAGCGTATTGAAAAATATCCTATTTTGCATTGACTAAGACCAACTTCATGTTGAGCCATGATTCGTCTTTGCAGAAATTCTGATGGGTCTGATGTTTCTTTGCTTTGTAGCATGCTTCAATGTTGTTACATGCAATTTTAATGAGCTACTCAAAGTTATTTCTTGTAAATATAAATAAGCATATATTAATGTTAGGAAAAATATTTATCTTAGTGTTTATTAGTGTCTATTCTTTTCTGTCATGTCTTTGTGCGTGAATATATATATATATATATATATATATTGCACCCAAATATCTTATAAAAACCAATGTAATCTTGACACTTGTTTCAATATCAATTCTTTTTTTGGTCTGATGACGTGTTGTCTTTAAATTAGAACTCCACTGAAACATGTATGCACATATGTAACCAATAATGTTTGTATAATAAACTGACTATATATCAGCTCTGTCCTGCATTGAGCTATCTTTGAGGCATGCCTTTTTTCTGTTCTTGGCCTTCGGGCCGGGATCAAAGTGTAGTATCTGTTCCGGCAGATACTGCAAGCAAAGACCATATGTAGGGACGACCCCACATATAAGACCTTGGTCAATGTAGGGGCAACCCTTCATACCAATTGTCACTATCCAGCTCCCATTTCCCACCTATCGGGAGCTGGCCCCTTTTCCCTCCCCCCTCCCTCTCTCTCTCCACATTAAAAAAACGGCCTTGTGCCTAATTTGCTCAGTGGGGAAGCAAATAAATACTTCTTGGCTTTCGGGCCAGGATCAAAGTGTAGTATCTGTTCTGCAGATGCTGCACCTAAGGTATTTTGTCCCAGTCAATGGAGGGGAGACCCTCTATACTGGGACAATATTATTTTTGGTAACAAGAGTGTCCTCTTTTGCCTACTTTTAGGGGAGCTGGTTTTTACCCCACATTAAAAACGGCCTTGTGCGTAATTTGCTTTGGTGGGGAAGCAAATAAATACAATCACACGAGTTTCATTGGATTTGCATCTAGGAAACCAATCGATACGACCGGGGTGTGTATATATATATATATATATATATATATATATATATATATATATATATATATTTTTATCTTTCACTGTTTTCTGAAAAAAAAAAAGAAAAAAACGTGGTCACATATCAGGATATTGATAGAATTGCTGAAAAGAAAATGTTTACCTGTAGGTAGGGAAAAGATAAGGTGGGGATGAAGGGATGCTAAATAAACCATATGAATATCTCTTCAAGCGATGACTGAGAAACAGCTGCTGTGGAATCTGTTGATATCATAAGGCCAGAGTGTGTGTTTGTAGGGCGAGTGTAAGAAAGGAAAAAAACAGTTGTCCATCATTACTTTTGAATCATGAGGGCAGAACATTTTCCCAGGGGGAAGATGCGGGTAGAAGAGGATGCTGATGATGGCTTTAGAATGATGATTCTCTTCAGTGGATAGAAAAGTACTCTGATGCATCATCCACAAGATTATTTTGCTCGGAAAATGTTCCATTTATTTTGGGATTTCTCTTTAAGGGTTTTACTTTTGAGTATACACACTCGCTAGTAAAAAAACAAAAAACTAATAATATATTGTGCTACATAGTTCAATACAAATGATAAAATATATTAGCGGGAACTGTGGAAATTCCACAGCAGACTTTTTTGTATGTAATATATTAATGTTTGCGTTCTGTGGGTGTTCAGCATAAATGAAGACCCCCTGATATTATTGTAGCTTTTTTGTTAAAACTGCAAAACTATTTATCTAAGCTAGTAAGGACACTCGGCGTAGCCCGGTTGTAAAATACGCTTAAATATGATATTTTAATTTAAGCAGATTTTGTATATATTATTATAATCAATTTTCCATCGATTCTTATATATTATAAAGATGTGATTTCAAAAATTAAAAAAATCTATCTATGACTCAAGTGCATTAGCTTGAATCGAAAGCAAAACTTATGAAGAAAAAAATATGTTTATATATATATATATATATATATGTATGACTTAAATTCCTTCAGCTATAAACAAAACTTATGAAAAATTCTTGGTAAAATTAGTTATTACAAGAAATGGAAGGTCATAACAATTAAACGGCAGTCACTCAAAAGAAAAAAAAAAAGATGTAACCGGGACACACAAAATAACACATACACTAGTGGGATGATAAGTGTCGTCTTAAAGAAAACAACACTACAGCTTTATTTTAAAACTTTTATTGAAAAACTCAATTCAAATAACTTGATTATGTAGTAAAGCAGACATCTATTCAATGTAGCCACCTTCAGCTTCAATAACCGTCTCAATATGGGTCCGGAACTGGAAGCATGCTTTTCCACAAGTGCTGGCAGGAGCTCAGCAAATACTTGGCGATCAAGCTAGCTTTGGTGTTGTGGGAGGTCATGTTGGTGATGTTCTTAACGTATGACCAAACAAAGTAGTCCAGCGGGTTAAGGTCGGGGAGAGAGGGGTGCAGTGAGAGAAGGGTACAAAGTTGTAGCACTCCTTCTGAAGCCAAGCCTGGGTCTCTTTGGACTTGTGGGCTAGTGCCGAGTCCTGCTGCCACATTCGGGGTCTACCAGCGACCACCTGATTGCATCAGGGGATCACCACACTCTTCAGCACATCCAGGTACACTTTTTACACATTAAACACTTTCAAGCCGACTTCGAAGATGTGAGGTGTCATGGTGTGGTCCTCACTTGAAACCACACCAAAGATCGTAACTTTGGCTGGAAACAATTTCATCACCCTTGGCATGCCCCTGTTATTTGTGGAAATCCAGCGATGCATTTTGAGGGTGCTGGCAATGGTCCTGTTGTCATAACTTGGTAAAGAGTATGAGTTGTACAGCAGTGCATCTCCGATCTTGCTTGTTGAACATTGTGTCACCTTTAGACATAATAGAGAGCTCCTATTGCTCTTAGGATTTGTACACAACTGGCCAACTAGTAGATGGTTTGCAACAAAAAAAGAAAATCCGTTTTCATCAAACTGAAATGAAATCATGTTGGCTTTTCTATGGCGACAATTTTATCCTTCCAATCTCTATGCATATATATGTATATGTGTGTGTGTGTGTGTGTATATATATATATATATATATATATATATATATATTATTACCGTTTTATCTGTTTAGTTACACATATTTACCAGTTCTGCTATATATATATATATATATATATATATATATATATACATATGTCCTAGCACACTCAATGTACTAGTTGTTTTTTAGTATACATTATAAAATTATAAACAGTGTAAATTAAAATCACATGGAAAATCATTTAATAAATATATAAAATAAATTAAGTCATCGTTGTAGGAAAGTGATAATTACTGCTGCTCAGGAGATTCAAACTCGGTCAAAAAGTCATATATGTAATTTTTTATTGTTATTGGCGATAGTAAAAGCATGAGAACGCTACCATGTATTGGACTTTCTAAGTGATGAAGAGTTGCCTTATTTTACATGCAGTGGCTGCATTACGTTGCTCCATAAAGCTGTTGCTGCACAAAATGTAGCCAATAATGTTTCTGTAAGTTAAAAATTATGCTAATACAAAAGAATACCAATTTTATGAAATGAATTCCTTAAACAGAACAGTTTTGCACCACTTTTATGTCCTCTTGCACAGATTAAAGTCAGGATGCAGTTTTACTGTATCTTATGTCTAGAATTATTGTTTGTTTTGATCAGAATCCAATAGATGATTTTGATTCTAGAAAATGTCTAAAGTTTAAGGGGTGCTAAGAAATGGCAATTTAGGGAAATTTGCCTAATTCGTAAAATAATGACGGCAAAGAAAAGAAAATTTAAGGAATATTTATTAATTGATGTCTTATATATATTGCTGAAATTTAAAAAAAAAAAAAAAAAAAATCAGATATCTAAATTTTCACAAAGTGCTCCCCCTTTTATCTCCTTTGAATAAAACTAAATATAGCCCACATTTAGCCATTATCCTCGAGTGGCCTTTGGACCTTGACTTCCCTGTACAAAAAAAAAAAAAAAAAATGGACCTCTTATTTCGAGTAAACTTGTTTCAAATGATTGGTTAATTAGTTTAGGAGTGGATCCTGTTCATACAAAATATACAAGCACATACACGTACCTCAGTATATATAGTAAAGACATGTCTGTGTATGCATGCGTTTGTCTTGTCTGTTCTACTTCCGTTAGTTTCTGATTTAAAGTGTGTCAATTTTTAAAGTGATGCTTATTAGTAAAGACTTGGACAGTGACAATTTGGGAAGTTAAAATGTCAAATATTTTAATTATCATCATTTGACCCCCCCCCCTCGCCCTCCTCCTCCAAATATGAATATTATTAATGCTCTACACCAGTGGTTATTTATTTTCACTTTCCATTCTCATCCTTTGAGTTAAGCATATCACATAAAGCTTGCATCTTCACCAATAATAGTGAATGTTGTTGGCACATCCTCTCTCCCTATGGTGTGTTTTTCCTTGATACTTGGTACACTTTACTGCACCTAAAAATATATATAGTTATTTCCTTTGAACTGGAGAAGGGAGAGTTATTGCCTTTGGAGTAGAGATAGAATCCGCCATGACAGTTTGAGATGTAAACAAAAATGTGCCACACATCAGACATTGAATCATCACGCATCCAGCAGCTTCCACATTACTATTTAATCTGTAAGTTGTTAAATGTCTTAACGGTTCAACTTGATCTGTTGATCATTTTCTTAGTCATTATTAAGCTGATAACCACTATCAACAATTTCACCCACTCCCGTTTTGTGCCTAAATCTAAATGCAACTTCCATGATTAAATTTTCTTTGCTAGAACTGCCCAGCTATGAAACAATGTTTCACTGGCCTACTTCCAGGCTGACTACAATATAGTAGCCTTCAAGTTCGATGTAAACAAGTTCTTGTTGAGCCATCCCCTTAAATAATCAAATTCTACCCAATCTACACCCTTACACTATCACCTTACGTTCAGTAACTCCTTATCCTCAAGTAGCCTTCGGGCCTTGATAAGTGGTGATTTCCTTGTAAAAAAAAAAAAAAAAAAATTTTTTTTAAAATGCATCATTGAATTTACTGATTGAATTTACTGGTCTTTCTTCGGTTACGATGTGGAATCTTGAGGGTACATCTCTTCTTTCCATTGCTGTCTTCCTCATCCAAACAACTGCTTTTATGGACTTTATTAAAAAAAAAAATCAATAAAAATAAAACAAGCATAAAGAAATGCAATCCGTTTTTTTTAAATCGCTTTGACATTTTATTCGTTCTTCAGAGTATATGTGTACATGCATAAAATGACCCCCAGCCTCCTTCCCAAACATTAATATCATTTGTTTTTCTTCTCTTTTTCCCTTTGCAGAACTCAATCATGTTCTGCAAAGCCAAAAACAATTTGCCTCCACAAACCTACCAGATTAAACATGAATAAATATTTGAAGATATAAAGAACTTGAAGCATAATTTTTTTTTTTACCAAAATAGCTGAACAAAAAAAGGATTGATATGCCGTAAGAAGAAAAAATCTTCTGACCTAGAATATATCGTCACAATGCTGTGTGAAGTACCACTAGTGGTGTAATAAGAAAGAAAAAAAAAAAAAAAATTAAATAATTTTGCAACTATGATAAATGCTTAATCTATACGATATTGAAATTCTTTGCTTGTGGTCACAAAATTCATTTTCCTTTCATCATGATATAATTTATCCAAAATGTTTTTATTTCAAGAAAAAATAATTTATTTAAAAACAATAGCAACAAAAATAAATCATTTTCCATAAAAAATAGTCATCGTCAGTTAAATATTCTTTAAATAAAATGAAAACTTAACTTATCTACTTAAAAACTGTAGTAAATTCTTTTTAAAACAATTAGCAGGCCACCTGGAATTGCCTGATTGTAAAATAAGCGTTGATACTATATTTTAATTAATACAGAAACTGAGACATGCAAGTATTATATTTTATCTAAACACTTCACTTCTTGGCAGTAAAAAATAATACTTGAGCTGAGATCAAAATATCGAGCCAGGTATACTAACCATTACACCACATTTACATAGTGTTTTCAAAAAAAAAAAAAAAAAATCTTATTAACATAATAAAGCGGTCATGTTTCTCGACCGTGTGTGCACAGTTGACAAACAGTTAAACATCCCCCCCCCGTACCAGTTTGCTAATTATTTTGACCCCTTAGCAACCCCTCTTTCTAGATGAAAACCGATTTAAGTTTTCCACATGTCTGAATATCCTATATACCAAATGTCAAATCTGTAGATCAAAAATTCGTTGAGCATTTACGTTGAGAAGCATCCTCTCTCATGCACGTTCTCACTTTTCTAGATATGTCGATAATAATTTCTGATCTCTTACTGTAAAACTAATCGTCAGCCAAAGAGTCTTCAAATCAATAAAGCGAATGTCATTTTTTTAAATATATTTATTTAAAACTAGCAGGGCTACCCAGCATTGCCAAGGGTAAAAGTGTAACATAACTTCTATCCCTCTCGTTTTCACCCTACTCTGTACCCCTACCCCCTCCTGCTTTCCACACCCTATTTTTTTTTTCATCCAGCCCATTCCTCTCTCTCAACATGCACACATAACTAGAGTTGGTGTAAGGGAAATAACTGAAAAATAAATGAGTTACTTCTCTTTATATGATAACATTAAACGACGTGTGTACATCTTCATAACCTTAACTGATATAAATGGCTATTGGTCTCCAAATAATGAATTTTTCTTTTCTTTTTTTTTTTTAAATTTTAGATTTGTAATATTCAAGGTTGAAACAATTATAAATAAATAAAGGTTTTTATTTTGTAGTTTTGAAGTTTTAGTTGGACATACAGACAGACATTTGCCTTTTATATAATAGATATGGCATAATCATGTTGACACACTGGTTCTTGTCAGATCACCGAAGTTAAGCAATGTTCAGACTGGCTAGTACTAGATGGGTGACCATTTGGGAATTCTAGGTGCCTCTGCTTATCTCAGCATTGTTTTCAGCTGTCCTGAACCCCCACTTGCCACTGATATTTAACAGTGCCACTCAGGAGAGGTGTGGTTGGAGATTGCGCAACTCTTGCCACAAAAATTCCATGCACAGGCACCGTTACAGTGGGTATCTATAGTCTGTCAAGACTGAAGGAAGCTACCACATGTAATAGATTTACTGTTTTAGTCAGTAGGACACCATAATTTGGTTTTGCAACAATTCATTTTAAAATGAGTAAAGTTGGCATTGTTTACTTGAGCGACATCAGATTAATTGGGTAATCAGATGATCTCATTTTATTTTGAACGTTTGAAAAACGATAGCATGAATATGAAATGGAGTAATTGATTAAAGAAAATGAGTTACTTTGACAACTCTGACGAATGCTAGTTTTCTATTAGCAGGGCTACCCAGCATTGCCTGGAAGCATAAAAATTAAATAGTGTGTTTTTTAACTTTCATGTTAAATCTCTATCTCTGGTGCTGTCTAAAGATATGGACTTCCTGACCTAAAACGGACCAAACATTAATGTAATTGTTTGTTTCTTTTTCATTTGCAAAAGTCAATCATGATCTGCAAAGTCCAAAAAAAAAAAAAAAAAAAATAAAAAATGATCCTCTACAAAACAAGCATGAGTTTGGAGATAACAAGAATTTGAAACATAAGAACTTTTCCCAATTTATTGAATGCAGCATTGAATCATCCAAAGAAGGTTGACATGCCATAAAATAAAACAATCAAACCAAACTTCATGAATAAATATTTCAAGATATAAAGAACTTAAAACATAAAAACTTCTTCCAAAATTCATGGATTTGGCATGAAATAACCCCAAAAAAGGTTTCTATGCCATAAAAACAAAATCACCAAAATTTCCCCTCTCTCTCTCTCTTTCTTCCCTTTCTTCATTAATTTCTCTCTGTCACATACTTTGGCTACTCTGATTTCTTGAAATTTTTAGTTTTTTGCCAGAAAGTTCCTTTTCTTTGCATCATGATATAGAACTTATCCAAATTGCTTTTTTTTGTCTTCATTTCAGGAGGCCCTACACAGAGAGCAAATGTTGGAACAGAAACTCTCTACGTTACAGGACCTTGTACAACACACGCAGGAAGCATCAGAAAATGGCTGGCAGGTGAGAATAATTTTTTTTTTTTTTTTTTTTTAATTCAGCAGAGTTTTTGTTAAATTAATCGCAAGGTTTGATTTTGATTGGCTAAAAAAGTTTAGTATTATCTTAAATGCAACACTGTGACCATCCCCTCTCACTCTTTCTCGTGTAAACATGCATAAAATTTTGAAGAATTAATTGCTTCAATATTTCAAGTTGTTGCTGATGAAAATTCATTTTACGGAAAATAAAAGTAAAATAGTTTTAAAAATGGATGCTTGTGCAGTTTATGGACCACATTAATTTTTTTAGCTGGGATTTTCAAGTTGAATTAGATTGTTACCGTATCTTTAGTTTATTAAACTGTTAGGTGAAAGTACAGAATAATTAAAGTCTCCCTCCACACATTAAGAATGACTTTCTAAACTGCACTTAATTCCAGAAAAAAATAAAATCAATGATGTCTGCAAGTTCATTTCAAATGATATCCAGACAAAAACTCATACATATGGGTTCACAAATGCAGGGTTTCTAAAATAGTCTTAAATTTTAATACGACGAGCAACATAACACCATATTAGTTGATATCGTCTGGGATTTTTGGTTTGTAAGAAACTATAACTGTGTCACTAACTGCACTCCTTTCTCTTTGCATTGCCTTGATTGTCACTATGATGGATTTTTCAGTTGAGGAATTGTTTAGAGACTGGATCTTCATTGTTTGATTCCCAACCTTAACTTTTTTTAATTCACAAAAACGATTATTTTTTTTCCCCACAAATTTTTGCTAACCAGTAATACATATTTTACTGATTTTTATCCTTTGGTGAAAAGAGCCTATCTTTGAGAACCCATGGGTTAAGGATTATTTCAATATCATTGATGTCCAGACAAAAACTCATACTAATGGATTCACAAATGTGCGGTTTTTGAAACAGTCTTAAATTCTAATGCTGAGGGCAACATAACCCTATATTAATTGATATGATCTGGGATTTTTGTTTTCCATGCACAGGCATCGTTACAGTGGGTATCTATAGTCTGTCAAGACTGAAGGAAACTACCACATATAATAGATTTACTGTTTTAGTCAGTAGGACACCATAATTTGGTTTTGCAACAATTCATTTTAAAATGGATAACCATTTCTAATGCGTTACTTGCTGTAGTATAAGATATCAGACCAGGATATAATAGGTAACTTTGTCAATCCCCACCTCATCCCTCTCGGCATTGCCTTGATTTTCACTGTGATAGATTCTTCAGTTTAGGAATAGTTTAGAGATTGTTTTGATAAGGCATTATCTATGAGATTTCTTGCTAAGGAGATGATCACCGAATTGGCTGCTGCCTCCAATATCATGGGAAGGTGATAAAGCAAAGACTGTTGAAGAGTTATGGTTGAAACTGGATGGACAAGTTAGACTTAGAGTTAAGTTTATTTAAAACAAATGAAAAATCTTCACTGTGAAAGGATCAGTTAAGTCTGATGCGTTCACACCTCGGATTGCGGATTCTTGTTTCTGGATCTTCAGTGTTTGCTACTTTTAGCCGTTCCATATAAGTTATCAAATTTAACAAATTTTCATTACTAATGATTATTATATTGTCCAATTTCTACTGTACACTCTTTAACCCTTATCCTTGAGTGGCCTCGTGGCCTTGATAATGAGATGATACCTATGAAAAAAAAGAAGAAGAAAATGTCCAATGTGAACAAGTTCTAATTGAATCGTCCCCCTAAGTAATCCAAGTTGCAAAATTCCCACTGTTTACTATGCTAAAATCACAATGACTAATGTATACCTATTAACCCTTATCCTCGAGTGGCCTCTGGGCCTTGATAAGTGGTGACACCCTTGTAAAAAAAAAAAAAAAAAAAAAAAAAACTATCTTCAATTCGATGGAAAATGCCTTTTATTTCACAAAAAAGATTTTTATGCTTCCTTTTAGTTTATGCTAACCAGTAATATATATATATATATATATATATATATATATATATATATATATACTAGCATTTCAGCCCGGCGTTGCCCGGGTGTTTGGATGTGTATGTTGAGCAAAAAAAAAAATAACTGGTAGTAGGAAGGCAGGCTCGAACCTGTACCGCGAAGGAGAAAAAGAACGGGGAAAAAAACCTGACGTCTTTGCTGTTACGACCACTGCCAAACCGGAATGACGTAGGTTTAAATTAAGGCTAGACAATCGAAAGGAGAGGATGACTTTAAAAAATATCGGCGAAAAAAGCGGATCCCCCCTGTTGAAAAGTGTCCAATTGAAGGTGGAGATATTAATGTTTTTAGCCAGTTTTTCGATATTTGTCATCTGAAAAGTCGAACTTCAAAACGATATTGATGATCTTGATAAAATCCGTTAACTTTGTCAAAAGTTTTAGGCAGACATGCAAACATACATACATACATACATTTATATATTGGTAATTAAAATTTTTTGACCCAAACCGATTAAAAAGCTTGCTCTATCTCTGAATACTCTTTATGTAAATTTCAAATATTTAAACCAGAAATTGTCTGAGTAATTCAGTAGAGACTGCAGAGGCCAATTTTATTTTTAAATTTTGACCCCTATTATGACCTCTTAACATTTATTGTTTGGGGCTCAACTCAAGTTATTAAGTTAGATCCATGTCCAAGGAACCTATATCTAAAATTTCAAGTGTTAAGACTCAAAATTGGTGGAGGAGTTTGGTAGAGTTCTCAAAGGTCAAATCGTTGAACTTTGACCTCTTCTTAACAGCCAAATTTCTGGCCAAAAACGGATTACAAAGATTTTCCCAAATCTCAGTATCCTGTATATCAAATTTTGAGTCTGTAGACTTAAAATTAAGTTATTGTGTAAAGAAATGTACACAGACACACACAGGCACGTTCACTTTTCTAGATATATAAAGATATGTATACACAAATGATGATTGCAACGTCTTGTCAGACGAGTGCCACTCCCTCAGTCACTGAAAGTCCATGAGCCCGAAGATAACCTTTTTTTTTTTTTTTTTTTTTTAGTCCTGCCAGCAAATTCACACACTCAAGCAGACATGACATTGAAGACGGTCCTTGGCATACATACATACCCATAAACATACACACATACATACACAATACATATAACACATACACATATATACATAAATATTCACATACATACACATGTATGCACATATACATACATACACAAAGTTACCACATATACCTACGCATACATATATATGCACCTATACGCATACATATATATGCATATATACATATACACACAAATATATGTACGTATATACATACAAACACAAACATGTATACACAAAAAGTAAATAAATAAATAAAAAATATATACACACATATATACATAAATATACAAATAGGTATACATACATACATACACACACATATGCATATATAGAATGATGGCAGATCAATTATTACATGCTTACAGCATTTCAGGGCTACACACGTGACACTTTTTCCATCACCACGGACAATTTTTATAGACAAATGCCTGAGGAAGTATCTATACAAAGATGATGTTACAGAGTTTTAGCTTTATACAACAGCTAAGTCTCTCTCTCGGTTCAAAATGTTGAGATCCAGCAACAAGCATGAGCAAGATAGCCAGCAACAAATCAAACTGCAGACCAGCTTAATGTGGGTACTGGTCTCCTGCTTTGTTTTTTTTTGTTTTTTTTAAATCGGAGATTTGCTTCACCCAGAGGGGTTGCCTTAACAGGGCTTTTGGGAGTCCTCTCCACCCCACACACATATCGAAATAAAGATATACACATACACATACAAGCATGCATACAAACAGATGCACGCAAACATACATACGCAAGAATAAACACACATGACAACATGCACATACATTCATACATACACGCATGTACATACATATATACATACACGTACATGTAGAATATATATGAAGGAGCATTTATGATGACGATGATGATGTTTGTTACGAATAGGTGAATTCAACATGAATAAAAGAGTAAAACAATCCCAAATACACCGAAGATAGAATAGAAAGACGTTCGCTTCGCCGGTTGTACAGTTTTTAAAATGAAAACGCATCCATAACGGCACAAATCCTCAACGTTCATGACGACGACGATGATGATGGTTGTTACGAATAGGTGAATTCAACATGAATAAAAGAGTAAAACAATCCCAAATACACAGAACATAGAATAGAGAGACGTTCGCTTCGCCGGTACATACATACATATATTACTGATTTTTATTCTTTGGTGAAAAGAGCCTATATTTGAAAATCCATGAGTTAAGGATTATTCTTTATCATTATTCCTTGTTTGAATTTTTGATGGATTAATAAATATTGTAATTTATTTGATTTTTATTTTCATCAATTTTCTTGTTTATTAATTGCTCTATCTAGTATGTTGTGCTTTCTATTATTTTGATAGTTTCTTATTGTAAGATAATACCCAAATTTATTTATAATTATATTTTATTTATTTATATAGCTCTCTTTCTTGCTCTCTCTCTCTCTCACACACTCTCACACATATTGATCAAAATGTACTACCAGACAAACAGATATTTAGGGATATACACAAATACCCAGTGCAAGAGAAATACAAACAATTGCACTTGAAGGGATAATTAGAATCCTAAAGCGATTTCTTGGATTGAGTTTCTGAAATAGTGAGTGAATATCTGACATCTGGTATGATGATCTATCCTCAGCAAATATAAAAAGAAAATTTGGAGGTGGGGGGGTGGGGACAGAAATACAGGGTGTTCCAAAAGTCTTTGGCACATTTCAAGATTAATGGATAAATTGAGTGAGAAAGAGTCTGATGACTTCATTTTCCAACAGGATGGGGCGCCACCACACTGGAGCCTCAGGATTAGACAGTTTCTGAACACAGCACTGCAATGGATTGGACCATCTAGGTGAGAGAATCGCAACCATATCCATAAGGATTGAGATAAGATATTTTTGATTATTTGATCAGATTGAAGATCTTTTTCTGACGTGTGTAATGTATTAATGTTCTTTGACCTCCCAGATCTCACACCCTGTGATTTTTTTTTTTTTTTTTTTTTTTTTTTTGAGAATTTATGAAAGGACTGGTCTATATGCCTTCCATTCCAAGAGATGTGGATGAGCTGAAGGTCCCCAGAGCAGAAGCTATTGCAACCATTGACAACACAATGCTGGGATATGTTTGGCAAGAATTCGACTCTTGGCTTGATGTGTGTCATGTGACCAATAGTGCTCACATTGAACATCTTTAAACATTCCATGAAAAACTTGAGATTACAAGATTTCCGAATATACCAGATGAGTTTTTATATCCTTAATATTTCTCGAGATATTCAATGTCAAAATGTGCTGAAGACTTTTGGAACACACTATTAAGGATTGCGATAAAATATTTTTAGATGACCTTCAAATTTCTTTCTTTCTTTTTTTTTTTTTGTGTGTGTGTGTGTCACCCTATATAAAGACTTTCATTTTTTTTTTTTAAACTTTTACTTTTGCTTTTATTATGAGTTTAAAATAATTATCTTCATAAGTTGATATACAGCTGATATGATTTTGCTATTCTTTTATTTGATCAGATTGAAGATCTTTTTCTGACGTGTATAATATATTAAATAATGTTCTTTTTTTTTTTTTTTTTAATTTTTAAAAAGTTAATATATAATTTTTATTTTACTTCAGGCCTTAATTGATGAAGATAGATTATTATCCCGGTTAGAGGTTTTAGAAAGTCAGCTGAATACTTATTCTAAGGTAAGTTCATCTTGGTTTGTTTGGATCACTATTGGTTGTTATTTTTTATGTTTCAGTTGATGTACCATTGGGTGTATTTGATTGAACTTTGTAATGTATACAAAATTTAGTACTTAACCATTTAAAGTTAAAAAGTTCTGTATAAAGTTCACCAAGAGAGAAGTTGCACCATTTAGGACATTTATTTTTTATAAACATTTATTTTTTAATTTAAAAAAAAAAAAAATTATGTTAAAATTTTTAAATTTTAGTTTTTTAATTATATTTTTATCTATTTAAAAAAGTTTTATTAAAGTGTTTCTTTTAATATTTGTGAAGATTTCAGTTTTTTTTTTAAACTTATTTTTTAAATTAAAAAATTATTTTAAGTTCCAAAAATTATGTTAAAACAATTATTTAAATTATATTTTTTTATTAAAATTTTTTTTTGTTTTATTAAAACATTTAAATTTTATTAATAAAAATTGATTTTTGGATTTAATTTTATTTTTTATTTCAAAAGTTAATGTAAATTTTTTGCTATAATTTTTTTTTTTTTTTTTTATACTATAATGAAATTATTTTTACAAATTATGGTCAAATGTATGCTCAATGAGAAAATTATATGAATATATATATATATATATATATATATATCACAAAAAACAAATAACATAAGTAAATCAAATCGTGATATATCAAAACAGTCGGCGAGATGGACCAGCAGATAAAGAGGTTAGGCTCATTACTGTGGGGTCCCGATTTTGAATCTTGCTAGATTCAGCCACTCTGATGAGTCGTAGACGATGAAACACGTCAGTGGATAATTATATTTAAAAAAACAAAAACAATATATATATTTGAATTTTAAATTAATAAAAGAGCTCTTATTTAAGATAATTGCCACTTATAAAATATATTAAATTCTTGGTAGCTAATTTTTATGCATGTGCTTAGTTTTTATTTCCTAATTTATTTTTATCCTATTTTTTTTTTTTTTTAGAATCATGCTGAAGATACTCTTCGACAAGAACTTGTAGCTCTGCATGATGACAAGCATCATTATGAAACAACAGCTAAGGTTGGTGCAATTTTCTCTACCAAACTCCTCTGCCAATTTCTGGTCTAAACACTTGAATTTCACTCCTGAGCTCCTGATTCACATAAAACAATTAAAAATTGTTTGATGTGAATCAGGAGCTCAGGAGTGAAATTGTTAAGTGTTTGTGCAGTATAATCGGATCTCAAACAAATGAATTTTAGGTTAAAACATAATTTTGTTCTTCATGTCGAAATTAGTAAGAATTCCAAAAAATTTGGAAAATTATCAAGTAAAAAAAATAATTACAAGTAAAAAATAAAAATTTATCGAATTATAAAGTTTTATATTTGTATAATGTTAAAGTGTTTTTAAAATCTGAGGGAAGTAACTGCAGCTTATGATTTTGACAAAATATTAAAATCTGTCATTTCAAAATGTAAAATGGCAGAAAATAAAAAATAGTTTCAGATCTTCTGCTCAATCATAATTTTATAATTTTGACATGACATGCAAGTACTTAAATGTTGAAATCATCGTTATATGGATAATTACTCTCCGTACTCTGATCTCTTGTTCTTAATTCCCTCATCCACCTCCCTGTCCCTATATTGCAAGTAAAAACACACTACATGCAAATATATATAATCTATCTATATATCTATAAAAGTGAACGTGTCTGTGTACATTTTCCTTCGCAATAACTCTGTTAATTTTCAGTCTACAGACTCAAAATTTGATACACAGGATACTGAGATTTGGGAAAATCTGTGATTGGTCTTCGGCCAGAAATTTGGCTGTTAAGGGGTCAAAGTTCAACGATTTTACCTTTGAGAACTCTACCAAACTCCTCCAAAAATTTTGTGTCTAAACACTTGAAATTTTAGATATAAGTTCCTTGGACATGGATCTAACTTAATAACTTCATTTGATCCCAAAACAAATGTTAAGGTGTCATAATAGGGGTCAAAGTAAAAAAAAAAAAAAATTGACCATTTTTTTTTTTTTTGTTTTTTGCTCAGCATACATCTCCAAACACCCGTGCAACGCCGGGCATCCATGCTAGTCTATCTATAAAAATGTATGTGTCTGTGTGTCTGTCTGTGTACATTTTCCTACGCAATAACTCTGTCAATTTTCAGTCTACAGACTCGAAATTTGATATACAGGGTACTGAGATTTGGGGAAAATCTTTGTAATCCGTTTTTGGCTAGAAATTTGGCTGTTACGGGGTCAAAGTTCAACGATGTGACCTTTGAGAACTCTACCAAACTCCTCTGCCAATTTCTGGTCTAAACACTTGAAATTTTACACATAGGTTCCTTGGACATGGATCTAACTAAATAACTTTATTTGAGCCCAAAACAATAAATGTTAAGGGGTCAAACTTTAAAAAATTACCGCTCTTTTTTTTTTTTTTTTTTTCTCAACATACACCTCCAAACACCCGGGCAATACCGGGCTGAAATGCTAGTGATTATAAAAAATATATACTTTTAATGTATATGTTCAATAAAAATTTTTTCTAAATTTCCACAGTTAATTAAGCTCAATAAAAATAAATTTACACTTTCAGAGCATAATATATCTGAAGAAAACATTCCAAAGATGTATTTATATCCTACTCCTATTATTTTATTGTTAGTATACTGTGTTTTGCACATTTTTCTTGAACGGGGAAAATTCGGCAAACAACTCATCAGAGACATGTATTTTCCTAGGAAAAAAGACACAGTTGCCGATACATGAATTAAAATCTCCTTATGGATTCTGAATTACAATGCTTTTGTTTTGTTTTTTATCTTAAAGGATACTAACAGATTATATAACAAGTAAAATCTTTACCTTTGAGTTTTAAGGATTTCTATTTCCTTCAACCAATTTTTATTCTTTGTAATCCAAGAAGAAAAAAAAAATCTCCAATTGTGTCTTTTTTCTGAGAAACATAAATTTGTCTCTGATGAGTTGTTTGATGAATTTCCACCATTCAATGAAACATGTGTAAGATGCATTATGTCAACAATAAAATAATATCCGTGTGATATAAATACGTCTTATGTTTAGAATGTTTGCTTTCAATATATATATACACTGCGTGTCAAATTATTAATGAGATAACATTTTTTTTACCAGTTTCAGAAACTTACCAGTAGTTTCTATCAAAAGCTTCGGGAACGTTGGCAATGCTGAGCTGCACGTACTGTGAAATTTTCGTACTGTTCCACGCAGTGTAAACAACTTGCTATCGTAATTGCTGAATCTACGATATTTGAGGTGTGTCAAATTATTAACAAGGCATTTTTTTCGTCAATAAAATGGGTCATAAAGGTTGTTTGAGTTGTTCTGAAGAGTACTATTACAGAACAGTTAGCAAAAGGGAAAACTACCCTTGAAATATCGAAAATGATAGTAAGGTACTATCAAACTGAAGTATGTAAGAGAGCTGATAAAGGTAAATCTAAAGTTATTTCATGCCGTTTTCTATTCTAACTTAAACGTGAAGTTGTTAAGAACCCTGGGCAGACAAGTCGAGAAGTCTTTGCCCAAACTTGATTGAAGAATGTCTCAAAAAGTAATCGATGTCGCCTTCTGAAAGAAGTGGCAAAGTCTGTTAAGCCTGTGACAAAGCCTCTATCAAAGTAACATCACATACAAAACCGATTGAAATGGGAAGAGGACAACATGAAAACGGATTTTGCCAAAGTTTTGTTCACGGATGAAGTGCGTGTCACTCTTGATAGTTCAGATGGCTGGAGCAAGGGATGAGTCCTAGATGGAGACATCGTCATCAGCGTTTAAGGCGACAACGATGTGGGGGTGGGATAATGATTTGGGCTGAGATTATCAGAGGTACTTCAGTTGGCCCATGAAGAGTCACAGAAGGCGTAAATTTATCTCCTTGTCATTTTCATTTAATTTCTTTGTTACACATGTAATCACGTTACAAATTATTGATTGTATGATAGTAATGTTGTTGGTCAGGTTGATATTTGACGAAACTGTCTAACCTAACAAGCTGCAAAATCCCACCTCTTCACTGTGGAGGTACCTAGATGCCGAAAGGCCTTCTACTCTCATAGTTTCTTCTTTCGGGCTGTTGGACTTTGGAATTCCTTCCCTGTTTCTTGCTTCCCTGACTACTAACCTGCAGAAAGTTAAATGTATGTGAACAGATATCTTACTGCTCAATTCCCAATAGTCCCCTGTTAGACGTGATCGCAAATAGTAGCCTCTTACATTCGAAGTGGCAACATGCCTTGTTTGGGAGGTGTGGATGAAAAAAAAAATTTAAATTAATAGCAATGTCCGAGAACCAATATACCTATTTCACCATGAAGGAGACCAAGAATAAAGAATTTTACCTCACTTTTTATTTTATACATACATATATGCATACGCACATACAACCAGTTATTTGCTCATTCTCTCATTATGGCTTTGACGTCCTTCACGTGCTATTTTTCTCGAGCGCCATTTACGCCTTGCATGTGATAACTTGCATTACCCATGTCTCTAATGTGATAGTTCTTTCTCTTTTTTTTTTTTTTTCTTTATATGTGCCTGGTAGTAGCCTGGGTGCCCAGCCTTGCCTGGGTATTTGGAGGTGTGTCTTGAGCAAAAAAAAAAAAAAAAAAAAAAAAAAGCTTGAACCTGTACCGCGAAGGAGGAAAAGAACGTGAAAAAAAAAAAATGACGTCTTTGCTGTTGTGTCCATCGCCAAACTGAAGGTGGCGAAGGTTTAAATTAAGGCTAGTCAATCGAAAAGAGAGGATGACTTTTGAAGATATCAGCAAAAAAGTGACTCCCTCCTTGTAAAAAAGTGCGCAGTTGAGAGTGAAGGAATCAATGTTTTTAGCCAATTTTTTTTTATATTTGTTGTCCGAAGGGTCGCACTTCAAAATGATACTGATCTCGTAAAAATCTGTTGCCCCTGTCAAAAGTTTTAGGCCAACATACATACATACGTTTAAACAGACGGGTGAGATTTATATTACAGATGTCATTTCACATGCATTTGCATATGTGCGTCCATGCTCTGTTACAGCGATTTGTGAAACTAATTTTTTTGTCTTTTAACATGTAACTATGTTTTATTCCATCATCTAATGACTTTTATTTATGTGTCTCTTTTGCAGGAATCGTTACGGAGAGTGTTACAGGAAAAGTTAGAGGCTGTGAGAAAAATATCAGATCTTGAGGTGAGTGGAATGTTTAAAAAAAAACAAAAAAACAACGGTTCTTACTTAGAATTTGGCTTCATTAAATAAAACAAAAAAAAAATACAGAAAAAAAATCTCATGTATATACTTGTCCTGGAACGAATATGTCACATTCCAAAATTCAAATGAATTGATCAAGTATTTATTTTTTTAAAATTTTACATATAGAAAATCAAAATTTATGACTTTTCAGCGATTAATTTTTTAATACAAAATCTCATTAGTCAAATTGAGTTATCGCTCTTGAATTTTAACTAGCACATAGCAGTTCCTTGCTCCCGTCTCGTTCATCATAAAATTGATTTTTTTAGTTAAAAAAAAAATATTACTTGATCAATTTATATGATTTTTTGAATATGACACTTTCGTTTTGTGACGGATACATGCATTATATAGATTTGTCTGTATTTTATTTTTTTTTTTTTAAGTTGAATTTTGAATAAGAAACAAAAAACTTGCAAAACACAATGCAATGCAAGTATAAAAAAAAAAAAGTTACCAAAAAAAAAAAACATGAAAACAGCAGTCTTTTTCTTTTAATAGATTATAATTTTATTTTCTCATTGACATTTCATTTTTTCTTCAAGATTAATACCAGTTATGAACAAAAACTTTATAAATGACGAACTTCAGTATGTGATTAGGATGACTTTTTTTCATTATTTTCTTTATTTTATTTTCTTTTTTAAATTTATTTTTTTTAAATTGTTACAGACTTGAGTATTTTTGTTTGATTACCTTTCTTAGTTAGCCATATCGGTATATATATATATGAAAGAAAAAGTTTTGCCTGCTTTTCAGCTGACTGCAATATGTCTTCAAGTCCAATGTAAACAAGTTCTTGATGTACCGTTCCCCTTAAGTAATCCAATTGACCAAATTTACACTTCTAACGATTACTATATTATTCCTTTGATTACTGTACACTCTTTAAGCCTTATCCTCGAGTGGCCTCTGGGCCTTGATAAGTGGCAATTCCTTTGTTTTAAAAAAAAAAAAAAAATGCAAAGTCATAACACCTAAAATCTACAACAGGAAAAAATTCTCTTGTATGGATTTAAAACATATATAAAAACATGGGATAAACAGATAAACTTTTTAGGACATGTTAAAAATACAAAATATTTTATTAAAAAAGGAAAAAAAAAAAAATGATTCGATATTTTTTTTTTTTTTTTTTTTTAAAGTTGAAATATTTTATAAAAAAAGTAAGGAATTGAGTTTTTCTTCCTTTTAATAAAATATTTTGCATTTTTAACATGTTCTAAAAGCAGTTTTTTCTGTTCATTCAAGGTTTTTAAATTCTTAATATGCTTCTAAGAGCTTTAATAACAATTCATATATATATATATATATATATATATATATATGTATATTTATATTTTGTTTACAGAAAGTTTTAGATGAGAAGTCATTGGTACCGTCGGTTTCAAACCTGATAATTAGGAATTGTTTTAGATACCCATATCAAGCTCTCGTCAGCCAATACTCGGCATCTCCTGGATATGAGGAGATGAGTATTGGCTGACGAGAGCTTGATATGGGTATCTAAAACAATTCCTAATTATCAGGTTTGAAACCGACGGTACCAATGACTTCTCATCTAAAACTTTCTGTAAACAAAATATAAATATGTTCTTATTTTTGGATGTTCCTTATAATTGAGCACTCTGCTGGATTTCTCCCCCCCCCAAAAAAAACATATATATATATATATATATATATATAAAAGAGCAAATAGTTAATAAAACATGTTAAAAAAAACACTTTGAAAAAGAGTTAAAAACATATTTAATCTAAAAAGGAAACACTTAATAAGCGGATAGTGTTTCCTTTTCAGATTAAATATGTTTTTAACTCTTTTTCAAAGTGTTTTTTAACATGTTTTATTAACTATTTCCTCTTATTATAAGCTTTATCTCCTACTTGGTTTTATCGAGCTTTAACATCTGGTTGAGATTACTTTATAAATATTAATTCTTTAATAATTTATAATATACTTTAGTTTTACCATCTTGGATCATTTTGGTAAATTTAATTGTAATTTTTATTTTATATAATATATACATATATATATATAAAAGGTGTCAGGAACAATGAAACTAGTGTGTAGAAGAAAATAAATTATACAAAGTAACATCCACCATCAAAATAGGCAACATAAATGCTATTTGGGTCTGACTTTGAAAATTTAGCCAATGAATTCTATGGATATAATTTTTTTTTTTTTTTTTTTAGCAATCACTTGGCAATACGGAAAATGAATGCTGTTATCTGAAAGAGATCACGGAGAAAACTCAAAATGATCTCAAACAGTTGGCAGAAGATTACCAAGAACAACAGAAGGAAGTGGAACAGTTGCAGGAAAAGCTGGAAGTGAGTAACTATTTGTGTATAATGCACGCATTTAAGGATTTCATGCAGCAGGTTCCATAAAAAATATAAAAGACAGGCTTTTCCAGGTGAAATTAGAATAAGCAAAGAAGTGGAAAATTCCGATTCTTGTCCAGGATTCCCCAGGATATATTAAAAAAACAAAAACAAAGAAAAATTTGGATGATATACTTACCCGTGACAAAACAAAAATATCATATTCCAAAAATCACATTTATAAAGAAAATCAAATTTTATGAGTAATCAAAGAATGACTATCTTGTCCAACATTTCGAAAACAATCTGAAATAAACAAAGGGGAATAACTCAACATAATTCAAACTTATAATAAAAATAAATAAATAATAATAACTTAAAAATATAGATTTTTCCTTATTTTTGTTTTTTAATATAAGGCAAAACTATACTCATATAAATTTGTTTTGTTTTGTGTATTGATATTCATATTAAAAAACCTTTTTTCTATTTACTTGAAAAGAAAATACAATTTTGTTATATATGGGTCGTGGAATTGCATTCATCTGCAAAATATCTAGCTAATTTGCATATTCTTTTAAACATTCATTTTAATTAATTCCCTATTAACTTTTTCGGTTTTCTTATGGGATTATCACCTTTAGTTAACTATTACATTTAATTATATTTATGCGGATATTCTACATGATTTAGACTTGCACAATATTTGCCTAAAAAGGTTATAGTAAAGACAAACTTCTTTCTATATGTATTTATGCATGCGTATATATATTTGTTCAAAAAATTTGCCTACCAAACACCGCTGTCAGTTTCCGGTCTACAGACATGAAACTTAAGATATAGGGTATTCGAACACATGTGAAACTTTATATTTTGGGGTAAATTGGTGCAAAAGTGTGAAAATTTAAAAAAATGGAATTTGCTAGGTGACGATCGAACGACAGCTTTACAAATATGCATGTTTAACGTAATAGCTATTAGTTCGTTTTAATTTTTAGTCTTACAGTAAATATGTCT
Organism: Euprymna scolopes; assembly: GCF_053919585.1. Lineage (NCBI taxonomy): Eukaryota > Metazoa > Mollusca > Cephalopoda > Sepiida > Sepiolidae > Euprymna > Euprymna scolopes. The sequence goes on from NC_136509.1 coordinate 83,050,561, forward strand.
TCATAGCTCAGGCATTAATTTCAAGGAAAAAGTAAATCGTAAACTAAGCATTTTTTTTGTTAGCATTTTTTATTTGTTAGCATTTTTTATTTGTTAGCATTTTTTATTTGTTAGCATTTTTTATTTGTTAGCATTTTTTATTTGTTAGCATTTTTTATTTGTTAGCATTTTTTATTTGTTAGCATTTTTTTTGTTAGCATTTTTTTTTATTTGTTAGCTTTTTTTGTTAGCGTTTTTTTTTGTTAGCGATTTTTTTTAACATTTTTTTGTTAGCATTTTTTTTGTTAGCATTTTTTATTTGTTAGCATTTTTTTGTTAGCATTTTTTTGTAAGAATTTTTTTTTTTTTTTTGTAAGCATTTTTTTGTTAGCATTCTTTTTAACATTTTTTTTTTTTTTTTTTTTCCAGGAAGCTGAACGGAAACATCAGGAAGAACTGGAAAAAATTGAGAAAGAAAAAGAAGAGTTGAATGAAAAACTTGAAGAAATGACAAAGCAAGAAAAAATACTTTATGCTAAGGTAAAAAAAAGTTTAACGAAGCAAACCTGTAAATTCTAAATTGTCCCCCACTACACTATCTCTCTGGGCCTGTGAGAAATAAATTTACCTTCTCAGACTTGTGAAAAATCCACTCTCTATCTCTAATGAATTTATATAAGGTTAATGTAGTTGGGTTGAAGCATTATTTGATCTATATATATAAAGGGCAAAATATGTGTATTTGTTTGCATGTTTCGCAAAAACTTTGTCAGAACGTGACGAAACCAGTATCGTTTTAAACCTCCATCTTTTAGATGACAAATATAAAAAAATTGGCTAAAAACAGTAGTTTCTTCACCCTCAACCAGCTAGTTTTCTGCAAGGAGGGGTCGCTTTTTTACTGATATTTTTGCAAATCATCATCTCCTTTCGATTGACTTACCTTAATTTCAACATTTGTGACTTCCAGTTTTGCCATGGAGGCATCAGCTAAGACGTTAAATTTTTTTTTTAACCTTCTTTTCCTCTTTAGCGTTATAAGTTTGAGCCTGCCCACTACCCCCCCTTTTTTTAACACCTCTTCGCCCAAGCTGCCTACTGTTGTTTTGATCACCCCCTTCCCTACCAATTTTTTTTTTTTTTCCCCCTCAAGGGTCCTTACTACACCACCTCTCCACACCCGGACAATGCAGGGTACCCCTGCTAGTGTGTATATAAAATGAATTTCGGTTTATAGGAGGCAATACAATACAGGGATGTAACAGATAGACAAACTGAAGCAACTTAAGATATTATGGTGGAACAAGGTATGCATTTTCACCATTATTTAATTAATACATATGTGTATATATGTACAATTTTACATATACTAGCAGGGTTACCCGACGTTACCCAGGATTGAATGATGATCAACGAATGTTTCACACTCCCATATTTTTTATTGTCATTGAAAATCAATGAAATAGCCCACTTTTCAATCAAATCGATTGGCTGCTCTAATTGGTAACCCATCGTGATGCACCTGGAGGAAGCTTCACATGCCTCTCGCAGTGACTAAGTTCACAAGATATTGTAGACTGCATTGCATTTTACAGAACCTACCGTTAATTTTATAAAATTATTTTTATATATAATGGCTTGAGTTAAAGTTTAAAATGCAAAAGTCAAGAATCGTGCTTCAATTGTGCTCTAAACAGACACATCCATATCATATAGAACCTACTGTTGATTTCTTATGTAATGATAATGGTTTGAATTTAAGTTTAAAATGAAAAAGTCAAGTATTGTTGTAAAATTGTGCTTTAAACAGAAATATTTATTTCGAACCCACTTGTCATATCAAAGAACTTACTGTTGATTTTATATGCCAGGTCTTTCGGCTTGTGTGGTAATAAAACTTATGAAATGCACTTGTGATGTTAGGCTGTGTAAGGTGTTAATTTTGGTTAAAATCGGCTGTTCCTTCTTTCATCGCATCATTTCAATTATTGATTATTGTTACTTATCGAAGACATTCCGACATAAACCTATTTAAGAACACTGTCTGGCACTTTGTGTAAAATTTTATAAAAATTGATCCAGCTATTTTGAAATCCATAGAGAGTGAACTGCCAGACATACAGTTCCTTTTGTATGATAATAGAGATAGAGATATATGTATATATATTTTAATAATATTTTACATGTAATATGTTCTTACTTGCATCAGTTGGTCAGGTAGCATGTCTGTGTCTGTTGTTATTTAAAGAAGTATATATATTTATATATATATATATATACACACACACATGATGGGACAATTCCAATATTTTTCCCGATTCTGATTCTTTATAAATCTCTAAATATTAAACTATAAAAAAAAATATATAAAATTTAATAAAAAATATAAAAAATAAAAATAAGAAAAAAAGAAAATTTGTCTGGATTACTGTAAAAACACATCTTAAATGTGCATATATTTTCTCAGACATAAAAACACTTGTGAGGGGATGATCTAGAGATTTTAGTCTTACTAAAAGTTTAAATAAATAAATATTTATTATTTTATTATTATCATTACAAGCAGTGGAAAATGTTTTTTAAACGAAAATCAAATAAAAAATAATTTAAGGAATCTGTTTAGGCATCAGAAAATAGGCGCAAATTTTTCCGATACCCCCAAAAACTCAGTTTCCTAATTTCCGATTAATCGTCTCAACACTAATATATATATATATATATATATATATATATATATATATATATATTAAAGAAATTTGGCTTTATAGGAGGCAGAACAATGCAGAGATGTAATGGATGGATTCAAACTGAATAACTTAGATATAATGGTGGAACAAGCTATTCAATTTCACCTTTATTGATCAGTACATGTGTATGCATTGGCATGCAGGTGTGAGTGACCTAGATAATTAACTGTTAATAGTTATTTCCCTTTAACCATGAAATGTTTCCTTTCCTTAATAGTAAAAAAAAAATAAAATAAAAACCTGACAGTTTTAACACAACCGCAATAAATAAACAAAGCTGAATAATTATGGTTAAAAGCTAATGAAAAAATATAATTTTAAGTACTAATACTAGCCCTATATTACTAAGTTATACATCTGAAATAAATAAATTCACTTCCAATTTCTGTGGAATTCGCTCGGTTTACAATAGACTAACACTGTATGCTTGAAAGTCGAGCACACGCTTGTCGAAGGGAGGGACTTCCTAAAATATTGCAAAACGGATATGCTAAGTGACCAACTGACGCAAGTAGGAAAATATTACATGTAAAATATTATTGTATAATTGTACAAATATACACATATGTATTAAATCAATAAAGATAAAACTGCATAGCTTATTCCACTATTATATATAAAGTTGCATTGTTTGAGTCTATCCATTACACCTCTGTATTAGTCTCCCTCCTATAAACCTAAATCTCTCTAATGAATGAATTTCATTGACTAAGAAAATTTATATTTAATTACTTTTAAACAATTAAAACCAATTATACAATAAATCTCTGCGACAGTAATTGTAATGGCATATAATATTTTTTTAATAAATGAAATATTATAAATACATTTATTTTTTAATAAATGAAATATTATAAATGCATTTATTTTTTAATAAATGAAATATTATAAATGCATTTATTTTTTAATAAATGAAATATTATAAATGCATTTATTTTTTAATAAATGAAATATTATAAATGCATTTATTTTTTAATAAATGAAATATTATAAATACATTTATTTTTAATAAATGAAATATTATAAATACATTTATTTTTTAATAAATGAAATATTATAAATACATTTATTTTTTAATAAATGAAATATTATAAATACATTTATTTTTTAATAAATGAAATATTATAAATACATTTATTTTTTAATAAATGAAATATCATAAATACATTTATTTTTTAATAAATGAAATATTATAAATACATTTATTTTTTAATAAATGAAATATTATAAATACATTTATTTTTTAATAAATGAAATATTATAAATACATTTATTTTTTAATAAATGAAATATTATAAATACATTTATTTTTTAATAAATGAAATATTATAAATACATTTATTTTTTAATAAATGAAATATTATAAATACATTTATTTTTTAATAAATGAAATATTATAAATACATTTATTTTTTAATAAATGAAATATTATAAATACATTTATTTTTTAATAAATGAAATATAAATACATTTATTTTTTAATAAATGAAATATTATAAATACATTTATTTTTTAATAAATGAAATATAAATACATTTTTTTAATAAATGAAATATAAATACATTTTTTTAATAAATGAAATATAAATACATTTTTTTAATAAATGAAATATAAATACATTTTTTTAATAAATGAAATATAAATACATTTATTTTTTAATAAATGAAATATTATAAATACATTTATTTTTTAATAAATGAAATATAAATACATTTATTTTTTAATAAATGAAATATAAATACATTTATTTTTTAATAAATGAAATATAAATACATTTGTTTTTTAATAAAGGAAATATACATACATTTGTTTTTTAATAAATGAAATATAAATACATTTTTTTAATAAATGAAATATAAGTACATTTTTTTAATAAATGAAATATAAGTACATTTTTTTAATAAATGAAATATAAATACATTTTTTTAATAAATGAAATATAAGTACATTTTTTTAATGAATGAAATATAAATACATTTTTTTAATAAATGAAATATTATAAATACATTATTTTATTTTTAATGAAATAGTATTTTCTAATCGATAAAACCAAACAAAATTGAATAAAAATTATTTCTAACATTCACTGCTGAACATGAATGATAATTTATTAAAAAAAAAAAAAAAAATCTTTAATATGTTTTCTCACCAGGTTGAATCATTACAAGCTGACAATGATATCTCCAAGGAACAGTTGACTGCCATCAAAAGTAAGTTTATTTCTATTTTTCCCATTTTTTTTCTGAGAATTGTCTAAAAAAAAAAAAAACTTTTAGTATTTCCCCTTTTTAATACTTTTTTTTTTCACCTGATGCTGTAAAAAGAAAAGTGCTATAATGAAATGTCCAGTCCGATAAATATGGTGATGATTACTGTTTGATATGACTTTAACTCTCTGCCAATATTTTTACTTATTGTAAACGTTTTTATTTTTTACTTTTATTTTTTTTTTTGCAACCATGCAATATAGTTAACATCAGAGAAATTGTAGATAAACAAAATATACAAAAAATAACTTTTACCAAATGCATTAATACTTAATTTTCGACCAACTTGTATAATTTTGAATGTGGAAACCTATTATAAGGTCTGTTATCACTGAATATTGTTCTAAGTTTGACTTAACCAGACACGAGTCAGTCAAAGATCGTGATCAGTTTTGTTTGGATATAGATTCTAATTCCAGGCTTAAAAGATAATAATAATAAAAAAAGGAGGAGGGGGATTACTCTTTGGCAACCATGTAACTCCCCTCGTTTTTCTTTTAGTCTGTGCATTCCAGGAGTGACGTTTCTGACAAAGAGGGAATAATTGCTGTTTCCTGGGTTAGAATCTATTCCATCTAATACTTATTGTTGGCAAGTTTTCGATCTTGAAGTAGCATTTTTTTAGCTCCTTACATCAAGTGGCTTCGTGCTTTGCATGGAGCAATTTTCATTTAAAAAAAAAAAAAAAAAAAAAAGTCTGAAAGAGGGAGAGGGGGTGCCAGTTGAACTATGGGTAAGTGGTTAGTAAGTCTCTTTCTAAAATTATTTTTTTTAAAGAATGAAACACCAACAAGAGATGCGTGTATATGATTGTATCCAAAATCCAGATATCACCAAAATCTCATATTGAAAAACAAAAAAAAAAAAACAAATGAATTTTTTTTATATAAATTTCAATGTTAAAACTATACAGGCCAGTTCAAAAGTAACTTTTAGTTGGGTTTGGTAAAAGTTATTTATTGCATGTTTTGTTGTCTCAATTTCTTTGTTGTTAACTACACTGCATGATTACCCCCACTCCATCCTTAACAAAAAAATAAAACGGATTCTTTTTATATTTTATTGTTGCTATCATGGTTCATGAATAGGCTTAATAATTAATGGAAACTACACAGCCAAAGCGAATCTCTCCTTAACAGGAAAGCTACACAGATGGGGAACAGCAAAGCATTGGTGAAGGTTTTATATTCGTGCATCAACACGCTTTGATTTAATTGAGTTTAAAACCTAAAATTTCATTTTAATTTTAATTTCCATGCTTGCTCTACAGAAAAAAAAATAATCTTAAACTGATCTTGGACAACTAAATATTTTCATTTCGTAGCCAAATAGAAAAGTTACTAGCTGAATCCACGTGATTTTTGGAATATGACTTTTTGATTCCATGACGAATACGTACATCATAATGATTTTTCTGTATTTGTTAAATAAGCGTGATTATAAATGTACACTGAATTTTATGTTGAGACTTGAAAGTATAAACATTCCAATTTCTTCAGATGTTTTTTTAAAGTCTTCATAAAAAAAAATGTGTGTTTTTCTATTAAACCTTTTATTGTTTAAATAATTTGACTTTGCTCATTTTATTAAAAAATAATGGTTGAAAAGATGTTTTTCAGTAAGCAATTAGCTTTGGAAGATTGTTGGTGCCCCCCCCCCCAAAAAAAAAACACAATCACCAAAAGGTAAATTTTTGATTATTTCTAGTGAAGAATATGGTAATTGTGTAATATATCCCTCCACCTCTACCCTAATCTTTAAAAACCCACAATGATGAGCTTTTTATTATCTCCAGTTGCCACTTGGAAAAAATCAATCACAAATGTAACTGTTTCACTTGCAACGTAAAGCCCTGCAGAGTTGCATTTTTTACAATGATAATGATTCTTGAGTTTGCTACAATTTCAATTCTAAGTGAGGAGTAGGGTTATTTTGTAATATACCCCTCCACCTCTACCTTAATCCTTAAAACCCCACAAAGTAATAAATTGAGACATAATAGCTATTTGAACCACCCCCTATTCCACCTCTTTTTAATATATTGAATAAAATTCTAAAATTATCAAACTCTAGTAAATACACTGAAAAGGTCTTGAAACTTATCAGGAACATATCATTTTTAATGAGAATAGATTTCTTTGCAAAATAACAATGGTCGACTAGCATGATTATTGTGGTTAAGAATTAACTCCAAACATGTAGCGGCGATAAAATATAAAGTAAGTGGCAAGAAAGACAGTCAGATGATTCTTGCTCTGTTGACACGACTGGCACAATATCAAGAGATGGAGGAAGGAAAGACAAACTTCCCTCCAAGGAAAGAGATGGAGTTATCTTCTGAAAAAGACTGAAGCTTTCCACCGCCTTTCTCTGTCACATTTCAAATACGGCATACGTTTATATATGGCATAATTATGCTGATACACCGGTTCTTACTAGATCACCAAAATTAAGCAACGTTGAGCCTGGTCAGTGCCAGATGTGTGACCACTGAAAATACCAGGCGCTATATGTAGGACTCTAACACCTCCCTGCAAGAATTGCAAAAACCTAACATTGTCATCTTCTTTGACAAGATATGCATGCAATTATGGACCACTTGTGAATTTGATATTCCTATGAAACTTCCTCCTTCGGAGGAAGGCGGCTCAACCTGCCGAGAGTAAATGTTACTTCGTTATGTTACATTTTTACATCACGTTTAAAAATGTAATTTCTCAACATGACCAGGATAAAACACGGCTTCAATGTAGTGGAAAAATCTTTTAAAAATCAAATCTCTAAGAAATTTTTTTTTTTTTGTAAAAACTTATGAACTGCTGTGAAAAATATGAAATGGATAGCAGAAGAAATGGACTTTTGCAAACAATATCAAGAAATAGATGAGGAAAGAAACAGAATTTTGTGTTAAATACCGAACAGTTTCCACAACAAAAAATTTTCATTTATTTTTAACACATTTTTTTTTTTTTATCGGGTCAGAATGTTGCTCTATATATTTTCAAATATAACTGACAGTTTACTTTAAGATTCCCTGAAAATCAAGCATTTCTCAATAGGCTTCCAGTCTTGCTTCTCGGCTGTGCATGAATTAATCTATAGTATAGAACGTTATTAAATGACCCTTCAGTGCTCGTTTACAACCATCATGACATGTTATTGCAAAAATATCTGCAGCTCTTTCAAGAAGGAATGAACGTTAGTTTCATTATTTTCTATTGTGGTCCGACGTGATTGTTCGTGGAATAGCGAGAAAACAAAACGCCCATAATTGTATAAAATGTAATTTTAGGGTATAACACGATTAGAATATGTGGTTTTTGTCATGTCCCCAGTTATCTATTCTGCTAGTTTCTTTTATTTAATTCAACTGACATTTTAGCCTCTTAGTATTCGCTATCATGTGGGGGAGAGAGACGTTAGCCAATCCTATCTTCTCGATCTGATGGACCAAACCTAATTGGTTGTTCTCTTTGATTTTCTGTTGCTCCCTTTTCAAATCCCATTAGACCTTTTAGTACTGGTGCTAAAACTTTCTTTATACATTCAGTCAAAAATCCATTTCCTCTGAAGTTTTTTTTTTTTTTTTTCACACCAGCATGGCATGGCAACTAGTCATTATTTCCCTTCTTAGAGTGCTCAACACAAGTGGAGAGTATATATAAGGGAAATTAAATGATGCAAGTTAGCATTTACATTACAAAATTTATTGTTCAAAAACTATGAATACAAAATAGAATGGATTATTTCCTTATTCAAAAAAAAAAAAAAAAAAAAAAAAACTTTTTTGTTCAGAGGAAAATAGTTAGCAAAAAAATTTTATTCACAGACTTTCTATAAAGTTGCTGGTTAGTGCAAAGAATTGAAAACTTAAGTTCAAAAGAGTCATGTACGAAAAAGCATAAAAAGTGCAAAAACAAAAACATTTAAATTGATGTCCATGAATGAAGATGTGGTTGAAAATTGGTTGGATCGATAGTGTTAGAATGAGTACATCCGCAGACTTGATGTAAGAATAATCTATAATATAAATCTCATCTGTCTGTTTAAATGTATGTATGTATGTATATCTGCCTAAAACGTTTGACAGAGGCGACAGATTTTCATGAGATTGGTATCATTTTGAAGCTCGACCCTTCGGATGACAAATATCGAAAAATTGGCTAAAAACATTAATTCCTTCACCCTCAACTGGGCACTTTTCTACAGAGAGGGGGTCGCTTTTTTCGCTGATATTTTCGAAATTCATCTCCTCTTTTTGATTGACTAGCCTTAATTTAAACCTTTGTCACTTCCAGTTTGATGATGGACGCAACAGCAAAGACGTCATCTTTTTTTTTTTTTTTTCCACGTTTTTTTTTTTTCCCTCCTTCGTGGTACGGGTTTGCTACTATCACTTTTTTTTTTTTTTTTTTGCTCAGCACAAACCTCCAAACACCTGGACAATGCCGGGCACCCAGGCTAGTCAGTTATAATTCTTGGAATATGGTTCGATTAAAAATTCTACTACAAAAACTAAAACAGGCAGTATGCATTTCAATCGTCAATGTGGGCGACTGAAAAATATAATTGCAAATTACTTAGGACCTCTATCCAGTCATGGCTGACAAGAGCTCATTACCCCCCGTGAAGTAAATAAAGGGCTCTGTTCGAAATTCCGTCCCAATTCCAAAGTTTGACAGAATACATCTGAAGAAGGTCAGAAGTTACATCGACTGAAACATGAAAATCACACTCAAGATGAGAACAGTAGTGCGATGAATCCAAATATGCGGCAATATGTAGATGTTGATGTAAATTTGTTAACTTAACGTTTTAGAGTTAAAAGTTTGATATGGCGTATATACCGAGAGGTTGAATAACCTATTACTCACCATCTTTGAGTATCGTCAGTCTCTCTATACAAAGATTTGTCAAGACAATCTGACATTAGGATACTTTTAACCTTATTAAAAATAACGTAGTATTTGAAGGTCAAATAAGATATCCTTGACATGTTATATGAGGAATGGTGCTCATTCTCCTAGTAATGTTACCTGAAGTAATAGTACTTAGATGGATACTCCACCCGACCAGATGAAATCTGGAATTCGATAAGAATACGAGACCAAAAGAACGACGTATTATAACATAGTTAACTGGTTACTTAAGAAGAGAAAAATCAATGGTCTTTATTTCTTTATCAGCTCAACGTTTGATAGGTAGGGGAGAATCTTTATTGAACACTACGAGATCTATGTATCTTGTATAGAAATTGTTAGCCTCAGGAAGGGGTCCCTTCATTTTTTTAGGACTTACAGAAGTAAAATGAAAACAAAAGTATTAAGAGAAATAATGACTTACGCATAGCACGCACTCACGCATATGTAGTTATCCAAATGCATTGTTTTGCTGTATCATAGATCATCAATGTGGCGCAACAAGCCACTACCTCAAGCCAAATATATTACTGCAATCATGACAGAAGGAACTATTATGTTTAAAAGTCGGAAATGAGAAAAAAAAATTTATGGGGGAGGCCAGCTGACCGGTTTGGCCCTCACTATTCATATATTCAGTGTTAAAAAAAATAGCTATATAGTGTCTTACAAAAAAAAAAAATGGTATACACTATGTATAATATAAGCTTGAGATTGATGTGGTAAACATAGTGTATCCTGTTTTTTTTTTTTTTTTCGTTTTTTTATAAAGCTATTTTTTGTACAAACTAGGCGTTTTTTTTTTTTTTAAATTTATTTAATTCAATATCTTATGACTTTGCTAATTATCTTTGAAATAGACCCAGGAAACTGATAGTAATCTTTAAAAGATTTTTACAATAAATTTATTTAACTTCAAAATTGAGCTGAATGTGTCCGCTTCCAAATGTTGCTGTATAAACATTTTTCATTATAACTTTTTTTTTTATGTGTACAAATGTTTTCCTTGTTATGGAAATTAAGTCTTTAATCTTTCAAATACAATCAAAAAGTAGTCGGAAACCTACAAAAGCATTATGATAAACCAGCTTTCAAAACTGTTCCCTATCCTTTTTCTGCCATTATTGCCTGTACCTAATATTGGTTAACCATTAAATTTTTTTTTTCTAGTTCAAAAAGTGTTGAGGTGTTGTTGAATAATTAACGAGAAAGACACATTAACAATTAAATAAATATGTAATAATAAAAATACATAAAAGGGGTAATTGAATATTATCTTTGCTCACTGCTGGACAAGTGGTGACGGCCATACTCTCTGTGTATCTGGTTCTGACTCCTTTTGGTAAACCGGTTCTCATTCTCCAAAAGTGATGTCATGGACGGAAATAAGGTTATGGAATAGTTCATTATTCCAGGTAGTAGGGGTGTGTCAAAACAAAACAAAAATGCAATGATGTTAAAAACATAATGTGTGGGTATGGAACTCAACAATTTTAACAAAGATTAAAAAAAATTAAAAAAAAAGAAATGAAAAATAACGAAACAAAAAAATAAAGATTAAGAAACAATAAAATGATAAAAAAAAATTTTTTTTTTAAACCTTAAGAAGCAAATGAATCATGATATGCAAACAATATAAATGAGCCATGTCTGAGAAACAATATTAATATTGTTCTCAAATACAGAGAACGAGTTGCTTGTCTAGAATCTATCCCCTACTTTTGAAAACAATGAAAAATAAAGAACACTATGATGTACGTACCTATAACGGAAAGAAAATATCATACACCAAAAATCATGTAAATTGATCAAGTAGTTTTATTTTTAAATACGAAAGTAAAATATTATGGCTAAACTATGAGCTATGTCATGACAGCATTTTGAAAACAGACTGAACGAACAAGAGAGATAACTCCAAACCGAGATTTTAAAAAGCCATTCTTAACATAGGGAGGGAAAGACATTGGAAAAATTCAAATTAGCTTTAAAGTGATTGTTTTGATGAAAATAAAATTACTAAGTCGGTTTACATGGATTTTTGGTTTACAATATTTTCTTTCAGTCATATACATTATACAATTTTTTTTTGGGGGTGGGAGGAATTATGGCTAAGCACCAAGAAATGATACAAGAAAATCGGTTGCTAGAAAATACAAGCATAAAATCTGGATGAGTTACTTCCCCTTATTCCTCAGAATTAAACAACATGAACTAAATAATGGATGGTATTTGTTATCCATAGTTTATTTGCTGAAAAGTGGCTTTTAATTTTTGTCCTGATTATTTATCAGCGTCTTTTGAGAACTCATTGTCCATTAAGGGAGATTACTCTGTTATCCAAAGAGATTCGTTCATTTTTTTTTTTCATATGAGAATTTGGAATGCTAATACTAATGCAACTACTTTTTTGTGTTATCAATGCTATAAGCTTTGTGACTAGTCATTGGAATTTATAAATTTAAAAATTATAGATTTTAGTTATACTGGTATTTTGAAAATCAATAAATATTATTTTATGATTCGTTTAAGTAATAGAAAATAATTTAAAAAAGAATAAATTGGTAATTAGGCTCCAATTTTTCCAAGCCCAACTTGAAAATTTTGACTACTACTAGTGGAAAATGAAATCAATGTTGCAGTTTCCCTGTTTCGTAGATAATTTCAGTAAATGTTGAGCATGCAAAATACCAAAACAAGCAGTATATACTAAGTGTATAAAATAAGATTAGTTATCTCCCTTACTTTACCATCCTAAAGTAAAAAAGGGCCTAATGTTTAACTCTCTCACAGATAAACATGAATAATGAAATGGAAGTTCACAACTTTTTATGATATCTATAAAACTTTTCCTTTAAGCTTGCTAATAAAAACAATTCTGAATTGTCCATTTTCATTGTAAATTTTCTTACAGGAGACAAGAAACACCAAAAATACCTACACCATTCTTCATATTTATTTTTCTTTTCTTTCTCGCTTAATTCCTAAGCTTGTGTTCATTGAAAAATCAACTTTTGATGTTGTTAGAAAAAAACAAACAGTTTTGAATTCCAACTTATGTATGCTATTGTGAAAATCTGTGTGCTGTCCTTGAAATAGTGTTTGTTCCTGTGGTTCCTACCCAGTCTGCAATTTAAAAAAATAAAAACAATAATGAAAATAAATCTTAGGAAAATATTCATATAGACATTAGTGCTTGTGCATTATAATTTGATATTTAAAGAAAAACATTTTAAGTAAAAATCCTATTATGTAGTTACGTGTCGAAATTAGTCAAAATTTCCAAAAAATTATGAGAATAAATTACAAAAGAAAATAGAATTTATCGAATAATGCAGTTGAATTGTTTTTGTTTCTTTTTCAGCCATTTCTGTATAATGTTTATCTCCCTTGTTTTCAGTTAACTTTTGCAATTTCAAAATAAAACACAGAAGATCAAGAATATATATATATATATATATATATATATATATATATATATATATATATATATATATCAGAATAATGAGATGAATTAGATCAAAGATTAGTGAATTTAGTGATTTCAAGTCTTACAAAATATTTTAGTGAGGTAATATTTTTATATAAGACAATCCCAGCCAAATAAAATTGCTCAATATATTAGATAGAGCAAATTAAAATTTGGAGTTTTTTTATTTTTAAATTTCATTCAGAAAAATATAATTGTCAAAACAAAAATTTATTGTTTGGACAAAGAATACAATATTTATATTAATATCCTTACTCCATGGATTTTTGATGTAGGCTTATCTCCTCAGTGGAAAAGACATTAGCAAAATATTTGGTTTGATTTAATGTTGCTATTTAGCACAAACATAGAAAATGTATTTTAAAGATTAAATCCCTTTAAGGGACATAGAGAAATAAAATAAGGGTTGAAAAAAAAAAGATATGAGATTTTGGTATCCAAAAAGAATATTAATCTTTGAGTAGAATAGAATGGTGTGATAAGGGTACAGATTGGTTGAAGATTAGTTAATTGCAGGTAAAATTCAATTATATTCAATGAATCATCCAGAGTAACATGTCACAATCATATATATATATATATATATATATCTTGAAAGAGAGACTCTTTTGTAAAAAATAGTTCTAGCAGATCTTATACTCAATCATTTTTTAGAATTGTTACTTATTTCGGCATGACACGTTAGTATGTAATGTTTTTACGTAAATGCATTTCTTTTTAATATCCAATTATAATGCGCAAGCCAACAGAACAACTATCTTAGAATTACCCTCTCCCTACTGAGTTCACTTATCTTTTTAATAACTCTTAAAAACATATTCCTAATCATTGTCTTAATTTTTTAAAAAAATTTTTATTAAAACTTGTAGCTAGGTAACCATGTGAATGTTTTTTTTTTTTTTTTTTTTTTTTTTTTTTTCAAATTACACCATGTTGGTAATAACTTGAGATATGAAATGAATAAAAGCACTATTTTCTGTCATATTTGAAGTACTCTTCTCATCTGCAACGTTACTCTCACAACGTATGTAACTTTTGATTTACTTCCGGTGCATCTTGTCAAGCTGGGAAATACATGCCAAATTTTAAACTGGACTAATTATTTAATCTATAGGATAGATTGTTCTTCTTCTGTCAGCCATTAAGTAATAAAAAAATAAAATATTAGTCAGGAGTGAAGGTTGAACCTTCAACCTCTAGAACACTGTCATTTAGAACTGATTATTGTGCCACCTATCCATGTGGACAATTCTGTTTATTTTAGGAAATCTAAACATTATTTTATGCAACCATTTTCTTAATTTAAATTGTACGTATTTATTTTATTCATTTCTTTATTTGTTTCTTGGTATTCTTATCTATTTATAATTATGGGTCTTATTGAAAATTCCTCCTATATTAAAAAAAATAAAGGAAAATCTATATTGATGTACGCACACCAAACAGAAAGAAAATAGCATATTCTAAAAATCACGTAAATTGAGCCAGTAATTTTATTTTTAAATAAGGAAATAAAATTTTATGAGTAATCGAGGAGAGACTGTCGCTTTTTTTAATGGGGAACTCACCATTTACCAAGGCTAGAAGGCAACTCGAGGATAAGGGTGAATGAGTGTAAGGGGGTCGGTGGACAACAGCCAAGTGATTGGTAGTGGTGGGTGGAATTTGATTATTTAAGGGAAGAGCTTGTTTACATTGAACTTGAAGATGATCAAGTTGTAGTCTGTTGGATGGCAGCCCTGTGGTATAGAATTTCACAGGCAGGCTGTTCTAGGTAAGAATCTTTGTTCATGGAATTTGTGTTCAGGTTTAGGCACAGATAGAGAGTGGGGAAAATTGTTGACAGTGGTTGTAGCTAGATGAGTTCTTACTGTGAAAATTTTGCATGCGGATAGGGACCCTATATTAAAGCTCAGTCGAATATTTGCCATGACGGTACTGTCTGCCATTTTAAAAACCAACATCAATTCAAGCTTGTAAAATTTGTTGTAATCCCTATGATTTCCCATTAATTGCTTAAAAATAATTTTTTTTTTTTTTTAAATAAAAGTACTTGATCAATTTACATAATTTTTGGAATATGATATTTCGTTATAGGTACATACATAGATTTTCCTTTTTGTTTTTTTTAATATAGGGAGAATCCTGGACGAGAATGATAATTATTGATCGCTATACTATATTAAATTCAATACTAGGGTCAATTAGGCCATTGCCACCTAACATATACACCATTTTTTAAAAACCTCTTACTCTCTACAATCCTTCAGTCTATAATTTTAACTTCATACTACAAGAGCAGATGATTTCCTTTTTCCTCCCATATGTAGTCAGCCATTCCCAAGTTTGACACGGTGCACCTGAAGGTTACATAGGTCAAAATGATGCGAGATAAACAAACAGGATGAAGACAATAGTCCGAATAGTACAAATTATTATTCCTTATCACAAAAATCCCAAAACAGATATACTTGTTTTTACATAATCTTTAAGATCAATTAGTTGCATATTAGTTTACAGAAAATTGGAGCAAGCATTAAGAAAATTTTGTAACTTAATTTTAAGGTGCTTATATCAGAAACACTATCCTTTATTTATATATAATATATATATATATATATATATATATATATATATATAGAGTAACAATACTATAAAATATCAGAACATATCAGCATGATACCATTGGTTTTGACCTGTTAAGGAAATAAAAAATGAAGAACTTACTGTTAGCCCTCGTAATCCATGTTTAAAATTGACGGAAGTTAACAGTAGGTCTGTTTGCGTTATTTAATTTATTTTCTTAAGCCCTAACAGATTGAAACCAATGGTATCATATTCTGATTTTCTGTAACACTATTAATATTATGCTCTCATTATTTTATAATTGAGCACTGTTGAATTCTTTTTCTAACAAACAGCATATATATATATATATATATATATATATATATATATAAACTGTAATTAAACAGACAAAACTCTTTTTGAAACAATAAGATGTAAAAATTTTATTAAAAGAACAAAAAAGAAAAAGGGTATTTTTTATTTTTATTTTTTTTTACAACCTGCCCCAGTGTATTATAATCATCTCCAACCACCCCATGTTAAGAACGGCTTTTGTAATAAACCCCCCCCCCCAACCTTCCCATGTTAAGATCGGCTTTCGAGGTTGGAAGTGTTTATGCTATGCTGGAGCAGGTTGTAAAAAAATATCTAAAAAGACTCCATCAATTATCTTTTTTGCCTGTTTTCTTTTGGATGTTGAAACATTTAAAACTTTAAAAACAGAAAGATTAAAAATATTTTTAAAAAATTGAATGATTTTTTTTTTTTTTTTTTTTTTTTTTTTTGCATCTTAACGTGTTACAGTAAATTATGTCTGTTTCTTCAAAATGTTAAAAAATTTTTTAATGATTCTTCCAACAGCTTTAATATCAGTTCATATAATAATTATCATGATACATATCTTTAAAATTCAAACCTATCACAATAATCAAAAGCTGAATATACCAGATAGGGTAATGAAAGAAATAGAACTAATAGATGATGAAAGTAAGATTGAATAAATTACAATGAAAAGTGCATATTTTTAACAATACATGAATTTGATGGGTCAGATGTATTGTAATTCAATCTAAATTTCATTTTTTCCTATTTCTCTTACATAATTGAATTATGTCATATCAATGGTTTCACGTTGATGACTATCAATGATG
The DNA here is from genome assembly GCF_053919585.1 of Euprymna scolopes. Classification (NCBI taxonomy): domain Eukaryota; kingdom Metazoa; phylum Mollusca; class Cephalopoda; order Sepiida; family Sepiolidae; genus Euprymna; species Euprymna scolopes. The sequence goes on from NC_136509.1 coordinate 83,067,679, forward strand.
TTCCAACTTTGCCTATGAAATGTTGTTTTTTTTCATTGTACAATATTGAAAAACTAGTTTTTAGTTTCATTAGTCATTTAATTTTACGAGTAACTGGTCTCTGTTTTAAGTGCTGAATATAGATGTAAATTAATCAATGGATTTGTTTTCATTTGGGAGGAAAGTTATTTTGGAAGACATCTTTTATAATGTTACTCTTTGAAATTGTTGGGTAATATTTTCACTTTAAAGAAAAGAAAAAAAAACTCCAACAATAAAAATAAATAAAAAGAATATATCAACTTTTTGGTTTATTCATGCACGGCTCTTTAATTTCTTTTCTCGAGGGGAGGGAATTATATTTTAATAGCCTGGGTATGTTTTCAATTCAGTGTCAAGAAACCATGAAGCATCAATAACATAACCAAACACCAAGCTATTACTTGGCTTCTGGACAAGATCACAGTGTAGTATCAGTTCTAATGCTACACTTCACCTTTTCTGTCCTCGGTCAGTGGAATAAAAATGTTTCATGACTGAGGCAATTTTAATTTTTGTTCCTATCCAGAGTGCCCGATTTTTGGGAGCTGGGTTTTCTCCACATTAATAACCGAGCTTGTGTCTAACTCTGCCCTCGTGGGGAGGCAAGTAAATAGGAATAATACCAAACACTCAAGTTTTCAACATATGTACAGTGAAAAAAAGGTAACATTTTCAAGGCAAAGTTTAGTACATCATTGATAGATGCTGACTTATCTGCATGAAACCACTGGTATGACATAGTTCAATATGTAAATAGCTTATTTAATAAATATATTAGACCATTATTCCAGTAATTGAGCCCTCTGGTCAATTCTTCTTTCAAAACATGAATATTAACAATTATTGTAATTTAATTTTCATCATCTGTTTTTTTAATTGCTTTATCTCGTATATTGAACTTTTTATTTTGATAGGTTCACATTTTGAAGCTAATACTTATATTCATGTTTACAATTCTACTTATATATACTTGCAAATAAACCTTAACTTCTGCATTTAGACTGGCAAACTTAGGAGTATAAAACAAAAATTTAAATTATGAAATGAATTTATTAGTTGAAGAAAAAAAAATGGACTAGAGTTAACAGTAAATGTTATTTTTATTTATTTTATTTTGTTGCAATTTTCATTTTTTTTTTTTTTTTTAATGAAGCATAGAGCAAAGCATATATAATATTATACACACATAAGTTGGTTGAAAAGTAACTTCCGATTATTAAGTGCTTGTAATTTATTACTGGAATATAATTCTTACAAGAAATGAATATAAGAAAGGTTTGCATTATTTGGATTCATCAGACTACTGTTTTTATCTTGAGTGTCATTTTCACAATGTTTCGGTCAATGTAACCTCCGGCCTTCTTCTGTAAGGACCCATGGCACAGTGGTTAGATTGCTTGGAAAAATAAGTTGTAAGAAGTGATATTCTCCTGAAGGTTAAAGGTTCAATCCTCAGTGTGGGTGACCGAAAAATATGAAAATACATTTGCGAATTACTTAGGATCTCTATGCAGTCATGGCTGACAGAACAAGAACATGCTACCCCCCCCCCCGTAAAGTAAATAAAGGATTCCGCTCAAACTTTCGTCCAAATTCCCGAGTTCAACAAGATACACCTGAAGAAGGTTGGAGGTTACATCGACAGAAACATTGTGAAAATCATACTCAAGATGAGAACAGTAGTCCGATGAATAAAAATAATACGAAAAAGAAAGGTTCCCATAAAATGAGATGTTGATCCCCATATTTAATTCTATGTAAACCCCATGCTTTACATTTTCTTATCATATTGTATTTTTGGGTGCTTATTCAGATTGGCACTTATAGCGATAAACAAAAATGAAGAAAAACAATTTATATTGTATCTACTTGTCATGGAATGAAAATGGTATATTCCAAAAATCACATAAAAACAATGAATTTTTTTTTTTTTATTTATGAAAAACAAATTTGCTGTTTTTTTACCGATAAGTGACAGATGAGGCCATGTTTTTCTAAAGAACAGTAAGGAGAGGTAATCAGTGATTATTTTGACAGTTTCCATGTGCATTATGATCGTCTGCCCTTGTCCATTGATTTGTCGGCACTTTTTCCACCCTCATTGAAAAAAGGCAAAATTTTATTTGCTTAAATAAAAATAAACTACTTGATCAAGTTATGTGATTTTTGGAATTTTTCATCTTCACCCCTGACTGTTACGTACATCATACAGAAATTTAGATATTTTCTTTAATTTTAAATGTCGCCATCAGTGCCAATAAGCACCCATTTTTGTAAGAATTGTATTGCAGTAATAAATTACATGCACTTAATTGTAGCCAATCATTATATATATATATATATATATATATATATATATAATTTCCTCCCCTTTCTCCAAATTTTCTACATTGATTCTCATTAAATTTCTAAAGTTCCTTTGATGCTTTCTCTTTCTTTTTTTTTTTCTTTTTTAGCTATTTTTATTCAGTTTTTAATAAGAATAATCATTTCCATTCCCCTTGAGAAAAGAAAAATTAAAATGTTTCTTTTTATTAAAAAAAAAAAAATGTTCCTTTTAACAACCCTTCCCATTAATTGGGTAATTATCCTTTTTTTATGCAAAATTTGCTGTTTTTTCAGCAAAATGGGAGAATATCAAAGAGCTTGAGGGGGATAATAAGATTATTCCTTTGCATGGTAAGTTCATGTCTCATTCTTTGATCCCTCCTCCTCTTCCTCCTACTACTGCAATCCTCTGTCCTCCTCCTTCTTTCTTATGATTGACACTTGCTGCTGCTGCTATTGCTAATTACCTACCTCCTCCTACATACAAATTTGTGTAGCTCAGTGAATTACAAAATCTGATTGGATGAGAAATTTTCAGACTTCATGGGAGTTGGCATCCATCTTGAAAATTGGATGATATAAATTGTTTGTAAAGTTTTTAAATAGCAAATCTGCTCTTTATTGATAAATTATAAGTTAGTAAATTATATAATAAAAGTTTTCAGTTTAAGTCTATGTGATATGCTTTGATTGTTTCTAATTTTCTAAGTTGACGTTTCGTTGTTGGGCAGCCACTTTAAAAAATAAAATGGTGGAAAAAGACAATTTTTCATAATTATTAGTGTTTTATCAACGGGTCATGGGTTTGGGGTTCAGTCCTTAGTTGAATCATTCTAAAGACTAAAAAAGATGGTACTTAACGCCTGCTTGCTAAACACTCAGTATTACATGGTAGAGAAATCCAAGGAAAAGAAGTGTTTTTTTTTTCCTTCAAATAATTTTAGTTCTCTTTGAGTATTTTAAAGGGTTTTTAAGGGATATAATATGGGCTCAATATGGCATAATCACATTGACACACAAGTTCTTGTGAGATCACCAAAGTTAAGCAATGTTGAGCCTGATCAGTACCAAATGGGTGACTATTTAGGAGTATCAGGTGCTGTATGTGGAAGAATGTTGACAACTCTCTGCATGAATAGCAAAAACATAACATTGCCATTTCCTCTGACCAGGATACACATGTGACTGGGGACCACTTGTGAACTTGATATTCCCTGAAGACTTCCTTCAAAGGAGGAAGCTGGTTCGACCTATGAGTGCCACTTGGGGTTTCAGGGCTACGTCTTTGTGGAGCAACCAATGACAAGGAAAACTTTGAATGGCCTTTGTGGTTGATCTATTACTTTTATTTTTTATTATTAAACTTGTATGTAAAACTAAAATATATTTTTTTAATCTTGAATATTATATTTTGGATGTTAAGGGAATAAAGATGAAAAATAAGTCTACAAAATGAAAACATGGCACAGGAGCAAAGTCTAGTATCTGTTCTGATATTACACTCCATCTTTCTTGTCCTTGATCAGTTGTGATGAAACTCTTCTAGATTGATGTAATTTCTATTTTTGTCCTAATCAAGAGTGCACGTTTTTGGGGAGCTGGATTTTCCCTAAATTAAAAACCCAACCTGGGGGAAGGGATAAATAAAGAAATAGTAAGGAAACAATCTTTTTTTAAGGACAGAAAAAAATGCATGTTAGCTAAAGTGGACTTTGGGTCTTTTTTTTTTTTTTTTTACGAGAGAATCACCACTTACCAAGGCCCAGATGCCACTCGAGGATAAGGGTTAAAGATTATACAGTGGTCAAAAGACAATATAGTAATCGTTAGAAGTGTAAATTTGGTAAATTGGATTACTTAAGGGGAACGGCTCATCAAGAATTTGTTTACGTTGGACTTGAAGACAGCCGTATTGTATTGGGTCTACTTTCGGCAGTGTCATAACTCTTGCTTCCCTCATCTTGTCCTTCAGCCTCACATTCCATGAGAGATGTTTCTGACAAAGGTTGGAAAATTGCTGTTTTCTGGGCCAGAATCTATCCATCAAATGTTTATTGTTGATTATTGCTATTTATTTATTTATTGTTATTTATTTATTTTATTCTTTGTAGCTCCATTTTTTTTGAAAGAGTGATTGAAGAGATTTGTTGATCAAAACATTGATTTTTATTTTTTTAAACTTGTATATGCATACCTAGCTAAGTTTATCAACTTCCTCTTATGTCAGGACTTGCGGAGCGCATCATATTGTGTGTTTCTTTCTCCTCCCTCAAGTAATGTGTTCTCTTTATTGTATTGTCTCCAACTATTGGCTTGTTGAAAAAGCATGTGATGGCTTCTGTTGCCACTTCTCTTGTACCATGAAAAAAGAAAAAGAAAAGCTTGTGTGTTGACCCTGTAGTCTTTCTCCTCCTCCTCCTCCTCCTCCTCCAGTATTTATTGATATATCCTGTTTGTGTTGCTGCTGTTATGCTAACTATTGCTGCTGCTGATTATTATTGCATTGATGCTATTATTAATTAACCTGCTATTGACGGCATTGTTTTATTTTTTTATTTATTGAGGCATACACAGTATAAGGACCATGTAGTTTATGAGAAGTGCTGGAAAGTGCTGAACGAAAGTTTGGTGATTTTTTTTTTTTTTTTTTTTTTTTTTTTTTTTACCGCAAACGCTGGCTAATTTTTCAATGAAAAATATTTGTCAGTATGAAGCTAATTCAATGGTAAATTAATTGGAAAATGAAAACAATATTTTTGAATAAATATTGGACAATTTTTATGAAACTTTTAGAAAATTAAAATTCAAATTAAGAAAAAAAAAACATTTATTGTAAGGTAAGTTTCATGAACAAATGTTTTGAATAGCAAACAAATGGGGAAAAAATTTATAAATGAATTTTTTTTTTTTTTCTTATGACTTTTTTGGTTCTTTATTATTGTAGTGAAATTCGAAAGTTGAAATATTGAATTTCAAGTAAAACCAATGATATCTACCGAATTGGCATGTCACGGTATTGAAAATATCCAAAAATGACGAAAAACGATAAGATAGAAAATTAATTATTAAAGGAATTAGCAATTTTAGCTTATATAATAACTGAAGAGTATGCATATTGGCAGGGGAGGTAATTCACTGTAGATTATTTCTTTTGCGTTTGCATCAAACGTGACAAAACAAACATGGTGAAAAAAATTTTTCTTGATTAATGGAAATACATATTTTATGTAATATTCCAGAAATATTTAACTAATTGTGACATGATAACCCGGTAGATAACATTGTTTATTGTTAAAATTGACAAAATCAGTAAGTAGTTATCATTGTTAATTAATGAAAATTCATTTTTTTTTTTTTTTTTTTTTTTTTTTTTGAGGGGTTACTTCTGCATTTATTGGCCCACATTTCCGTGATGTTGTTTTGGTATATCAGCGTACGTAAATTGCCATAATATGCAAAGCACTGATCAAATTTTAAAACCTAAAAAGAAAAAAAAAACACTTATCGAATAGTAATTACAAGGAAGAAAAATGAAAATAGGATGAATAAAAATATAACATCAGCCTACCATTAGTTTCATTAGTAAATTTTTTTATTTATTAATGTAATTTGGGGGGAGGGGGGGCTGTATGTTTTCTACTATTTTTCTTTTTTCTTTTTTTTTTTTTTTTTTTTTAAAGGTTAAAGGGATAAGTTATTTCCTAAGGAATATTTTTAGTCGACTGAAGGGCAACTGCCGACGACAAAGAGAAATATCCTCTCCACATAATTTGTAGTAGCCTTCATCATAAGATCTATGAAATTAAAACAGTGGTTCACGATTAGGTGTTGGAATCTTTCTGATCCTAATTTGCTACAGGTTACGTACATCTGACTGCGGACCACTTATGAATTTTTTACTCCTGTGAAACTTCCTCCTTTGGAGGAAGCTGGTTCGACTCTTCTAGGGTGAGTGCCACCCCAGTACAACAGTCAGATGCAACCATGGTCCCTGGTGGCAGAATATACTTTATTGTGGGAATGGTTTCAGCGTTAAGGTTTAGTACTGTCACTAGGAACCCGCTTTCTTGGTGAGATTATATCCTCCAAAGACCCAGAGCAGTTCAGGAATTCTCCTGACGTTGTGTTTCTACCTGTTTGAAAAAAATTCATAAAACTTTATTCATACTAACTAGATTCATGGTGACTTCTACGATGTTTTTAAAAAAATGATTTAAATTTTTTGCGTGAATAAAACTAATATTTTTCTTTAAATTTATTAACTGCCATCTGCTGAGATTTTCATTAGTTAAACGCACAGTGCGTTTGTAATGTATGGTTGATCGATTTTTCATTAGCTGAGCATTTTTGCCGTATTCTAGTGGTGTACGCAAGCTACCAGGATATGCCGAGGCAACACTCACAGAAAAACTGGTTAGTAAATGCAGAAGTAATCGAGATATATATTTAGATTTTATTTTTATAATTTACAAATGATAGCAAACAAATATTTTCTTTATGATTTTTTTTATTTTTGGTTTTAAGATTAAAGTGTTCAGCGTTTTGACACCTTCCGGTGGTTTCCATAAACCAACCCAATGTTGTTTTATGTTTGTAGTAGCGCGGTCCTTATACTGCATATGTACCTTTTTATTTATTTATTTATTTATTTATTTTTCTAACAACTCATTTTCCCATCCACCAAAATTCTCAATGCAGAGATATTTATCGGAAACTGTTTCAATGAGATACAAAGAAGTTTTTCATCCTGATTCTCAGCATGTTGGACTATACTGTGTCAGTGAGCTTATTTATAAAGGGTAGTTGGTAATTAAAAAAAAAAAAAAATTAGAATCTTCAAAAAATTTATTCCCTCCTTCCTCCACCTACATGCAAGAAATAAAAACAAAATTGGTTTTGAATATCTTGACTGCAATCTCCCACCCCCTCATGAATAATTAATATCAACAAAGTATTGGAGAGATGATTGGTATTGCCATAGCACCGGGGGTGGGGGGACGATTGGTACCGCCATAGCACCAGGGGTGGGGGGACGATTGGTACTGCCATAGCACCGGGGGGGGGGGACGATTGGTACTGCCATAGCACTGGGGGGGGGACGATTGGTACTGCCATAGCACTGTGGGGGACGACGATTGGTACTGCCATAGCACTGGGGGGGACGACGATTGGTACCGCCATAGCACCGGTGGGAGGGACGATTGGTACTGCCATAGCACTGTGGGGGACGACGATTGGTACTGCCATAGCACTGGGGGGGACGACGATTGGTACCGCCATAGCACCGGTGGGAGGGACGATTGGTACTGCCATAGCACTGGGGGGGACGACGATTGGTACCGCCATAGCACCGGTGGGAGGGACGATTGGTACTACCATAGCATCGGGGGGGGGGAGCGATTGGTACCGCCATAGTGTCTGACAATTTATATAATGCTTCGATTCTGTTTGAAGTTTATAATCTGTACATTTTTACTACATCATTTCTCTTTCTTTATAACTTGTTAGCAAAGTCTGTGAGGGTCTTGCAGAAGTAAAGCCTCTTATTTTTTTTAATCAAAAAGTTGAAGTTACGAATATGAGAGTTGTACGATTACTTATTTTTCTAAATAGTCACCACCGTTCTCAATTGCACTTTTGCCAGGAATTCAATGAAACATCTATGCTTTTAACACACATCCATGATGGGGTGGGGGGAGTATTCTTAATCTTACACTGTCAATATCTGAAACAGAGAAATGAAACGTTTAGGTCATGAATGCATAAGTTTACTGATCATCAAAACGCAATTTGTAATCTCTCCTGATTCATTCGGACGGAATAAAAAACTGGGAGGCATTACTTTTGGATCGTCTACTAGAGAATTCCCATTCCTGACAAAACAGCTTAGTACAATTTTTATGTCTTAGGAAGATTAGAATTCATATATATTGGTACTTAACCTTATGTCTAGAACTTTTTTTTGGATTATGTACTAGATGGATTAACTAAGTGGTTGACTATAGTCAAGGACAACCTGAAGGCTCTCTTTTCATTAGCTTCTATAATAAGATGTAGGGAAAGGTGCCATTGCATTTCTAGGATTGCTTCACCTTATAATGCTGACTGTTTAGCAAGGGGAGCAGTAAATATTATTTTTTAAGTTTTTGGTATGTCTCGATTGAGTATTGAACTCCGAACTCCTGGCCCATTAGTGGACACTTTACCATTATGCTAAGTTATTTTTTTAAACTATAAATCTAATTCTATTTTCAAATTATTATTTGTATTCTCTTAGAAACATGTTGAAATTATTTATCACATAAACGGCTATGGTCAACAAATAATGTTTTTTAGAATACTAGCAGGCTGCCTGGCATTGCCCTGTCATAAGATACACTTAAATGTATTTTAATTCATGCAAATGACATATTTCTTATTATAGAGACAATTCTCTATCAATTATCATATTGAACTTAATATATAGCAGTGAGATCAAAGCTAAGAAAATATACAGTTTAAAGAAGCTTGGAGGAAAAAAAAATTTTGAAAAATAAAAAATGCAGTTTAAATTCCCGGAAAAAAAAAAAAATATATTAACTTTAACCTATCGCAGACTTAGCACCTACATAATCCGATTTCTAAAAAGTTTATAATTACAAAAAAAAATTCAATTATATATGTATAAAAAAACAAAAAAAAAATTAACTAAAATTGCTAAATAGAAATAGATTTAGCACTATATATATAACAATTCATCTGTCATCCCTTGAAGGCAAGGGTGCACGGACCACAGTTTTGATTGCTGTATATTTCAACATATAAGATGACCCTTAAAGTTAAAAAATCATCTTTAAAAACCAATATTTCTTAAGATACCGGATGTTGCAATCTCTAGTCTAGGCTAAACAAACATGGTTTCGTGATTTAGCAGTCGTTTTATACAACCTATATATGATAAATTTATTAATATTTGCTCCAATTTTGTACCTCGTCTTATCTGATGGTCGCCTTATACATCGAAATATATGGTATATAGATTAAAATAAATGTGTAGTAAGTAAATTCACCGAACATCTTGCAAAATTATTAAATCAAAGTAATATTAATATTTAAGTGGCTTTCATTTTTCCAAAAGGATTTACATTTTATAGTTTAAAGCTATTTTTTTTAATTTTTTTTTTTTTTTTTTTTTTTTTTTTTTACAAAGGAATCACCACTTATCAAGGCCCAGAGGTTACTCGAGGATAAAGGTTAAAGATTGTACCGTAGTCAAAGGGGCAATATCATAGTAATCGTTAGTGTAAATTTGGTAAACTGGATTACTTACGGTTTATCAAGAACTTGTTTACGTTGGACTTGAAGATGACCATATTGTAGTAAGCTGGAAAGCAGATAAACTGAAGAGAGTTCCACAGGTGTGCAGTTCTAAGAAAGAAGCTTTGTTCATGGAATCTACGTTTAGGTTTAAGCACAGATAAAGAGTGGGGGAAGTTATTGATAGTATTTTCAGCTAGATGAGTATTTTTTGTGAATGTTTGGCGAGGGAGGACCATAGATTGGAGCTCAGCCAAGCACTTGCCATGAAAATAATGATAAAGCAGAGACAGGCTCACAACGTCTCTTCTGTGAGAAAGAGATTGCAGAGAAGAGAAAAGGGCATCCCCCACTAGGCTACAAAATCTATTTTGAACTCTGTCAAGGCAGGATAAGATCTTTCTAGCAGCCCCTGTCCAGATGTGGCAACAATACTCCATCCTTGGACCTACCTGGCTCTTATATAGGTAGCTAGATATAGGTAAAGTTTTTCAATTAAACTATTTACTGAAGAGAAATTGAGGTATAAATTTTAATTTATCCAGTTAGATTTTTTCTTTTTTTTTTTTTTAATGATGATAAATGGAATCATTGTGTACAATAGTCATGTGTAGACATGCATTCACATGAATCAGATGATTCTATTGTTAGCATTGGTTTCCCAGATATCTTTCGAGTTAGAATTATTTTCTAAAAAAAAAAAAAAACATTGGGTACTTATGGGTGAAACCACATGAAGTATGGTAGCTTCCTTCAGTTTTGATAGACTATGGATACCCACTGCGCAGGGAATTTTTTGTGGCAAGAGGTGTGCAATCTCCAACCACACCTCTCGAGAATCGGCGTCGTTAAATACCAGTGGCAAGTGAAGATTGCTTAACTTCAATATTTTTTTTTTTTTTCACTCAAATAGTTGATGATTCTATTGTTGGCATTCGTTTCTCTGATATCTTTGGGTACTTAAATGAGGAACCGTGTGAAGGTTGCCAACATCCTAAGCGAAAATGTTTTTGGAATGAGCTAGAGTTGAACTTGGGGCACCCAGGTTGTCAGTCTGTGCCATTAACCACTGTCACCTCCCAGGTGCATTATAACTTATCAAAAGTGCATAAGTACAGCAAATGGCAACATTTTTTAGTTTATTAAATAATATTTTTATCTATTTTTTTTATTTCATTGAAATATGAAAGAAAATCACACACAAAAAAAGAAAGAAATTGTATATGTTAGAAAACTTATGTAAACACATTTTATTACTAGAACATCTATATACTGTTAAAAATTGATATTTTTAGAGTTTGTGTGTTCATTCACAATATGCTTGACTGAAAAACAGGGATAGGCAGAATACACATTACTAAGGAAGTAGTTCTTATGATGTCAATTTGAATCTCCTGTATGTCTAAATAGTTTATTTTTAAATAGATGTGTTTTAGCAGTAGCGCGACAGTACTACTGTCAAAGGAAAATTAAGGCGCCTCCCTACCTCCGCTAGTCTGTAAGAGACCCTTGGGCATTATCGAGAACCCACTTAGCCCCAACCTCCATCAGGGTAACGTGAGATCATGGAAAGCAGGTGACTGATGTAATACGGAAGCAAACAGAAATAATTCTGTTCTTGGTTTCGTACTTCATTGTGCTGAGCAGAAGATACCTCTGTGTACAATGGTCAGAAAAATCGCTCAGTATGGGCACTGTTCCGACAGAAACTGCAACCTACGGTCTGTACAACTGCAAAGAAAGCAAAGAAGACTATGGCCATACATCACTTTTTATTCGAGAAACAGCATGAATAGGGTGCTGAATCAGAACACCTCGCTTGGTAAGGATGAGCAACAATGAATTCATGGAAGCCTTGAAGGAAAGATGGATGGAGAGCTATAGCCGTCAATGCCTGTACCAGGCAGGACACCATTTGATGATGTATTTTAAAAATTTAAAGAAATTAACAGAACACTGGCAAACTCATTATCTCTTATCCTCAAGTGGCTTTTTAGGCCTTGATAAATTGTGACTCTATTAGTAAACAAGAAAAAAAAAATGAAACCTGAATTGATAATTTGTAGTATTAAGATTATTTTGGACTACATCTTGAGAATTATTGTCCAAATGTTTCGGTTGATGTAATCTCTAATCTTCTTCAGGTGTATCTTGAAATTTGGAACCTCCCTGTTGAACTCTGCAGTCTCAATAGAATTTTGAACTGAACTCGTTATTTAATCTATGTAAGAGCCTGTCATATAGTGCTTAAAGTATTTGGTAAAGTCCAGTTGTAAGTTCAACTCTTCAACATATCACTAAAAATACAAATGTGAATTAAGACTTGTACCCAGTCATGGTTGACAAAACGAGAGTATGCTGTTCTCACGAATTAAGTAGAGAGTTCCATTCGAAATTTCATGGAGATTCCTGAGTTTAACAAAAAGATTCTCTGAGTCTGGCAGAAAGAAAGATTCTCAAGTTTGACAATATACACTTGAAGAAGGTTAAAGGCTGCACCAACTCCCAAAATGTTATAAAAATAACGCTCAAGATTCGAATTAGAAATCATAATCTGAAAGACTCAGTAACTCCTGAATTGAGAGCGAGAGAAAAAAAAAAAATTGTTTTTATTAAATGAGCAAGTTTTTCTGGTTTTGCATGTCATTGTTTGTATTGAATGCATTCTCACATCAAATCGATTGATTGATCTGTTTGTTACTAATTCTGACATGTTTTTTGTCAATCTATTGATTGCCACACAATGTTTATTTTTTTTCTCTCTCTCTTCCTTTATTTTTGTAGTTTCTATCCGACGAATTAATGTAGCTCATGTAATGATTTCGATGATGTTCTACCTTGCCTCCAATTCGTATTCTTATTCGATCTTCTAATAGATGCGTTTTGCTTTTTGATTTTCTTGCAGATGACATATCAATTCTCTTGGACAAAAACAAATTAGGTATTTATTGATGACAAATCCATTTCTATGTTTTTTCTATGTTAGTTTTTTTTTTTTTTTTTTAAACATTCGAGGGAATTTAGTAATTGTCTAATATCTTGTGTATGTGTGTGTGTACATATATACTAGCATAAAATACACTTAAATATAATACGTTAATTTATGCAAATTTTGTATTATGATTGAGCCAATCGTCTATTGATTACTTTATTGTAAACAATATATAATAGCGATCTTTTTGGGGTGGGGATGACTTTTCTATTTTTTTTTTTTTTTTTTTTTTTGTTACATTCAAGGAAATTTATTAATTATCTAATAGCTTGTATGTATGTATATATCACACACACACTAGCAGGCCACCTGGTGTTGCCCAGTCGTAAAATGAGCTTAAATATAATATTTTAATTTATACAGATTTATTATTATGCCAAGTCTCTATTATTATCTTGTGCCTGATGTATTGTAGAGATTTTAAAAGTTGAAAAACTGACTTAGGTGCCATCAGCTAGTATCGAAACCAAAACACTTAGTACTCTAGTTCTAGTCATTACCATTTGAGCTATCGCAGATGGATAAGAAAACGTTAAAATATAACTAATTTTAACAAATAAATGTATATTTGCATAGGAATACTTTTAGTTAACTTATGTCTGCCAAGTGCCAATATTTTTCAGTTTTGACTGCTTAGCAGCTATTTTTACTGGCCAATGACTGAATTGAATTTATTCCACAGGTTCAAATCCACTATATATCAAGTTTCAAGTCTGTAGACCAAAAATTAACAGGAGTTTGGTAGAGATTGTTCCTCAAAAAGACACTGTCACTTTATATATATATATATATATTGTCGAACAATAAATTTTGATAGTAAAGCTCAACTAAAGTTTTAATTTTCTTTCTCTTATAATAAACTCTACTCTCTATTGCGTATTGAGCTTTTTAATTCCGTTGGGATTAAATTTTCTATATATAAATACTGTTATTTATATTAGTTTGAAGTTTAAAATTGCGTATATCAGGTAAACACTACATCCCTTTGATTTCATTGGTTTCTCTTAAAAAAAAAAGCGTTTTCAGCTTTCAAAACGTATTCATTTATATACGTAATTATTTTCAATTATATATAATTGTGGGATACAACATGCAATTAACTATATATATATATATATATATATATAATCGTGATGGGACGATTCCAATATTTTTCCCGGTTCCAATACAATTACCGATTCTGATTACGATTTTTTATAGAGCTCTAAATTTTTTAATTACAAAGTTATTTTTCACGATTACCGTAATAACACGTGTTAAAGGTACACATTTTTATTCAAACGTAAAAACACTTGTGGGAGGGGGTGATCAATAGATTTTAGTTTTGCTGGTAGTTTAAAATCAATAGATATTTGTTTATTATTACTGGTAGCAGTGGAAGATTTTCTTTTAGACAAAATCAAATGAAAAAAAGGAATCTGTTTTAGCATCGGAAAATAGGCATAAATTTTTCCGATGCAGATTCCCTCAAATTCCGATTAATCGTCCCAACACTAATATATACATATATATATATGTATGTAAAAGGTCTATATTCCAAATTTCAAGGTGTTGTCCATGTTACCATTTACTTATTTTTTTTTTTTAAGTATGTTAAGATGTTCAATTCTTGAAAGCACCTGTTTCGTAGTGCAGAATCGTTCATGTAATTATTATATCAACTTTTGAATTACATGAATGATTCTTATTACTTCAAGTACATTTTATGTCGACGTACTTAAGGAAATAAACAGTAAGATGGTCAACATATTCAAATTTTGTCATTTATTTGTTATATGCTCTGTAGTTACATTGAGCTTCATAAATTAAAGCATTGGTATAAATAAATAAAGGTGAAATATAATTTAATAAACATATTTCCTCATATATATGTACGGTCCTGGATATGACCTAAAACTATATCCGATGGTGAGGCCCCATCTTGCAGGCTTTGGGGAGTGTGGAGCCACCCTTTAATTGCCATTGCTCCCAGGTCCACTCTGATCCGGAGTGATAGTACCTGTTAGGGCTCCAACTATGGGTTAAATAGAATCTGACTTAAAAAAAAAATACACTCCATTAAAAATCGTTCCTCAAAATAACTAGATTCGGCATTAAATAACCTGAAAAAGGTTGATATGCCGTAAAACAAAAACAACAAACCATATATATGTATGTATGTGTGTATATATGTATATATATATATATATATATATGTATATATATATATATATATATATATATATATATATATATTATTATATAAAAATCACTTTGTGTGCATGAGTTCCGTCTTCATACATTCTGAATTGGCTGAGCCTATCTTTTGCAAATTTCACGCAAATCTAATTTATATGTCTGGCAGTGTTCTTAGATATTTTTGTATAGAAATTTATCCGATAATATCAAAAATCGAAAAAATCTGATCGTAAAAAATTGTAGATAAACAAAAATTTTTACAGGGGAATATTTTACATTCCACAGTCAAGGGAGATAATAAATTTTCAGCTAATCATTTCTTAAAAAACATATATTACAATCTGCAGATGTAGCTTAGTGGTAGAGCATCCGACTACAGATCAAATGATCCCCTGTTCAAGCAAGGATATACCTTACAATTTTATTTTAATTTTTACTTAATAATGAGTTTAATACACAATAAAAGTAGAGGTACCATTTAAAATCACTGCAAATCGTTTCTTTGTTTGCATATTTTGAAACTAAACATAATTTAGAAGTGACTTTTCCATGACATTCATCATCCAGTCCTGATGTGATATTGTAAACAGACGGAATTGGATGAGCGACATTATCATTATTTTTTTTTTATTTTGCGAATTAGTCCACCGAGCAAATTATTCCTCATAATAAACAATAATCAAAGAGGATTGAGTCTATAATAATGCATACGCAATCCGCATAAATGAAAATATCATGTTTTAGCATATTGTACAACCAGATAATGTAGTGTGTCTATATATATTAGGGTTGTTCTAAAAATAAAGTCTCCTATTTTTCTTTTTTAACTCGCAAAGTTGTAGATCTACAAAGATGGAGTGGTACCATTAAAACCAGTGACCTTTTGTCCTCCAGAATTTATTTTTCTACATAATCACCACCATTATCAATGCACTTTTGGCAGGAATTCAGTGATGCATCTCTTCTTTTGGTGCACATCCATGACTGGGCGCCGGGGGGGGGGGCTTTTTAAGAGTCTTACACCGTCAATATCTGCAACAGAGAGACTAGGCTTTCAGGTCATTACATCATATCAGTATGGGTGTTTGCATCCTGCCTGGCTATCGAAGCACAAAAGGCACACTAGTTTAATATTTGGTTGAACAAAAAATTGCAAATGTTTACAAAGCATCTAGATTTCAAAATAATTAGCATTTTATTGCAGCTATATTATCAAAACGATGCTCAATTATTTAAATCCGCATCATCTTTTGAAATCACTACTTATGTATAAAAAAAGGTACTGTGTTTGCGAGTTCATTCCCGATGGACTCTAAAGTGGCTGGGACAATTTTTTTTTTTTTTTTTTTATTTACACAAATGTACTTTATGTACCTAGGAGTGTTCTAAGATAGGTTTTCTATCGGTATGCTTTCGATAAACAGTTACTAATTGATAATCAATGAAAAATCCCATTAAAGAAGGAATGGTTTGATTTTCACTAAAGTTAACACTTTTATACAGCCTAACATCACAAGTGCATTTGAGAAGTTTTATCACTGCACTAGCATTAGGGCCCACCACATAAAATCAACATCAGGTTCTTTGATAAGACAGGGGCATGTTTTAAATAAATGTTTCTGTTTAGAGCACAATTAAACCATGATATTTAACTTTTGCATTTTAAACATTAATTAAAATCATTACATAAAAACAATTTTCTGTAATCAACATTAGGCTTTCTACGGTGCAATGTAGACTATGCACCACAATGGGTTTCCAAATAGCACAGGCAATCAATCAATTTGATTGACAAATGGGCGATTTTACTGATTTTGATAATAAAAACATTGGAAGTGTAGAATATTAATTGATCCTAATTCAATTCCGGGCAATGTTGGGTGCCCTTGCTAGTACTATATATATATATATATATATATATATAGTAGAGGGTAAAGATCCAAACATAGCTATTTGGATGCCTAATTTGCATAACTATTTTAAACAGTTTATAATGAATTAATGTTTGCTATTGTTCATTTGTAATTTAGATCTCCTATTTCTATATATATGTAGTAGTTTTGTCAATATTAGAATCAGTCATTTAATATAAAAAAAAACAATATCCAGCACCATTCTCAAAATATAACGGTTATCAAGTTTCAAGGAAGGTTATGTAAATAAAAGTTGTTAGTTTTTATAAATTATAATAAATTTATATTAAAGATATGCACTTAAAAATGAATTTATATTAAAGATAGTCACTGTAAAATAAATTTATATCAAAGATATTCACTGTAAAATAAATTTATATCAAAGATGTGCAGTGTAAAATAAATTTATATCAAAGATATTCACTGTAAAATAAATTTATATCAAAGATATTCACTGTAAAATAAATTTATATCAAAGATATTCACTGTAAAATAAATTTATATCAAAGATATTCACTGTAAAATAAATTTATATCAAAGATATTCACTGTAAAATAAATTTATATCAAAGATATTCACTGTAAAATAAATTTATATCAAAGATGTGCAGTGTAAAATAAATTTATATCAAAGATGTGCAGTGTAAAATAAATTTATATCAAAGATGTGCAGTGTAAAATAAATTTATATCAAAGATGTGCAGTGTAAAATAAATTTATATCAAAGATGTGCAGTGTAAAATAAATTTATATCAAAGATGTGCAGTGTAAAATAAATTTATATCAAAGATGTGCAGTGTAAAATAAATTTATATCAAAGATATTCACTGTAAAATAAATTTATATCAAAGATATTCACTGTAAAATAAATTTATATCAAAGATGTGCAGTGTAAAATAAATTTATATCAAAGATATTCACTGTAAAATAAATTTATATCAAAGATATTCACTGTAAAATAAATTTATATCAAAGATATTCACTGTAAAATAAATTTATATCAAAGATATTCACTGTAAAATAAATTTATATCAAAGATATTCACTGTAAAATAAATTTATATCAAAGATATTCACTGTAAAATAAATTTATATCAAAGATATTCACTGTAAAATAAATTTATATCAAAGATATTCACTGTAAAATAAATTTATATTAGAGATATTCACTGTAAAATAAATTTATATTAGAGATATTCACTGTAAAATAAATTTATATTAGAAATATTCACTGTAAAATAAATTTATATTAGAGATATTCACTGTAAAATAAATTTATATTAGAGATATTCACTGTAAAATTAATACTTAGTTTAATAGCTGTTAATTGACATTTTTGTGCTGGTTATAATATAAATTTGAACCTATTATACAAAAACAGCATAAAATTATGTTGTTCGAATTTTAAAAGTTGGGCTTAAATAGCATTTAGACTGGCAAATCAAACTTTGTTTCTGACTGGCCAATTTACATTTCTTATTTTTGGACCATGTTATTTGCCACGTAACATGCTTTGCTACACTTCATGTTCGACAGAGTGGTAATATATATACATATATTCTTGGGTTTGTTTTACAATGCACATTGGTACGAAAAAGTGTTAAAAAATTCAAATACATAACAAATAAATGTTATCAAAGGCAAGATAAATTACTCTTCTACCTGTCTGGAAAAGTTTTTTAAAACATTCATTCTATTTGAAAAACAAATACAAAAATAGCTGCGAATTGACATCTATATATTCAAAGTCTTGATAATGACTTCAAAATAAAACAAAATACTGTTAGAAACCCAACCAATAAACGTTGCCAATGCATTTTTATCAAGATTTCAAATATTTAGGCGTCAATTCGCGGCCATTTTTCTTGTTCTAATGTAAAACTCGACACTATTTTTTTAAATGAATAAATGTTTTAAAGTAAGTAAAACATTTTTCCAGATAAGTAGAAGAGTAACTTATTTTGCTTTTGATAACATTTATTTGTTACATTTATTTTTTGATGACTTTTTGGAACCAATGTATATTGTAAAACAAACCCATATTCTTAAACAATCATCTTAAAAGAAAAATCATTTAAGGAGAATAACTAACTTTTTTTTTTTTTTTTTTTTTTTTAAAGAATGTTATAATCATTAGCTATTATTAGTATTCCTCACTTTGTTGTAGCATAAAAGATATTTTTATCTAGAAATATTTACAAAACAAATTTGAATATAATAAATCCCAGAAAACTCTGGGTCAGGTTATGTTTAAAAAAGTATAAATCTTTCATTTTGTTTTCATTGAAAATTATTGCATCAAATCTATTTTTACTATTGCAGGTGAACGGCGGATGGAGATTATTCCAATAACAAAACTTGGCCAGGAACCAGAGGAATGGCAAGGTATTTTTTTTTTTTTTTTTTTCTATTTGCTTTTATTTATTTATTTTTTTTTTGTCCTGTATCTATAATAGAAAATGTGAGCTGGAGTTTAGCAGCGGAGACAAAAGGGGGTGTAGCTTAATTTACCATATTCACCATGAAATAATCCGTTTTTGTTTGGCATTTGTATGGGAGAGAGCATTTTGTTGTCCGCCATTTTTATTTTATTTATTTTTTATTTATTTTTTATTTTTCTTAGTCACTGCCAGTAACTCTCAGCATGTTGAACCAGCTTCCTCTAAAGGAGGAAGTGTCTAGGGAATATCAAATTCACAAGCAATCTTCAGTCGCATGTATATTCCTGTTAGAGAAGATGACAATGTTAAGTCTTTGAAGTTCTTGCAGGGAGGTATCGATGACCTCCTACATGCAGTGTCTGTTATTCCCAAATGGTCACCAGTCTTGTACTGGCCAGGCTAAGTGTTGTTTTACTTTGGTGATCTACACAATCCAAAATGAATAAATAAATTAAAAAAAAAAATGATTTTAATAAAATATTTGCATCTTAACATGGTTTCAAAACAGTCGGTTTATTCAGTATTTCTAATTTATCTATTTTAAATAACAGTTTACCGCTTCTCAAGTTCAAAAACCACTCGAGGATAAAATTAAATGAGATGGATTGTCGGATTAATCATGAAGAGTAGTATGATAGGATTGAAAATTATTTATAGAATCAATAAAATTTAATCGGTTATAAGGACAGCTTATGATCAAGTCCTTTGTAAAAAAAAACACAAAAAAAACGTATTGGTTTACATTGAATTTGAAGGTGGCAATGTTGTAATCTGCAAGAAAGCAGTTTTGTGGTAATATGTTCTTGGAAAGAAACTCTTGTTTATGCAAATTTTGTCTTAACACTAAGCACCCAAAGGCAGAAAGCAATGCTTTTTTCTGTTGTGATAGAAAGACGAGTTCTTGCTGTAAATGTCTTACAAAATAGAACTGCAATGTGGTGTGGCCGTTACTTTTTAACTGTGTTACTCGCTACAGTATAAACCTCTCTTGAACCCCCACACCACCTGGTACTCCCACAATTGAGCAAACAAACAAAAATAAATAAATCTGACTTGGCATTTTTTAAAAGTGCAAATTGAATGTATCTATTTGTGGTTCTTCCAAAACAACGCATTTCATTATTTTTCCCAAAGTCTCTTAGCACACATATGTGCTTTTCTTAAAAGTCTCTCTCTCCCCCCCGACCTCATGCTGGCCATAGTAGCCATTTCTCGCTTTCGACTTTACATATCCATCTTCTCTGGTGCACGTTTTGCTTCTCTCTGACAACGTGGAATATTTCTCTCTCCTCTTCTTGAGACGCAGGCTCGCACACACTTAATAATTTGCATACATGCTTTAACGGCTGCTGCTGCTAATATTTTCGCTAGCCAGCTATTCTTTGGCTCCTGCTGATTTTTTTCACACACCCACACACACACTGTCACAGAACTAGAGATTTGAGCTCACTCAAGCATCTTCATCCAAAATAATAGAGAAGAGAAAAACTATCAATATCTTTTCTGTGAGAGGGGGAACTGTAGGATGCAGCACCTCACCAGATGTGACAGCAGTACTCCATCCTAACTCATATATAGATAGAGGATTGCATCAAGAGTCTGTTTTTTGGAGCAGTAGAATGATCCAACCATTTTTCCAACAGCCTTAGCAATAAATTGACAGTTTGTGGAAAGATTGCAGAGAGACTTATGATGGATTGAATAAGATCACACTGCTAGAGAGGGGGCTTTCTTGAAATAGTCGGCAGTGAAGTCGTCCGTCCGTATCGAACAGTGATGGCATGCTAATGCCTACTTGAAGTCTTTGAAATTTATGATGCAATCTGCAAATAACTTGACCGAGGACGATTTGCAGAATTGAAAAAAATTGTCACGAATTTTCGATGGCTGTATTCATCTCGAGTAATGTGGTCCAATTACTATTGACAAAGCACTGCCATTGTCTGGAATTCTTCAACTCCCCAAAATATGCCAACATCATCTTGTAGCAAACTTGTTGTGTTCATAGATCTCGGTAGTAGTAATTATGCTGCAGTCTGCATAATGCAGTAGTGTTTCTTTGCATACAGGTTGTGCAGGTCTATCTCTGCTCTATCATCATTTTCATGGAAAGTGCTCGTCTGAGCTTCAATCTAGGGCTTCCCCGTCCCTCTTTAAACATTTACAAAACACAATTATCTAGCTAGAACCACAATCAACAATTTCCCTCACTCCCTATCTGTACCTAAATCTAAACGCAGATTCTATGAACCAAGCTTTGTTCCTAGAAGTGCCCACCTGTGGAACTCTGTTCTGCTGGCCTGCTTTCCAGCTGACAGTTTATTTATTTTTTTACTGTATACTATGATCTTCTTGTATCGTAGCATTTTCATGCCGTAGATAAAATCATGGTTAGTATTCTCTATAGGCTTCAGTCCACTGTTGGTCCGATTCCGCTGAAGACATCACATGACTTGAATTTGGCACAATACATGGGGTGAGTTATCATTACCTTCCCCAGCGCAGTGGCATCTAACTCGCCTGTTTGCACCTATCCGTGATCCTTAGATCATCCACAAAACAGCAGTCAAATAATGTAACTCTTAATACCATATAGAACTGTTGATCTGCTAGAGATTCATCTTCCTCCATGGCCATCCAACGTCCTTCTGCCGGCGACATCAGAGTTACCTTCTCCTAGATGCATGTCTTAACTAAGACTAGGGTGCATCTCTTTCAGTGAATTAATGCAACTCCAGATACCAACCTAGAAATTTATCATGGATATGCGCTGTATGTACAATGCCTCACCTTACCAAATGGTCACCCATCTGGTACTGGCTAGGCTCATTGTTGCTTAACTTCAGTGATATGGTAGGAACTAGTGTGTCAACATGATTGTGCCATATATTTTACTATGTTACATAACGCCTTTTAGTCTCCACCCATCATATGGGGTGAGAATTGTAACACAAGACAATTTTGTGCTTTAGTCAGAACCACAAATTTGCCAAATCCAACCCAATGCATCTGTTCTGTTTATAGTTCAACATCCAAAGGAGATGGACTAGACTAACTTTTTTTTTCTTTTTTTTTTTTTTACATGGAATTCACCACTTATCAAGGCCCAATGGCCACTCGGGGATAAGGGTTATTGTGTGTACAGTAATCAGTGGGATAGTGTAGCAATAGTATTGGAGAATTGATAAGGTGTCATTACTTAGGGGGGAGCGGTTCATCAGGAATTTGTTTGTGTTGGACTTGAAGACATCCAGGTTGAAGTCGGGAGGGAAACAGGCAAGCGGAACAGAGTTTCACAGGCGTGCAGTTCTAAGAAAGAAGCTTTGTTCATGGAATCTATGTTTTGATTTAGGCACAGATAAGGAGTGAGGAAAATTATTGACTGTGGTTTCAGCTAGTCTGGTGTTTTTTGAAAAAGATTGGCGAGGGGGGACCAGAGAATGGAGCTCAGACAAGCACTTGCCTTGGAAATAACGATAGAACCAAGACAGGATCACTACGTCTCTTCTGTGGGAAAGAGGTTGCAGGGAAGAGAAAAGGGCATCCCCCACCAGGCTACGAAGTCTATTTTGTACTCTGTCAAGGCAGGATAGGCTGTTTTTAGCAGCTCCTGTCCAGATGTGGCAGCAGTACTCCATCTTTGGAGGTACTTGTCTCTTATATAGATAAAGAATTGCATCATTAGTGAGATATCTTCTGGAGCGGTAGAAGGATCCCAACTAATTTTGCAACGTCTCCTTGAGACTTCTTGTGATATCACTTCCTCTGAATACATTAACTTCATTTCTAGTGGAAATTTTCTTTTTCTACTTAATCTAGTTTTGATGTGGAAATTTCCTTTTTTTTTTTTTTTTTTCATACTAACACATTTACATACCCCTGTTGATACTAATAACACAAGATAGCGAACATGCTAGGTGGTTGTTCATCCACCTTTTTTTATCATTATAAATCTACTTGATATACCCCCTGGTGCGCTACTCTGTTACTCCCATGAAAGAACGCCACCATTTTGTCTTTAGTTCTCCAGCTAAACTCGTAAACCTCACAATAAATTGTTGACTGCTATTTCTTTTTCAGAAAAATTACGAGATACGCAGTATCAAATAGTAAATTATAAAGGTATTTTTTTATGTTTGATTATTTTTCCAAAAATCTTTCTACTAAACCAATATAGCGGTACTTATGCAGAGAAGGACCCGTTTTTACGTGGATGTTGCGCCGGCAGTTTATGTAAACCACCCGGATATGCCAAGCGCTGATCAAATTTTAAAGCGCTAGGAAAAAAAAAGAAAAGAAAACATTCAAGTAATTTTAGTTTTTACTTGCTTCAATGAAGAAAAATGGAAATAAAATCAAATTAAAAAAAAAATTAATCCGGGGTAAGTTTCATTAATATTTATTTTTTTTTGCTAAGTAATGTGTAGCAACAAACGAAAACATTTTTTTATATTTTTGTATTTTGTAATTTTCAAAGCGGCAGTGTTACATAGCCAGGAGGATGATATCGATGTGTAAACTGTCATGTTGTATAGCCACGTATAGACATTTGTTATACAGCGGGGTATCACACAGGGATATATTATAGTTCGTATTTACATAAATATATCATTTTATGAGAAGATTATATAGATGCTTCAAACCTTTTCTTTATCCGGAGTTCTTTTGTTTTCATTGCTGGGCTCTGTGATGCACATGCAACGACCAACACCATAACAGATTGAGACACCTGTTCTTTCTTCTTTTGTGAAACCACAGAACAACAATTTATATTTTTGAAATATAAATTTATTTCAGCTGTCTTAATGGTGTTCACAAGGATTCTGCATTACGTGTCTACATGCTTGTTCTTTCTAGCGCCACTTGGATTTGAATATGTCTGTTCACTTTGGTGACCAAACTCAAAACTCCTCAGTCTAATCGTTTTGACCTCTTGACTTGTCAGTTCTGTTACATCATCATCAAAAGCACACATCTCCTTACGTGTGTTCTGTCACATATGCAACTGTTGACGGCCATTTTGTTTATTTAGCTTAGCTAATTTATGTAGACCTCTTCAGCTAAACTCTCAATCTAAACTAGTTTAACAATATCACTGGATAGATAGATAAATAAAAAAAAATAGATAGAGTAGATAGATCGATAATAACTAATTTTACTTTTAACCATGTTATTATCTAACAGCAGTAGTATTCCAGTGTTTGTGTTAGTCTGTTTGTTATCCTGAAATCTGTTGGAGCTATCAGCGGCTGTAGTAGAGTATGACGACATTTAAAAAAAAAAAAAAAAAACGTAAACAATGCTTCCAGCGTTCTGCATAACATACGGAATGAACAAATAATGGAATCTTAGAAACAGCCAATGAAATCGCTGGAAAAGTCTGGACTGGAAGAGCAAGGGATCTGGATCTGTGATGAGAATTAGTTGCCAAAAGTATGGAAACATGAAAGAAAAAAATAAATTAAAGTAGTTGTTGGTGATAAGCATTTACTATGAAGAATTTGCGTCCGTGTTTGATGGGAACATATGAGGCAAAAATGTTACTATTTTAAGGTTTTTTTTTTGTTTGTTTTTTTCTTGGGAGTAAGGGAGGTTTAATGAAAAAAATTTTTATCACATTTTTTTTTGTCTACTTCATTTTATTTATTTTTTTTTTTTTTAAAGATTTTTGAATTATCTGCTGGGAATTTTTTCCAATCGGTCATGGTGTGTTCCGAACTGATGACACACTCTTGCTGTAAATTTCAAACAGTTACAATATTATGGAACCACATGTAATTCCGATTTCTTTCCAGTCCTAGCAAAATGAAAAAAACAACCATTTTTTTCGTTGACTGTAGCATAATCTACAAAAACCGCTAGATTCATTGTGGTGGTTTTATCAAAATGATTTATTTTTAATGATTTAAATTTTTGCACAATTAAAACTAAAATTTTCTTCCAATTTTTTGGCTGAGCATTTCACCATATTCCGGTGGTTTAAGTTAACTGTGTGAATATGCCGAAGCAACATTCAAAATGGAAAAACTGGTTGTTCTCTGCATAAGTACCTCGATAGCTTGTCATCCATTAAAAAAAAATTTTTATCTCTGCATGGGCAGGTTAATTTCTTTTTTTTTTTTTTTTTTTTTTTTTTTTTTTACATGCTTGCTTTCCAAGGAAACCCTTCCTGTTTTTATAATTTTTTTCTGACTTTGAAATGTTAGATTGGAAAAAAGCAGTTTAAGAATATAATGAATATATAAAATTTAATTGCAGAAATTTTTTTTTTTTTTAAATGAATCAAATGAGAATTAGTTGTAAATTCAAGAAAAATAAATAGGATAAAATATTAATAAATAATATTGACTATCTACATATGCCCTATATCAAGTCTAAATAATATAATAGATTTAGAATAAATTACTTTCTAATTTCTGTGGAATTTGCTCATTTTTACAAGAGCCATGATATGTATGTTTGAAAGTCGAACATATGTTTGACGAAGGGGTATTTTCGAAATATTACAATACACAATCTCCATCGGACTATGCTGGTCAGAAGACAGTACATGTAAAAATATATATATATATATATTTTTTTTTTTTAATAACACCGAATGTAGTGCCATTACTGAGGGTTTAGTTTTTTATTCTTTTCTTTCTATAGTTTAAACATAAACCGTTAAAAAGAAACTTTCAAAAAGACCAAAATACACTTCTAAAATATATTTCCCCTAAGCTCTAATTGTGTGTTTAACAAACATAAATTAGATAAAAGGGATAAATAAAGAGTGGGGCAGGAAAAAAAAACCCTATCGAGACGTCTTTCAGCCAACCCTTTTCAAGATTAACATTTGCAACAGGGGAGAAAACATTGTTTAAAAACGTGGTCAAAAGACCATAAATTAATAGCAAGGCGGGGGAAGAAATTGTATAGGGAATAGGAGAAAAAGAAACAGTCTCAGCGAATACTCATAAGTTCCAAAATATGAGTATAACTCTCTTTGCTTACACAGAGATGGTTGGCGCAAACTAATGGGTACTGCCTCGAGAATTTTTAAGTGAATTTTCAAGCGCGCTGTGTGTAAAACCGAGAAAGCTCCATGAGTGTATCCGTCAGTGCAGATTTGGCATGGTAATAAATGTTCACTAATGGCTGACTTATGAGCTGGTAAACACCCAGATATTGGCCTTTTCTTTGTGCCTATGTATCGAAGAGGAGACATGTTGGGAAATTCCAACCTCCAAACGTTAACCAATGTTAAACATACAATTAGTGCTTAGGAGAAATATACTTTAGAAGTGTATTTTCCTTGTTTTTGAAAGTTTCTTTTTAATGTTTATGTTTAAAAAAAATAAAAAACAACTAAAAAAACTAAACTATCAGCAATTAATAATGGCACTACGTTCGGTGTTCTTGAAAAGTGTTATAAAATTATGTACCTATAATATATATATTATATTTTATATACACACACACACACGACTTTACATTGTAAGTGAAACATTCGCATGTGCAAGTGATTTTTTTTTTTTCCAACTAGAAATAATAAAACACTTATCGTTTGCCAATTGTGTTATTTTGCCTACAATCTTCAAAAGCTCATTACTGAGTGAAAAATGTGTTTTCAACCAAACAAATACAAATAATAAAAGGTTTAATAGCACAATATACTTCTTTTTTTTTTTAACGGAGGCTGTTTAAAAAGAAACATCTTAAGAAATTTTAATATTTATATCTTCAAAGCTCAACATAAAATTTGGCGTTTATGTAGAATTCCAATTATTTAAAAAATACAGAAAAATTTTTATGATGTGCATACTCATTACAGAACGAAGATGTCATATTCCAAAAATCATGTGGGATTGGCTAGTAACTTTTCTATTTAGTGGTAAATGAAAATCTTTAGTTGTTAAAAGTTAACTAAAGATAAATTTGTTCTTAAGGCCCTGAAGGTGTTGGTTGTCAATTTCAAGTGACAGCCTTTTAAAGGTTGAAGCATTTGTTAAAGCCAAACAAATCAGTATCTTTGATACTTCCTTATGTCAAACATAAAATTCTTTGGTGCAATTTGATGCAAAAATGTTTCTTATATACGTACCCATCACGGAATGAAAATGTCATATTCCGAAAATCACATAAATCAAGCAAGTATATTTTTTTTTATGAAGAAAATCATTTTTTTTTTGTTTTTGTGATTTTCAGCAATTTTAATAGTAAATCGTATCCATTACAGAGCTGATTTCGATCTCAGTAGTGCAAATTGTCTCGCATTATTTATTAAATATATCAGATTAAGACAATGTTATTGCTTACTCATAAAATTTGATTTTCTTGTTTGAAAAAAAAAACTACTTGATCAATTCACCTGATTTTAGGAATATGACATTTTATGTATATCATAGATTTTTTTTTTTTTTAAATTAGGTTTAACTCTAAATGTACACCAATTATTTATATATTTTCCAAACAATAGGCTTTCTAGTTTATATACTTAAAAAAAGAATGTACCTACTAATTGGAAATATTAATTAAATTATGTGTGTATGAAGTATAGTGTTACCAGTTGTAGAGAAAAAAAATAAATAAATAAAAAGAAATTGAAAAATCTCTTTGTTCATTTTAAGTCTATTGTTTCATGTAACAAAAGATTTAAGGGAAATAGAATTATTTTACAAACAGAAAAACAACAACAAAAAATACTTTGCAACCTGACATCGGTAAGCGTTTTCCTTCATATTTTCCTTCCTTCTAGTCAGTTCTTCTTACACAAGAAATTACACAACTGATTGACTACCTGACAAATGTAGCCATTGTAAGAAAGATTCAAACAATTGCACTTACAGGGATGGTTAGAATCTTAAAAAGAGCTCTCTGTTGAAATGTCTGTGATAGAGGGTGAATGTTTAACATCTGATAGGATGATCCATCTCCAGCTAGAACGAAATAATAAAAAAAAAATGATTAAAATTTTTTGAAACTTTTGTTAAAACAATTTATACATAGAAGAAGATTTAATGTTTTTGTTTTCTCTTCATTTTAAATTATTTAATAAAAAAAAAAATTAACATTCGTTTTTCAAATTAAACTTGTGAAATAATGTTTTCGAAAATGAACAAGTTCCTCTATTCAAAATTTGTGATATATCAGTTCAAATTTTACAACAACGATCCACAACATCGGATTCCTATAATAATTACATGAAACCTTACCAACCACCAATACCTATGGCTAGAGATACTTTACCTGAAAGCACTTTGTTCAAGCTCCTTGGCTTAACGTTCACAGGAAACATGAGTTGGAATAGATACATCGAGATCATTGTTAAGGCTGCTGTAAATAAGGTGGGCTCCCTCTATCCTGCTAGAAAGTTACTTATGCCTGAAAGTATCCTGTACCTCTACAAAGCCACCATTCGCCCATGTATCGAGTGCTGTTGTGACATTTGGGCTGGTGCATCTGCTACTAGTCTCTTGCTCCTGGACAGGGTCCAAAAGAGAGTCGCCAACCTAATAGGTCCCGAACTGTCATCTAAACTTCAGCCTCTGTCCCATCGACGAAATGTTGCATCCCTCTGCCTGTTTTACAAGTATTTTAATGGTGGATGCTCTGACGAACTATAATCCCTTGTACCCCTTCGACAAAAATACCCCCGACAAGCAGCGAAGTCCCACCCCTACACAGTTGAGATTCCTAGATGTAAGAAAGCCTTTTACTCTAATAGCTTCTTCCCCAGAACTGTAAGACTTTGGATTTCTCCTCTGGTTTCCTGCTTCCCCAACTGGTCTGACATGCAGAAGTTCAAGTGTAATGTGAACAGACATCTTGCTGCTAAACTCCCTACATAGTATTCCTGCAACTTAGGTCCCTGATAGTAGCCCCCTACATCAAAGTGGCAATGTGTCTTGTTTGGGCTGAAAATTTTTTTTTTTTTTTTTTTTAAAGGTACCTTTCTCTCTCCATGAAGAGCTGATCCCTCAGATTTATAACCTCAACAAAATGAAGAGGGACTAAAACACATTAGATTTTTTTTTCTATGAATAAGTTGTTAAACCAATAACAGTTGCAGAAAAAAAAAACTTTTTAATCATTTAATAAAAAATGATAGAACATTCGGTTTTCTAAATTTATAAATTAAGTATTTGAATTAAAAAAAAAAAATAAAAAATAAAATCTTTGTTTATTTTAATCTTTTGTTACATTTAACAAAAGATTTAGAAAAAAAAAAATTATTTTATGAACAAAATGAAAAAAAAAAAAAAATAAAACTGCTGCTTTGCCAACCTAACATTGGTGTTTTCCTTTTAGGCAGTTCTTGTACAAGAAATTACGCAACTTATTAACTACCTTATAAGTATACCCAGTGAACCAAGTGCAATTCTTACATAATGCAAAAAAATTAAAAAAACTTTAAATATTGCATCAGGTTCCACTTTACTAACAAGTTTTTCCTTGGCCGAATTTTTAGATGCTCACATTTTCTTGGGTTTTTGGTTTAGAACAACTGTTGCAAAAAAAAGTTTTGACTTGTGATGCTTTTAAAAAAAAAAAACTAACCCTCTTGCATGTTCAGCTTAATGCACTTATTTTCGAATCTGCTTGCGATAGCCCTGTCGGTGGGGCATTAGAATACGCCGACTGCCCCCCTGCAGAGGGTAAAAGTCCCTCAATGGGGGTCCTGGATATGACCTTAAACTATATCCAGTGGTGAAAACAACAAATATATTCTATTAAAAAATATTTTCTTAAAAATCTTTGGATTTGGCATTAAATAACCCGAAAAGGGTTGATATGCCGTAAAATAACCAACCAACCAACCAACCTGCTTGCGATAACATTCACACCAAAATAACATTGTCATCAGACATTAGGAATTGAATGGAAAATATATATATATATATAAAAAAAAAAAAAAAAAGTGCCAAACAAATGTTTTTAGAAGGTTCTTTTTTATTTATTTTATTTACTAGCAGAGGTGTGCTGCCTTGTCTGGTCGTAAAATAAGCTTAAATATATTTCAATTCATGTAAATTGTATATGTATTATTACAGAGAGCCAATTCTCTATTGAATATTTTTTTATGCGTGTGTGTGTGTGTCATGAGAATAATGGAAATAGTATTCTAACAAGATAGATAAAAAAGGAGCAAACCAAGTTATGTGTTCATCAACGTTTCATCTGTATTATAAAGAAGTCCTATAATAAAGATAAAACATTGATGAACACATAACTTGGTTTGTTCCTTTTTTTTACATTTTTTTATCTCCCTCTCTCTCTCTCTCTCTCTCTCTCTCTCTCTCTATATATATATATATATATATATATATATATATATATATATATATATAATCGTCAAGAATGAGAGTTCATATAGAAACATTGTTTTAATTTGAATAAAATCAAATACACATCAAGTGGGGTTGAAAGCCAAATCACAACGTAATCTTAGGAAAATAAACAAATATTTTACTTGTTTTAAATTTATCACAAATATATTTCAGAGGTATACTCCATCTTCAGTGTGTTGTTGTATGCACAGTTCAAACATTTCAAAATACAACCGCTAGCTACAACGCCCGGCTCTTTACAAACAGACTTCTTTCTACAACTTTACACCATGGCAAGGAAGAAGAAAAGGAAAAAAAAAAGAAACAAAACAACACACTGAAGATGCAGACATACCTCCATACATGGATTGTTTTGTTAATGCAGAATTCGTTAGGATATTGAGCATAGATTTCAGTTCAGTCATTTATTTATTTTAAATGTTTCTTTATTTGTTTTTCATAATAGCATTTTAGTATAACTTATAATTGGAAGCTTAACAGAAGCTGATTGATTTGAAATACAACTATTAGGTGTAGGAGTAGATAATGTCGGCTATATTTAGTTTAATGTAGTTATATACAAATAAAGCAAATGGAAGATAGAAGCCCTTTATGAAAATCCAGGTACCTTCCATTTTGAAATTTTAACAATTTGTCATGAATAAATAAATATTCTTCAGATTTTATCCTTTATAGAGTACTAGCATAGGTTTCCGGTGTTTAATTTAAAGTGTTTATTCATCTCGAAAAACAGTGTTTACCAATGTATTTGAAAAAATGCAAATGACAACGGACTCTGTGTTGAATATGTAAGTTTGGGAAAAGGAGTTAAAACTAAAAAACTATACAAAATGCTGTTAGAAACCCACTCAATATATGTTACTGTAACATAGGCTGATAGATATTTGGTGGGTTTCTAACATTATTTTTGTACAGTTTTTTTAGTTTTTGACAACTTTTTTGAATTTGTGTATAATAGTAAATCCCCCCACTCCCGGGGTCCAAAATAAAATAAATAAATGAATTGTTTCAATTAAAATAGTAGTGAGTACCCATATAAGCGAGGGGGGGGCGCATTTTTTTTAAATAGCTGCAATAGCCAGGCTCGAAACTGTAACACGAAAGAGTAAAAGGAGGTTAAAAAGCGAACGCATTAGCGGTCTCGCCCACGGCGCACTTGGGATGTCACAGACCTTTGAAATAACATGCTTTAAACATATGTTGAGATCGCTAGGTGTGAATGACTTGCAAAAATGTTGGTGCAAAAACTAACCTCTCCTTGTTGTCCGAGAGATCAATCTTTCTAACGATACCAATTTTTTCCATGTTTGTTGTGTGTATCGAAAGCTTTTGGCAGACGTACATGCACACACACACACACACATTTTGCCTTTTACATATTCACATTTGAAAATGAAAATATTTCAGATTTGCATTAAATTTCATCTATAGTTATTAGATACCAATTAAGCAAGATTCCTTGAATTTCAATTTTTTTTTCTTAATACTCCTTATGCTTAAGCCGTAAATTTTATTGTATTTTTTTAGAATCAAAATCAATGGAATTTGATCAAAGTCAGAATAAGGATTCTAGGCCTAAGATTCAGTATAGTTGTTATTTATCTCCCTCTTATCCTACTGTAGGAAGATGTGACACATGATCGGAATTTGGGGATTGAACAGTTAGCACATAAAAGGTTTAGCACTTTAGCTTACAAGAAAATACTTGAGCAGCCCTGCTAAGATTTCCTGGAAGTAGTGCCACAGTTGATTAGCACTAAACTAACCCCTCCTCAATGTGCAGTTGGATAAAGCCGGTAAGTGTGGACCTCCTAAAACTGCACAGAGCCCTACCTAAGTCCAACAGAACAGGACCAGAAGATGCCACCATGGCCCACTCTCTGTCGGACTAATTGTCAACATCATATCTTAAACTGGCATCTTCATAAGGGGCATGAAATAGTCGTTTAATTGTTTTAAATTGATAAGTTATTTGAGTGAGAATTGAAAAAAAAAAATAATGAAAAAAAAAAAAAAAAAAAAAACTCTGGAAAACAAAATGAAATCTTCTGTTTTTAAAAGGTTTAATTTTTTTTTTTAAATAGATACTGAGCATAAGTTTTTCTTTCAACATTTTCTTTATTTTTTTCCTTTTCAATATATATATTTTTTTTTCGTAACCGCATCTTAGAATAACTTAAAATGTCGCACTTTACTTTATCATAAAAAATAATTTATAAGGACCCTGTGACCTAGTAGATAAAGTGTTAGGTAAAATTTTCTTGTAAGTTACACTTTCCTTGAGGTTGTAGATTCAGTTCTCAGTGTAGGCAACATTCAAAATACACTTACAAATTACTTATGACTTCTTCTACCAATAAATACTTCTACTTATAAATACAAAGGTTCTGTTCGAAATTCTGGGCAGATTCCCAAGTTTGAGAAAGTCATTTCAGAGTTCAACAAGATACACCTGAAGAAAGTCCGAAATTAAATCGACCAAAACATGTGAATAATGCTCAAGATGAGAACCATAGTCTAAAGAATCCAAATAATATGAATGATCAATCCTCATCACAAAAATTCAGAAACAATAAATATTGTTATGACATGTTTACTAAGTAAATTTTCCTAATGTTTTGACAGATTGAAAGAAACTTCTTACATTCATTATTTTGGCTAGCATCAATTTTTCTATTTGGCCTTGACATTCCTTACATAAATATTGACATTTTTTTTTCTTTTGTTTTCTGACTTTCATCTTTAAATTTATTTGAATTTTTTTTAATAATTTTCATTAATCAGACTACTGTTCTCATCTTGAGTGTTATTTTTGCAATGTTTTAGTTGATGTAACCACCAATCTTCTTCAGGTATGTATCTTGTCGTAAACTCTGGGAAATTGGCATAGAATTTCAAGCCAAATCCTTTTTTTTTTTTTTCAAATCCACGGACGTGGGTAGAATGCTCTTGTTCTGTCAACCATGGCCGAGTAGAAGTTCTAAATAATTTGCAGTTATATTTTGAGTGCCGCCCGATCTGAAGATTGAACCTTCAACCACGAAGGGCAATGTGACAGGAGTTGGAGCTTAGTTGATAATGTTGGACATATTAGAAACTCTTTTTTTTTGCACCCTGTCTGATAGAAAGAGACGAGTGGTTTATGACCCAAATGTGGCAACAGTATTTAATGCATGGGGGCAAATAATAGTGCCTTTGTAGAGATAAAGGAATGTCAGGTATGAGTATTTTTCTAGGGCAGTAGTGACAGCCCACTTTCTTTGCAGCAGCTTTGGCAATGCCTTCTATGTGTTTGTCACAATTCACGTTACCTGTGAATGTTAGGCTAAGTTGATGAACTCTCAGCTGGAGTCTTATTAATCGTGGCACTCAGTGACTAGAAAGGTTCTTTGTAATTGTTGAAGGAAAAAAACAAACTTTGTCTTAGTAGCATTAAATATTACCATCCATTTATGTCTCCATTTCACTACAAATTGGAGGTCATTCTCTAAGGTTTCAGACATTGCCTGGGATATATAATTGCCTTGCTTTTGATATTAAATTATGTAATTTGTAATTAAAAGCTATTCATGTATAACTCTAGAAAAAAAAAATGACTTAATTTGATATATCAGAGATGGGTCCTCAGCTAGAGCAAGCAATTAATCAATTTGATTGAAAAATGGTCAATTTCAATGACAATAAAAATATGGGAGTGTGAGACATTTGTTGATCAATGTCAATTGCTGGGCAATGTCGGGTCTCCCTGCTAGTATGTGTATGCATAAATGTGTGTTAGTGTGCGCTTTTTTGTATGTCCGGCAAAGGCTTTGGGGAGGGGGGATACTATTTCTTAGAACTTTTTATATACTCCCTAGGTTATAATATCTCTGATTTACAAAAGGAAGTCCTGTCTATCTTTTATTTGAGCAACTTTTATTTTAGAAAATTCACGCTATTCTGTCTTCTCGTGTGTTTATTCATGTTTTTCGTATAAATAAAGCGAAAATATTCAAACAAATTTCGTTTCCCTGGCACTCTTCCCAGGGACATCCAGAAAGCAATGAGCTTTGATCAATGTGGGGAAAACCCGTCATATCAGACAATTGTCATTCATTTGGGCACTCCCCTTTTTATGGGGAGCTGGTTTTCCCCAACATCTTGGGGAAACAAACAAATATGCAAAAACTGGCTTACAGCCAAAGTTAAGTGAGGGTGTGTGAACTCCTTCACTTAACTTTTTAATCGTTTAATTTCAACCGTTCTCACTTCTCTGACCTCTTAGTGTTGCGGTAACATATCGCTTTTTTTTTTTTTTTCACTTTCTTTTCCGCCTTCACCTCAAGACTTCGGGTTCGAGCCTACCTGCCTACTAACACTTTTTTTCCCTCCCCGCACACACACGGGCAACATCAGGCATCTCCGCTAGTATATATATACACACACACGCCTTTTTCTTCAGTTGTTCTTGCTTATATTTGAATAATTATTGCCAGAAAATGTAAATAATTATTTACCTACAACTAACTGCTGATTTTTTTTTTTTTTCTCTCGATAGTATTCATCGTTTTGATTCGTGTAATTAAATAAAAAATTTTCTTTGTAGCCAAAATACAAGAACTGGAAAATCAGTTAAAAGAAAGCCGAGAAAAGGTTGAACAAATACAAAGTAAGTCTCAATTCAGAAAACACAAAAAATATTGTTTTTTAAATATGTTCAATTCTTTTTTAAACCGTTCAGTTCTTCTTTGATTGTGACTAGTTAGATATGTGTAAGTTACATTGTATTATTATTTTTTTTTATTTCTTTTGCATTTGCATCTGAGAAGTTTCTTTCTATTTTTGTTTTTTTATTTTTGTGCTCCTGGAAAGATACGAAAGAAAGACATAACTGGATATTCAGTGGAAACAAAATATATTAAACAGTAAAGTAAATACAACAAATAAAAAGATGTGGTTATACATCAGTCCGACTGCCAAGTGTGAATGATTTATTCATGAATGTAACTATACTTTATGAAAGAGCAATTGAAGTTGCTTTTTTTTTTTTTTTTTTTTTTATTTATTTATTTATTTATTTTTTTTTTTTTAAGGGATGTTTATCATTTTCTGATATAACATGAAGATTAAAAAAATATATATAATTAATCATTTACTTGAAACTTATTCGGTTTGTATATACCAATTGTAACGGATTAAAAAATCTTTCTCGTAAATAAGTTTTCTTTTATAATGAAAAAAAATTTTTTTTATTTTTAATTTTTTTTTTTTTTAGATAAATTTAGAAAAAATCCAAACTCAATGAATGCCTTTTTATTGGGTTACAGAGCATATATAGTGCAATATTAATAATTTTCCAAGTTCCAAAATCAAGTTTTCTCAGTTGGTCATTTATTACTTTTCAAAAGGTAACCATTATAATATTGTTTCGTATTGCGACTAACAAGTCCACAAACATTATGTTATTGCTGCATATTTAGTCATTTACTCATCAGATGTTTACCTTAAAAACTTATAAAAAAAAACATTTTGGACAACTTACATGAAGCATGTAACTTGTCCAAAATGTTTTAATAATGGTTACCTTTTGAAAAGTAATAAATGACCAACTGAGAAAACTTGATATTTGGAACTTGGAAAATTATTGTATTCCACTCTATTTAAGCAGCATTTTTTCTCTTAGACATATTTCATTAAATGAAATAGACACTCTTTGTTTATTAATTCTATTTTTTATCCTTTCCAACTTCCGAATAACGGTATTCGCTTCTGGCAGGAACTGGCTGATGTAATCGCCATATTTATAAGTTTGAATAATGGTCTTCACTTCTGGCAAAAAAAAAGAAAAAAATACATAAATTGTTTTAAACTAGTTGGATTAATCTATCCCTGACGATGAATCCAGATTGATTGGAAAGTACTCAGACTTGTGACAAATATGATGATTACATCAGCCAATTCTTGCCAGAAGTGAAGACCATTATTTAAAAATTGGAAAGGATCAAAAGCAGAATTAATGGACGAAAAAAATGTATATTTTATTTAATGAAATGTTTTTTTTTAACTGTTATTTCACCCCAAACAATGCACAGAACCACTTAGTCATGAGGAACTACAATTTTGGACCGGATCTGCAGAGATACTATTTAGGGAGTTGGGCAACAAGATGTCTGTTTACATTGCACTTGAATTACTGCATGTCAGTACAGTCAGAGAAGCAAGAGCCCGGGAGAGAATTCCAAAGTACAGCAGTTCGAGGGGAAAAACTATTCAAGTAGAAGGCTTTACAGCATCTAGAGATCTTTATAGTGTTGGGGTGGAATTTTGCTGCTTGTTGGATTTGTCAAGGGTATTGTCATCGGAGGATACTAGTGCTTTGAGTTCATCAGAGCACTTACCTTTAAAGTATTTGTAAAACAGGCACAAGGATACTGCATTTCATAAATGGGACAGAGGTTGGAGTTTGGCCAGCAGTGCAGGACCTATTTGATTGGCGACTCTTTTTTTGAATCCTGTGTAGGAGCGAGAGACTATTGGCAGATACACCAGTCCACATGTGATAACATATTTCAAAGAGTTGATTGTTAGAAAAAAAAATCTTTAGTTACATCAGATTTTCTTTATACTCAATTTGCCCAAAATACTAGATTTCCAGGTTGATGGGGATTGAGGACAGGCACTTGATTTTTTTTTTTTTTTTTTTTTTTTTTTTTAGATGTTGGTGTTTTTGGATAGATTGAACATGTTAGTAGTTATTATTATTATGGTTATTTACTGCAAGGTTTTGGAGAAGTATTTTTTTAAATTTTTTTTTTTCACTTTAAATTAGCCGATGATTACATCAGCCAGTTCTTGCCAGAAGTGAAGACCTTCCAATAAAATTTTAGAAAAAATTCTTTTTGAAATAAATATATGACATTCTAATGTGCAAGTCAACAGAATTTCATCAAATTTAAGCAAAGGAAAGTACCCTTTGATTTAAAAGGGTTAAGAACTATTTGAACAATTTATGTGATTTTTGGAATATGATATTTTTTGTTTTGCCACTGGTTTGTTCATCATATAGATTTTTCTTTATTTTCATTTTTTAATGCTGGGAATTCTAGATAACGACTTAGGATGATCCTCTAACGTGAGGATTTTTTTTAGGATGAAAAAAAAAAAAAGTTTTACCCAATAACTTGTAACAATTAAAAGAAAAAAACAAAACATCTCAAGATTTTTTTTTTTTTTTTTTCCCCCCAGATGAACTTGCTTTGGCCACGGAAGATTCCAACACATACATTTTGAAAATAGCTGCCTTGGAAAGTAAGAAATTTACTTTTTTATTTATAACTAACAGGGCTGCCCATCTTTGCCCAGGAAATAATTTGACATTTCTATTAAAATATCTATTTCTCTACCTCTCTCTATCTTTCTCTTTTTCTCCGTTATCTTTTCCCCTCTCCCAAACTTCTCTTTCTCCTCTGCCAGAACATTCATTTCTAGCTGGACATACTTACAAACTCTCCTTTATATAATAGACTAGCTGGCTGCCTGACATTGCCCGGTTGTACAATGTTTAAACATATTTTAATTTATGCAGGTTGCGTATGTATTATAGAATCAATCCTCTATTGAATATTATATATTATGACAAATAATTTGCTCAGTGGACTAATTCACAAAAAAATAAAAAATTTTGTTCTGTTAAAATCTTCATAAAAATGTTGAGCAATTTAGTTATATTCGTTGTCTCGCCCACAATGAGGATTGAACCTTCAACCTCCAGAAGAGTGTCGTTTAGAACAGAATTTTTACTTAGTGCTTTATTTGTTATACCACGGATCCTTGCAGATGAGTTCGACAGAAAGATTCTCAAGTTTAACAAGATACACAGAAGGTGAAAGTTTACATCAGTCGAAACATTGTATAAATAACACTCAAGATGAGAACAGTAGTCCGAATAATACAAATTATCAATCCTCATCTAAAAAAAAAAAAAAAAAAATTTAAAAATGAGATGTTTGTTATATACATGACCCAAACAAATGTTAGTATGTCAGAAGGTTTTTATATAGAATATATTTTTGTTTTTAGTCTGAATAATTGTATGAATAAAAAATATATGAAAAATTGTGTAAACAAAAAAAAAAAAAAAATTTGTAACTGGAAATGATTTTTTTTTTGTCATATCTACGTATTTAAAAAAAATTTTTTTTTTTTTTTTTTTTTCATCCCAAACAAAGCACAGTGCCACTTTGATGTAGGGGGCTACTATCTGG
Organism: Euprymna scolopes; assembly: GCF_053919585.1. NCBI lineage: Eukaryota > Metazoa > Mollusca > Cephalopoda > Sepiida > Sepiolidae > Euprymna > Euprymna scolopes. The sequence goes on from NC_136509.1 coordinate 83,106,419, forward strand.
GACATAATTTCAAGGATAATATGTAGGGAGTTGAGCAGCAAAATGTTTGTTTACATTACACTTGAACTTCTGTATGTCAGTTCAGTCGAGGAAGCGGGAACCTGAAAGGAATTCCTAAGTCTAGCAGTTTTGGGGAAGAAACTATTATAGTAGAAGGCTTTCTGCCATCTGGGGATCTCTACTGAGTAGGGGTGGGACTTTGCTGCTTGTTGGTACGTCAAGTGGCGTACAAGGATTTATAGTTCATTGAAACATCTACCATTAAAATACTATGCCAGCAGTATTCACTGTTGACTGGTTGAACCAGCTTTCTCAGAAGGAGCAAGTGTCAAGGGAATATTCACAAGTGGTCCCAGTCTCCTGTATATCCTGAGCTGGGGAGATAACGTTTCGTTTTTGCAGTTCTTGCATCCATCGACTGGTATTCTCAAATGGTCACCCATTTAGTACTGACCAGGTTCAATGTTGCTTAACTTCGATGATCTAATGAACACCGGTGTGACAACGTGATTATGCTGTATCTGTTAACCTTGTTATAACAAGGCCACTCACTCTTCCATCTCACATTCTTTGATACAGTGACGTTACATGTTGTGTTACATTTGCCCTTGTTACATTTAGATTATCAGGATTTGATTTATGACTTCATCTCGTTTTGTCACTTGTCACTTGATGTGTTTATCACCGTCTGCACGTTATCTCCTTCGTCATTTTTGCTTTTCTATAGTTTCTTTTATAGGGAAGATTTGTGTGTGTGTCTATACTATGTTAAGGAAAGTTATATTTTATGTCCGTGTCTGGTGAAAATTCGGAAACTACCCAAGCTACACCTTGTACATCTTATGCCATTGGACTGGGTTTGATCCTGAACTAGGTGTTCCTATTTACAATGCCTCCCCACAGGACAGAGTTAGACACCAGGGTCGTTTTTTAACATAGAGAAAAGGAATAAAAATAAAAATTGTCTCAGTCGTGAAGGATTTCTCCTCCACTGACAGAGAACAAGAAATTGAAGTGCAGCATCTGAAGAACAAATACTACACTTTGATTTTGTTCCGATAAAAAAAAAACTACTGTGATTTGAGGCTTTTCTGTAACTCGTCATTAATCTAAGGGAAATAGCTCCATTTTACTAAGAGATTCATTCATTTTTTTTTTTTTTTTTTGTTATGTACAAGAATTTAGGATGCTGAAACCAACACAATTTTCAGGAATTGTTTAAAAAAAAGGAAAGATGCGACTACCCTCTTTTTTTTTTTATTATTATTAAATAAATGTTAACCTTAAAAACATTATCAAAGAAAAGTTTATAATATTAAGGACACAAAAATGTAGTCTTTAACTATACAAAAAATAGTTGCAAAAATAGTTGCAGAGGAATTTGTGATCTGATAACAATAAATGAAGCCATTAAAAAAAACAAAACAAAGAATGAAAGGAGATAATGCCTGGCAGGATGGCCTTTTAAGATTGAACTGAACCATACCCTGCCTTCTAACAAAAGCTTAAGGACCTTTGCCATGAAGGCATATATATTACTCGCACATTGTGGGTATATTTTATAAGTAAATACAAATACAAGCTTTATAATATCCTGAAAGTGGTGACTAGGTTTAATTTTATATTTGTCTATATTTCCCCACCCCCTTGCTTTTAAGAAAATTTGTTTTTGATTTATTATCCTCTTTCTGTAAAACTGCAGTATAGCAACCTGGAAATGTGATGTAAAGTTGTAAACAAGGCGATAAGTATTATTATTTTATTTGTTTTTTTTGTATATTAGTAAATGAGGAACTATTTTGAGATTAAATCTATTTGGCATTACGCTTGTAGTATTAAGAAAAACATGCTTGAAATGAAACAAAAAAACAAACAATGGAGTCTTCATGCAAATGTAAGTTAGGTATTATTTCCTCATTTACTAATATTTAACGAAGACTATATTTATCGGTTGTATATAATTTTTCTTTACATCATATTCAGGTCACTAAACTACAGTTTTCCTTTTTTTTTTTTTTTGTATCGTTCAAACACTTTCTCTGAACTTATAGTTAATGCTTCTATCTTTCACCCTTGCATGTATGGATCAGTTTGTATTTTTATGAGATGTTACTTTTGTATTTTCTTTTAAATATTTTTGACATATTTTTTTTGTACATGTTTTTTTTTGTACTTTGGCATATTTTTTTATGTACATATTTTTAAACATTTTTGTGCATGTCATTTTTACTTTTAACTTTTTTTTTTGGTAAATGTTTCTTTTTTTTATACATATTTCTTTTATGCATGTCTGTTTTTTGGGGTTTTTTTTTTCATGTGTGTATTTTTGTATTGTTGTACTAAACTGTTTAGTCTTGTCTTTGTTCATGCAGAGAAGTTACAACTGTCCGATATGCATATGAGTCAAATGGTGGATAACACTGTGGACAATTTAAAACGTAAGTCTCTGTAATGTCTTTTAATTGTGTCTCCCACCTCCTACTCACTCCATTGTTCCTGGCCGAAGTTTTTCGTTTATCTGTTCTTTTTTAAAACAGATACTATCACCACTAGTAAGGAATGTCCACAATCCCTTTCAAGCCAGTATCAAATTTTCAATGAAATTCAGGGGCTTGTACAGAGAGAGAGAGAGAGCCCCCCCCCCCCCCCGGCCAATAAAAAATAAAAAAATAAAATTAAAACTCTGGTATCTTGTTCAGAATTTCCTCTGTATTAAAAAAAAATCTCAATGATGTATGTATCCAGGATAAAACGAAAATATCATATTCCAAAAATCGCATAAATTAATCAATTAGTTTTATTCTTAAATAAAAAAAAGATTAAATTTTATAAGTAACATAAGTAATCAGAGAAAAAAGCTGTTCCCCCAAATTTACATAAATTCATCCATTAGTTTTATTTTTATGAAATAAAGTTTTAACTGTGATTTCACTTGTGAAAGTTTCAATTATCTCCCTTGATTTTCACAATTATGCCGGTAATGTAGACAATATTCTGTGTACGGCTAAAGCTTGAATCAGGAAAACTGCATAGAATTTAAAATATAATATCCCTGATTTAATTTGCGGGGATAATCCTCATTTCATCAGCCTGATATGACTGGGAAGAAGTTTTAAGTAATTCGCAATGTTCTTAGTATTGCTCCCAACTCACTTATCACTTAAATGAAATTTACCTATTATTTCATCCCTGTAGACAATTCAAGTATGAATTTTTGTGTTTAGATATACAGTCTTACTACTTATCTCTATGGATCATTACTTCTTATTAATCTACATATCTATAAAAGTGAACGTGTCTGTGTGCCTGTGTACATTTCCCTACGCAATAACTCTGTCAATTTTAAGTCTACAGACTCGAAATTTGATATACACGGTACTGAGATTTGGGAAAATCTATGATCGGTTTTCGGCCAGAAATTTGCCTGTTAAGGGGTCAAAGTTTGACGATTTGACCCTTGAGAACTCTACCAAACTCCTTCGTCAATTTTGGGTTTAAACACTTGAAATTTTAGATATAGGTTCCTTGGACATGGATCTAACTCAATAACTTGATTTGAGTCCAAAACAATAAATTTTAAGGAGTCATAATAGGGGTCAAAGTTATTTTTGAAAGGCCTTTCGATTGTCTAGCCTTAATTTAAACATAAGTCACTTCCGGTTTGCCGGTGGTCATAACAGCAAAGACGTCAGGTTTTTTTCCCCCCGTTCGCGGTACAGCTTCGAGCCTGCCTTCCTATTACCACCTTTTTTTTTTTTTTTTTTTTTTTTTTTTTTTTTTTTTTTTTTTTGCTCACCATACACATCCAAGTACCCAGGCAACGCCAGGCTGAAATGCTAATATATATATATATATATATATATATAATTCGGCATTTAATAGTTGTTAATTCCTTTCATTCCTGTGGCAATTGTTTGGTGGCCATGAGGTAGAGGCTCCGAAAATGGAGCAAAAGGTGGCTTTGTGGACAAGTTTAAATCTCATAACCGGCAGGAATTGTCACATCCTACACTGATGATTATGTAAGCATGAAACACTGTCTGTAGGTATAAATGAATAATTATTATTTATAAAGTTTTGAAAATATGACAATTAAGCCACACAGAATTTTCCGCATTTCATCGTCATGAGTATTTGTCAGGCTATTGCATGGAATTCATGTTGCTTTGCGTTTTTATATATCCTCATGGTTACTGGGTTTGCTAGTCAGCCTATCAGATTCTTGGTCATTAACACAGCTGTTTATTGTAGCATCTGTTTCTTTGTTTTAGCGAGGACTTTTTCATTTCTCTGTAATCAGAGATGACATACTTATTTATTTATTTATATATATATATATATATATATATATATATATATATATATATAATGGACCCCCAACATACGAGCTACTCGAATTATGAGATAGCTTCAGAGCAAAAATCTTCCCCTACATACAAGCAAAAATCCAAGTTACGAGTTTTCAGATGCAACCGCTAGGTGGTAGAGTGTGACGTGTTTCCCTACGTCTCCTTAATGGTGCCATTTGAATTCGAAAAATGAGCTTCATCCAGGAACAAATTAATCTCGTATGTCGGGGGTCCACTATATATATATATATATATATATATATATATATATATATATATATATATATAAATAAGTATGTTATCTCTGATGACATACTTATTTATGATGACATACTTTCATTTAGTCACGTAAATTAATATAAGATATAATTTTATGCATAAATTTTCAGTATTTACTTCAACAGTGCTCAATACAGAAGTAGAGATATCTAGTAAGTTATGGAAATTATGTTATATATTTTCGTAACTAATATATTCATTGGTTTCATACCAGTGAAGGGTACGATGAAGGGTAGACAATTACAGCATTTGTTGGCCCTGCTATATGGTGATGAGGTATAGTCCAACTCGTTTCTAGAATGTGTACCTGTGTTTATTGCCCAAAGCGTCCCTCCCAGTAAAAGCTGATTTTTCTATTCGTGGCTATTTTTGAAAATGATGAGTTCGTCACCTTTTTGGCATACTGGTTGTACCTACTTTCCACCTCTCTGGCTTTGTGCCATATCGTCCTACAATGGACTGGCTAACTGTCCATTTGTAGATGGTTTCCATGACTTGCATGGGTTTGCTTTTTGGCAGCTGTTTTGGATATCCGATCCCATACTATCCCCTACATGATGTTGCCCATGTCTTAGAAACTTCGAACTGTCATAGTTTGTTTGCAGCCAAAACGTTTTACACCAACCCCTTAAAAAAAAACGAGTATTTTCTTGAGACACTATCTCATGATAGTTCTCTGATAACTGAAGCATTGTTCTTGTCTGTTGATCATCCGCAAAACCATGCCGTTCTCTGACCTGCTACTACACTTTTGTTGGATACCACAAGAACTACTGCTACTCATGTATGTGTGTGTGTGTGTGTGTTGGCACTTAATCTATTCGAGTTTAACTGGCTTTGTCCGAAGGAGGAAGTTTCATGGGAGTATGAAATTCACAAGCGGTCACCGTAGCATGTATATCTCTGTTAGGGAAGATGACGATGTTGGGTTTTTGTAACTCTTGTGGGGGGGGGGGTCGACATCCTCCTACATACAGCGCCTAGAATTCCCAAATTGGTCATCCAATGACCAGATTGAACGTTGCTTAACTTATCAAGGTTTATTTCTCTGGGGCATCATCACTAGTCTCTCACTCCTAGACAGGATCAAAAAAAAAAATCTCAAATCTAATAGACCCCACACTATCGGCTAAGCTCTAACCTCCATTCAATAGTTTCTTCCTTTTGACTGCTAGACTTCAGAATTCTCTCCCTGCTTTCTATTTCCCTGACTGTACTGATGTGCAAAACTTTAAATGTAATGTGAACAAATATCTTGCTCCTCAACTCCTCCACTGTCCCCTGCTAGACACAATCTCAAACAGTAGCCCTTTATATTCTAAGTGACAGTATGCCTTATTTGGGAGAAGGTTAAAAAAAAAAAAAAGGCATCAATAGGGTTACCCTTTGGAGGGTGTTACCCTTTGTCATAGATGTATAATCATTCAGTATGGAGACGCTGTTGCAAGCTGCAATTGCAAAATGGATCATAATAATCACATAATGCTGGATGCATGTAGATCAGTTAGGAAAGATTAAATACCATTTTAATTAGGAACTTTATCTTTTAATCTCATTGTCAGTGTGACGAATGACTATACAATATAAATATACAGATATGTTTATATTTTGGAAAAAAAAAAAATCCAATAGAATCTGTAGATGTATTTAAAAGAAATGAAAATAAAAACATGTACAGGGTATCTTCAGTAAGTTTTGGGCACTTTTCTTGATTAGTACACACATGAAACTTTAGTCTTCTTCGAAGTAATCTCCTCCGGCTGCAGTGTATTTTTTTGTACCATTCCAACAACTTCTGGAAGGCCCAGTGTACTCCTTCTCGTGTGAGCGTCTCTTTCATCTCAATTGTTTCATAATGACAGCCTCTAAGATTTTCCTTGAGCTTGTGGAATAACCAAAAGTCACAGGGAGCAAGGTCTGGACTATATGGAGGGTGAGAAACTTTTTTGATGCTCATCTTGGTCAAATAGTCTGTGACAAGGATGGAGCACCATTGGAACAAACTTTGTGCAAATCTTCTGCATCTTCAGTTCCTCATAAATAATTGTGTACAGTTCCCACACTGACACCAATCTGTGCACTTATTGTCTCTAAAGACACATGATGGTCTTTATCCATGAAATTCTTTATTTGGCCAATCAATTCTGGTGTTCTGACTTCCTTACTCCTTCCACACATCTCATCATCCCTCACAGACTCCCTGCCTTTCTTGAATCTCTTATACCACTCAAAAACTGATGGTCTATTCATGCAAGGTGGTCTAAAAACAATATGAAGCATTCCAATACGTTTCTGTGGCATTTTTTCCAAGTTTAAAACATAATTTTGTTGTGTACCATGCTTCTGAAATGTCCTCACGTCCAAATTGCATTTTTGAAATTCACCAGCTGCGACAATCAAGCTTTAGTAGGTTGTATTCCAATTCCTGCTGTAGCTGTTCATTTGAACCTGAAATCATAAAAATTTTATTTAGTTTTTCTTTTGTGAAAATGTTAAAATAAATGTGGCAATGGTTTTGAATTTAAAAAAAATTAACTTGGTTCTTGTCCAGAAGAAGTCAACCAAATAAAAAAAAAAAAAATACAGAAAAATCTTTGATGCATATACCTGCTATCGAACTGAGATGTTATATCCCAAAAATCATGTAAATTGTTCAAGAAACTTTATTTTTAACTAAGAAAATCAAAGTATGAGTAAGCAAAAGGACTGTCATGAATAAAAAATATGGACAGATAACTCTACAATAATTCAAACTTGCAAAGTCAGCCTTGTAATGCTAATGATTTCACATTAATCGTTTTATATCATTTAAAAATGATTGTATTTATATAAAAAAAAAAACTTTATAAAATTACATAATTTTTGGAATATGACATTTTTGTTCCATGATGGGTACATAGATCATAAGGATTTTTTTGTATTTTGTTGTTGTTGTTGTTGTTGTTGTTTTATTTAGGTTGAATTGTGGATCTGCACCTTAAACTTTAGTTGTATCTGTTTTCATCTAAAATTTTGAACATACCTAACACACACACACACACAATTTTTTTTTCTTTTTGGTGGGTTTGTTGGCTTTCATTTGTTTCTGACATTGAACATTTGCTTCTTTTAAAGTTCAACTGAAAGAGTCTCAAAGACAAACAGATTGCAGTAGTAACTTAAACACACATTTAGTAGGTGAGTACCTTTTATTCCCTTCCAGCTGCTTTTGAAATAAGTGCTTATCCAGAATTAACTCTACATTAATATTTTTATATTAAAAAAAAAAAAAAAAGAAGCAAAATTTAAATAAAGAAAAATTTGTATGATGTATGTAGCCGTGACAGAAAGAAAATATTCTATTCCAAAAATGACGTAAATTGATCAAACAATTTTATGTTTAAGAAAAGAAAAAAAATTAAAAAATCAAATTTTATGCAAATCGAGGAGTAACTGTCTTGCAACACCATTTTGAAAAGTTTCAAGAAACAAGGGAGATAACTCAACATAATACAAACTTGCAAGATTTTTGTAATGCCTACAAATTCCCATTAATCACTTATAAATTATTTCATTTCTTAAAAAGAAAACTACTTGATCAGTTTAATTGGTTTTTGGAATATGATATTTTCTTTCTATCATGGGTACGTACATCATATAACTTTTACTTTATTTATTTATTTATTTTTTTTTTAATATAGGTGACCTTCTGAACAAGCACCCTAAACAGAAATAAATACAAATATTTATGGAATAACAAGTTTGTCAATTATTGTTTTGTTCCTTGTATAACTTATTTATGTAATTTAAAAACAAATTTTACTTTTCATCCTACTTAGAGGAGGTCACCCAAATTGAATTGTCCATAAAATTCAAAATCCTTTTTGCACTTCAACCATATTTACAATAAATAAACCACTCTATCACTGACTTGTCCACCATGTTGCAGTTGTGAATATCCAACAGTCTTCATTTTGTCCTTATTCAGTGATATGCCCAAAATGCAGCAGCAGCATAGGTGGCTTGAATCAGCTTCCTCCAAAGTAGGAAATGTAATAGGAATATGAAATTCACAAGTGGTCCCTAGTCAATCAAGGGAGATAACCATGTTATGTTTTTGTAGTTCTTGCAGGGAGGTGTTGATGTCTTCCAACATACAGTGTCTAGTATTCCGATATGGTCACCCATCTTGTATTGACCAGGCACAGCATTGATTATCTTTGGTGATCTAACTGGAACCGGTGTGTCACTTTGACTGTGCCATATATATATATATATATATATATATATATATATATATATATATACTCCAAATGTGCATCCTTGCATTGCAAATATATCTGGATATGACTGAGGAATAGTTTGGAGATTGTTTCGAAATAACCCGACAGAGAGTGAGGGGCTAAGTTTCAGTGAGTGTGAAACATGTTTAGGATTACAATAAAATCCTGATAAAACGATCTCCAAAGTGTCCCTCCATATCATTGCATAACAATAAATTAAAGACTGTTGAAAATTCATAAGTGAAACAGGGCAAATAAATTAAGCATGGAGTGAAGTCTATGGTGCTTATACAGTATAGAGCGCATACGAAAATTACATTCCAAGTAAAAATTCTTCAATATATTCGTGTATCAAGCAAAGAATAACTAATATCTTCACCAAAAGTGATGAAAAATTATTGAGTAGAATTTTTTTAAAAAATAAAAATTAGTTTGGTGCTTCCATATTATACAAATGAAAAAATATTAAATTTCATGTGAAGCAAGTGGTACCTACGTAATTGTCAGGTCCCAAGTAGTAATATATCTAAAAATTATGAAAAACGATGAGGTAGAAAAATAGTTATTCATGAAAAACAGTTCTGATAAGGTTACATGCTTGGTCGGACATATTGGGTCACAGGACACAAGCGAAAGTTGAAACACAATTTGTAGCAAACAAAATTTATTCACAAAACAAAAATAAACATAACATACATACATAATTTGTGAATTTTTTAAAAATAACTTTTTTTTTTTTTTTTTTTTACTGTTCATTCAATCCCCTCAAGTCTGTTTCAAAATTTTTCGAAATTACTTTTCCAAGAAATTAAAAACTAAATTGCCTCCCGTGAACACTCCAATTCAAATCGATAGATTTTGAAACCACCTTGCTAGATTTTACAGGTTTTTCCATGAATAATTATTTTTCTACCTTATCGCATTTTGTAATTTTTAGATATTTTACTATTTGAGACCTGACAAGTTAGGCACCATTTGTTTCATTTGAAATTCAATATTTTTTTTTCATTTATAGTTTTTATATTTTGATGATTTGCCAGTCATTATTACTTGATTAAATGACAGACTGACTTATCACCCCTTGCTTTTCAGTATCACATCGGCAAAATACGAAAACTAATTTTTATTTTTAATTAAATTTTGCTTGATATTAAAGAATTTTTATTTGAAATATGATTCTCATGTGTCCTACACTGTATAAACGTTGACTATTTTTACCAACTATGTTTGGATTGCATAAAATATGAATTTTATCAAATGATTTCACGGATGGCATTTATTTTAGAGTCTACCTATATTTTATAAGTATGCCTTTTTTTTTTTTTTTTTTTAAATAATCTGTTAAAATTATTTTTTTAGCGGAAATTGAAGGGTTGGAGTCCGAGTGGACATTACAACGTCCGGAAAAGGTTGACCAGCAAGTAGAGAAATGCAACAATGACACTTTAAGCCATTCGCCGACCAATCAAGTTCCGAATCATGTTGATTCTGAGAAGCCTCAAGTTGATGTAGAAAACCTGAAAGGTTTGTTATCTTAATTCTTCAAATATTCTTGGTGATCGGGAGTACTTTTGGGGTCAAAAAAGTTTTTCATTTATTAAGTTCTTTCGTTATTAAAATATCTAAATAATTATAAAACTCTGTGGACCGTCCAGGTATCCTTGTGTGTTTGTAAATTTTGGTTTCAGTTTGGATTCTAGCTAATGGCACCAAAGTCTTTTTTTTTTACTTATAAAATCATGACTGTATATTGGGTACAATATAATGTAAAATAATCAATAGAGAATTTACTCTTATAATAAATTCGAAAACTGTATAAATTAGAATATCATTAAGTGTATTTTACTACTAAACAACACTGAGTGTCACCTAAAATGTTCGGTTCTTGTCCAGAATTCCCCTTACATTAAAAACAAAAATAAGGAAAATCTGTATGTGCCTGTGCTGAAATGAAAATATCATATTCCAAAATCCACATAAATTGAGTAGTTTTATTTTTATAAAGAAAATAAAATTTTTATGCATAATTAAATAACTGTATAGTCTGCCATTTTGAAAACAATCCAAAAAAAAAAAACAAAGGGAAATAACTCAACATAATTCAAACTTGAGAGATTTATGTTGTAATGCCTAGGAATTTCCATTAATCACTTAAAAATGATTTTCTTCAGAAAAATAACATTTTCAAATTATTTTTGTTTTGTTATAGGTATATACACATCATACAGATTTATTTATTTTTATTTTTTTATAAATGGAAGAATTCTGGACAAGAACAAAAATTTTTTACAAAAATTTATTATTCTCTTTCTAGAACAACTAAGGAAAGCTGAATCAACAACGAAGGATGTTAAACAGCAAATTTTGGATTTACGTGGTACGTGTTATTATTGTATAATCAGCTGTCTTTATTTTTTACATATGTGTATATATATACAATTGACAGTAGGTATATATTTAGATTTTCTTTGTAGTTTTAATCATAGAAATTTAGAAATGCTTGATACTAGTTTAGTGTAAAATCGCGCATGCCCTAACCCTCCACTATTTTTGAAAATGCAAAATTAATTCTTTTTTTTAAATTTAAAAAAGAAAAAAAGAAAACTGGTAAGTATTAATTTCATGTGTTGGATAAATATATAAAATAATATATATATATATATATATATATATATATATATATATATATATATAAAATAATATATATATATATATATATTAGTGTTGGGATGGTTAATTGGAATCAGGAATCAGAAAAATCAAAACATTTGGCGTATCGGAATCGGAAAAAAAAAACTGTGCCTATGTTCTGATGCTAAAAATGATTCTTTTGTCTTTTTTATGGGATTTTGTTTAAAACAAAATCTTCCACTGTTGGTAGAATGTTAAAATCGTAAATATTTATTGTTTTTAAATTATCAGTAGAAGTACAATCCAGAGATCATCCCCCACAAGTGTATTTTTATGCTTGGGGAAATATTAGCATATTTAACCTGTTTTTATGGTAAAAGAGGAAAAATAACAACTCTAGTTAAATGTTTGGAGATTTCTAAACAATTGGAATCAGTAATTGTATAAGAATTAAGGAATTTAGTATGGAATCGGTAATTGTATTGGCATCAGCAAAAGTATTGAAATCATCTCATCACTAATATATATATATATATATATATATATATATATATGGTGATTTGTAAGTAACTCCCTATTCTAAAATAACTATAATTAGATGAAGTTTAGCTAATTATCAGTGCTAGGGATAATATTGAAAATTTCCGTTTCATGCAAGATAGTGCTCTTCCACACTTTGCTATTGTTCGTGAATAGCTGAATGCCCAATTTCCGGGAAAATGTATGGGTCATCGTGGTTCACACGAATGGTCAACCAGAAGTCCTGACTCAACACCCTGTGAATTTTTTCTTTGGGGTTTGTTGAACAAACAAGTCTACTCAACCAAACTAAGAAATCTGGAAGAACTTAAAGGGAGAATATGTCAAGATATTAGTTCCATCCTGCAAGAGTTTCTCATCAAATCAGTTGATGTGATTCATGTTCGACTTGAAAATCTGGTGGCGAATGGTGGTGGCCATATTGAATTTTAAATAAAACTCCATGTAATATACTTTCTTCTAATATTCAATAATTGGAGAAATTATACTTAAAAAATATATTATAATTATTTTAGAGTAGGGAATTACTTTTGGATCACCCTCTGTGTGTGTGTGTGTGTGTGTGTGTGTGTGTGTGTGTGTGTGTGTGCATATATATATTTGTAGTCATTGACATACAGTCCTGTTTCGTTGTATCACAACTCATCAGTGCCGCTAGACTAGCATCTCTCCCAAGCCAAAGATTGAACCTAGAACCGTCGTGTTGACAGTCGGCAGTTCTCCCAGTCGACCATGGAATCAACGCCTGTAAATAGCTCGTCGGAATGTCTATTTAAATAGACACCCGCCACCACTTTTATAGTGCTCAAATCGTCTGTTCGTAAAGAAACAAACAACGAGCTTCGCATTTTCAGCCAATTAAGTAGCGGGTGAGATTATTTACGACAGTGCCCTATCTAAAGAGGGAGGCTTAAAATATGTGTGTGTGTGTGTTGGGATGATTTGGGAGTTTGGAATCAGAATCAGAAAATTTTGTGTCTATTTTCAATTTCAAAGAGGATTCTTTTCAAAGGAAAATCTTCCACTGCTGGTGATATTGATAAAATAATAAATATTTATGGATTTTAAATTATCAGTACGATTAAAAATCTGTAAGTCGTCGGCCACAAGTGTATTTTTAGGCATGAGAAAATGTTTGCACATTTAACAGGTGTTTTTTTTTTTTTTTTTTTTTTTTTTTTTTTTTAACTGTACTCGATACAAATAACTCTATAGTTAAATATTTAGAGATTTTTTAAAGAATCCGAATTGGTAATTGTATTGGAATCAGAAATTTGGTACGGAATCTGTAATTTTATTGGAATTGGGGAAAATATTGCAATATATATCACTAATATATATATATATATATATACACACACACACAGAGCCAAAAAAGAACATCTGAAAATGTACTCACACTTCAAATGACCTTTATTTATGGATGTAATGAAGTGGAGTAGTACAGAAAACAAATGTAATTGCAAATGTTCAAATTGATGACCATTATTGTCCAGACAATGCTGATAATAGTTAAAGTGTGATTACATTTTTTTTTTTTTATTTTTTTTTTTTAATTTATTTTTTTTTTTTAATTTTAAACAAAAATTTTTTTTTTTAATTTTTTTTTTTTTAATACACCCTGTGTGTGTGTGTTTAAGATAGCTATTGGACTTCATATATCCTTTGTATCCAATGTTTTTTTGTTTTTCCTCCCTTTGTATCTTGGCTCCTTGCAGAGATGGGTTTATAATTTTTCTGTCCTGGTTAAATCCTTACACACTACCTTTTTTTTTATTTTTTTATTTTATTTTATTTTTTTTTTTGCATGCCTCATATTTCAAATTGATTTTCTTCGTTCTTTTTAATAATGAACCAAGCACAATATTTTTCTGACCTAGAATATTTTAATTTTATTTATGAAATTGGTTTTTAAGTTTGTTTTTAATATCTATGATTACTTTCACTCGGAACGTGGCATATTCAAATCACGTAGGATTTGTTTCCAAATTTTTGGCATAAGGCTTGATAATTTGGCATTCCACAGATTATGGTTTTTATCTTTAGTGCTATTTTTGACATTTCAGCTAATGTAACCTCTAACCTTCAGGTGTCTTTTGTCGAACTCGGGTAATCTTTCTATTGAACCCAGGAATCTTTCTGTCAAACTTTTTTTTTTTTACATAGGAGTCACCACTTATCAAGGCCCAGCGGCCACTCGAGGATAAGGGTTAAAGAGTGTACAGTATCAGAATCATAGTAATCGTTAGTAGTGGAAATTCGGTAAATTTGTTAACTTAAGTGGAATGGCTCATCAAGAACTTGTTTACATTGGACTTGAAGACGGCCATATTGTAGTCAGCTGGAAAGTAGGCAAACGGAAGACAGTTCCACAGGCGTGCCATACTGAGAAAGAAACTGTTTATGGAATCTATGTTTAGGCTTAGGCACAGATAAAGAGTAGGGGAAATTATTGATAATGTTTTCAGCTAGACAAGTGTTTTTCGTCAAATTTTGGCGAGAGGAACCATAGATTGGAGTTCAGACGAGCACTTGCCATGAAAATAACGATGAAGTAGAGACAAGTTCGCAACATCTCTTCTATGAGAAAGAGGTTGCAGGGAAGAGAAAAGGACATCTCCTACAACGCAACAAAGTTTATTTTGAACTCTATCAATGCAGGACAAGGTTTTCCTAGCAGCTCCTGCCCAGATGTGGCAACAGTACTCCATCCTTGAACGTACCTGGCTCCTATATAGGTAGAGAATCGCATCAGCAGTGAAATATCTACTGTATTGATAGAAGGATCTCACCATTTTTCCAGCAATCTTGGCAACAGATTTGATGTACGTGTTTTATTTCAAATCGGGAGTAAAGGTCAAACCCAGAAGCTTGTCAAAACATGAAACCTCCCCAAGACGAGAGCTATTCATTTCAGTTGATGCCATATGGGGATCAGAGCATTGATGATGTAAAGATAGAAGCTTGGTTTTAGATGCATTAAAAGTAACCAGCTACCTCTTCCCCGATTGTACCACGTGCTTGAGATCAGAAAGAGAGAATCAGAGAGAACTTTGTCCCTTTTTTTTTCATTTTTCTTAAACTTTTTCTTCTAGGGGATGGGACATCTAACCAGATGTCTGACATTTACCCCTATTTTAGTGAGTCCAACCAAGAGATCTTTTCAGGATTCTAGCCGTCCCTTTCAGTGCAATCGTTTGTATTTCACTTGCACTTGGTTCACTGGGTATGCTTGCTATGTACTTTTTAGTTGTCATTTATGGCCATTGATGTGCTACAGGAATCTTTCTGTTGAACTTGGGAATCTGTACAGACCCGTCCCAAAGTGAATAAAGTAGTAAATTCCACTCTTTTGGCAGTTGAAGGTTTGAAGGTTCAATTCCTCAGTGGGGGTAACACCAACACTAAAAAAAGAATACAATTGCGAATTACATAGGACGTCTACCTAGTTATGGCTGATGGAACAAGAACATGTTACCCCCGTGGATTAAATAAAGGGTTTTGTTTGAAATTCCATACATACAAGATACACCTGAAAAAGGTCAGAGGTTACATTGACCGAAACGTGAAAATAACTCTTGAGATGAGAATAGTAGTTTGAATAATCGAAATAATACGAAAAACAAATTTATTCGCCAAAAAAAAAAATAGCAAAATGCAACAAGCCACGTAAAAGTACATTTAGAAAATGTGCGCTTCCGTATAACATCTGAATGTTTGTCCAATGTGATTTTAAACTGGGTATGCATCGTCATCGTCACTACCTCCTCTTGTAAGTGGTGCCATGAAGCAGAAACACTCGCAGAAAATGCTGCCTGTCATCTATTGAGCCAAAACCCTTATTATTGCCTTAGGTGGTTGCTAAGGGGCTACTATGATGGGGACCAGATTTATTGGAGGAGAAGGGTGAGCAGCAAGATATTTATCCACATTACATTTAAATTTTTGTATGTTAGTATGGACTGGAGAGCAGAGGGAATTCTAAAGGTAAACGGTTCAAGAAAAATTATTAGAGTAGAAAAACCCTTGACGTGTATAAGCTTCTACAGTGAAGGGGGGGGTGGAGATTTCGTTGTTAGTCAAGTGGATCAAATATTTTCATTTAGTAGGTTAGGGTACGATTGCAGTAAATTGATCAGAACTAATTTTGTGGAAGTACTTGTAAAAAAAAAAGCGCAGGGTGTAACACAGGTGATGTGACGGACTGGAGTTTGGCAAACAGTATAAGATCTGTTATGTTCGTCTGATTTTCTTTATATTTTGATGCATGTTGCACCTTATGTTGTTTTTTTTTGGGGGGGGGGTATATAACACCAAAGCAAATTAGAAAGAAAGAAAAAAAAAAAAAAAAAAAAAAAAAAAAACTGAAATATTTCCAGATATTATATGTGAAAATTTCCAATCATAGGAGTGTTTTTACTGACTTTGCAGTGAAGGTTTTATGGAAATTTCCAGAAACTTTGAAATGATTTTGTCTGAATTGACAAAAAGGCATATTTTCAGATTTGGGTTAATTGGCTATGGAACAAGCTACCAGCAGACGTCCAAACATTTCAAGTTAGCACTCAATACATCATGGCAGTTGAACTTTGGATTTCTGTACCCCCACCCCCCCTTCACCACCCCATCTTTCATATTTGTTTTACATGGCTTTAATTCTGTTCCAATATTTTGAAAATTCATATTCTCTAGATTTGCATCGAGTTTGGCACCAATTCCGCAAGATTCTCTGCATTTCAAGATGGTGGAAATTTTTGACATTTTCTATAATCAGAATGGTGTAATAGATTTTGATCAAAATTAGAATAAGGATTCTAAACATGAGGTTTAATATAATCTTTAGGTTAATCTTGGATATAAAAGTGCTACAAAACTGTTAGGAATTGATGTTTATATTTATTTTGAAAATGCTAAATTATGACAAGATAAAATGATACTCAAAAAATGTTTTGCTTTGTTCATTTTGTCAAATTGTGAAATCCAGTTAACAGTTGCACCAACGATAAAACATAAGAAAAAAATGATCGAAAAAATGTTTTAGAATATTCACCTTAGACTCATGTCATTTAAATTAAGATGATTTCTTTCCAATTTACCAAAAGTTTTCTTTTTTCTGTCTCTCTCTCTTCCTTTCTCTCTTTTTGTCCATCTTTCTCTGCCTTCATCACTCTCTCTTTTTCTCCATCTCTACCTTTTTCTGTTTGTCTCTCCATATCTCTCTCTCTCTCTCTCCATATCTCTCTCTCCATATTTCTCTCTCTCTCTCTCATATATATATATATATATCACCATCTTTCTTTCTCTGTCTATCCAGTTTTGATTTTAAACAAATCCTTTCGTTGAATTTCTTTCTTCCCAGAATGGACTTTCGAATTCCTCTTCTCTCAAGGAATTTTCCTTGAACCTCCAGACACGTGACTGACCGTGGCCCCTTGTTCAAAACTTTTTTTTTAATTTACCCTACACCGCATAGGAATAAGTTTCACTTAAAAAAAAAAAAGAAAAAATGCCTATCATTTGTTTACTTTTCTTTCGACCCTGAACCCCTTCCCCTTACCACAATCACTTTTTTCACCTCCATGCTGATCACCTTTCCCATTCTCATAGATCGTCAGTGTTGTCATCGTTGCTTTTACAATTCATCTTTCAACAAAAAATTATTTTCCCTTATATTGAAGAATTTTATGAAATAATGGATACAAAACTTGATTGAATTTGTGTAAACTCATGAAATTTGTTTGAGTAGTATCTATATAAAATTCTGTTCGTTTTTTCTTTTTTAGTTAGTCCATATTTTATGCTTTGAAAAAGGTCAAATACAGTTTTTGCTTCAAAAATTATATTTGGTCTTTTTCAAAGCTAAACTGCTTTTAAAAAAAAAAAAAAAAAAAAAGGGCCAAATTTCATGGATTTGGCTTTTTTTTTTTTTTTTAAGTTTGACCTTCAAAAATTTTATTTGGTCTTTTTCAAAGCGTTACGTATGGACTAAATAAGGAAGAAACATGCAGAATATTATATAGATTTTATCAATTTAACTGATAATTGCCGTGAGTGATTCCAGATGGAATGGAAGGAAAATTTCAATACCGGCTTTAGATTTTGTGTAAAATTTAGGATTAGGTTAGCGATATTTCATTCTTCTAACTGCTAACACACTAATTTCTATAGCACAAACATTGACATCTATCAATATAAGTTATGGAGATATATATAAAATATATATTGCCATATATTTTCATAACTAACTAGTTCTACTCATTTATTGAGCCCTGTTTAAGATCGATAGATAAAATATCTGGTAACACTAGACAAGAATGAGTGACCTCCCTTTAATGTGACATCATTTTCAAATATCATTAAACTAATATACGATCCATTTTTGTAATGGTGTGAGAAAGGAACTTGTAATTTTGATGTGCAGCAGTTCTTCATCGAAGAAAGAAGTCAGTGAAACGTTATGCGAAAAAGGGGAACATTCGAAAGAAACAGGGCAAAAAATAAGAACATTGTCTGCCGAGAGGTGCTGAATGGGAGAGTAAATTAAAGATGGTCTCTTACAATGTGAGTTTATGATTTGTATTGAACGATGCAGCACAATATTACTTTCTGAGTACTTATTAGTAGTTATTTATTTGGATCAGTTTTCAATTAAAAATAGAATCGGCAGTATTTTCATAGAAACATTAATAAAATCATATTTGCTGCATACAAATATAAGCACATATCTACATTTATTCATAGTCTATGTATTTTACTTATTATAATAGATAAAATTGTTATCTATGGACACATGTTTTGTCATTAACTATTTTATCTATTGATATAATAATGAAGTACTATATATATATATATATGTGTGTGTGGCATCCGTCAGTCGAAACGACTATGGATCAGCGCCGTATTAAGATGTTGCCTGTATGCATCCTTTTGTGTGACTGTAGAGACCAATTCTTGATTTGCATAGTCTGCCACAGCCTTGACATACGAAGGTTGTTATGCAATTTGCCGCTTCGTCCGGCTGTTCCGCCTGTACACTCGCTCTTCTCCTAGCTCTCCTTGCAGCGTTTTCAACATGGAGGGCCCATCGCTGATGATAATCCCCTGGTGTATCATTTTCCTCCAGGCAGTTCTGTCAGCTGCAGAGGCTTCCCATGTATTCCTGTCCACTGAGAGAGCCTTCATGTCAAGCTTGCAGACATCCCTGTAGCGAAGATGGGGTCGCCCCCTCTTTCTTGAGCCTGAGGCAAGCTCGCCATAGAGAAGGTCTTTAGGGATGCGCCCATCATCCATCCTGCGCACATGGCCCAGTCAGCGAATATATATATATATATATATATAAAGAATAACAGTACGGTTACATTCCAAGATGCAAATATTTTTCATACAAAACAGTTCCTTCAGAATGTTAAAATTTTGATACACTTTTTTACAGATCCGTTTCGGTATGCAGAAACAAACAGTTATTATTATATTTATATCGATAACGTCTCTTTTCATACATATACTCTTCAGAAAAATTAGAAATTGTTTGCTTAGATAGAAAAAATGCATGACAATATAATGGCTGCAAGAAAAAAAGTTTGTACAAGACTCAACATCGTGTCTTTGTTCTGGCAGCTATCTTTGTTTTAATTGTCAATTTCATATTGTTTTTTTTCTTAATAAAGTAATAAAAAAGGGAGGAAGATGCAAATTTATCCATAAAGTCATTGATTCGGTTCCACTTCTGAGCTGGAAAAAGTGATGAGGCAGCAAATTCAAAACCTGGCTCTGAATAGTAAAGCTAGATTCAGAAGTGATCACTGGTTTATAGATGTGCAGTGGAACTGAGATTAGCGCTCATTCGTTTCAACATTGTCAAATGTACTGCCTTCATTTAGTTGTAATAATTCCATTGGGAGGAACCAGCTCAGCCGATTCAAGGTAGAATGCTGCCACATTAACATGAAAAAAAAAATGTCTTCACTCATTCTGATCATCTTGAGTGATTTGACTTGACATTCACCCAGGATGGATTGAGCCGACTTCTTCCATAAAATGAATGCAGATCATACACAAGAGTATGTAGCAGTCAAGATAGTGATGGGCAGCCAGTTCAGGGATCAGCAGCAAATACTGCTAACAAACCTTACACAGGATATACAATATATATATATATATATATATATATATATATGGAGAGAGAGAAAGAAAGAGACATAGACTAAAATATATATATGAGAGAGAGAGAGAGAAAGAAAGAGACATAGACTAAAATATATATATGAGAGAGAGAGAGAGAAAGAAAGAGACATAGACTAAAATATATATATGAGAGAGAGAGAGAGAGAAAGAAAGACATAGACTAAAATATATATATGAGAGAGAGAGAGAAAGAAAGACATAGACTAAAATATATATATAGAGAGAGAGAGAAAGGAAGACATAGATAGACTAAAAAAAAAATATATATATATATATATAAAGAGAAAGAAAGAGACATAAATAGACTAAAATAAATAAATATATATATATATATAAAGAGAAAGAAAGACACATAGACTAAAATATATATATATATATATATATATATATATATAAAGAGAAAGAAAGAGGCATCGATAGACTAAAATATATATATATATATATATATATATATATAAAGAGAAAGAAAGAGGCATCGATAGACTAAAATATATATATATATATATATATATATAAAGAGAAAGAAAGAGGCATCGATAGACTAAAATATATATATATATATATATATATATATATATATATATATATATATCTGGGCGAGTTAAAAGAATAAGATCGATTCTTTAAGAGGAAACTTATCGGGATAATACAACAAATTGATTTGGAGCTTATCTAGCATATGAAGAATAAAAATAAATACTAATGCATATAAATTTGTTTATTCAATATGGATGTTACATCAATTAGGCATGTAGGATAAGTAAATTCTTTATATCTAGATATTTCCAAGCCTAATGCTTCTCATCAGAAGAGGAGAGAAGATGATAGGTAAGATATTAGAGATGAGACGTCTAGCGATAACTACATTAGGAGCGAAATAATGGGGTGTGAGAGGAAGAGGGTGATACATGGAAACTGTGGATGAAGATTGCTGGGATTACAAAATGAAGATTGGTGGATACTGCGTTTGCCATGGTAGGATATGATATATATGTTCAATATATGTGTGTGCCAATGTGTATCTATAGTATTTGGAAGAATATAGAAGTGATTGAAGGTTTATTCTTCATATTATATATATATGCCAGCAGCATTCACTCTAGGTGGGTTGAACCGGCTTCCTCCAAAGGAGAAAGTGTCCAGAGAATATCAAATTCACATGAGTTCCCCTGTCATATGTATATCCTGTTCAGGGCAGATGACGATGTTGGGTTTTTGCAATTTTTGAAGGAAGGTGTTGATATTGTTCTACATGCAGTGTCTGGTATTCCCAAATGGTTACCCATCTAATACTGCTCAGGTTCAACATTGCATAACTTTGGTGATCTTATGAGAACTGGTATGTCAACATGATCATAATTCTGTATAATAATCAGCTGAATGATGTCACAAGAATAAAAAAAAATAACCAGAGTGACTCGTGACAGCTTTTCATATAATAAGATAAACCTATTTCATTCATTTTTCTCATTTGCATCCCCTCCCATCCTCCCTACACTTGGGTCGTATTGATATTGAGGATTGCGGTTATAGTCAGTTAACGTTTTACCTAACTTCCAGCGTGGCTGCTACCAGAAGCGGTAACAAGAAAAATCAGTTCCTTCACTTTGTTTTTCAGTATTTCCACCGTGAAGCGATTTATTGAAATAAAATACAAGAAAAGAACACTATTGAAAAGATACAATAAAAATTAGCAAAATCATACAGATAAAAATAACACAATTAGTCTTTATTTTCACTATTTATAACAAAATTAAAAAATAAGTTTTTATTTCATTTGAAATTTTATAAGAAATATGTTTATGAAATTATGAATAAATTTTTTTTTTATTTTAAAAATAAGTTTTTCATGAAAGTATGAAAATAAAATTATTGAAATCAAAATAACAAATGAAATAGTTAAATAAAAATAAAATTTCAAACATCATTAAAAAAAAAACTATTCTTTGCATAATATTCCCAAAATAGTTTTAAAAGATTTTAGAAAATGTTTTTAATAATTCTTAAAAACAATAAAAAATAATTTCAATAATTCGTAATTAAAATAACATTAAAAAAAAACCTTTTCACTGATTATTAAAAAAAAAAAAAAGAAGAAAAATGGGGAAGACTTAATAAAAAAGAGTACATGCACAGGGAAGATATAGGCATGAAAAAAAAAAAAGCAAAGGAACTGATTTGCCTTGTCACCGCTTCTGGTAGCAGCCACGCCAGAAGTTAGGAAATATGTTAGCTGACTATAATCAGGACTGCTCTTCTAGAACTATTAAATATACTTTTCAATTTTATTTTCCTAGATGTAGGCTAATATGTAAATTTGTTATAATTTGTTTTTTTTTTTTTTTTAAGTACAAAAACGAAAGAAGGAAACCAAGTTTAGCGTTGCAATCTTCTGCAATCTCTATGACTTAAATAATATAAAAAACGGTTTTGATCATAATTTTTGTTTGATTTTTAAGTTTTGAATTTTTTTAGATGAGGATTGATAATTTGTATTGTTTGAACTACTGTTCTCGTTTTTTTTTTTTTTTTGTTTTTTTTTTTAAATTACATTTTCACCCCAAACAAGGCAGGCACATTGCCACTTTGATGATGTAGGGGGCTACTATCAGGGACATAAGCTACAGGCGTACTATGTGGGGAGTTGGGCAGCAAGGTGTCTGTTCACATTACACTTGAACTTCTGCATGTCAGTACAGTTGGGGAAGCAGGAACCCGGAAGGGGATTCCAAAGTCTAGCGGTTCTGGGGAAGAAACTACTGGAGTAGAAGGCTCTCTTACATCTAGGGATCTCAACTGTGAAGGGGTGGGATTTTGTCAGGGTCATTTACGTTGAGGGGTACAAGTGCTTGCAGTTCGTCGGAGCATTCACCGTTAAAGTACTTGTAGAACAGACAGAGGGATGCTACATTTCGTCGATGGGACAGATGCTGAAGCGTAGATGACAGTTCAGGACCTATCAGGTTGGCGACTCTCTTTTGAACCTTGTCTAGGAGTGAGAGACTAGTAGCAGATGCACCAGTCCAAATATGACAACAATACTCCATACATGGGCGAATGGTAGCCTTATAGAGGTACAAGATACTTTCAGGCGTTAGTAGCTTTTTAGCACGGTAGAGAGAACCTACCTTTTTCACAGCGGTCCTGGCAATGCTCTCAATGTAATTTTTCCAACTCCTATTTCCTGTGAATGTTAGGCCGAGGAGTTTAAAAAATGTACTTTCAGATAAAGAGTCTTTGGCCATTGCTATTGGTGGTAGAGAAGGTTTCTTGTAGTTATTGAAGGAAACAAGTTTAGTCTTGGCAGCATTGAATGTGGCCATCCATTTTTGTCCTCATTCCACTAAAGATTGGAGGTCATCCTCTACTGCTTCTGCCATTTCTTTAGATATTTGTTCATTTGTTTTCCTGTCATGTCTGCTGTTATAGAGTGTGGTGTCATCAGCATATATACCCATCTCACAGACAATTTTGTCAGGGAGGTCATTTATGAATATTAGGAATAATAGAAGTCCAAGGATCGACCCCTGAGGCACTCCCGCATTTATATCATATTGTTTAGATGTACGACCGTCGAGGACAACCTGGATTTTTCTCTTATCTAAGATCTGTTATTCTTACAATGATTCAGTTGATGTCTTTTGTTGAAGTGGGAAATCAACTTGGTCGAGGGGATAGTGTTATCGAAATTTTGCATCAGTCACACAAGGATTACACGTTCCGACTTGAAGATGAGCAACATCCAACATGTCATGCATGCCAGACTCCATACACAATCAAATATATTCTTACTAAATGCAATGATTTGGCTCCTATAAGAGAAACCTTCTACAAAGTAGGTAAAATTGAGAAACTGTTAAAACAAAAATGGAAATTATGAGGGTTTTTTTGTAAAGTAGTTGATTTATATTAATAAAATATAAAGATTTAAAAATTTATGAACTCAACTTGATTTTACATTAAATGAAGTGGAAAAGGATTATCTCTTATATATATAAAAAAAAATGGTTTATCGTTTTTTTAAAAATCTTTCTTTTTTTTTTTTTTTTTTTCTCAAGGAATTCAATTTAATGACCTGAAAAAAGTTGATATGAAGTAAAACAAAACAAATCAATTTGATCATTATTTATTTATTTTTTTTTTTAATTTATTTTTTTTATTTATTATTTTTTTATTAATTTATTTTTATTTTTTTTATTTTTTTATTTATTTTTATTTATTTATTTATTTATTTTTATTTATTTATTTTTATTTTTTTATTTATTTACTTTTTTATTTATTTACTTTTTTATTTATTTATTTTTTTATTTATTTATTTATTTTACAATGTTTCAACCGATTCATATTATTTGGATTCATTGGACTACTACTCTCATTTTGAGTGTCATTTTCACAACATTCTAATCAATGTAACCGCCGACCTTCTTGCGTCTATCTTGTTGAACTTATCTAAACCATCAATCAAATTGAATATGATGAAAAAAAAAAAAAAATGAATGGACGACTGGGTTAGTAGATGTAAAGCAATTGAGGTAGCAATTATCTGAGGGCGGCCAAGAAAATCCTGGGTTGGGAAGTTAAAAGGATGGAACTGACAGAAAGAGGGATAAATAAAGCCTTGACCAGAGATAGGTTAATATGGCAGTCAGTTTTTAAAAGCTGTCTGACCCATGCAAGTATATGAAACGAATGTTAAACCAATGATGAATTACTGTTTTCGGACTACTGTTCTCATCTTGAGTGTTATTTGCACAACATTTCTTCAAGTGTACCTTGTTGAACTCTGGAATGTGCACGGAATTTCAAACAAAACCCTTTATTTAATCCATGGAATCAGCCAAGTAATCAGCAATTGTATTTTTAGTTTGATTGAACCCTCTAAACTCCAAAAGAGTGTAATTTACAACTGAATTTTTGCCAAGTATATTGTCTACTATGCACGGGTCCTTGCAGACAGTAGTTCAATTGATACGAATTATCAATTCTCATTTTAAAAATTCAGAAACAAAGTGATTTTTTTTTTTTTTTTTTTTTAAATTTATACATTGAGTTTGTACTTGAAAACTGTTTCTGTTTTTTCTCAAGTATTACTAAATGTTGGTGCAACTTACAATTTGATAGCAAATTTTTCAGGTCTCTATATTTTTCTGGATATGTATTTGTGTGTGGGTGTGTGTACAGGCAAGAAAAATGGAAAAGTGGATAAACCAAAAAATATGAAAGACAAAACTAAATTTAAAAACAAAAAGAAACATATAGACCACGAGTTGCCAACCTCTGGCCTACGGGCTGAATCGAGCCCTCAAGTGTATTTTGGATGGCCCACCACGTTATTCAGAACATGATATAAAGATAAATTTTTTTTTTTTTTTTTTTATCTCTGTAGTAAAAAAAAAAAATTATATTGTTTGAATATGCTCATTTTATAATGAATACTTGTTTTCTTTAAACGCACATAAAATTAATTTACATATTTAATAACATTGTTGTTCTCCGTTACAATGTAACCCAAAATGTTTGGCCCTCTTCCTCCTATAATCGGCATAGCTTTTTTACCCTCGCGTTCCAAAAGGTTGCCAACTCCCAATGCAGACTAGTATTTTGCTTCCTTTCGCGGAGAAAAGTTTTGTCAGAATGAAGCAATGGCATGTTTGATATCTATAATATAAATCTCACCTGTCTAAATGTTTTGTTTGTATGTCTGCCTAAAACTTTTATCATTTTGAAGCTTGACCCTTCGGACGACAAATATCGAAAAAATTTGGCCAAAAACATTAATTCCTTCAACCTCAACTGGGTACTTTTCTACAAGGAGTTGCTTTTTTTCGCTGATATTTTCGAAAGCTGTCCCCCTCTTTTCGATTGACTAGCTTTAATTTAAACCTTCGTCACTTCCGGTTTTGCAATGGACACTTTTTTTTTTTTTTTCCACATTCTTTTCCTCATTTGTGGTGCAGTTTCGAACCTGCCTGCCTACTACCACTTTTTTTTTCTCAACACACGCAGCCAAACACTCGGGCAATGCCGGACACCCAGGCTAGCCTTTTTATAAATAGGCAAAAATTGGGAAGGCTATTAGAAGAAGAGTTATGGAAATAGGGGTGGCAGATTGGTAAGAAAAGACGATTGGGTAGATAAGTGAAAATAAAGGTACACCCTGAATAAGAAGAGGCAATGGCAAAGTCAGTGGGTGGTCACAGATTGGGTACTTATTTACTTTCTTCCCATTGCAGGGAGATGTGACACAAGGTTAGAAGAATCAAGCCAACGCTACTTAAAGAGGAGCACTCTGACCTATTAAAAATTGCCTGGACAGACCCGTTGGCAGTTCACAATTAGGGTATCACAGGCAACAAGTAATAAACTTACAGGAGGCAAAGCTTGGGAGAGTTTTTGGGGACAGGATTTTCGGCTGCGGCGGAAAAGTTTTTTTGGGTTTGTTTTTTGAGGAAGATTTGTTTACATTTATCTGTCCACGAGTATTAAAAATCAAAATGGCGGCCGATAGATAATTGACGCACGTGTGTTTAGATGTAAAGTTGAAAATGCGACGAAAAAGATTTTTTCTCCTTTTTTTTAAAATGCGTTTTTTGTTGTTTTTTCTTTCATTTTTTGTGTATATTTTGCTGATTATTCAACGATATATCGGTATGTGTTTCATTTGTGACAGAACGTTTTAAAGATGTTTTTGGAACGTAGATTGTTAAGCTTTTATGAAAATGTTCGTTAAGTCACCATTTTGAAAAATATCACGTCGGCGGTCTACCAATCTGTTGGGGACAGGATGATCTGCTGTGTGATAGACGACCCCATCTCCATGTGTAATGGTGTATGTATTGAATGGTAGAGGAATTGAAAAGGCAAAAGGTCGCATAATGAAAACGAAAACATACCGTTATATATCAGCGAAAGAAATGCAATTTATTTACATAAATAAAAATGAAGAAGCGATAGAAAGAATAAGAGTTTGTTACTTGCGTTTGGTAGCTGTGAAAGGCTGACTGGCTAGTCCAGGGGGCTGTGGTGGCCCATTTCCACCGGATCGGTGTTTGAGGGTCCGGCGCAAAAGAGAAAGAAATATGGGAAAAAGGAAGTGACGTAGCTAGGTCGCTCTTCTGAGTTAAAGGGTGACAATCAAGTTAGCCTGGGAGTTTTCAACTCCCACAGAGTGAACCTTATGGAACTGCACAGGACCCAAACCAGCCATACATCAGCCAGGAGGGAAAAGACTATTTCAACAGTGATCAAAACTTAGTCTTGATCAGAGATTGGAATCGAAAATTGAAAATAGTAGTATATACTCAAGAGCGAAAAGATTAGGCGTGAGCAAAATCAACTGGAGGAAGGATAATAAAGGGCATGGTAATCTGCTGATGATTTTTTTTTTTTTTTTTGTGTGTGATTGTTTTTTATATTTTCTGGATTATCCATTTTTCAGTTTTATTTTGCCTATATGTGGTCGGATTTTATCCTTATATATGCATGCCTAGCAAATTACTTCCTTAAAACCACACTCACTAGCCGCATGTTTGTTTATATACCTCAATTCTTTGCTTGCCCATCTACTTACCTACCTGTATGTGTGTGTGTTGTGCCTAGCAGACCGCATGCTTGAAGAACACGAACAAAATCAGTTAATACAGCAACGAGCTGACCATGTCAGAAGTAAGTTTTACCTTAAAACTTTATATCTTTTCAAGCTTTGTAATTCTTCATTTTTTATTTCTTTTATTTTCGCAATCCATTGATTTTTTTTTTTTGTTTTTGTTTTTTGTATAAATTTATTCACTGCAATTCTTTATTTTGTTTGGACATTTTTTATTGCTTTTTGTTTATTGGGGACTCGTTATTGTTTCAAATTGGCAGAAATCATTTCTCATAGTCGTCCTACAAGTTCTTATAAAATCACTTGTTTCTTAAAGTAAACTTGTTTCTTCAGCCAACTCCAAAGAAAAATGTTGCATGGGGGCACCTTCTTTTCTCAAATTCGAACGGGATTGAATATCACTCCCTATTTTATCTCTACTTTGAAATTTCTTCCTTTTTTTACAAAAAAAAAACATGAATATGAAAACATCCATAATGTGAGATTTTATTTAAAATTCTATCTGCCCGTCAGCATTCATCTTTATTTTTTCAAGCCGCTTGGAAATCTCGTCAATTGATCACCTTGTAGAATGGCAGAAATCACTTCTCATAATCGCCTTTCAAGTTCTAAAGACGTTTGGCTTTTTAGAGTAAACTTTTTTCTTTAACTAAATCCAAAGAAAAAAGTTGCATGGTGTTTTAAGTCAGGGCTTCTAGCTGGCCAACGATGTGGATCACGTCGACCTAACCCTCTCTTGGGAACGTGAATGGTTGAATGAACACTACTAGAAGAAATAACTGTTTTCTGGGTTGTAATCTATCCGTCTAACACCCATTGTTGACTAGTTTTTGACCTTGAATTAATATATATATATATATATATATATATATATATATTTTTTTTTTTTTTAATTTTTTTTTTTTTAGCTCTTATATCAAGTGGCTTCATGCCTTGTCTGAAATGATTTACATATATTTTTTTTTTAAATATAAAGAAAGGGGAAAATCATTGAAATATTATTTAAGATTGATAAATCTATGTAATTGTTTGGCATGATGGATGACTTTGTATTCTTGGGTTCTTAGATAACATTTGTCACTTTTTTCTTTGTGGGATATGAGAGGTGAGTGTCTTCGTTTGGTTGTTTTGTGGCATATCAACCCTTTTTGGGGTCATTTAATACCAAATCCAGTAATTTTAATAAAAATTTTTATGCTTCAAGTTCTTTATATCTTCAAATATTTATTTATGGTGTTTGGTTTGGTTGTTTTTGACTTGCAAAACATGATTGAGTTTTGCAAAAGTAAAGGAAAAAAAACAATAACAATGTTTGGTGCATTTTAGCTGCTATCTTCAGACAGCCTGATCTGGTAACACCAGAGTGGGAGGGGCAAGAACGCAGGGAGAGAGAGAGTATGAAATAAGAGTGAGGGGGGAGGAGGGAGTCAAGTAACATACAGTGAAAGAGGGTGAGATTAATAGACAGGAACTTAATAAGTAATGAGTGATTTGGTGAGAAAAGTGCTAATTTTAGTAATTAACATTGATTAAAAAAACATAACTTAATCCCGAAACCAAGGAACATTTTAGTAACTTATTAAGTAATCTAACAAGAACATGACTTTAAATAACAAAATGATCCAAACAGTTATTGAATTGCAATATTTCATGTTATCACTATAAACTTGATAAAAAGCGATCCTATTTATTTAAATGTAAGCATTTTATAATCATGGAAAATTAATTTATGTAGGAAATTTTTATAGAAGATTTTAAATCTAACCTTTATATCTTTAAGTTTTTAACGTTCTGTATTAAACTTTATTTTATTTTTTGTTATCATTTATCCCTGCTTTTTTGCTTAGAAGAAAAAAAAATGATACTTGCTTTTGACTGCTTAAACAATTTAAATTTCAAAAAGTATTTTTAAATTTAATATTCCTTCTATATCCGGCTTTCACGATTTGCACAAAGCTTTCTTTTTCTTTTCCTCTGCTTTAAAAAAAAAAAAAAATTTTTTTATTAAATCTTCATTTCTTTTTATACCATTGCCAAATTCTCCCCCCACCCCATGCAGCCATTTTGCTACTAAATTTTCAATATAAAGAAAGATTGATTGCAATAATTTACAAAAAAATAAAAAATGTACAAGATGATTAAAATTTAATTGCTGGCTGCCCATAAAATCATTCATAAAATTCAATTTTTTTTTTACAGTCCAACCATATTTGGTATGGTGGTTTCTAATTCCTCATACCAATTCAGTACTTATGGAGTATAATGATCGTGCTATTGTCGGAATCGTTCCGACAGTTTACGTAAAATGCCGGAAGATGTCGACTGGAACTTTTGTGACTTTTTTTTTTTTTGTGCAAACGCTGGCTAAATTTTTTCAATGAAAAATATATTTCTGTCAGTACAAAGCTAATTCAATGAAAAATTAATTGAAAAATGAAAACAATTTCAATGAAAAATTATTGGACAGTTTTTTAAAACCATTTTCAAATGAAGAAAAAAAGATGCAAGACAAATTTCATAAATATTTTTTGAATAAAAAAGTAACTGATAGCAAACAAATTTTTTTTAATGATTTTTTTTTCTCTTTTTTATTTTTATACAAATCAAATATATATATATATATATATATATATATATATATATATATTTTTATAATAGTCTGAGGATAGTTGAAAAATAGTTTTGATTTTTTTTTTTTTTTTTTTTTTTTTTTTTTTTTTTTAAAGACTTTCAGGATTTCAGCACATTCTGTCATTTTCCATAAACTGCCTAGATGATTCCGACAATAGCATGATACTTATAGGTACCACCAATTCTAAAATCGCCTAAAAAAAAAAGAAGAGAATTTCTTTATGGGGAAGTGGTGAAAAGTTCTCGTCTACTTTTTTTTCTTTTTAATTTTACAAACTTAATGTTTTCCAAGATTTTGATGAACTCAGTGTGAGATTTGTATCTATATATTTTACTTATGTAAGTTTTTTCTTTATACATCGATGCCATTTTTACCAAAACATTTCTTTCTCTGCCATTTTTGCTTAAGTTCATTATTTTGGTCTCTAAATTTTTGTTTTATTAATAAGTTTAAATCAAAAAAACTTTTATCATTAGTACCAGTAGTGAAAAATTAAGTTTTAAACATGCAAAATATTATATAAAAGTGTCATTTTGGAAATTGGAAATTAAGTGTTGAGCCATTCTTTAGAATTATTAAGTGTTGAGCCATTCTTTAGTACAAAGATGGCGGTAGTAAATCCCGTTGGCGAAGAATCAATGCAGTTACGATCAACAGTGGTTCAGTTATGTTAAGACGAAGACTGATAGCGAACTGACTTACATCCAAAATTCGATATTTTTATAATGAGGTGGAAGGCTTCTCATTAGTTGATTGTCCTGACGCGTAGTTATAAATAAGATCGTCCAAATTCTGGGAGTCATACCAGTCCATATTTAGCAAAAACATTTTAAGCTCATATTTTTTTTGGTACCCCACTTCCCTAAATGGATTTTAATTTTGATTAATCATCCAAACGCTTAAACATGCCTTTTTTAATACTGTACTGTCACTTGCACGTAAGGGACTACTATTTGGGATCATGTCTAATAGGGGATTGTGGAGCGTAGAGTAGCGAGATGTCTATTTGACAACTCTGGAATATTTCTGTCAATATTTGGAATCTGCACAGAATTTTGAACTGAATGTTTTATTTAATTTATGGGAGTAGCATGCCTTTCTGTCAGCCATGACTGGGTAAAAATCCCAAGTAATTTGCAATTTGCATTAATTGAAACTTCAACCTCCAGAAGAGTGTAACTTAGAACTGAATTTTCAACAAGTACCTTATCTACTACACCATGTGTCCCTATGGACAATTCTAATTCTTGTATTTTTTATGCCTTAAACCTTGGATGTAAAGTCATACTGCACATATATAAAAAGGAACGAACCAAATTATGTGTTCAGCAACATTTCATCTTTATTTCGAGACTTCCTCTAGATGAATAAGATTAAGAAAACAAAAAAACATTGGTATAAATATTTGAAAATTTTTCATGTGCAAAGTGTGATGCTGTTCTATTTCAATAATGGAAAAAGACGTTGGAAATTCAAAAAAAGAGGGAAGCTTGCGTTGTTAAAGAGAGGGAGATTTTTAATAACGTCATATAGTTGTTAATGTTTTTAAGATATGAACGCAGTTAATATTCTTTCTGGAAAAAATTATGTCTGTTAAAATTCACGTATAGGTGTGTAACAGAAATAAAATGAGTGTTTTTGTTATGTAATTTATTGATTGAGATTATATGTGTTAATTATTACAGGGGATGTTTCTATGGTATGAGAAGGTTAACCTGTATCTACAATTAAATTATGTTCCTTTAATAGAAGTTTACTTATTAATGGCGCTACATTATAGAAACCTCCACGTTTAATAGTGCTTGAATTTGCGATAAGCGCTGATTCAAGAAGTCTCCAGTGTGGTTTATTTGAAATATATTTACCTATCTTTGCTTGTTTAAAGTCAAAGGTGTGATTATGCTGCAAGAATGAAAGAATAGTGCAATTAGAGAACTGGTATTTCTTCTATCTCTTTTATGTTCATTGAGCTTTTTTTTTTAATTTACGCTGGGTTTCACCAACGTATCTATGATGGCAATTTTGGCAAGGAATAGTGCATATGCCTGCATTGGAAATATATATTACTACTTATGAAGAAGGTCTGAAGTTACATCAACCAAGATGAGAACAGTAGTCCGCAGGATGTTAAGAATCAAAATAATCAGACCTCATCTAAAAAAAAATAATCAGAAACCTTAAGTTGCAAGTCTTTTCTGTTGTCCAGTTTTATTCATGTCATTGATTTATTTTATTCTTTGTGATATAGTAAAGCTAGCCTGTTTCTTTTTTTATTTTCTTTTTATTTTCTTTTTTAATCAATTATATATTAGAGCTTTAAAGTTTAGTTATTTTTTTTTTACTGTTTTTAAGAAAAATGAATTACTGGTTGATTTTTTTAACATTTTAAGAATATATTGGTGCAAATTCAGAGTTGAAACTATTTTAAAAGAAAAAAAGTCCAGACGTACAGAATGAAAATGTCATACTCCAAAAATTATGTAAATCAATCAAATAGTTATATATATAATTATTACTATAATTATTTTAATACCTTCAGTTTCATCCTTTTGGGAATCATCAGTGCAGGGAGTTATGATTACAGCCGCTTGGGAGACTCTAACCCGGCCACAAAGCCATCTCTGACTAAATTAGCAAGGAACAAATTGTATGGCGAATGCTGACCACGAGAAATACAGTTGAAATTAACAATTAAAGTGTAAATGTCAAAACAGCCGAGAGTGATCTTATGATTATAACATTATGATCTGAGCATGTAAGCTTAAGTGACCAACTTATTACATTTCAACAATAATAAGAGTTCTTAAAGCGGCTAATATCATAATTATTACTATAATAATAAAGTTATTTAATTAAAATACTTTTTTTTAACGATTTTTAGCGATTCGAAATGAATGTGTCTGTTTAGAGCACAATTGAACCATGATACTTAACTTTTGAAATTTAAAATTTAATTGAAGACATTATATATAAAATAATTTTATAGAATAAATATTAGGTTCTCTACAGTGCAATGTAGACTACAATGTATTTTAGATCAAGTTGAGAAGTGAGAAAGCATGTGAATTTTCTTCCTGGTGCACTGCGGTGGGTCCCTGACTAGAACAATCAATTGATTTGATTGAAAAATGGGCAATTTTACTGATTTCGATGATAATAAAAAAAATATTGGAAGCGTGGAACATTGTTGTTTTAATCGCGGGCAACATCAGATCTCTCTACTAGTATGTATATATATATCTATATATATATATATATATATATATATATATATATATATATATATATATATTTTTGTTTCTGTGTCTGTTTTAACATTTTAAAATCATATTTTATTCATATTGTTATGAAGTATGCCATACAAGTGTTTTGTTGAATAGCAGAAGCCTATTAAATAATTCATTAGAGACAAAAATATATTCGCCAGAAAATAGTTGCAAAGACTTTTTGTTATTTTTTTCCTTAGAATTGAAAAGGATTTGGTAAGAAAAAAATGTTGATAAAAGAAAATGAAAATATGTAAAGCTTGCAAAATCACGAAAGAAAAAATAAATACACACACACACACACGTTTTTGTGTGCATGGGTCAAAGAATGAATAATTTTTTCTAAATTTTAGGTACTAATCATGAGCAATATTAATAAAGAATACATTAACTTTGTGGGTGTTTAGTTTGTATTTGTCAAGTTTCAGCAAAACATACATGCATACATATTATTATAATAGATGTAAAAAGTTGATTGGTTACCTCCCACCTCCTTTCCCTGCATTTTTTTGGCCTTCTAACATTCACTTAAATAAAACAATATTATGCATTCAATATTGTTATGAAGCGGCTGCTTAAGTCTGCATAAATGTTTGTTTGAGCTTTGCTATCGCAATGATTAACCCTTTAATACTTAATCCATGTCTGATCTTTCTTTTTACACTAGAAAGTGAATTTAATTAACTCCATAATAATGATTTAGTAATTTAGTTTTTAGTGTTTGTTTGAATATTTTATTACTAGTTAAAAATAGGCTTTTGATGATGAACTCCTTTTGTCTGTAGCTGCTATTATAATTTTTTTTTTTCTTTTAAACTTAACAGATCAACTGGAACATGAGAAAACGAAGCATAAGGAGACTCAAGATGAGCTGATGGAGAAAAAGCGTAAGTCTTTATTTATTTATTTTTTTTTTTTAACAAAGGGATTACCGCAAAGCAAGGCTCGGAGGCCACTCGAGGATAAGGGTTAATGTGTGTATTGTAGTCATTGGGACAGTAGTGTAGTAATCGATTGTGGTGGAAATTTGGTATAATTAGATTATTTACAAGGACAGTTCAATAAGAACTTGTTTACATAGGACTTGAAGATGACAATATTGTAGTCAGCTGGAAACCAGACCAGTGGAACAGTTCCACAGATGGGCAGTTCTAGGCAAGAAGCTTTGTTGATGAAATCCATGTTTAGGTTTAGGTACCGATAAATATTGATAGTGATTTTGGCTAGACGAGTGTTTTTTGTGAAAGATTGGTGTGGAGGGGACCATAGATTGGAACTCAGTTGAACAATTACCATGAAAATAGCGATAGAGCAGATACATGCTCGCAACATATTTCTGTAGGTAAGAGATTGTAGGGAAGAGAAAAGGACATCACCTACTAGATTACGAAGTTGGTTTTGAACTCTGTGAATGCAGGATGGGATGCTTCGAGCATTTCCTGCTTAGATGTGGCACTTTATCTCATTTTTTTTTATCCTCCAATGTTAAATGAACCTAATTATGTTTTTGTTACTGTCTGTTGTTGCATTCATTATCTGGTTTGCTCACAAATTCCAGACGGGTTTGTAAGGATCGTGGATATTGTTCTGTGGAGAGAGTGTTCAATATTACATAAAGGCTGTTACGTTGGAGGTCAAAGGTTGTCATTTGTAGGTGCGACATCGTAATAAACAATCAATAATAAAGATTAAGTTTACCGAGTACATTAAAAAAAAGAACATTAAAAGGAAGCACGATAAGGCATGGTTACGTACTTATATATATATATAGGGAATATAAGTAAATCGATACAATGAACTTTTTGGTTAATCTTGTCAGCTCCAGTTCTTGTTACTTTTCATTAGTTGACAAAATTTGTAATGCTAATTTCACATTAATCACTTTAAATTGTTTAAAAATGATTTAGTTTATAATGAATTTGATTTGTGGAATATAACATTTCCATTCCATGACTGGTATGTACACTACACATTTTTTTTAAGATTGAATTTTAAATAAGAATTAATTTTTTTCTAAGAAAATATTATTTTTCTCTTTTTTTTTTTTTTTTTTAATGAAATTTTATTCTGAAAGAAATCTTTTTTTATGAAATTTTTTTTTTTTTTTTTTTAATGCATTTTTTTTTTTAATGAATCTTTTTTTTATTACTGTTATTAATGAGTTTTTTTTTTTCTCTTCCTAACAGGTCAACTCCAGGAGGCACAACAATCTGCCAAACAAAACCGAAATGAAACAGAACAATTAAAAAGTAAGTAAAACACACATGATTTATTTCTGAAAAAAAAAAAAAAAAAAATCAAAAAGCCCCCCCTTTTTTTTTTTTTTTTTTTTTTTTTAAGTAATACAACTGAAATCTCTGTAGAATCTAACAAAAGAAACATAAAATTACTCCTCCACCTTTCACTACCACAAAGATTAAAATAAAACCATAATAATTCTATGCCTAATATATGGAATCCTTATTCGTATTTTAAACAAATTCTGCAAAGAATGTGGGTTCCCTCTATCATGCTGGAAGACTACTCACACTTGAGAGAATCCTGTACCTCTACAAAGCCACCATTCTGCCTGTTCTACAAATACTTTAACGGTGAATGCTCTGACGAACTGCAAACACTTGTACCTCCCCGACGTAACTACCCCCGACAAACCCGACAAGCTACTAAGTCTCATCCCTTTACAGTAGAGATCCCTACGTGCAAGAAAGCCTTTTACTCCAATAGTTTCTTTCCCAGAACTGCGGGTCTTTGCAACTCCCTTCCGGGATTCTGCTTTCCCAACTGCACTGATATGCAGAAGTTCAAGTGTAATGTTAACAAACATCTTTCTACTCATCTCCTTTCATAATGACCCTGCTGATTAAGTCCCTGATAGTAGCCCCCTGCTTCAAAGTGGCACTGTGCCTTGTTTGGGGTGAAAATTGAATAAAAAAAAAAAAAAATGGAGTATTGTTGCCACATCTGGGCTGGTGCATCTTACCACCAGTCTCTTCCTCTTGGATAGGGTCCAAAAAAGAGTCTCCAATCTAATATATCCCACCTTGCCAATTAAGCTCCAACCCCTGTCCCATTGCTGCAGTGTTGCATCCCTGTACCTGTTTTACCAGTATTTTAATGGAATACACGCTGATGAACTTGTTGCACTTGTGCCCCCCTCAACGTACATATCCCCGACAAACCCACTTTGCAACAAAATCACACCTCTTCACTATTGAGGTCCCTAAATGTCAGAAAGCTTTCTACTTTAATAGTTTCTTTCTTTGAACAGCTAAACTTTGGAATTCCCTTCCTGCTGCCTGCTTCCCTAACTGTACTGATATGCAGAATTTTAAATGTAATATAAATTAACATCTTATAAATCTTTCCTAGGCATGGTCCCAAATAGTAGCCCTTTATGTGGCGATATGCCTTGTTTAGGGTGAACGTGAATAAAAAAAAAATTAAAAAAATTGTAACATGATTTTGATTCTATAAAATGTCTCGTTTAAAGCTTAGGTTTAAGGAGTCTTACAAAGAAACTGAAATTCAGGGAATCTTGATGAATTGGTGTCGAATGGATCAAATTCAATGTAAATCTGAAATATTTGAATTTTTAAATTGAAGTTTGTACTCATCTATAAATATAAAAGCGAAAATGTATGTATGTGTGTTCGCTTTTTCTGTGTGTCTACAAAAGGCTTTTTTCAGAGAAGCGGTCGCTTGCTTCACAACTTTTTAACACTTCTTATATCACATATAAATCGTAATATCTCACAGTTAACGAAGCTCGCCTGTCTATTTAATTTGCTCGATTTCGGGGAAATATAAATAATGTCGCTCGCCGCATGGTGGTTAGTCTTTTTCTTATAACATCTTTGGGGGGGGGGCGTTGAGCAGTAAATGAAATCCCGCAGTCAAACTTGACCTCATTAACTCATTAAAACGAGCATCTGCTAAATCCAAGTAATTCAATAAATTCAAACGTGTTTCTGTTAGCATGTTGCGGTGGGGCAATGGTTAACGTCGCACGTTTTTTGTTTTTCACTCTTTAATTTACAACTTTGCCTCAAGGGTTCGGGTTCGATTCTCATACTTACTTTTTTTTTTTTTTTTTTTTTTTTTTTTTTACCCCCACCCCCGGAGTTTCCACACACACCTCCAAACACCCGGGCAACACCGGGTACCCCTCGCTAGTGTTATATAAAAATATAAATAGCCTTGAGCCATCCACAACTTTGTAGATGCTTTTGTAGCGAGGAATTCTTTTTTTGGGTGAGGGTGCTGGCCCACGCCCAACCTTCCCAGAAGGTACATACAGCGCCTAGCCTTCCCAAGTGGTCACTCATCTGGTACTGGCCAGGCTCAATGTTGCTTAACTTCGGTGATCTACCGAGAACTAGTGTGTCAACATGATTGTGCCTGACACGTGCTCATATTATGCTCGCTAAATAACCCTCTAAATTAATAAATAAATAACCCTCTAAATTAATCCAAAGAAAATGAAATTTGAGCAATGTTTATTAATTGGTGTCTAATACCTATTGTTAAAATTTGGCAAAACTCAGTTTTCTGAATTTTTATAAAGGGTTTCCATCCATTTGTTTTTTACTCCCTTTGCATAAAATGAAATTAAATATAGTCCACACTTGGTCATCTTACACCTAGGAGCTGTGTTCCAAAAGTCATAATAATTGGTTAATTTGTTTAGTAATGAATCTTATACATTAAAAAAAGGCTTCCTTCAGTCTTGACAGACTATGGATACCCACTGTAAGAGTGCCTGCACGTGAAATTTTTGTGGAGAGAGTTGCGCAATCTCTAACCACCCCTCTCCTGAGTTGACATTGTTGAATACCAGTGACAAATGAAGGTTCAGGACGACTGGAAACAATGAAAGCAGATACAGTGCCTAGAATTCCTAAATGGTCACCCATTTGGTATTAGCCAGGCTCAACATTGCTTAACTTCAGTGATCTGACGAGAACCGGTGTGTCAACGTGATTATGCCGAATCTTATACATACAGATATATAAACATACATAATTTATATATATTTATGCACACTGATCCCTGAGTGACTTCCGGGCCTTGATAAGTGGTGACCACCGTGTAAAAAAACAAAAAAAACATATACATATTAAAAGTTGAAATGCAAGATGTGATGAACGCCATTTTTAAAATTAAAAAAACTATCACTATAATATAATAAAAGTGTTGCATTTAAACGCTCAACTACAGCCACCCAAAAATCATGTTTTACATAACGATATTGCTTTTGATTAAAATAAGTTATTTGATGAAGTCTACATTGGTACTTGTGCACTTTTGTTACCATGCTGAAATAATGTTATTTAGAAAGCCATGCTTAACCTGGGGAAGGGAGGGTGTTTTCTAACTATTCTTTACTTTCACTTAACAATTTAATAAAAAAAGATATCATAAAACTTGTTATTAACTTGAAAATACTAT
>NC_136509.1:83150615-83305615 GCF_053919585.1 Euprymna scolopes
ATTTCCACTATACGACGTTGTTTCACCAACCTGACGTTCATTAACCTGTATCCTCGAGTAGCCTTTGAGCCTTGATAAGTGATGACACCCTTGTAAAAAAATAAATAAATAAATAAAGTTTGTATCTCTCTTGCACTTGCTCCATTGGGTATATTCACCTGATAGGTTTTGAAAATTTTTTTTTTGAGCCTGGTTGATTTCATAATTACTGGAATGATGGAGATCTTCCTAAAATTCCAGTTTCTTTTCATGTTGTACATAAGACCTTGGTATTTCATCATCTTCTTCTCAACTCTGTTTAAGCCAGCTTCATTAAGGACATTGACTTCAGTAGGACTTCTTCCTCTTTCTTGTCACGTATCAACATCTTCATTTTTGTTTTTTTTATTAGGTAAGTAGTTGTAGAAATTGCATAGTCACAGTGGATTTCCAACAGTTCTATGTTCCTAGGACTTGTTGCTACACCTGATACCAAATTTTCACAAATGGTCGAGTGGAGATATCTACAAACTTCATTGTACCACATTACATAGAAGCTATCCCACAGCCAAACCTCAAATATTGTAATATATATATATATATATATATATATATATATATATATATATAGCTTGTATAAAAAGAAAATGGATAGTTATTGTTCTGATTTAAGAAAAAAGGTTCCTTGATCGGCTTAGTTTTGTTTTCCAAGTTTTCTGGGTGAAGTTTGCTTGGCGATAGTAATTCCAAAGTCCATGTAATTTGTAACTGAAACCAGTGTGGATTTGTTAGAAAATGCAGAGAAGCCACTTCCTTGTCTCAGAACCCCTGTTTTTATTGACTAATCATGCCCCCCCCCACATCTGTCTCTTTCCTCTTTCTATTCTCTCTCTGTAATGACTATATCCATCTCAATAATTTTTCTACCATTACCTTTCTTTCTTCCAATAATCACGTTATCTTTTTTCTTCTTCCAATAATCATGTTATCTTTTTTCTTCTTCCAATAATCATGTTATCTTTTTTCTTCTTCCAATAATCATGTTATCTTTTTTCTTCTTCCAATAATCATGTTATCTTTTTTTTTCTTTCAAAATCACTCTATTCCCCTCCTACACTTCCTCTTTCATATGGAGCGTTGGTTTTTCTTTTCACAAATTAATATTTCTCTTTCCATTTCTTTACCGAAATGACTTTGCGAATATCAGAGAAATGTTAGTTCAACTGCAAGAATTTATCTTTCAATAAATCATCAATCACACCACAAGTTGAACTGTGTACCCCCCCCCCCCGGTGTTTTACCAGCTTAAGGGTTTTTCAACTTGATGCCTGAGAATTAAAGTTCTGCCCGTTTCTATTACCAGTGATAAATGACTCATGAGAATTTACCAGGTTAGGGTTATTTGACTTTGCCTGGGACCCACAATATCACTACACATAATAGTGACAATGTATGGAAGTGAAGCCTGACCAATGAGGGTTGACGTGTTGTGTAGAGAGAAATGATACAATGTATGTGTAATGTGGATCTTGAAGATAGGCTTCAAGGCTCTACGGACAAATTTATCTTTAGTTGACCTTTGACAAGTAAATATTTTCGTTTACGAGCCAAACCTATGTGATTTTTGGAATATGACATCTTCATTCGGAAGTACATACATTATAAAGAGTTTTTTTTGTATTTTTTAATCTTTAGTTGACCTTTAACAATAAAATATTTTCGTTTAACTAGCCAAATCCATATGATTTTTGGAATATGACATTTTCGTTTTGTGACAAGTACGTACATTATAAAGATTTTTCTGTATTTTTTCAAATAAGTGTCATTCTAAATATGCACTGAATTTTATGCTGAGATGTGAATTTTATGTTGAGATGTGAAGGTATAAACATTCAAATTTCTTCAGATGCTTTTTTATTAACGGCTTTTGTTTAAAGAAGTATATTGTTTTATTAAACCTTTTATTTATTTTTTTTAATAATTAGACTTTGTTCATTTCATTTAAACAACAAAAAAAAAAGTTGAAAAGATATTTGTCGCTCGGCAATGAGCTTTGGAAGATTGTCGGTGTAAAAAACAAAAACAACACAATCGCCAAAAGATAAGCATTTTATTATTTCTAGTTGTCACTTAGAAAAATCACTCTCAAATGTAACTGTTTTACCTGCAATGTAAAGCCTTGGTCTTTGATCTAATAAGCTCAGAGAAAGATTAAATAGGGAGATTTGTGCATTACAGAAAACTTTGTTGGTTTGGTCACATTAAAAGGATTAATGAGGGGTACTTGGATTAATAGGTGTAGAACAGTTGGGTTAACACGGTTCGGTTATAGGAGGAAACCAAGGAAAACATGGGAGGAAGTAATAAGGATGGACTTCAGAGAAGGAAGGATAAATAAAGACCTGTGACAGAGGTAGTTTAGTTTGGAAGTCAATTTCTAAAAGTTGTCCAACACATGCTAGCATGTAAAATGGAAATAAAAAAAATGATGGTGATGATGATAGATTGTGAATCTTTTATTTTATCTTTTTTTTCTTTTTAGGTGAATTAAATTCATTAAAAGAAGAATGTACAAATCTGAGGAAGAGGATACAAGCTATAGAAGCTGAGATGAAGCTGTAAGTAACCAACATTCTTTCATGTCGCATCTAATCGTGTGAGAGCGATATTGCATGAGATGCATAGAAATTGACTCTTTTCTTTTTACTTATATGTATTTTAAATCCAAACGATATAAGGTTTTTATTTTTGTAAATTCTGTTGATTTAAAATATACATAAAAATATATTCAAGTTAAGAATTTATTGTTTGAAACAAGGAATATATGGAAAAGAATTATATTTATTTCCTTAATGGATGATCAATAATGGCTAATATCGTCAGAGGAAATGAAATGCAGTTAGCAAAATGATCAGTTATGAATAAACATATATTTTGCTCTATATTTATTATATTGAGCTTTACCTTTTTGGCTAGGATCATATTGAAAATATCTCGCTGTAATACTTAATAGGGCAATAATTCATGATTCTCTAATCTGTGATTTAACTCAAAAGTTCCCTATCTTGGGTTGAGCATATTGGGAAGTGATATATAATTTGCCATAAGAATATTAAGCGATGTTCTTTGTGTAAACAAATCGAATTTAGGCATTTGGACGATGTCAAAAACATTGTTAATTCACTACCCGCACAGCAGCCGAATAGCATAATGGTGAGGAGCCTTGACTGTCGTTTGGACGGTCGGGTTTCGATCCTGACTTTAAATAGTTGCCTGATGAGCTGTGATACAGCAAAACAGTACTGTATGTGGATGACTAATATATATATATATATACTAGCTGGCAAATTGCATATGTATTATTATAGAATCAATTCTCTATTGATTATTATATATTATAAGGAATAATTTGCCCAATGGACTAATACGCAAAAAAAAAAAATATCATTCGTCAAATTTCGTCTGTGTTTTTTTACAATATCATATCAGCTGATATTTGGGTTTGACAATGAATGCCCTGGAAAAGTCATTTCTGATTAATGTTTAATTTTAAAATATGCAAGCGAAGAAATGATTTGCAGCAATTTTATAATGGTACTTCTTCTTTTATCGTAAATTGAACTCCTTAATAAGAAAAAAATAAAATGGTGAGGTACACCCGGGTTTGAATAGGGGATCATTCGATCTGTAGTTGAATGCTCTACTATTAAGCCATACCTCGAGATTATAATAAATCTGTTTGTTTTTTTTTTTTTTTTTTGAGAAATGATTTGCTAAGATTTTATCAACCCTCTTGGTTTGTGTAATGTAAAATATTCTCCTTTAAAAATTATTCTTTTTTATCTATAAGCTAGAAAGGCTATTTTTAAGATCAGATTTTTTTTTTTTTTCAATTTTCGATACTTATTAGATTAATTTCTGTACAAAACATATCTAAGAACACTGCCAGACATATAAATAAATTACCTTTGTGTTAAATTTGCAAAAGATAGGCTCAGCCATTTTAAAACCTATGAGGAAGGAATTCTCACACACACAAAATGACTCTTCTATAATCTATATAATTATAAAACTCAAATGACCTTGTAACAGGTGTTGTAACCCAACATCCGGTTTACGACGTCATGCATAAACAAATAATCAACGCGACAATAAAACGTATTGTTTTACTGTGTACGTTTTCAGCATCCCATATGCTTTTTATTCACCTTTAAATTATCCAAATAAACAATTGTTAATACTGTCTGCATTTTTTTTTTATACATCGTTTATTTCCATATTTAATTTAAGTTATTTTAACACAATTTTCTTACAAATAAATCTACTTTAACCCATTGACAACCATAAGAGCATTTTACAATGGCGATTTACCCACTGCCTTCATTTTTTTTTTTTTTTTTTTTTTTACATTTATTCTCAATTTTTTAATACACTTTTCTTAAAAAACATTCATTCATTTTCTTCTACACTACCAACATAAATAAATAGCCCCGAAAATATGTTTTTTTTAAATGTGCGTTACAAATAAATAATCAACGCGACAATATAATGCATTGTTTTTTTTGTTTTTTTTTTGCATTTAAATTAAGATATATCAACATTTGAATT
Organism: Euprymna scolopes; assembly: GCF_053919585.1. Taxonomy (NCBI): domain Eukaryota; kingdom Metazoa; phylum Mollusca; class Cephalopoda; order Sepiida; family Sepiolidae; genus Euprymna; species Euprymna scolopes. The sequence goes on from NC_136509.1 coordinate 83,155,203, forward strand.
TAACTTTAAGTATTATGGTATCTGTTCAGTGCACATTTATCTATAAGTATGGAAAACCACTTATAATTCAATGGCTGTAAGTTTGTTTATTTTTAAAAAAAAAAACAAAAAAAAAACAATTATAAACAGAACGACTCATAGAAATCTATCTATATTTTTTCATTTTAATATACTTTCATAGAAATGTTTCTGTTATGTCACAAAAAACTATTTTCTTTATGTCACAAGTGTCACGCTCATACATTAATTCCATAGCTAATATAACATACTGACCCAACAGGTCACGGATAGTCTAGTAGGATATATATATATATATATATATATATATATATATATATATATACACACACACACACACACATCATACTTATAAAAAGCCCTACATATGTATTGAACATTTTTGAAAAGGTATTGGTAGAACATATACATACATACATTTATATATATATATATATATATATATATATATATATATATATATTTTACGTAATTTTTTTTATTCTCCAGATCAAGGAAAGAAAATTTGCAGCTGTCCTCTGATTACAACAAACTGCAAGAATCTTACCGAGAGTTGGAAGCATTAAAAGACAAGCTGGAAGACAAGGAAAGTCTTTGGAAGTCCAACATGACTGATGCCCAGAAAGAGGCTGAGCAAGCCAAACAGGAGGTGAGCGTCATCGACCCGACGGCGCTGCTACTGCCAACCGATGACAGCAGTAGCGGTGGTAGTGCTTCTACTGCTATTGAAAGTACCACCGCTCCTGCTTCTTCTACTTCTACTTCTCCTTCCCGCTGCTCCGCTGTTGCAAGAGAGCCCGGGCAGCGGCAGGCTGCTGCGGTCACTTTATCTCCGGGCAGTGGGTTAAACCTTGACCAATCACCACCTCAGGTACACTACAACAGAAAAAAAAAACTGTGCATGGACTCTCTCTTTCTCTCTCTCTATCTCACATTTTCAAACTTCAGCCACTGTTGCTGCTGTTGCTACCACAGCCATTTCGTCACACCACGCCTCTTGTATTAAACCCCCCTTTCCCCTCCTGCCAATGCTATGCCCTTCTCTTTCACCGTTCTCTCCTCAACCCTTCACTCTGATAATTCACTAATTATTTCTCTTGCTTTTTCGGTAATAGTCAACTGACATACTTCCGGTGTAGCACTATTGGAAGCAGTGACAAGGCAAATCAGTACCTTCACTTTTATTTTTTTTTCATTATTTCTATTCTGAAGTGATTTATTGAAATAAAATAGAAGAAAGACATTATTGAAAAGTATACAATAAAAATTAAAATTATACAAATAAAAATAAGTCTTTATTTGCACTTTTAATAACAAAATTAAAAAAAAAACAGAAGTTTTTATTTTATTTGAAATTTTATAAGAAATATGTTTATGAAATTATAAAAATAAAAATTTTTTAATTTTTTTATTTGAACTTATATAATAATTATATGTTTATGAAAGTATAAATATAAGATTATTGAAATCAAAATAAAATTTCAAACGTTTTTTTAAAAAAATGTATCCCATACATAATACTCTCAAAATATTTTTTAAAGATTTTAGAAGATGTTTTCAATAATTCATTAAAAAAAAATGGGTTTGTATTACTGTGCACATAGATTCGAAAAAGTTGTCAAAAAACAAATATAGAACAAATAAATGTTATCAAAGGCAAGATAAGTTACTTTTCTACCTAACTGGATATAATTCACGTGTTTTTATTCAGTGTAACATGTTTATTCAGCTCGAAAAACATGCAATGTTTACCGATGTATTGGAAAATTCAAAATGGCAGCCGACTGTCTCTCGGAGAGGGTACGTTTGGGAAAAGGTATTATAAATAATAAACTAGACAAAATACTGTTAGAAAACAACCGAATACATGTCAACTTATGTCACGGTAACATATATTGAGCGAATTTCTAACAGTATTTTGTCTAGTTTATTATTTATAATACCTTTTCCCAAACGTACACTCTCCGAGAGACAGTCGGCTGCCATTTTGAATTTTCCAATACATCGGTAAACATTGCATGTTTTTCGAGCTGAATAAACATGTTACACTGAATAAAAACACAAAAAATATATCCAGTTAGGTAGAAAAGTAACTTATCTTGCCTTTGATAACATTTATTTGTTCTATATTTGTTTTTTGACAACTTTTTCGAATCTATGTGTACAGTAATACAAACCCAAAAAAATATATAACTAATTTCAATAATTCTTAATTAAAATAAGACCAAAAAACTTTTAAACGATTATTTAAAAAAAAAAAAAAATACCAGAACGATCGGAAAACTGTATTAAAAAAAATAAAAAAAAGAGTGCAAACAAACGGGAAATATATGCATGAGAGTAAAAAATGAAGGAACTAATTTGCCTTGTCACTGCTTCCGGTAGCACTATGCCGGAAGTTAGGAAGTACGTTAGTTGACTGTAATTACCTTTTCTTCTGACTTCTTACCTTCTTTACTCATCCATTTTTGTTCTGTCGACTCAATATGTCATCTATTGTATAAAGAGAGTTTATTTGTTCTATTTTACTTCAATCGAAGTTCTCAGAAATCAAGGGGCCCCACAACCTGGGGCTAACACTTGAACTCTATACGAGATACATAGATATTCAGATGTTCCATTAAAGTTCTTTATTTCTCAAACACTGAGTTAATAAAGAAATTGAGAACATAATTTTCCTCTCCCCAATTAACCATTTTAATACGTTGTAGTATATCTTTCGTTTTGGTCTTCTGGATTCCAGGACAAGAATTAATCTAGTCTGGTGGAGTATCCAGCTCCGTGCAATTACTTAAGGTAATATCACTTGGAGAAGGTGCACCATTCCTCATAAAAGCTGATGTGAGTTAGCCATAGTGAGATCTTATTTGGGCAGCGAATACTATGTGATTTTGAATATTTGGTCAGGGTTTACTTCTATGGAAAAGTATCCTCATGCCAGGTTGTTCTGACAAACCCCTGTACAGAGAGAGCTTAGACGCTCGAGGATAATGTCTAGTAGGAATTCAAGTGTTTTTTGGGGGGGGGGGGTTCTTTTAATTTTCTTCCTTTGAAGATTGTAACATTGGGTATGGGACAGCCAAACCAGCTGCCAACATTGCCCTGTTTTTTTATTGAAACTAACTGAGAGCTCTTTTTAGTATCCTCGTTGTTTCCTTAAGTGCAGTTGTCTGGATCTCTTTTTCACTTATGTCTAGTTAAGACATTTTTTAACACAATTTTTAATATCGTGAAATAAGTCAACATTTTTTTTTCAAATTGAAAAACACTAACTCCGGATTTAATCTATTGTTTCTCTGATGGTAAACTGGACCTGATTTCGTTGAAGAGATCAGTTTTTAAGTGTTAATGTCCACTGATTTGAAAAAAAAAAAAAAAATGTTGACTCATTCCTAAAGGAATTTAGGTACAACTACACTATAATAGCAAAATTTGAAATTTTTAATATTGAATTTCAAGGAAAACTAATGGTCTTTACTTAATTGTCATGTTATAGTAATGAATATATCCAAAAATTATGAAAAACGATAAGGTAAAAAAAGAAAAGAAAACATTGCTGACATGTTTCTGTCAATGTTATTCATCCATCCAAACAAAGATTTTACTCGTTATGAACCATCCTTGGTGTATGATTGCTGTTTCCTTTTAATTTTAGTGTTATGTGACCAGTAGTTTAAGAGTTTATCAGTTAAATATTTATTCACAGACACACATCTACTGTTTTATTTATATAGATTTGACGCTTTTGGCTCTCATTTTAATCCATTCACACTTTGGATTGAAGATTCTTCCTTTTCGACCTCATAATTGGTTGATCATTTAATGAATGTTTATTCTTTATTGTAATTCCCTGTTTGAATATTTGATGGATTATTATTATATTGTAATTTATTTTCATAAGTTTTCTTGTTTATATATATATATATATATATATATATCATTTTTCGTTGTTAGCAATAAACAGCTTTTAGTACTTTTACTTCCAGTGCATGTGAGTTTCCTCCCTTACATTTTTGCATACGCAAAGCCATTTATCGTAAACAAAAATAACGGCATAAATTTCTAAGCGATAAATTATTGCATAATTTCAGACAGGATCGTGTGGTTTACTGGAACACTCACGCACAGTCCGTGTGATCAAGGGTTTGAATTCTATTATGCTGATAAGTAGCAGTAATGGGGAAACATGTTTCTGTGGATATATGTGTTTATATATATATATATATATATATATATATAAAATGGGTTAATAAATTCCAACGAAAGAAAGATGTATATTTAAATTAGGGAGTAGTCACCAACAATGTGTATTTTTTAACATTATTTTATTATTCCGTGTCTTGGTTTTTCATTGATAATTATGTTTGGATCATTGTAATAATGTTTTTAAATCATTGAAATCGTTTACGTACGTTTCAGACGGTCTGATGCGTCCTCGTCAGAAATTATTTTCAAATGTGTAAAACTACGAAAATCGCCATTTTTACACATTTGAAAATAATTTCTGACGAAGACGCATCAGACCGTCTGAAACGTACATAAACGATTTCAATGACTTAAAAACATTATTACAATGATCCAAACATAATTCTCAATGAAAAACCAAGACACGGAATAATAAAATAATGTTAAAAAATACATTGTTGGTGACTACTCCCTAATTTAAATATATATATATATATATAATATAAATATAAAATAAATCTTAGCTGTATGTACTCAGCACCATTGTTTCTCTCGTTTCTTTTTTTTTTTTCTCGTTTTCTTTTTTCTCATTTCCTTTTTTCTATTTTCTCGTTTTTTTGTTTCTTTTTTTCTTCCCCCTTATTTGAAATGTCAGATTTTTAGAGCAAAAAAATGGTTAAGATAAAAACCTGCAAACTTTACTAAATCTCATTTTTTAAAACTCTCTACAGCTCATCACTTTTCTCTTTTTCACTCTCTTTCTCTAATAACACCCCCCACCCACACCCACCAAATTTGTGTTGCCCATGAGGTGTGTGATGGTCTTTACCTCCTGCCCTGCCTAGTTTGCATGCTGCTCTACAACACCTCCCCAGCCCCACCAAAATTTGATTTATACAGCCCTTCTCTCCCTCCTCGACAAATCTAAGTTATTGCAGTTTCCCTATTTGCCATCAATTTTGGTGTTGTGCATCTTTTCAGCAGTTCACTCTTTCTGTAGATATTTTTTAGATTCATACATCAAATATTGCTTTTCTATTGTTTAAAAAATATTGTGCTTATTCAGAATCCCCCACCCCATGAAAAACCAAAAAGAAAGAAAAAATCTGTATGATAAACATACCTATCATAGAAAGAAAATATCATATACCAAAAATCATATAGATTGATCGAATAGATTTATTTTAATATAAAAAAAATCAAATTTTATGTCTGAATGACAATCTCATGACACCATCTTAAAAACAGTATAAAATAACAGGGGAAATAACTCCAAATAATTTAAAACTTTTGCATGATTTCAGAAAGCCATTCTTAACATGGGGAGGGGGCATGGGAAAAATTCAAATTTACCTTAGAATGATTTCCTGTATAAAAATAAAACTATTTGATCAATGTACATACATTATACAGATTTTCATTGAATTTTCATTTTTTTCATGGAATGTGGTGGGCTGAACTAGCACCATAAAAAGTACAAACAAAATATTTCTTATCGTCAAAGATGTACGGTTTCAGAGGTGACACTTCACATTTATAATCACACACAATCACAATAAGAATCCTGTTTATTTTGGGAATGAGGATTGGATTGATAATTTAATATTATTTAGACTACTGTTCTCATCTCGGATGACGCACCTGACAAAGGTTGGCGGTTAAATCAGTTGAAATGTTGTGAAAATAACATAAAAGACCAGAACCGTAATATGTTTCTGAATTTTTGAGATGTGGATTTGTTATCCATATTGTTTGTATTCTTCGGACTACTGTTCTCATCTTGAGTGTCAGTTTCACATATAAGTTGATGTAACCTCCGACCTTCTTCAGGTATATCTTGTCGTACTCAGGAACGTTTCTGTTGAATTTGGGAATCTGCACAGAAGTGGTTAGAATACTTTGAAAAATTCAGTTGTAAGAATGACCCTTCTTCTGAAGGTTGAAGGTTCAATTCTCAGTGTGGGCTACTGAAAATACAAGTGCAAATTACTTAGGACTTCTATCCAGTTATGGCTGACGGAACGAGAGCATGCTCCCCCCCCCCTCATCGCCCCTGAATTAAATAAAGGGTTTCGCTTGGAATTCTGTGCAGATTCCTGAGTTTGACAGAAAGATTCTCAAGTTTGACAAGATACACATGAATAAGGTCAAAGGTTACCTCGATCGAAACACTGTGAAATTAATATTCGCGATTAGAACAGTAGTTGGAAGAACCCAAATCTTCATTATGTATTCTTTTATCGTACTGTTGTTTTTATCAACTTGAATTTTAGCATTTGAATTCCTTGTTTATGTTTTCATTGGTTTCACTTAGAATACATTGATATATATATATATATGTCATAATTATTCCAAGGCAGGATAGGCTGTTTTTAGCAGTTCCTGCCCAGATATATATATATATATGTCATAATTATTCCAAGTTAATATTTTCCAAAGTATAGTGTGTGTGTGTGTGTGTGTATGTATATATATATATATATATATATATATATATATATATATATATACATACACATACTGTACTTTGGGGTAATTGCACCAATTCCGGGGTAATTGCGCCAACTAGCTAAAAGTGCTCTTTTGGCAACCATGCATATAAAGAGCACTTTTTTTTTTTTTTTTTTTAGTTGGCGCAATTACTCCAGAGTACGGTGTGTGTGTGTGTGTGTGTGTGTGTGTGTGTATAATATATATATATATATATATATATATATATATATATATATATATATATATGTCATAATTATTCCAGGTTAATATTTTCCAGAGGTGAAGCAACCAATGAATTTTTAACGAGGTTCATACCAAAGTAGGACAAGATATACTTTTTATTTATTTTACATTACAGACTCTGCTTTTGTACAAGCAGCATCGCCTGAAGAGGTCTCTAGTTACTTGTAACTGGCTGACCGAAACATACTCATTAATGTGTAACGACCTATACATGCTTATGTAAAACAAATAAAAAAAGTTATATACGCATATTATAATCACATTGACACGCTAGTTCTTCTTAGATGACGAAAGTGAAATGATGTTAAGCCTGGTCAGTACCATATCGGTGACCATTTGGGAATACCTAGAGGTATATATGCGCATGTCGTGATGCATATGCAAAAGATGACCAAGTAATTCTAATATTAACCACAGTACTTTTGTACACGATGATTGCTACTTTTGGACAGAAGCTTGCCATATCTTCAGGTTGATGTCTGGCATCTATGTGTACGTAGATGGCTCTTTCGACCAGCTGCACTCATGAAACTGGATACTTCACCAGACTAGATGAATTCTTGTCCTGGAATCTGGTAAAACCAAGAGACCATGAGAAAGATATACTATACCATATTTAAATGGTCAATTGGAAAGAGAGGAAAATTATATTTTCAACTTCTTTACTAACTTAAAGCTTGAGAGGCACAGGGAATATTCAATGTATCTCATGTAGAGATCAGGTCCTGGATATGACCTTAAACTATATCCAATAGTGATGCCCCAGTTTGCGGGCTTTGGGGAGTGTGGAGCCATCCTTTAATTGCCATTGCTCCTAGGTCCACTATGACCCGGAGTGGTAGTACCTGTTAGGGTCCCAACTATGGGTTAAATAAAAACTGACTTGAAAAAAAAAATGTATTCTATTAAAAATATTTCTTCAGGATTCGCCATTAAATAACCTGAAAATGGTTGGTATGTCATAAAGCAAAAACAACCAACCATATAAAGATTAAGTGTTAACTCTAGGAAGAGGGTCCCTTGATTTCTGAGAACTTTGACTGAAGTAAAATAAAACAAAAAAAAGATTATGAAAACTTTTAGGGATTCTTTGATGTTATGAGGACAACTTATTAACTTACTGTTTAATGGATTAATATTTTTAATGGATTAATATTTGGGGAGCCAAAAATCCAAATGTTAGGAGTTGTGAAACTTTTCTGCTATCCAGTCTGGTATTACTACAGCCTTGCCTGATGATAATGGTGAATCTTGTAGAAGCACATAAGATTTTCTCTTGCATATCCTATCGATCCCTGGCTTAACTACCATATTCAGAAGCCCCAAGCTCCTATATAAGCAGCAGAATTAATTGTAATTTCTTGTCAAAAGAAGGCTTACGAACCAAGATCAGTGTAGTATCTGTTCTGATGCTACACTTTATCTTTTCTGTCCTCAGTCAGTGGAGGAGAGATCCTTCATGACTATTTTTATTTTTGTTCCTATTCAGAGTGCTCCTTTTGGGGGAGCTGGATTTTCCCCACATTAAAAACCGAACTTGTCTAACTCTGCCCTCATGGGGAGGCAAGTAAATAGGATCTTGTCAAAAGAAGTAAGGAGACGTCTTGTTTTTCGTTGCTGATAACTCACAAAACCATAACAGTTGCAGGGACGGCATATATAATCAACAGTAGATTCTTTGATAAGAGAAGGATGCATTCGAAATGTTTAGAGCACATTTGAACCTTGATACTTTACTTTTGAATTTTAAATTTTAATTCATGTTATTTTATAAAAATAATTTTATAAAATCTACCGTACGCTCACTACAGTGTAATGTAGATGACAATGTATTTTGGACTAAGTCACTGTAGAGAGGTATGTGAAGCTTCCGTCCAGTGCAATGCAACGGGTCCCTGATGAGAGCTGGCAATTAATCGATTTGAATAAAACAAATTAGCGATTTCACAAATTTCGATGAGAATAAAATATGGGAGGGTGAAACATTTGATGATCCTCATTCAATCCCGAGCAACGTCAGGTCTCCCTGCTAGCACTTTGTAATTGTCACAATTTTTATAATTGGAACTTTTAAGTAGTATGTGTACTTAGCTGTCTGTCGAGGTGAAAATTTTCCATTTTAGACGTTTAATTCTTTGCGAACTTAACGAAACAAAGACGAAGCAGTTTTAAAATATTATTCTATTTCTAAATTATGTTCAGCCTTTATAGTCCCAATAACTAATGCAAACATGTTGTTTTATAATTTTATGCATTCAAGTTTGCTCTAACTTCAATAATACGTTAGCTTAAGTCCTCAGTAGCCTATGTAAACCTTCTCTGAAGGAGGAAGTTTACAGGGAATATCAAATTCACAAGCGGTGCCCAGCTGCAGGTATATCCTGGTAATTGGAAATGGACATGCAGCATCTAGCATTCATAAATGGTCACCCATCTGCTACTGGTTTGGCTGCACATTGGCTTAATTTTAGTGATCGAACGAGAACTGGTCTATGAACACACAATTACACTAATCTTATGTAGGTTTAGATTGAAAGTAAGAACTACGTTTTAGAATTCAGAATAATGAAATGCTGAAAGTTTACCGTGTTATCAATTCCTCAAGCTTTGCAATTTTTGATATTGTTTTCATTGTTTGTATTTATTATTTATGATGTGGTTTTCTTGAAAATAATTAATTTAATCCAAAAAATTTTGTGTTTGCAATGAGCAAGTAATTTATATTAATGCATTTAGCGTTAGCAACTTTGTTTTTTGATCGGAATTTATTACTAAATCATGGTTGAAAATAGCTGCTTGAATGTTTCCTGCTATCTAGTTTGGTCTGATTTTTTTTTTCTTCTGACAAATTCCTCCCTCTTAAAAAAAAAAAATTACATTTTTGGAAAAGTCTTTGATTTTAATCAGGCGAGCAGCACCTTTTCAATGGAAAAGAAAAAAAAAAAAATCTAATTTTATGTTCAAGTCAAATATAATTATTGGTACTTGTTGAGATAGTTAACGGATCAAAGTTTTTTGGGTTTTTTTTTTTTTAATTTGTCACTTTAAGCAAAAACAATATTACATATTTAATTGTCATGCTGAAAATAGTAGTATATATCCAAAAATTACGAAAATCCATCAAGTAGAAAGTTATTTATAGGTAAAAGTAAGTTTTACAGAAAATTGGATAGAATTGTATTTAAAAAAAATTTTTTTTACTGTAGACAATGTAGAGTTCACACGTAGGGGACATAACTCCAAAACGAATGTTTTAGATTATTTGTTTAAAGCGTGTAATATTTGTTGTCTAAAGCGATGGACTTTATTTTACTAAAAAGACAATAGCAGTTGTTTTACTCAATGAATTTTCGTAATTTTTTATATACATTACTATTTTAGACATGAAAATTAAGTATGTAATATTGTTTTTGCTTAAAACGACATATTTAAAAAATCAATATGTCAACTCTATCTTAACAAGCACCTAATTTTTGACGAATCTTTGGCCAAATAAATTTTAAAATAAAATAGTAAAACATTCTGATTGTTAAGAAGTCTTTAATCATTAAAGATCAAGACCAAAGCAGAATACGAGAAAATGTTTTGGTGCTTATTCAAATTGGCACTTATGGCAGCAATTAAAAATAAAGAAAATAGAGAAAACTCTATATGACATATGTACAAGTCATGTAACGAAGATGAAATATTGAAAAAAAAATCACATAATTTTATCGAGTAGATTTTTAAAAAAAAATTTTTTTTTTCAATTATTCACAAAAATCAAATGTTCATCGTTCACTATAAGGGAGAAAAAATAGCTTCAACACTTGAATGGAAGCAGGACTTGACAAGGGCAGATAACCCACAAGGGCATTAAAAAAAAAATTTTTTTAAATACAAAATTAAGACAAAATAATTTATAATTAACCCAACATGTTTTTATTTATTTATTTTTAATAGACATTTCTTTTTCAGAAAATAAAGTATACATTCATTGTTTGTTTCATGTTTCTGTTAACAAATATATTTTTAAAACATAAATATTCATACAAAATATCTTAATATTTTGCCCAAATATATAAGTAAGCAGTTTAGGAAAAAAGTAGAGGTATTGCTTCCATTTTGGGCTTCCATACCTCAATTGAGCTATGCAGGTGCGCTCTGCTGATGTGTTTGAAAGTTAAGCTACCGTGTTATGCCCAATTATAAAAATAACTCTTCATTATGAGAATATGCGCTAGTTGCTTTTTCTTTCGACAGATTTATCAAAATCTTTTTTTTTTTTTTTTTTTTTTTTTAATCCATGTAAAATTGAATCTTTCACCTAAAAGTTGAAAAAATCGTTTTTAAAAAATACACGTCTATTCCTGTTTAGTTTTATGTGAACCTTGTTTGCATTTTTTTGTTTTGTTTTTGTATATTACCTATTTGCTTTTTTAAATTATAATTATTTCTTATTCTCTGATTTTAATTGTTGATTCAGTTTCACTAAATAATAGTAATAATGATAACGATGATTTAGGGAGGCTTATTGCCACCCAAATCCCAGTGAAGCCCACTGGTCGCTGCTAGCGAGAAAGCAGCTGTTGCGATAATGCAAAGTCATTTGGAAAGGTTATCGAAAGAGGTGATGTGAGACTTAAAAAAAAAAAAAAAAAAAAAAAAAAGGCACTTCTGCATGATGACAACAACATGAGGCGGCTGAGACGACTTATCAACCTCTGTTCTTTGAATGAGAAACGCCCTCTATCGGCCGTTCTGGGGATATCAAATATAAGCAATTGTCTCTGATAGCGCAAAAATATATAATAACAAAATAAATAACACAAAAACATATGAAAAGCGAATTGTATAAAACATAATTTTCAAAGCCAAAAACAACAATTTTTCTCTACAAAACAACCAAACCAAGGCCCATGACTAAATATTTTAAGATATAAATAACTTGCTGCATAAAACTTTTACCAAAATTACTGGATTAAATAGCTTGAAAAGGGGTTGATATGACGTAAAACAGACAAAACACCATGAGTAAATATTTGAAGATATAAATAATTTTCGAGCATAAAATTTTTTTTATCAAATTGACCTACAAAGCCAAATACAACAATTTTGGTCAACAAAGCAACCAAACCAAGCACCATGAATAAATTGGAAGGTATCCATGTATGCATGTGTGTATGTGTGTAATATATATATATATATATATATATATATATATATATATGAGTTAATAAAACATGTTCAAAGTCAAAAACATTTAATTTAAAAAAGGAAACACTAAATAAGTGGATAGTCCTTAATCCACGGAGTTTCGAAGAAATACTTTCCTTCTCATCAGAGGGTAGGAATTAGCAAAATGCGGGATCACGTGAAATCACCTTTTTCTACATTCTATTCCCTCTGCTGTACTCTTTGTTATCAAGTAAGATCTTTGACTTACTTACAGTTTCATCAAATACTTTTGTATTCAAAATCCGATCCCGCATTTTGCTAATTCCTACCCTCTGATGAGAAGGAAAGTATTTCTTCGAAACTCCGCAGATTAAGGACTATCCACTAATATGTTTTTAACTCTTTTTCCAAAGTGTTTTTTTAACTATTTGCTCTTATAAGCTCTATCTCCTATTTGGTTTTATCGAGCTTTTACATCTGGTTGAGATTACTTTATAAATATTAATTCTTTAATATTTATAATTTACTCAAGTTTTACCATCTTGGATCATGGTAAATTTAATTGTAATTTTTATTTTATATACACACACACACACCTTCCAATATTTATTATTAATTATATTAAATATAGTAAATAATTATGTCAGCCTCTTTAAGAAACTCATTAATTATTGTTGAGCACTGAATTTTTAAATTTCAACAATATTTCTCGCAATGGACAGTGGCCAAATGGATTTGGTCCTTGCTAATGGAATCAGAGATGGCTTCGTTGCTGGTTCAAATCTCAACCGGTTTTAATCATGACACCCTGCAATGTGTGTGTAAGTGCACACGCTCATCTCATGGAAAAATTTGTTTTCATAGTAAACCACTTCTTGCCTAATCTCTGTAGATTTTGTTAAGTCAAAAACTGTTGATAATTATGAGAGTTTAGTTGTGATATTTTGAAGCTGTTTCAAAGGCAAAAACAAAAACAAGGCAATGCCAAATGTTTAACTGCAAGAAAACCATTGACGGGTATGTGAGAGAAAAAAAAAATCATATAGGTTAAAGAATTTTGATCATTTTTTTTTTCTTTTTTTTTTTTTTCTCCCTCCCCATCCTCCCTTTTTTTTGTTTTTTATTTAGATGGGTCAGACGAAAGATTTAATGGGTGAACTGACTCACAAATGCGACCAGTACACAGAAGAAGTTAGCAGTCTTCGGCAAGAACTTGGCAGTATGCTGGAAGACTACCGTTATCTCAGGGACAAAAGTAAATTGGTATGTATAAAATACTTTGCAACATTGATGAACTTGATCAGAAAATTATTAAAACACAAATAGATTAAATATTATTTATTCCAGAAAATGAAATGTTTAAAATTAAATCATCACCGAGTTGCATGGAGTTCATTGTTTCATTTTATTTGAAAATTTTGTGCTCACAAAGGCCAAGTCTTACTCAAATGAATGTTGTTTCAAAATTGGAATATTTGATCAAAAAAATAATTTTGATTTTAATGTATAATAGTAATGATATAATAGTTGAGATTGACAAGAAGTGTCTAAGTACTACGTGCACAGCATTTGTGTTTCAGTGACATGTCCAAACTCGGATACAAACTATGACATGATGAAACATATTTGTTTTGTATTTCAAACATTTTATTTTTAAAGATTGTTTTATTTAAGGTATTTTTTTTTTTAAGATAATTATTTTTATTTAAGGTATTTTTTTAAAAGGTAATTATTTTAATTTAAGGTATTTTTAAAGCATTATTTTAATTTAAGGTATGTTTTTAAGATAATTATTTTATTTAAGGTATTTCTTTTTAAAGATAATTATTTTTAAAACAATTTTTAAGATATCTTTTTTGTTTAGTATATTTTACTTTTAAATATTTTTTATTGAGACATTTCTTAAAGATATTTTTTAAAAGTGTATATTTTTAAAGATTAAAATTTTTTTTTTTTTTTTTTTTTTTTTTGAAGATATATATTTTTTTAAAGATATTTTTAAAGATATAATTTTTGGAGATTTTTTATTTATATATTTTTTTATGGATTCTTTTTAATATATTTTTCAGATGTATGTTTTTTTTTTAAGATATTTTTTAAAGTATATTTTCTATGTGTTGGGAAGAGATGATGGTAGACAATTGAAAAATTGAAATTAAATGAATAAAAATTCAATTAGCTGTAATTACTCTGCATTGCTCAGGATGCAGTGAAGTCATTTTAAAACTTTTGCAGAATTTTTCATTATTATAATTGAAAAATGTTTGCATATTACCAATTTAACTGGCAGGAATAAATAATTTGTTTGACTAAATTGTAACAAAGTATGCTAACATATTATCAATAACCTGGTACTACAAAAATAAATGACAATTGGCAATTTTTTTCCAGCTGTCGTTCATCTCTAGCATTCCTTTACTGATCCTGCTGTTTGCAGTTCTTTTGGCTTTGTACCCAACTCTTGAAGGAATCACCGCCACCTCTTCTGAGGTCAGCTGGGACGAGACAGCCACAGACCATCCAAACTCATGAAGAGGGGACATTACCACCACTACGAATGACACGACCACCATCACCACTAATAAGAATAATAATAACCTGACAGCCAGCAGCAGGACTTCCAGATAGGCAAGAATAAAAACAGGAAAGAAACTATCAATTTCATCTACCATCAAATTTCCTCTTACTGCGATCGTCGTAAACTAAAACGGTCACAAGATTTTAAAGAAAAAAAAAAACGAAAAAACAAAATCTTTAAAAATAGAAAAAAAATAAAAATGCACACCTGTTTAAAAAAAAAAAAAAAAAAAAGGAAACAGAAAATTAAAAGTGGAACCAAAATAAATTTGGCTCCTTTTTTTTTTTTTGTTTTCTCTCTTTTTCTCTCTCTCTCTCTCCAGGATTTTTCGGCACCACGACCATTATGACTGGAAAATGTCATCCTAAAAAAAAATGGCCTTAACGGAATTGCAAATATTTCTTCTCATCTAATAAATTGGTGCCTGGTGTTTTCCTGGCCAATAGTGTGCAGGTGCGTGCGTGTCTTTCTCTCTTTATATCTCTCTTGCTCTCTTTAATCTGTTTGCGACCCTTCAGGTTCACCTGATAGGGTGCAGATTCCACTTGGTCTCCGAAGATCTGCCCTCTTACAGATTCTAGTATGGTCTTGTCTTGTTTCCAAACTGCCATGCATTTCTTTGAATCTTTTCTTTCTTTTCTTTTTAAATTCGTCTTTGCTTCTTCTCCTCTTCTTCGTTTGATACACCTGCTGCTGGTCACAATTTGTTCAGTAAGTGCCCTCCTCCCTTCCTCGAACATTCGACCACCCTTAAACTGACCGTTGCTGGCCACTTGTTACTGTGTTTGTCCTGCAGGGGTCCATGCATCAGATAGATTGACTGATTGATACGATGGGCTTTTTTTTTCAGCGTTTCTCTATATTCCGACATGGATATAGATCTTCAGGGTGGGGCTTGGGAAGAATGGGAGCCAAAAAAAGAAGAAAAAAAATGGTTACCTGTCTCGTTATTATTTTGATTAACATATTTTTTTTTTTTGTTAATTTTTCTTGGACCAAATTATAAATGGTGAGGTTAAATGTTCATCCATATATTTTACATCCGTTTTTATTTTATTGTAGTTACTATTCTTAATAATCGGATTAATTAACTATTATTAAACTAAGTGTGGGGTTAGGTGAGGTCAATTTATTTATTTTTTTTTTTTTTTTTTTAATTACCAGAAACAAACCTTTTACTGTTTTTTTTTGTTTTTTTCCCCCTCTCTTGTTTTCTTTTATTTTTTACGGAAAAAAAATAAATCAAAAGATAAAATAAAAAAAATAAAAACAGATTCCTTTACGAACAAAATAAAGAACAACCTGTATAATATATTCATTTTAAATTTTTGTTTAAAATAAAAATTTGTTTTAGGTGTATAACTAAACACTTCATTAAAATAAAAATAAAAAAAACTATGTAAATAAAAACTACTTTGGATTATTTAGATTACTGTTCCTACGTTGAATTTTATTCACACAAAATTTTGGTCAATGTAACCTCTGACCTTCTTCAGGTGCATCTTGTCGAACTCTGGAAACGGGGACAGAATTTTAAATGAAACCCTTTATTTTATTCACAGGGAAGCTTGCCTTCATTCTATCAGCGCTGGCCGGATAGAAGTCTTAAATAATTTGTAATCGTATTCTTAATATCGCCTGCACTGAGGATTGAACCTTCAACCTCCAGAAGACTCACTTAAAATTGATTATCACTTAGCACTTTTATCCATTACTTCACGAGTCTTTGTCGTTACATCGGTCGAAATATTGTGAGAATAACGTTGAAGATGTGAATAGTAGTCTGAATAATCCAAATAATACCACTTACCAAACCTCAGCTAAAAAAAACATTTTTTAAAGAAAGCATCTAAAATGTAAAGTTAAAGCTAGTCGTTTCTTAAGCGTATCAAAATATGCCTTACTGAACAATACGGACAGAATCTCTTTGTCGACCAAAAAAACAAACAAAAAAAAAAACGAAGCATTTGATAAAAGATAGAAATTAACAGACAAATTAAAAACGCTTCACTAAACCTTGAAAGCAGTTTGTGAGCATGCCACAACACATAATGTTAATTCATAATTAATAATAAATACTGGACCATATCTTCTTTCTAAAATGATCAATTGGAATATATATATATATATATATATATATAAAACATTTGTAAACAATTCAAGTATCACAAATATATTCAAAACACATCTATATCGTTTTATTTGATATGAGACATACCATATATCAAATAAAATGATATAAATATGTGTTCTAAATGTACTTGTGACATTTGAATTGTTTACAAATGATATATATGCTCTGAAAGTGCAATCACTTTTCGTTGAGCTTAAATAGATCTGACAATTAAAAAACATCTATATATATATATATATATATATATCTTCTAAAAATTTTAAGTTTGCACTTTTGGGATCGGTTAAAAAAATAACTGAAATTGCTGTCGAACATTTTGAAAAAGGCATATTTGAGATACGAAATAAATACGTCCCCCACCATTCTCCGATTAAATGACCATGATATTACATTATTACATACGTAGTAACAAACGTGCAAGATGAGAATAAACACCTTTTTTTTTTTTTTTTTTTTTCTGTTATCTGTTCTAGCAACACTAACTTTTTTTCGACGCGTTCTGTTCCGCTTTCTTGCTGGGCACTTTGTTTGTTAATTACTTTTATCCGATAAAAGTAAGAATCTACACTTGACACGTCATTTGGGCCATTCCCTTTTTTTCTCCGCTTCTTCTTAGCTGGCTAGTCATTTGAAGACTTTTATTTAAAAAAAAAAAACAAAAAAAAAACAGCTTATTTTGAATTATACCTATTTTAAAAACAAAAATCTTTCTGCTGTACGTACTCGTCACAGAACAAAGATGTCATTTTCAAAAAAATCACAGAAATTAATCAAGATGTTTTTATATATATATATATATATATATATATATATATATATATATATATATATATATATATATAAAATCTTTTTTTAGTGATTTTTTTTTTAATAGTAAATTGTATCCATTTCAAGTCTGATTTTGATTTTGATAGTTCGAATGGAGTTGTCTCCTCTTTATTTATAAAACATCATGGATTAAGGATTGCTTCGTCATAAAATTTGATTTTCTTAATTTAAAAATAAAAAAAAATATATGATCAATTTACATGATTTTTGGAATGTGACGTCTTTTTTCCATGACAGGTATGTACATAATAAAGATTTTTCTATATTTTTGTTTTGAGAATAGGTTTACTTCTAAATAAGCAACGCAAAAGATTTTTTTAAAAGATACCTTGTTTGGACCTTTTCTTTTTTGTCCTTCTCTGGACTAGCTAGCTAATTGGGAATATTCATTGGTTCCTTGATATGACAGATGTGCATAGATAGAACCATAATACTTGGCTTTTACCATTTTTAAACTGCAAACCATCAGTTCATTTGTGTTTGTCTATTTAGTGGTTTTAAAATAACTTCCGAAATTGGAAGTCTCACGATAACCAATAAACACAAGTCTGTCAAATTCTTTGTGGGGTCATATCTATATACTAATATCTATATATATATATATATATATATATATATATAGCATAATCACATTGATGCACCGGTTCCTGTTGTTGAACCTACTCAGTACTAAAATGGATGACGATTTTGGAATACCAGGTGCGGTAGCTTATCTTGACATTGTTTCTACTTGTCCTGGGCTCCTCATCGTCACTGGAATCAAACAGTGTTAACTCAGGAGAGGTGTAGTTAGAAATTGTGCAACCCTTGCTTCACAATTTAGCATGTGTCCTCCATCATCCCTCCATGGTCCTCATCATTTTGACCGCCAAACATCCCATACCAAAAACCTAGAAAAAGATACTCAATACCTTCTTGTTAAACACTTACCATAGGATGAAGATCAAGAGTAAGTGGAGTTATCCGAGGAAAGGAGTGATGTTGTCATGTGAACATTTGTGTAGTAGCCGATGAAAAGGGAACCTTCAGGTTCCCCTCGACTATGGGCAAATTCTATGTCTACTTATAAACAGATTAAAGGATGGATGACATTTGTTATACTCTGTGACTCTTCAAAATTTGAAAGTGATTTTGTAAGAGTTTGGCGGTATTAAAAAAAAAAGTAATTTCTGGTTTAGGTTAATGACAAAAGCCAAGTATTACAGTTAATTTGTGCTCTTAGATCAAAAGAACACAATATTTTTTTTTACGTGCCTCTCCGTATCAAAGAATCTTTTTTTTTTTTAATTTTTACTTTTTTTTTTGTTTTTCCATTTCCTTTCTCTCTCTTTGTCTTTTTTTTCCTTTGTATAAACCTTTTTTTTTTTTTTTTTTACATTATCTTTTTTTTGTTTTTAATTCTTTTTTCATTTTTTTTCCCTTTGTTCTCTCTCTCTCTCTCTTTTAACCCCAGGTTGGTTGATTATGTGTCTATATTTATGTCTTCCTTCTGAGTCAATAGTGGGCTGGCTCGCTAATTATTCTCGTTTGGAAGACGGATGTAGGTTCTACCAAGTTGCCAACATTGTGTTATGCGGGTCCACCTGGTCAGCTGTGCTCGACCATTTCTGCCTTTTTCTTGTTTCCTCTTCAGCTTACAAGGAAAACCTTGACAATGGCCAACTGCAGCACTATTTACCATCAATCTATTTTTTGGGGGGTGGGAGTTAAAAATATCTTTCCAGCCCAAAGCTCTGCCGCTAATCTGCTCAATAGAAATTGGAAGTTCTCATTAAAATCCGATCAGTCTGTCCCGCTATGCGACATTTCTCCAGTTATTTTAAGAGACAGCATATTGCTTCACTGTTTAATGACTAAAATTATTTTACTTGTTTTTTTTTTGTTGTTTTTTTAATAACATTCTACTACAGAATAAAAATTAAAAAAGTATAATTAAAATAAAGTTTTACTAAAATGATTAAAAAAAAAAAAACTATTACTGAGTAAAAATTAAAACAATTAAAAAAGTAAAATTTTACTAAAATGATTAAAAAAAAAAAGAAGAAAAAAAAGAATGTTAACTCATACTCAAAATTATTTTAATATATATAAAAAATAAATCCACCAAAAGGTATTTAAAAACGCAACTATCAAGATATACCTGTCTTTCTATCTGCTTCCACGAAAGATTAATGGGGCATGACATGTGATTGATATAGCCGGACAGAGCCATCAATTAAATGAGCACGTTAATGATTTCAATAAATGCTGGTATTCTATGCTAAAACTTTGCAGACGATTCAAAAGTTACCCGTGGGAATATTGTTTGCAGACAGTAAATATTTCATTTTGCAAAACAAAATCGGTGTACTCTATTTAACTAGTATATCTATATTCATTTGCATCTCTTCTTTGCAAAAATTATCTTTAAGGAAGGCAATTAAATTTTTTAATGAACAGGATATTAATTATAATGAATATTTTTCAGGATTAACTATAAAATATGTACATTTTTTAATTAGCCAGATTTTTTTTATTATTATTCAAACAAACGTTGTAACAAATCTTTTTTTTTTTTTTAATTTTTCAATTTTACTAATGATCTTTTATGTTAAAATCAATAAATTGGTCAGTGTTTTGATTCATCGTCGGATCATCATCACGTGAAAAAGTAAATTAACATTAAAAAACTGGAGAAAGAAAAAAAAATCTTGAAAGGCAGCAGACGAATCGGCACATTCAGTCGGTTAGACCAGGTGTTTTGAGAAAGATTTTGTATTTTAACATAAAAAAAAAGATCATTTGTAAAAAAAAAAAAAAAAGGATAATAAAACAAATTTGTGTTTTTAACAATGTTTGCTTGAATATACGTACGTACGTACGTACGTACGTACATACATATGTATGTGTGTGTTTGTTTTATATATATATATATATATATGCATATATTATTGTGTATATAATGTTATATATATGTATTATTAATATTATATATAATAGATATAATGCTATATATATATATATATATATATATATTAGATGGTGGTGTAAAAAACATAAAAACAATTTTTTATGCTTGTTACACTTCGTCTGACCTTGCTTGAATACATATACACGCACATATATATACATACATATATATATAAATACATGTATGTGTGCATATGTTTGTTATATATACACGTGTGTTATGTTATATACATATATTATTGTGTATATAATGTTATATATTGTATATATTTATATATGTGTGTGTGTATGTATATATAATATGTATGGTATACATTATTAATGTGTGTGTGTGTGTGTGTATATATATATAATATGTATTTGATATATATCTATCATATTCTATATGTGTGTGTGTATATATATTTTAGTTTATATGTGGTGCAAGTTTATAGGAGGTGTAAAAAACATAAAAACATGCTTCTTACATTTCGTATAAACTTAAAAATACTTCTAGAAGCATATGTAAAATCGCATACATATAGATACACAAACGCATATCTTAAGCAAGTTTAAATGTATTTATAAAATTAACTTAAAACTAATACTTTTTTTTTTCAAAAGTGCTCAATACTAGATAGAGCTTTACAAATATTTATTATGTGAACATTTGTTTAGCTTATGCAACTTCAGTCATGTTTCTGTCATATCTCGCTTTATCAGCGCTCCAAATTCTAATGAAAATAAATTCAGACAATGGGTATATAAAAAAAAAAGAAGAAATTGAGAACTGTTTTTCTTCTGATTTGTTTTCTTTTTTTTCTAATCTCCTCATTGTCCAAATTTATTTTCATAATCATTTTGAGTTCTGAAGTGGGTACTTGTTTAGTTTAATCAAGACATTAAAAAATGAAAATATTGAAGAAAAAAAGTTATATTGTACGTATCCGTTTTGGAGTGAAGTTCTTAAAAAAAAAATTCACTGAAGTCGTTTTTTTTTTTTCTTTTTTACAGTGGAAAATCAAATTTTAACGAGACTAATCCTATCCTGACAATCTTGCCTATTCAGTGGACGAGAAGAGGGGGGGGGGTTCCTTTGAACGGAAAAGGAATTAAAAAGGACTCTGAAAAAAAAACAAAAAAAAACTAAAATATTTATCTAGGAATTTTTTCTGTCCATGTTTCTTTGACAAACTTTAAGCGATGGAGTTATCTCCCTTGGCTCCTCCTCGTCCATGAAATAGGCAAGATGGCTGGGATATGATCGATCTCATTAAAATTTGATTTTCCTCTGTAAAAAAAAAAAACTAAATTAAGTGAAATTTTTTTGAACTTAATTCCATAATTGGTATGTACAATATAAATTTTTTTTTTTTTTTTTCAATGTCCTGATTATCCTGAAGTGGTATCAATAAAACGTCAGATCAGTTTCATTTGTAAAACAAATGTTTACATACATACATACATACATACATATATATATATATATATATATATATATATATATATATATATACACACGGTGAGGCTGAGCAACTTGCTATTTTGTTTTAATTGATATTCCAAATAAGCAAATTGCTCTGCCTCACCTTGTGTGTGTGTGTGTGTGTATATATATATATATATATATATATATATATATTAAGCAATTTTTTTAGGATAAAATAATCTGATATTTCATTTAATTGTTATTAAATTTGATAGATTGTGATTTGACAATGTAATAGTTTAAATAGTAGATGCAGAATTGCAGTGATCTAATATGATTTTATTTTACTTATTATCATTGTTATTAATAATAAAATAAAAATTATTTAGCTTTTTATCCATTCTAATTAACTCTTTTAAGCGGGTCTGCTACCAATGAGCTTATTCTATCTTCTTTTTACCAACCTTTTTTATCTGAAGCATTTAAACATCTTCAAAAAAGAAAAGAAAAGCAACAAGACATTGTATAAATAAAACGAGTTATACTAAGGTATATCAATTAAAAATCACTTCAATGGGAACTTTATTTATCTAATAAATAAGCAGTGAATTGTTTTGTTTTTTAATTTAAACTAACACCAACAAAAAAAAAAAGTTCTTGAATTGTTGCGATGCATAGATATTGGTCAGTAAATAGGAGAAACTGAATGTGAAAATAAAAATTATTTGTCTTAAGACTTAAACCATCGCTGACCCAAATACAGAGTTGTCCAGCCGAGCAGCTTTCGTTATCTCCAAGGTGTTACACTCTTGTACCTCATCATCTTCATCCTCATCATTTTTTTTAACATTCTAATAAAATTTATGCATGATGTTTTTATTTTTTGTTTTTATGTTGGTTTGTTAGTTTTTTTTTTTTGTTTTTTTCCAATTATTGGTTTTATATAGAATCTGTTTGGAAAAAAGTTTTCAATCTTTTTTTTTTTTAATTTAAATTTTTTCACTGTCACTATCTTCTAATATATCATTTAAAAAAAAATGTTACCACCAACCCCCACTTAGTTAGTTTTTAGTTATTTTCTAATTCCCATAATTACAATTTTTGATTTAATTTAAAATGAAAAAAAAAAATGTTTAAAATATTTTTTTTTTTTTTTTTCTGGCATGCATGAGAGGAGGCCTAAGGAAAATACAACAGTTTCCTTCTACCTCCGAAAAAAAAAAAAAAAAAAAATTGAATGCAATGTTTTATTGTATTTCTAATTTGGTATTTTTTTCTGTAAGTATATTCCCAACATCACTCACATGTAATATTTGAAACGTTTCTTTTCTATTCAGATTCTACATGTATGTATAAAACGCAAAAAAAAAAAAAAAATGTTATGGTTTAATGAGTTGGACTGGGGTTATGTATAATAGCAGTGTATATACATATTTGATAAACTATGACAACACTGTGTATATGTATATATATATCTATCTACCTGTATGTGTGTTTATATATATATATATATATATATATATATATATAAAATATTGATGTTTATAGGTGGCTTGTTTATATTTTATCTTTTGCTCCATTGACGTGTGCTGATTTTATGGGCTTGACTTATTGGTTCCACATGACTTTAATTATACAGCCAATTTAAAAAAGAAAAAAAAGACGCAATTTGTTTGTTCGTAGGTAATTACTAAACATAGTTTGATACAAGGCCATTTGTTATAAAAAAAAAATCTTTTTTTCTTTTTGTTTTTTTTAAATTACTAGCAAGGCCACCCGGCATTACCCGGAGCAGAACTGTAACCTACTTCTATTAAACCTTCCATTTCACTGTCTTTCACTCCCCAGCCCGTTCCTCGCTAGCTGGACATGCATACACACATGCGCACAGACAATTCTCCTTTTTATAATAAATTTCTCCAGTCACAAGTTAGCATTTTCCTTTTCAAATTAGTACATAATAATACAGAAAAGCCTTCCCGCCTCAGGCCTGACAAAATCTGGTTGAGTTGATCCCCAGAAAATGAATTTTTTTTTTTCTACATTTCAGATAGTCATAAAGGCTAATATTGACCAAGAATATACCGATTTTGTGGGTTTTTGTTTTGTAGTTTTTGACTTTTAGCTGGACATAGAAACGTACATCCACACATAGATTACTATTATGTTTTTTATTGTTTATGTGTGCCTTTTTATATAAAGTTAGGTATGGGAATACGTTGCACAGGATTCACTCCTAAACTAATTAACTGATAATTATGAACATTATAATGCAGGTGCTAGGCACATGGGTAGGGAACAGGGGCTATATTGTGTTTAATATAATTTCTGGTCAAAGATAAGGGATGGGGAGGTAGGTGGAAGACCTTTGTGAAAATTCAGCAATCTTTGATTTTTAGTGGAATCTTAGCTGTTGACAATTCCTCGCCAAATCTCCAAGGCAGTAAAGGTTGCTGTTTCACACAGACCAAGTTTTTGATCACGCATGGAGAAAAATCCAGTGCCGATCCTCCTGCACAGGATAAACACAAGAAAAATAATAACTGAGGGTGGAATGTTGTTATATAGTGTGTGTGCGAACAAAAGGAGTACACCTACAACTTGGACATAGAAATGTACATCCACACATTATTATGTTTTTTATTGTTTATGTGTGCCTTATGAGTACACCTACAACTTGGAACTCGATGTTCTGAGTGTATTACAGTCAAAGTATTATTTACTTATTGGAAGAGTCCATTGTGATGATAGGGATTATACCATGATACTAATCTGTTATTTTTTTTTTCAATCTAAAGTATAGGGAAAGGGAGGGGTTTGTTACAAAATTGAAATATTAATTTTATGGTACATCTTGCTTATCACTGAGAGTGGGAGGGTGTTTGGATCTATATATTATACAATTACTGGGTGGGATACTCAGTCGAATATTTATCAGAAATGGTTATTATGGTAGTTGAATGATTTCTAGTTATATATGAAAAAGGGGAAAAATATAATTGTTCGTTTATTATCAAATAATATTGAGTGTTTGTGCTTGGTTGACGTTCCCATGTGGGAACATAAAATGCATAACTCTTTAATTGTTAGAAATTAGGTGTGCAATTTTTTTTTTTTTATAGAATATTTGATTAAAAGCTTTTTTTTTTTTCTGTGCAAATAATTTGACAGTCTCGACTAAATTTTTGGTATTTGGGAAATTTTTGTTATCTTTTTATTTGGTTTGCTAGAATTAAGTCTAAATATTATTTTGAAATACTTTTCTAAGTATTCCATTAAAATCATTTTTTGTTTTGAATTATTTGATGATGAAGGGGATTTAAAAAATTTTTTTTGTTTTTTTTTTTGTGGCATTTGTGTTATCAAAGAGTAAATCTTCAACAAAGCAAAACTTATCAAGATAAAAACTCCATGCTATCAAAGGGAAGCAAAAACAGTAAAATCAAATGAAAGATGAGGAATGAAAGTTCTATATAATTTTATTATATTATCACAACAATAAGAAAAAGTTAAGAGGAAATTTAAGGAGAAAAAAAACTTCATAGTCCATGGCATTTCAAAGCTAAATGCTTCTCATCAGAAGATAAGGACCAAAATTATACAAAATGCTAATATAGAAAAAAAAAAAACTGGCTTAGTGGTATTTAGAAATGAGAATGAAGGAATAGGATAAAAAGGTAAATTGTAATTAAAAGTAGGTACAACATGGAAGGGTAAATTGGAAGGGTAGTATATATATATATATATATATATATATATATATATATATATATATATATATATCTCATGTATGCACATACATTATAAAGAGATATAATATATTATGTATAGATTTTAGGTATTTACTTCAACAGTGCTCAATACCCGAATAGAGCTTTGTCAAGTATGAAAATGTATCTATGGCAATTAACCTACACAGAAGCTAAGTGCCTGATGATTCCCTATAGGGATGTGTAGCTTAATTGCCATAAGTATATTTCCATTCCTTATCAGTGTGATTTAATTTCAAACTGCAGCAATACAATCATTTTGTGTGTGTGTGTACGTATGTTGTATATATGAATACAAATTTAAGACTGTAGAATATATTTTATATGAATTTATTGTTCGACAGGATACTCAAATAAGATATATGGAAGTTTCCTTAATCCGTGGAGTTTCAAAGAAATGCATTCTTCTCATGAAAGGAAGGATATTACCAAATGATAGTGTAAGAATAATACTGGATGATAGAATAACTAATTAATGGAGCTGGAATTTTAAAGAGATTTATAGTTCGTAGACACAAAAAAGAAGACGGGACTTTCTCCCCCCCCCCCCTCCATTTTCTGTTTTCACATTGCTGTTGCCATTAGTCTTGAATCGACGGAATTCAATTCTGAAATCAACTCCTGTTTATTTTCACGGAAAAGTTTTAATGCGAATTTTACTTTTCATCCGTGGAATAATTTGCACATGTGCACACTCCAACGTACCATGTTTTGTAACTGTAGATTTTTACGAATGTGGTAAAATGTTTACCTTCCCGTCTCTCTCTCTCTCTCTCTTAGATTGGGCGTGGTTGGTTACATGACCCCCACATCTAAATTAACTTTGTTTTTATTTTAGATGAGGGTGTTCATTTATTGATTTTTCTAACACTTGTAAATGCACTGTATTTAAAAAATAAATAAATAAATAAATAAAAATTGACAAATGAAACAAAAACAATGTCAGATTTCCTCTCCTGTTTGGACAAGGAAAGACGATCTGTTCTATTTGGACTATGGTTCTGAATTTTTGAGATGGAGATTGATAATTTGTAGCATTTATATTCTGCAGACTATGGTTCTCATCTTGAGTGTCATTTTCACAATTTTTCCGTTGATGTAAACTTTAATCTTCAAGTCAAATTTGGGAATCTATACAGAATTTTGAATGGTATTTTGTATTCAATCCACAGGGGTAGCATGCTATCGTTCTGTCAGCCATGACTGGGTAGAAGTCCTAAATAATTTGCAGTTGTATACTTTGTATCGTCTGCACCGGGGATTGAACCTTCAACCCACAGAAAAGTGTAGCATACAATGGAATTTTACTAAGCACTTTATCTTTTATGTCATAGGTCCCTGACAGAACAAGAGCATGTTACCCTCTTGGATTTAATAAAGGGTTTCATTCGAAATTCTATACAGATTTCAGAGTTTAACAAGATAGATCTGAAGAAGGTCAGAGGTTAGATCGACGGAAATGTTGTGCGAATAACACTCAAGATGAGAACAGGAGTCTAAACAATCCAGATAATATAAATTATTGATCCTCATCTAAAAAATTTAGGAACATGAAATTGGATTTTATTTTAAAAGAAAAAGTTGTTGATTGTCAATTCTTGGATGACTTATTTCCCGTTGTTCATTCTTGTTAGAAACTAGAACAGAAAATATGTATCATCTAGAAAATGTTATGGGCCAACGACGGCAAACCTTTTTTAGAAGACCCTGTAACTTGCGGCTGATAACTTTTCATCTGGGCATCAGTTTAATCTCTCTGCTTCTCTCATCTCGTTTCACCAGTACGCACATAAACATATGCACAACTTATGAGACCTAGCAAGGTCACCTATTCAATTGAAAGGTTTTGTAAAATATTTATACACATCGGCACACAAAAACAAATGCACAACTCAATACTTATGAGACCTAGCAAGGTCACATATTCAAATATTTATATAGATCGATGCATCTATTCATTTTGGCATAATAATATTAGCGTTTGCTAACAGGCTGGAAGACCAGGGTTTCATTCTTGGTGGTCATACCAAATATTAAAAAACTGGTACTTGATGTCTCCATGCTTAACACAGCATTATCAGGTATGAGGATCAAGAATAAGTGAAGCAATCTTGGGGAAGGGGATGGTGGCCTTCATTACACCATCTAATAAAAAGGAAGCCTTCAGGTTGCCTTTGACTAGTGTAGATCACTTATTCATCTTATACATGCCCTCTTAAACCATACTGCTCAGAATGCATACATGTCCATTTTATTGTCTTTTTTCTTTTGATTAGGCATCTGGCAGCCTGCAGTTCAAGTCTTCAAGCTTAACTGTCTTGAAGCTTGATATTGATCATATTCCATTGGCAAAGGTCTTTGTTGATGGTTTGCATCCAAGTTTTCTTGTTCCCACTTTCCTCTGGCCTTCCATCTCAAGATTTGTACATTTTTTTTATCCAAGAGGTCCTCCTCTCGACATAGTCGAACTAACATAGCTGCTATATATTTCTACCCCCCCCTCATCCCAAGGAGCAAGAGGGATAACTCGTGATGTCAGAATTATCAACAGTTTGTGGAACTTACTGATTTGGATGATTTTGTTGGTTGCAAATCTGCTTCATCTTCTTTGTAGAAGAAAATGTGATGATTTCTGCACTGTCTTTTAAAAAGCTAACGACCAAATGTATGAAATGTTTACTGTTTGATTACGGTGAATCATAGAACAGCCTTCTTAGCTCATAGCGTTCCATTTTAGAATGGATTCCAACTGAATTTTTATTCTAGTGGCATCATCTCATGATTTCGGTAATGGTTATAATTTAAACCCTAACCTTCCCCTTTCTCTTCTTGTAGATTGTTACAGTAGTGGATATTAAGATCTCTAGTATATAAAGTACAATCAGCCTCTTTTTTTAATTTTTGTCATCAATAGTCTTCTTCCTACAAAATCAATATCTGATTTGGTTTCATCAATTCTTTTAATAGACCGCTACTGACTGGTATTAAAAACAATAAAATATAATTCGATTTAGTTCCTCTCTGGAATTACTTTGACTGGATCAGAATTTTTTTCATGATTGCCATCTTTAAAAATGGACGGGATCTAGTTCTGTATTCGTTCAATTTCTGGAGCTCTCTACTTATTCAAGTCACGTAATGGGAGCAACACGGGCTACTATTAGAGATATGAAAAGATAAAGTTCTCATTTAACTTATCAAGTAAAGTTGGTTTCTTTCTCGATTTTTCTCATCAATAGCCTTATTCCTACAAAATTAATATTTGATTCTGATTAGCCAGATTCTTTTGATAAAGCACTACAGAAAGTTGAAAAGAATAAAATGTAAATAAATTTAATTCCTTATAGAAAATACTTTGACAGGATCAGAATTTTCATATAGATACTATCTTTAAAAAAATGTATAACATTGTAATTGTCAATACTGAATTATTTTTCTTTAGAACAAAGAAAAATATTTTTGGAAAAAAAAAAAAAAAAGAAATAATGACATAGTAAATGAAAAAAAAAAAATTATAAGTACAAATATTACCAGGTAAAACCGGGTCAGGACAGCTAGATGAAAATATTTATTTTGAAAATCTTAAGTTATTGATATTCTTTTTATCAGACATTTTTTTTTTTTTTTTTTTGCAAGAAAATTGAATATATCTATAGATATTTTAGCATAATTCATAAGCAACATTATTTGATAATATCGTCATGATCTGTCTTTTAAGTTCAACCAGAAAATAAAATAATTAAAAAAAAATTTTGGTAAAAGTATAGAAAAGTTAATATTCAATAATTAAAATAAAAATCCATATTTATATCGTATACAAAAGGATGAAATTTTTGATGTAACCCACCAAGTTGAAATGTTATAACACCTTGTCACATTTTATTTTCTATAAAATCTCTTTTCTTAGTACTCAACATTAATGGCGATCAAGATGTGTGGACATGTTTTTGTTGCTATTAATGGTAAATGAGCACACCACATATTTTAACAGCAGATAAAGTGCTATAATGTTAGAATTTGGTTATGTTGAGTATTTCATTCTTATGCGTTTGATTATATATATATATATATATATATATATATATATATATATATATCTCCGGAAAATGTTTATTCTAATAACGCTCGACTCAGAATTAGCTAAAAAGGTTATTCTGTAAATATTCGAAGTAGTTTAAAAAAAAAAAAATGACAAATGAAAAAAATTGGAATTTTGTCAAAATAATTTTTCATAGAACAATAAATTCGCAGCACTCTTCATAAATACCCCCGACAAACCTAAAAAGTAGCAAAATCTCACTCTTTTTGCTGTAGACGAGGTCCTTAATTGCTGTAAAGACTTCGACGTTCCTCTGAGTTTCTTCCCTTTAAATTTGGAATTCCCTCAATGTTCCAACATGCAGAAATTTACTTGCTTAACTCCCGAACATAGTGTCCCTGAAGACATGGTCCCAAATTGTTGCCCCCCTACGTCCAAGTGGCACTGTGCCTTGTTTTGGAGTGAAATGAACATTTACAAAAAGAAATAGCTACATTAATTCTAGATACAATATCTTTCAGTTCCAAGTATTTAAGAAATTTATTTTATTATGAGAAGGATGCTATAGTTTGCTTGAAGCATTGTGCGTAGTGTGAAAGGAGTTGTGTTTGAAGGCTATATTAATGCGGTTCGTCGGAAACACTGGACACAAGTTAACATATAAAAGAATAATAACAATGTTAGAAGGAATTTTCGATTATATTACGTTTATTTACCAACATAATGTGTCGTTCAAGATGGTAAGTATTGATGTCCCTAATTTTCGAGAGAAGTCTTCAGGCGTGGGGGGGGGGGATGCATACAACTGTTCAACGAACAGTTGTATAAATTTTCTTTCTTTTTTATTATTGATGAAAATTCTTTCTAATACTGTTATCAGTCTTTTATATACTAACTCTTGTTTCCCAAGAACCGCATTGGTATTTTATTATATTTTATTTTGTTTTATGTTTTTATGAATTGTGCGACTACATAGTGTAACAATTGGCCTTGATCAGCTATCTTCCAAGATATATATATATAAACACATACACACAAACTTTCAGACTGATGGCTGTGAGTATCGGCTTTTTGGTTGACTCAGTTTTTGATTCAGTCCTATATACAGTGCGTTCTCAGACAGTTGTATAATATTTTTAAGTACTATCTATCTATCTATATATATATATATATATATATATATATAATGTATAAAATTGAATTATGGTTTTTAATTAGTCATTACTAATAGTTTCATGTGCAATCTAAATAAAATGATGTGCGTTATTTATTTTTAGAACTAAGCAGAACATCCACAGAAATGTGTTTTTAGGTTGTTTGATAATTATCCGCATATGAACTATTTGTAATGACCATCAGAAACATGTAATATATTCTATTATTATAATGCTCTGCCTGAGGACACACATAATCTTCTCTATACACACACACTCACACATATATATAGTAGTCCAGGTTAAAAATGTGTTAGGATACAAATCCAGAGAATTCCTACCAGGTTTATAAAATAGTGCTCAATAGTAAATAGAGCTCTTTAGATTAATATTTATTCATCTAAATACCTGTGTAAGGTTTGCTACACTGTCATGACAATGTTTCAATATGTAGTTATTAATAACTCAAGATCTCATCAGGCGAAAAATTTGTCTTTTCATTAAGGTGTTCATATATATATATTTTTTTCTTTTTGCCTGATGAGATCTTAGTTATTAATAACTATAGATCGAAACATTGTCATGACAGTGTAGCAAAACATGTCCGTATGAATAAGTATTAATATAAATAGCTCCATTTAATATTGAGTAACAGTATTTTATAAACTCAATGGAAATTCTCTGGATTTCTTTTCTATGAATATATTAACCCAGACTAATATATATATATATATATATATATATATATATATATATATGCCATACAAAACATCATTATTTCTTTTCTTTTGAAGAAAGACTCGGTTACGTTTTCTGCAAGAGTCATAGGTTCATAAAATGCTTCCTCATCTAAAAATTTTAACTGAAACTGGTTCGGCATTCAGATTTTACCTACGACAACAAAAAATGGTCTGTGGCTGCATAATAAAGTTCCCCTTCCAGTTCGCTCCCATCCCACCTCCATTGTTTTTTTTTTGTTTTTATTTTTTTTTTTATAACCTTCCTCATCAATCTTAAAAAAAAAAAAAAGAGATGCTACCCCCTCCCCCTTGATATGATAGGGAAATACTGAAAAGAAATAAATTACAAGTACATAAATTTATCATAAAACTTACTCCATTGTTTTCTTTGTTTTTAAAAATATTTTCTTTTCAGCTTTTTTTTTTTTTTTTCTCCTATCTGGTCTTATGTGTGTTTTCGTACTGCTAAGCTAATTGGTTTACTATAGCTGAGATCTACCCAAAGGCTCATTTTTTTTTTTTTTAATTTACCCATTTGACATAATCAGTATTCACTAATTGGCCTGGAGTCTGGAGTTCAATCCTAAATCAAATCATACTAGAGACTTTAATGATACTTGATAACCCCCTCGCTAAATCTTTAACATTATAAGGGGAACATAAAGGGCAGGTGGAGTAATCCTGGAAATGGAGTGGTGCAGCTTATGGAAAGGTAGCCTTTGGGTCGCCCTCGACTATAGTCAACCACTTAGCTTTATATATATATAATATTCCAAGTTAATAATATTCAAAGATAAGAACCAAGGAGTTTCACCAGGTATATATAATAGTGCTCAAAAATAAATAGAGTAGGGTATGCATCTATTAATATTCAAATAAACATTTTTATGTTGCTACACCCTCATGACAATGTTTCAGTCATAAATAACTAATGTTTCAATTATAAATAACTAAATGACCTCGTCAGGCAACAAAGTAGAAAGAAAGTTCCTTCTTTTAAAGAGGGAAATTCTCCAAAAGTTGAAGAGATTTTCCTTTTTAAAAATGCAACTTTTCTTTTTTTTTTTTTTTTTTGTTGTATGACGAGGTCATTTAGTTATTTATAACTAATTGACTGAAACCTTGTCATGAGAGTGTAACATTTAAAATAATGTTTATTTAAACATAAATGAAATTTCAAAAAGCCGTCCAGCACATGCGAGCATATAAAACGGACATTAAATTGTATACAATGATAATTATGATCTAGTTTTGTATCCAATACATCTCTCATTGCTAAGGCAAGCTACTCCCGTGGATTAAATAAAGAGTTTTGTTTGAAACTATCTACAGATTTCCATGTTTGATATGATCCACTCAGTGACGTTTGGAGGTTACATCGGCAAAACATGTTATGAATAACACTCAAGATGAGATCTGTAGTCCAAATAATCCAAATTATTAATCCTCATCTCAAAATTTCTTCTGATCTAAAAAAATATAAATGCTGTCAAATGTTGGTTTACAAAAAATATATAATGGTATCGACATCATAAAACCAGATAATTTAATTTTCGTGTGTGTGTGTGTGTGTGCTTAATGAATGCATGTATATTTTTTTCCCATTTGTTTAGAGTGATGTATATTTAGAGGATAATTATGTAATACAACGTATAGCTAACAAACATTGAAATAAGAAATAAAGCCAAAAAGAATTTAACAGTAATGATTTGAAATGATGTTTTCACTAGAACAAGTTTTATATTTTGTATTCTTGATGAAGCTTCTTCTAGACGAAATATTGATTCAAAATTATGACTTTATATTAATTTTTTTTTTTTTTTTTTTATTATTCACTTGTCTTTCTACTTTATTTCTTATTTCCGTGTCTGTTATATTTGGATTGTGTGTATTTAGGCAGCATTTGTTTCATTTAAAAATTGTTAAAAATAACAGAGCTTCTGGTTGATTTTACCTCATTTTATTTATTTATTTATTTATTTTTTTTTTTCGATATTATGATGATTTTTGCATGAAAATCCAAAGAATTCAATGTAAGTTTCATATGTATCACAAACGTTTTCGATTCTACATCTATCATCAGATTGAAAAGCAAATGAACAAAGATTTAAAAAAAAAAAAAAAGTATCGCAACATGCAACTGTGAAGCGGATGTTTGTAGAGATTTTTTTTTTTTAATGGAAATCGCTCCAGACAAGGCATGAAGCCACTTGATGCAAGGAGCTAAAACAAACAAAATAAAAAAAAAAAAAAAAAACATTACTTCAAGGTCAAAAACTCGGTAGCAATAAGGATAGGTCCTGAACTGTCATTTAAGCTTCAGCCCATCGACAAAATGTTCCATCCCTCTGCCTGTTCTACAGGTATTTTAATGGTGAATGCTCCGACGAACTGCAAGCACTTGTACCTCCTCAACGTAAATACCCCTGACAAACCTGACAAGCAGCTAAATCCCACCCCTTCACAGTAGAGATCCATAGCTGTAAGAGAGCTTTCTACTCTAGTAGTTTGTTTCCCAGAACTTTGGAATTCCCTCCTGGGTTCCTGATTCCCTAATTGTACTGACATGCAGAAGTTCAAGTGTAATGTGAACAGACATCTTGCTGCCCAACTCCCTACATAGTACCCCTGTAGCTTATGTCCCTGATAGTAGCCCCTTACATCAAAGTGGCAATGTGCCTTGTTTGGGGTGAAAATGTAATTAAAAAAAACAAAAAACTGTTAGATGAAATAGATTCTGACCTAGAAAACAGCAATTCTCCCCTCTTTGTCAGAAACATTGCTCATGGAATATGAGGACTAAAGGACAAAAAAAGGGAAGCGAGAGTTACGCAGCTGCTCAAAAGTAAACCTAAGATTCACTTTCTAATCTCCTTAAATTATAGTGTTAAGATACTATTGAAAAATATCTTTCGAATACTTGTAGAATGTTTTAGAGAGACATTAACAATGTAAATTCAGTGATGCTAGAATTTACGTCGCTGAATTACGCTAAGAATTTTAAAATCTTATTTACTGTTTTCTTAGGCAATATTATTAATTGTAAGTTGAGTTTTGATGTAGATATTAGTGATGGGACGATTTCTAAAATATTTCCAGATTCCTTATTAAATTCCCGATTCTGATACAATTACTGATTCCGATTCTTTGTAAATCTCTAAATATTTAACTATAAAAGTGATATTTTGTCCCGATTACTGTAAAAGCACATCTTCAAATGTGTTTTTACATTTTCTCAAATGTAAAAACACATTTGTGGGGGGGGGGTGAACTAGAGATTTTAGTCTTACTGGAAGTTTAAAATCAATAAATATTATTCTATTACAGGGTGACCCCCCCCCCCCCCAAAAAAAAAGAGGCCATCTAGAACATATGCTGTAGAACGGAGAAAAAAAAAAAAAAGAGGCCAAAGACCCTAGTGTTTTGATGTGATGTTTTGAATATAATAAACTAGTTATGACCAAAGTTTCATTTCATTCGGACAAAACAGTAATAAACAGGGCCTAATTAGAGCTGGTCCCGTTTTTTATGGGTCACCCTATATTACTACAAGCAATGGAAGGTGTTTCTTAGACTCAAATCAAATAAAAAAGATGATTTAAAGAATCAGTTTTGGCATCGGGGAAAAGGCTCAAATTTTTCCGATACCGATTCCAATCCCCCCCCCCCCCAAAAAAAAACCTCCGATTCACGATTCCGATTAATCGTCCCAACACTAGTAGATAGCTTTGAGTATTTTAACTTTTTTAGATTGCTTTCGGAATATGTTATTTTAGTGTTATTATTATCTCGTGATTTGTGTTAAATCGGAAGGGAGGACAACTATGTTTTTGTAGATATTGGTAAATTAAGTTAGAATTAACAAGATTACTCGTCAGGCAGTGGGATAAGGTAGTAATCGTAGATATATTCATTTGTAAAAATTTTTTTATTTTAACACAAAAAAGATCATAAAAAAAAAAAATATAGTAATTAAGCAGACGCTCACTGTTATTTGTAACAATGTTTATATATATATGCAAAATGTGAGAGATTATATAATTATTTCCACAGACAACGTTGCAGCTTACAAGAGCCATGACAGCCAACAAACCGGAAGTTCAAGACTCGAGTTTCACCCTCATTTGGGCTCATCAATTAGACATATCCGAACTCGGGAGGCTCGGGTTTCAAATCTAGAGTTCGGATATGTCTAACTGATGAGCCCAAATGAGGGCGAAACTAGAGTCTTGAACTTCCGGTTTGTTGGCTGTCGCAGCTCCTGTGAGTTGCGACGTTGTTTGACTGTGGAAATACTTATACGTATATATGGTATTTTGAAAATAGATGATTAACCTTGGGATTATGTTTAATGTGTGTGTAGTTCCAGAACCGCTTGATTTCTGAGTAAGAAGCCATGGAAACGAATACCAATCAACATTCTCTATTGCAAGTACATCATCTCTGTCACAAGATCATAGATAAAATAAACCTGGGCCTGGTGTTGCCACATACACCAACACAACCATGACAAAATTTGTGGGGCTTTGAAGAAAGATCCAGTTGACAAATTTCCAAATGTTGGCCCTTCTTATTTCAGAAAACAAACCCAGATACAGGTAAATAAATATATTGGTGATTTTTTTTTTCTTTTCTTTAACCCACGCATTTCAGGTGAAAACATTATTACGTCTCTGTGTCATGTCGAAATTGTATAAATTCCAAAAATTATGAAAAATGATCAAATAGATGATGTGGTAGAAATATTTGTTTTTAATCAGCCACTTTAGCATTCCATGCTATCATATTTTAATCAGCCACTTTAGCATTCCCAGCTATCATATATCAGCTACATAAAGGTCATTTCCTGCATTTGCCGATGGCGGACTGTCAATTTAAGTCAAGGGTTATCTCCCTTGTTTGCTATACTGAATTAGTCACACAACTCTTTCATAATGACAGATACAATAAAATTCGATAAATTGTGTTTTTACTTTTAATTATTTTTCTTCAGGATCATTTTTTGGAATTTATGCTAATTTCAACATGACCCGTAAGTATGTAATGTTTTTAACTGAAATGCGTTGGTTTAAAAAATTCAACAGTTTAAACAAACACCTTGAGTGATATTACACAACAGCAGTCCGCACACAAAGAACATAATCCCAGGTTATATCATTAATTTTTCTAAACTTGCTGCATAGATGTCGATCATGTATTGCATCCCTGTCTTTTTTTGTTTTCTATAATTTTAGTTGGTTTTGCTGTAGATGTCATGCCTCATTTTTTTTTTTTTGGTCATTTTCATCTGTGCCCCCTCCCCATAAAAAATAAGAAAAGCTAAGCAAGTTGCAAGCAAATTTAAACGAAAAGCAACAACAACAAAAAAAAAACTTAAATAATTGATCTGAATAATTATAAATTTTGTTTTCGGTATGATTTGTCAGATACCAGACTTTGATGGCACAACGGATAAAAGTGTTGAGTTCTAATCAGTGATTAGACGGATTATGACAACAGCATATTCTTTTCATTGTCATGACTCTCGAGTATGTATCCGACACAGTTAATCAACTGAGAACCACATCACTCTACATAAAAGCATATAAGACATCAACGGATACACGTTTGAGAGTCAAAACAATGAAAAGAATATGCTGTTGTCCTAGTTATGAGTGATAGTCATTTGAAGGTTCAAGACATCAAGTTAAAATTATTTGTTGATTTAAAAATTTTTTTAATGGAAAACATTCCAGATAAGGCACGAAGCCACTTGATGTAATGAACTAAAAAATTAACGCTTCAAGGTAAAACGTTAACCAACGATTAGTGTTATATTGATAGATTCTGACTCGGAAAACAGCAATTTTTCCCCTTTTGTCAGAAACATCGGTCATTGAATGTGAGCACTAGAGGACAAAATAAGTGAAGTTGTGAATTAGTTAAGAACTTCTACCTCGTCATGACTGACAGAACGAGAGCTAGCTACCCCTGTCATAGATGAAAGAAACGGTTCTGCTCCAAATTTTGTGCAGATTCTTGAGTTTGACAAGATGCATCTGAAGAAATTTGGAAGTTACATCGGCTGAAACGTGGAGAATAACATTCAAAATGTCAGTAGTCAGCTTAAATGAATTAAAACATAAGATTGTTACTTTTGTATTGACAATTAAGCAACAATTTTTTACTTTTTTAATATTGTCTAGATTTCTAACAACAGATTTAGTGTATTTTTGCACTGCTAAATCAGGAAATAGCATCCGTTTCTCTCCCTAGGTCAGATTTTTGTGCTAAGTTGACTTAGAAAAATAAAAATAAAATCAGATCTTGTGACAAAATCGATTACATATTTGTGGCATTATCAGCTGATTTTTGTCAACACATATCACCTTGAATATGTTTTGAAGAGAAAAATGTTTTGCCAACAAAATATATTGATTACTTGATAGAAACATCAATTACTGTGAACTGAATGGTGTGCGTTGATGAAGGTAAGTATGCAGAAATTGCATGTTTCTTCACCGTTGTTCAAACTTCCTGAAATGTGCAGTAGCCGGGAGTTCTCTCCTCAGAATCCAACATAAGTCGCCCATCATGTCTGCATCCCAATAATCCTGATACCTGGTCTCCATCTTTTTCGATTCTTGATGGAATCTCTTCCCCTGCTCGTCACTCATTGGAATCAGGAAATCAGTCCGTATGTGAAAATAGGTAGTGCATCTTGATGCTAACGTTACAGTCCAGCTTTCTGAAAGCGGTCAGCATGTCGCTGACAAGTTCTGCGTAGTTTCTGGCTTTATTGGTGCCAAAGTTCTTCACTGCCAGAACAAATGCCTTTCATGCTTCCAAGACCGTCAAAGATGCCAGCTTTCAACTTCTCCATAGTCGATCGTGGAAAAGCCTGGCACAAGTGAGTGAAGCAATCACTGTCCTTGTCCAGAGCCTTGGTGAACTGGTTGATGAAACCAAGCTTGATGTGCAACGATGAGAAGAGTATTCTTGCTATGTCCACCAGAGGGTCATTGGTGATGTTGCTTTCTTTGCAGGGTCCCAATTCCTCCTGGACAGGCTAGTCCTTCTTCACGTATGCTGCACCAATTTTTAGAAGATTTTGAGGTTTTATGATTTGAAACTGATCCCTTTTTAATATTATCGCCCAGAATTATCGGACCTGAATACTTCTTGTCATTAAAATAATTATTTCCAATCAAAACATGTCATTTTATCCCCACTAACTTCTAAAATGCTTCACACATACGAACAAAAACGTAAAAAAAAAACATGTGGCTGTAGTTCAAAATCTTGACCTGATTGAGCAAAACCAATGTTTTTGGAATTCAGCACATCAGATTCGTCGTAAATCAGCTTAGAAAACACAGACAACAAGTTTGTTGTTGACCAGTGTAATTATTGCTAGTTTGAATGAAATGCATGGTTCAAGACAGCAGAAACAGATACTACACTTCTCTCCCCTCTTTCCAAAGGAGGAGTTAATGTCTGCAAAGATGGTATTATGACAATGGAACAGATAGTAACCCTTCTCCCCCCAAAATAGGAAGAGGTAATGCTTGGGATGACTGAATTGAGACCATTTGTCTAAAATAGTAAACACAAGATAACAATATTCTTTTGTTAAAATTATTACTTTCTTTTAATGGTGTTTTCTATTTTAACAAAAGCTTTCGATTGCATCAAATGAGACAAACGTTGGTCAATTTTAGACAAAAAAAACCTCAACAAAAACTACATTAATCTTCTAAAATCACTTTATGACGGACCACAGGCTTTTATAAAAACTGACCTTTGGTTTAGCCACTCCATAAACATAAAAAATGGCGTCAAGCAAGGAGATACGCTTTCAGCAATCCTGTTCTTTGTTGCACTAGCTGCTGTTATGCTGAAGACGGAGGAGACTTGCCAAAGCGGTTTCTCTATAGATGGACAAATTCTCCCCAAACTCTCCATCGATCTTGTTAATGAATGAACACATAAACTTCAAGCTTTTGTCAGGAGGAGACTTGCCAAAGCGGTTTCTCTATAGATGGACAAATTCTCCCCAAACTCTCCATCGATCTTGTTAATGAATGAACACATAAACTTCAAGCTTTTGTCAGGAGGAGACTTGCCAAAGCGGTTTCTCTATAGATGGACAAATTCTCCCCAAACTCTCCATCGATCTTGTTAATGAATGCACACATAAACTTCAAGCTTTTGTCAATGTATTAAAAAAAGAATGCAAAGGAGATAGGATTAGGAATAAACCTGGAGAAAACAGAATGTATGCTTACAGCTAAGTCACAGTTTAACATAAACATGATTATTCACAGTAAACGCATCAAACATGTCACCCAATTCATGTGGAACTCTCTTCCGTTTGCCTGTTTCCCACCTGACTACAACTTGGATGTCTTCAAGTCCAACATAAACAAATTCCTGATGAACCGCCCCCTTAAGTAAGACACTTTATCAAATCTCCAATACTAATGCTTATCCCCGAGTGGCTTCCGGGCCTTGATAAGTGGTGACCTCCATGTAAAAAAAAAAAAAAAAAAAAAAAAAAAAATTTTTATTTATAGCATAAACTGACTTTCTTCCGTGATCATGAAACAACATTGAAACACAGAATCGTGCTGGGTTGGGAGTCTTTCCAAAAACACAACACGATACTAAAATCAAAGTAGGTTAGGGTTAGTAGGTGCCGATAATTGTTAAAGTAAAAGTTTATTTAATTTATGTCTTCCCAGTAGTTTTATATGGCCTTGACAACTAGCCAATCACATTGAGATGGTTCAAAATCATGTAATGCGTTTCATTACGGGACATCGTCTGATCGCAAAAAAACAAAATATCCACCCTCCGTCAAACTACTTCCCTACCCCTTCTATTTGATAAAATAAAAAGTAAAACCTTTAAACTTTTTAGCTATGTCAAACGATCAACCACTGGTCTGTCAAAGTTATGCTTTAGGGTATGTTAGAAGGGGAAAAAGAGGCAAAGGAAAGCCAAGGAGAAGGTGGAGAGAAAACATTTTTGGTTGGACATCTCTCTACAGTTGCGCGTCCATCAACTAACTTGCCCTGGATCGGAAGGAATGTCGAAAAATAAGTCACGTGGATTCGCAATCTGCACCAAGGGGAAGCTACGACTCATGATTGAAGCCACCAGTGTATTATTCAAACATATGAAATCTTCATTCGTAAAAATTAAGACCCTAAAATGTTTATATACAACAACAAAAGGTCATTTCCTGCATTTGCCGATTTAAACGGGTTCCAGTTTTGAAAGTCGTTGATAATAACTGATACCAGTTAATTTGAACGTCTTGCTAATTTACGTTCTTTTAATTAATCTGAAAAATAAAACATTGTAAATAGACAT
Source organism: Euprymna scolopes (assembly GCF_053919585.1). Lineage (NCBI taxonomy): Eukaryota > Metazoa > Mollusca > Cephalopoda > Sepiida > Sepiolidae > Euprymna > Euprymna scolopes. The sequence continues at coordinate 83,196,256 of NC_136509.1, forward strand.
GTATTTTTGAAAATCAGTTTGCGGATATTTTTATTTATTATATTTAAAAAATATATATTTTTTAGTTTCAGTATCAATTATTTCTGTAAAAATCAGTTTACAGATATTCTTCTTTATTACTAACAGGGTGACCCGACGTTGCCCGGGATTGTTTGACACTTTCATATTTTTATTGTCATCGAAATCAATGAAATCGCCCATTTTTCAATCAAATTGATTGGTTGCCTGCTCTAGTTGGAGACCCATCACAGTGCACTTGGAGGAAGCTTCACATTGATGAGGGAACAGGATGGTCTGCTTATGTGATAGACGATCCTGCCCCCATGTGTATGATGTATGTATTGGTAGAAGGATTGAAAAAGCAAAAGGCCGCATAATGACGACGAAAACATACCAGTATATATCCGCGCAGGAATGCAGTTTATTTACAAAAATATACATGAGAAATATTAGTTAAGAGATAGAAGGAATGAGAGTTCGCTGAGAGATGCGTAGCGTTACTTGCGATTGATGGGAGGCTGACTGGTTCGTCAGATAAGCTGGTTGGTGACCGAGGCCACCCGAGCAGTTCTTGATTACATGTTGACTGCTTGAGGGTTCAGCATGAAAGAGGGAGAAATATGAGAAACAGGAAGTGATGTAGCTAGGTCGCTCTCCGGTAAAGGGCGACAAGCGAGTTAGCCTGGGAGTTTCAACTCCAACAACATGCTTCCCCACAGTAATTTATTAGTTGTCTACATTGCACTGTTGATTTTATAAAGATTTTTTATATATAATAGCTTGCATTAAAGTTCAAAATGCAAAAGTCAAGTATTATGCTTCAATTGTGTTCTAAACAGAAACATTCATTTTGACCATGCCCGTCATATCAAAGGAACTCCTGTTGATTTTTTTTTTTTTTATGTTGGGCCTTTCAGCTTGTGTGGTAATAAAACTTCTCAAATGCACTTTTTTTTAATTTTTTTTTTTACAAGGTGGTCACCACTTATCAAGGCCCGGAAGCCACTCATGAATAAGGGTTATTGTAAGTACAGTACGTTAGTGTAGATATTTTAGAGTGTCTACTTAAGGGGACAGTTCATCAGGAATTTGTTTACGTTGGACTTAAAGACATCCAAGTTGTAGTCAGGAGGGAAGCAGGCAGATGGAACAGTTTCACAGGCGTGCAGTTCTAAGAAAGAAGCTTTGTTCATGGAATCTACTTTTTGATTTAGGCATAGATAAAGAGTGGGGAAAGTTTTTGACAGTGGATTCAGCTAGACGGGCGTTTTTTTTGTAAAAGATTGGCGAGGGGGGGACCAGAGATTGGAGTTCAGACGAGCATCTGCCATGGAAATAATGATAAAACAAAGATAGGCTTGCAACATCTCTTCTGTGGGAGGAAGGTTGCAGGGAAGAGAAAAGGGCATCCCTCACTAAGCCACAAAGTCTATTTTGTACTCTGTCAAGTCATGATAGACTGTTTTTAGTAGCTCCTGCCCAGATATGGCAGCAGTATTCCATCCTTGGACGTACTTGACTTTTATATAGATAGAGAATTGCATCAGTAGTGAGATGTCTTCTGGAGCGGTAGAAGGATCCCATCATCTTTCCAGCAACCTTGGCAACAGACTTGATGTACGTGTTCCATTTCACTTGTGATGTTAGGCTGTGTAATGGAGTTAATGTATTGGCTTCATTCAGTTTCGAAAGACACAAAGGTTGCGCAATCTCCAACCACACCTCTCCTGAATCGGCACTGTTTGAGTCCAGTGGCAAGGAGAGGTCCAGGATGACTGGAAACAATGCCGAGATAAGTGGAGAGTATATACACCACCTGGAAGTCCTGAATGGTCACCCATTTAGTACTGTCCAGGTTCAATGTTGCTTTATTTCGGTGATTCAGTAGAAACGAGTGTCTCAACGTGATTATGCCGTATTGTTATGTTCCTTCATCAATAACTGATTTTGTTTTAATTTTATTACAAAGAATCCAAGAAAAAAAAAAAATCGTTCCCCTCCTAGAATGTAAAATCGTTCCTACTCCTTTTTTTTTTTTTTTTTCTAATAAATTCTAATATAATTCGAGAAAACAATAACATTTCAGGATGTTTTGTTTAAAAAAGGGGGGGGGGTAACATTTTCCCCCATGTTCCAAACGAAACGACCTTCCCCTTGTGAGTAGCGATTATTATGGAGGAGGGAGGGGGCAGCAGAAAAAACAATTTGACAACCAGCCAACAAGATTTATTTTTTAATAAAATTTGTTTTTTATATCCTCTAGTAAATACAATTTATATTATAGAAAAAAAAAAAAAAAATAGGGGAAAAAAAGTGTTTGCAAATCTTTCTAGTTTTGTTTGTTTCATCTAAACCCTCCCTCCAATACTTATCGAAGACATAATGTTATGTATTATCCGCCTAGAAAACACTTTGCTAATAGTTGATTGTAAGATCGTCTATTATTATTGGTTGATTGTTTTGTGTTACGGCATATCAACCTTTTTCAGGTTATTTAATGCCGAATCTAGTTATTTTGAGGAACGATTTTTAATGGAGTATATATATATATTTTTTTTAAAGTCAGATTCTATTTAACCCATAGTTGGGACCCTAACAGGTACTACCACTCCGGGTCAGAGTGGACCTGGAAGCAATGGCAATTAAAGGGTGGCTCCACACTCCCCAAGGCCTGCAAGGTGGGGCCTCATAATCGGATATAGTTTTAGGTCATATCCAGGACCGTGTCTATTATTATTAAAAATTAGATGTTTATTTAAAGAAGTTATCATTATGAAAGAACATTATTGTGGTTATCGATATGAAAATTAGATTGTGTTACAAGGACAAATAATGTTTATAAATTTTGGAATGCAGTCGAGATCTTAGAAATAATAAACAACTGAAAAGTTATTTTAAATACATGAACAATAAATTTGTTTAGTAAAACGTGATTCAAAAAGTTACCTGCTAAAAAATGTGAGTTGAACTACGTCATAGCAATGATTAGATAGTCAGTCGGAGTTGAGAAAGGGACAAAGATGGTCCTCAGATTAAGATGGCTCCAGATAGAGGGGTCAGAAATGGCAATAGTCAGAATTAGCATTACAACTTTCCAAAAGGGAAAAACATGCTGGAATAAAAAGTTGCCGAAAATAAAACCCAAGGCTCTGTTATTTTCTTGGGAAGAATTTCCATTGCAGCTTTCCGTGAAACAAGACTAAAGATGTATCAGATATGTTCCCGATGGGCCAGATGTTGAACCCTCCCAAATAAGTGTTATTCGTCCTTTGTGTTGTAAAAGTATTTATGTATATTCTTGTCTCGTCATGAACTGTATTTAAGTGTATATACAGACACAGCAAACTCTAAATTAGACGATTATAAAGCTAGACGAACATGGCTATATACACACGTCATATCGATCACTGTGACACATATATACAAACGTATATACACACATTCATTAGAAGAACATTTTATGCAAAGGATACATGCATTTAGACACGTGTGTGTATGTGTATATATATATATATATATATATATAGACCTCACAATACAACATTAACTTTGGTCAAAATCGCCAGTTCCTTCTTTCATCAAATTATTTTGATTATCACCATCGGTTAATTTTTAGACAACTTGAATTTGAATTCCTCGTGTAGATGTTCATAGCTACATATTCTTAGAACTCTGAGGTAAAATCCGTTTAAAATGCTTGATTTTACAATATTGTTGTGGTGCGAAAAAAGTCTTTGTTAGTGGTTTGCTGTAGACTTTATATATTAGTTTATTAGTGTTGTTTATGAGTTGAATATAAAGTAAAGACAGGGAAATGTTTTTTTTCGTTAATGCTGAGTTCTATCCTGATTAGTTTTTTTTAATGATGCCCTTATTTTAGATGATTTTAACAGGGAAATTAAAATATCATTTATATCTGAAAAAATCGTGCTTTTCTTTTGTCTGTATTTGAGATCTTCAGTTCCTATGGATTCTAAAAATAAGCTGGATAAAACTTCACTCAGGTGATTACGCATATGTAGGCCTAATTTCTGTTAATAATAGAAATTATCGAAAGAAAATTTTGTCATTTTAGTGCATAAATTTATAATGTTGATTGCATCGCTTATTGGGACGGAAAGCTATTGTTCAATTTGTTGAGATCTTTTTCAAATAAGTTTACGTATTTTTTTTGTAAGAATTTTAGTGTATAAGATTTCTATGTCCACAATGTTCATGGGTTTGTTAGCTGTGCCAAGGTTTGTTAATTTCGTTTGTATGTTTCCGGGGTTTTTTTTAAATGATCTGAAAAAATAAAAGAAAAAATATGAAAAATAAAGAAAGTTATGGATAGTTTTTAACCATCGGTTTCTTTTAAGACAACCTGAATTTGAATTCCTCGTGTAGATGTTCATAGCTACATATTCTTAGAACTCTGAGGTAAAATCCATTTAAAATGCTTGATTTTACAATATTGTTGTGGTGCGAAAAAAGTCTTTGTTATAGACTTTATATATTAGTTTATTAGTGTTGTTTATGAATTGAATATCAAGTAAAGAAAGGGAAATGTGTTTTTTTTCGTTAATGCTGAGTTCTATCCTGATTAGTTTTTTTAATGATGTCCTTATTTTAGATTTTGCTCTAAAGGATCTGAAAAAATAAAAGAAAAATATGAAAAATAAAGAAACTATATTTGTGGTGCAGGATTTTGATTTCCGGACTATATCCATGATTGTTGATGAAGTCATTAAAATATTTGAAGCCTATAATGTTCAATTTTAATGTACAGAGTGTCCAAAAGAAGCTGAAGCATTTAAAATTTAACTAACTTCCGCAATATTTAAGGTAATGCTTACTAATTTTCATTTGTAGGTAGATGAGCCTCTCCATGATATTTTGAGATATAGTAAGATTTCATAGTCTACTTATTCTAATTTTATTTACAGAACTAAATCTAGGGTATGTTTTTTCACAAGGTCTAATTTTAGTTATGAAAAATGATGTTTCTCAAATGTCCACCATTTTCATTTTCACACTCTTGTGCTCTCTGCAGGGCATTGTCCATTGTCATTGGCTGAAGCTCTTGCACCAATTGAATTTTATATAGAAATTTGCCCTCTTCATGAAGCATTCTGTGAAGAGATGATCGAGAGACCCCAATTTGACTTGATCTCTTTCTTACTGATGTGGATGAATCCTCGGCCATACTCTCTGTTAATCTCTGACGATTCTCATCACTTCTTGCCGTACGGGGTCTTCCAGATTTAGGGAGGTCGCATACAGACCCTTGCTCATGAAACCGAGCCACCATAGCTTTTATTGCATTGGGAGTAGGGGAATTTCTTGTGTTGAAGTTTCATCAAAATTCTCTTTGAGTTTCTGATATTGACTCATTCAACCGAAAATACGACTCTACGATAAATATCCGCTCCTCGGTGGTGTAATGACTGATGATGACCTTGGAAGGGTTACTGTAGATGATCTGAAAAAAGAAAAGAAAAATATAAAAAATTAAGAAAGTTACGAATTTTTTTTTTTTTTTTTTTTTAACCATCAGCTTCTTTTGGGACACCCTGGATATATTACGGTTATTTTAACATATTTTAGAGGAGGGGGAGATACTTCACTTAATGATGATGATGGGAAGGACACATAATACTTGGAAGGTTTGTACAACGTTCGTTACAAGATGATAAAACACATTTACCTGAAATTTTTGTGGAAAGAGGTGCGCAATCTCCAACCACCCACACCTCTCCTGAGTCGACGTTGTTAAATACCAGTGACAAGTATATGTACAAGACGACTGGAAACAAATGCCGAGATAAGCGGAGAGCACGTACAGCACCTAGAATCCCCAAATGGTCACCCATCTGGTATTAGCCAGGCTCAACATTGCTTAACTTCAGCGATCTGACAAGAACCGGTGTGTCAACGCGATTATGCCGTATATACATATATATACATGTACACATAAACACATACATTCATATACAAACAGATACACATATGCACATGCATAAACGTGTGCGCATATACATACATGTATGTTGTGTAGCAGGGATTTATATTTAAAGATGACGGGTTTCATATTACAGATGATAGTGATGATGATGATGAGGAGGAAAAGACATTTATATAAAGTGATTACACATGAATGGATAGTATTTATCTTCCACCAGACTATCCATTCATGTGTAATAAGATAGTGATGATGAGAAAAAACATTTATATAAAGTACATCATGACGACGACTATGACAATTCTTGGAGGTTCCATATTAATACGGACTGGGAGATATATGATGCAACAGTTCTTATATACACATAGAGAGGAGGAGATACTTCACTTATTATTATTATTATTATTATGATGATGATGATCACATAACTTAGAATGACTCTCTCTCCTCAACTGTCGACTCTCAACTCCCGACTGATCAACTGACTACCCTTGTAACTCCGAACCTACAGAATCCTATATTGGGAAAACTCCTTTGTTTATGACGTCAGAAATGTGTTTTTCAAACGTGACTAATTTTCACGTGGCTTTACATATGTTTGTCCAAACACACTTCTGGCAAACAAAAGAATCCTCAATTCTAATTATAACCTATTTTTAAACAATATAATTTAACTCGCATTGTGCATTCATTTAACAGATTTTTAATCTCTAGATTTCTAAAGAATAGACAATCGATTCTGTTTTCGATATAAACAATATTTAACTATTTCTAATAGAATTAACAATGGACTTAGTTTCTAACATTCCATTTTCCATTATCTTTAACACTTGCTTACAGGGTTCGATTCTAACCTTATCCACATATCATTTTCACTTATCTAGTATGTCTTCTTACTTACATAAGAGACAGCCCTAACATTAAAAAAAAACGTTTTTTACTTTCAATATTATTTGTTTTTACAGAGCAGTTTACAGAAACTATCTGAACTGATTTCTACACAAATAAGTTTTCATCGCATTATGTTCAAACCACTAAACTGTGGTTTTACCACACATGTAAAGTAAAACTATGGCCGCCAAAATTCTATAACAGCCTGAGGTTCTCCAGCTGGTATTGATTCAGAATCTCACTGCCCACCTCAAAACATTGATATAGTGTCTGAAACCCATAGGAAAGAAGTGTGGTGGTATGGCATCGTCTTTACTATTGACGAAAACCGTGGTTGTTGTTTGAAACTTTGTAAGCCTGACCCTCGGCAATGTGCAATGTAAAAACTGATATTAAAACCAAGTATTGAATAAATTGCCAAACTGAAAACATAAATTATTGCAAAATATATTCATGTGAATGATTTGTCGACTTAAGTGATATTTAGATCCAACATAAAATCCAGCTAACATAATCTAATATATAAATGGTTATATGTTTGTTTGTCTGTCTCCATATTTTCAAAGTTTATCTCTTCTAAAACTAAAAGTCACAGAGCAGCACTAAGGATTGGATTTTTTTATGGATCGTTTTTTTTTTTTTTTTTTTTTTTTTTTTTTTTTGATCGTTTTTTATGGGTCTTTAGCTAGTTTTTAAGGGGTCAAAAATGTGTCAAAATTGAAAAAATCGTTATACATTTTGTACATTCATCTTGGTTTATTTTTAATCAGTTCGTACACATGTCACATTGGTAAAGTGGTAACATCACCAGCTTTGAATGCTAGCTTTGCTTTCTGGTTTCAATTCTAGCTGATGACGGCCAAATACATTTTTTTTTACTTTAAAATCGCGACTATAATAATATATACGAAATCTGGACAAATTGAAATATCATATTTAAGCGTGTTTTATGACCGGACAAAGTCGACCCCCCCCCCTTTTCCCCCACTAGTCTTCTAGTCGTGCTGACATTGATATTAAAAGCCTACTTTTTCTATCGGTATTTATTTGCTTCCCCCACAAAAGCAAAATGTGATACAGTCATTTTTAAGGTGGAGGTTAACCAGCTCCCCAAAAGGGGCACTATGGAAGTAGGCATTTTCTATTCAAACATTATTAAAATGAACTTCTTTATATACCCTGTTATTGATATACGAAAGACTACATAAAGACTAACTAATTTGCATATTCATTAATCAATTATTGATGGATTACATTGACTAAGGACTATTTTCGCAACATGTTGTCAAGGGAGATAAAGCAGTCTTAAAAACTAAGAATTGATCGTATTGCCTCCCTTTACAACATCAATGTTCAAATTTAAACTTAGTAAATGTTTGCTATTAATTTTATTTTAGTTTCGCAGCTAGCCATCTGTTGTTCTGGAAGTTGATATTCTGGTTTTAGCGAAAGTTTTTCTCACTGGATAAGCGCCACAGGATCTAGTTCTCGTGGATATCGCGTCATGTTTCAAGATTAAACATCACGCGACTTAACTTTCTCGCACCTGTCAATTTCACTTTATAAACGTTAACTTAAGACACTTATCACTTCCTCTCTCCTCGTGGCTGAGATGGTTAGGTCACAGGGTTTTTTTCGCTTTCGTTTCCACCTTCGCGTCAAGGCTTCAGGGTTCAAGCCTACCTTCCTACTGAAACTTTTTTTTTCTTTTACACCTCCAAACACCTGGCCAACGTTTTTTTTTTTTTAAACAGGGTTGTTTTGATTTACAAACACACACACCTCTAAACACCTGGGCAACGCCGGTTACCCTCTGCTAGTCTATATAAAAGACAAAAGGGTAGTGCACACTTTTGTATGTCCAGCAAAGGCTTTTTTCGCCCGGGTTCTCAGGGGGTTTACTATTCTTCAGAACTTTTTATATGCTCCCTAGATTATAATATCTACGATTTGCGAACGATTGTCGTATCTACATTTATTTACATCGACTTTTATCAAATTTACGCTATTCCTTCCTCTCGCATGTCTGTTTGGCTTTTTCCGTATAAAACCGAAACTGAATGGAAAGCGAAGGTAGTTTCCTGACCTTTCATACCGGGACCTCCAGACAGTAATCAGCTTTGATCAATCTGGGGAAAACCCCTCATATCAGACAATTGCTATTCATTTGGATACTTCCTTTTGTGGGGAGCTGGTTTTCCCCAACATCGTGGGAAAGAAACAAACATTGGCCGAACTGGCCTCCAGCCAACTTTCGTTTCTGCAAATCAACTTTTTGATTGACATTGCTAAATTTCAACACTTTTCATTTCCTATGTCTCCCTAGCGTAGCGGCAAAATGTCTTTTTCTTTTACTTTCTTTTCCGTTTTCAGGTTTTTTTTTCTTTCTTTTACACCTACAAACACCCGAGCAACCCCCACTACTTTTTTATGAAGTGCAAGGTATGTCTTTATTTTATTTTATTTATTTTTAATGGAAATTGCTCCAGACGAACAATGGAGCCACTTGATATAAACAGCTAAAACTAATTGATATTACGTTTCTGAATTTTATTTTGAAATGAGGATTGGTTATTTGTATTATCTGGATTTTTCGGACTACTGTTCTCATCTTGAGTGTGATTTTCACAACGTTTTGGCCGATGTAACTTCGAACCTTCTTCAAGTGTATCTTGTCAAACTCTGGAATGTTTTAGTTTAACTTGGGAATCTGGACAGAATTTTGAACGGAACCCTTTATTTACGACACGGAAACAGCATGCTAGATAGAAGTCCTAAGAATTTCACAATTATATTTTTCACACTGAGAATCGAACCTTCACGAGAAAATCACTTTTACAATTGATTTTTTCCAAATACTTTAACCACTGCACCACGGGTCGTTGCAGACTCTCAGATTCCCAAGTTTGACAAAAACATTTCGAAGTTCGGCAAGATACACCTGAAGAAGGTTGGAAGTTACACTGACCGAAACGTTGTGAAAATGGCACTCAAGATGAGAACAGTAGTCCGAAAAATCCAAATAATACAACCTAAAACTAAGGTAAATAACTAGTCAATGATAAGTATTAGATCGACAAATTCCAATAAGGAAACAGCAATTCTTCCCCCTTTGTCAGAAACATTGCTCATGGAATGTGAGAACAAAATAAGGAAAGCAAGAGTTAAGTGGTTGTCAAAGATAAACACAAGGCCCACTTTCTACTCTTCATCATTGTCTTTGTTCCTTGCACTGACATGCACAATTAATTATTGCGGAGTTGAGCTTTATTGATAAACTCTGACATTCTGACAGAATTACGTCATTGATTACGTGTTTTTCTCTCGGATGTTATGTTGTAGTAGAATTTGAAATCTTTCGATTTTTTTTTTTTTTTTTTTACATGGGGGTCACCACTTATCAAGGCCCAGATTCCACTCGAGGATAAGGGTTAATGGGTATACATTAGTCATTGTGATTTTAGCGTAGTAAACATTAGTGGGAATTTTGTAACTTGAATTACTTGGGGGGGGACGGTTCAATAAGAACTTATTCACATTGGACGTGAAGACAAACAGATTGTAGTCAGTTGGAAAGCAGGCAAACGGAATAGAGTTTCACAGGGGAGCAGTTCTAAGAAAGAAGCCCTGTTAATGGAATTTACGTTTAGGTGTAGGCACAGATAAAGAGTATGGGAAATTGTTGATAGTGGTTCTGGCTAGATGAGTGTTTTTTGTGAAAGTCTGACGAGGGGAGCGGGACCGTAGGTTGAAGCTCAGATGAGCGCCTGCCATGAAAATAACGATAAAGCAGGGACAGGCTCGCTACGTCTCTTCTGTGGGAAAGAAGTTGCAGAGAAGAGAAAAATTTATTTCTGATCTTTTATACCGTCCTCCTGTTGATGGTTCATGATGATTTGGTTGGCATTGATTTCCCTGATATCTTTCTATTAAGAATTCTTTCTAGAAGGATATCGGGTAACACAGGAGGGACCACATTAAGGTTGCCAACTTCCGTAAAAGTGTTTTGATGGAATGACCTGGATTTGAACTTGGCACATCCAGGTTGTCAGCCTGCACCATTAACCACTGATCCACCATCATCTCCCTCCGGTTGATGCTGAAGAAGTCTGAAATCTTTTTTGTCTTTCCAGCATGGATTTCAAGGAGAATTCCATATGTCACCTCCACAAATACGGAGGTTCCAAATCAACTCAATTATTCTGGAAAAAAAAAAAAAAAGATAATGGTCAAATTATTTTCATGATTGACAAAAAAAAAATTTACAAAAAATAAAAGGCATAAAATTAGCATTTAAAAATTGCAGAAAAATATCGTCTGAATTATTTGGATTATTATGGCTGGCGGACATAGAGCATGCTACCCCCCCCCCCCCAATGAATTAAACGAAAAGGTTCTGTTTGAAATTCTGTGCAGATTCTCAAAAACAAAAATTAAATCTTCTGTTTTTGAAAGATTTAATCTTATTTTTTTTTTTTTTTTAATAGATACTTAGCATAAGGATTTCTTTCAACATTTTTATTTTTTTATTTTTCAATTTCTTTTTTTTTTTTTCTCGTAACCGCATCTTAGAATAACTTAGAATGTGCCACTTTACTTTATCATAAAAAATAATTTATAAAGACCCTGTGACCTAGTAGATAAAGTGCTAGGTAAAATTTTCTTGTAAGTTACACTTTCCTTGAGGTTGTAGATTCAGTTCTCAGTGTAGGCAACATTCAAAATACACTTACAAATTACTTATGACTTCTTCTACCAATAAATACTTCTACTTATAAATACAAAGGTTCTGTTCGAAATTCTGGGCAGATTCCCAAGTTTGAGAAAGTCATTTCAGAGTTCAACAAGATAGACCTGAAGAAAGTCCGAAATTAAATCGACCAAAACATGTGAATAACGCTCAAGATGAGAACCATAGTCTAAAGAATCCAAATAATATGAATGATCAATCCTCATCACAAAAATTCAGAAACAATAAATATTGTTATGACATGTTTACTAAATAAATTTTCCTAGTGTTTTGACAGATTGAAAGAAACTTCTTACATTCATTATTTTGGCTAGCATCAATTTTTCTATTTGGCCTTGACATTCCTTACATAACCATTGAGGTCTTTTTTTTTTATATAATGTTGGTATATATTTTTGAGATGAGAATTGCTAATTACTTTTTGGATTATTTAGATTGTTTGGACTATTGTTCTCACCTTGTTTTTTCCACAACGTTTCGGCCAATGTAACCTCCGACTGTCTTCAAGTGCATCCATACTGGATGTTATTGTTGAATGGTGAAAAATAGCGCCAAGTCTATTTCTTTCTTTTTTCTTTTTTTTTTTTTTTTAATTATTAAATATTTTGTTATCAAGTAAGATCTTTGACTTACTTGTAGTTTCATTAAATACTTTTGCAAGCAAAATCCGATCCCGCATTTTGCTAAATCCTACCCTCTGATGAGAAGGAAAGTATTTCTTCGAAACTCCGCGGATTAAGGACTATCCACTTATTTAGTGTTTCCTCTTCAAATTAAAAATGTTTTTAACTCATTTCAAAGTGTTTTTTAACATGTTTTATTAACTATTTGCTCTTATATATATATACTAGCAAAAGTACCCGTTGTTGACTGGGTTCAAAAACAGCCTACAGAAAATGGACTCTGATTTATGAAAGTATGATAGGTTATGAAAAGGAAAGGTTGTAAAGAGATAGCTTCGAATTTGGGGTATGAAAACAAAAAAAAAATATGATGAAAGTAAAAATAAAATAGATAAACCCCATAATTTATTATACCATACCTGTTCACACTGAAACACTTATCATAATATTCTGTGCATCTATATTAAAAAAACCTTGTTAAACTTTGTGACATATTTCCATTCTATGGAGGATAGGTGCGAACGAACACCCCATAATTTTATTATATCATATTTCTTCGAATTGAAACATAATTATCAAATTATATTTACGCAGATAGATATGAAAAGTCTTTATTAAAGTTTGTGCCTATTTCCATTCTATGGAGGACGGGCGCGAACGCAGACCCCACAATTTTATTATACCATCCCTATTTAAGTTAAAACATGGTTATAAAAGTATTATTATGTACATCTATATCAAAAACACTTGTAAACGTTTTTTTTTTTTTTTTAAATTTTTTATTTCCATACTTTGTGGACCAGGCGCGTACACAGACCCCACAATTTTAATGAACCACTGTTCTGCCAGATCAAACATACCCATTCCTGTGTCCCGATACATCTTCTATCATATGTGATCAGTTTTCTATAATAGTCAACCATATAAGAGCCTATTCGTGACCAGACACACACACACACACACACACACACACACACACACACACACACACACACACACACACACACACACACACACACACACATTCAGCTTTGTATGTATAAATATATATATATAATGTGTGTGTGTGTGTGTGTGTGTAGTTTTAAGCAAAAACAACGATGCGATGCTTGCTTAATTTTCATGTCGAAAATAGTAATATATTAAAAAAATTACGAAAATTCATCGGTAAAATCCATTGAAAGCGGTCGGTGGTTCTATGAGAAAATAAAGCTGTGTACGCATTATAAATGTTTCTTTTCTGTGTCTTATGTTATACATTAGTACATTAGGGGTCATTTCGAGTTAAAAGTTTATTTACTGCACTCATCTGGGCTAGAGAAATCATGATTTAAATGTGTATATGTCTCGTCTAAATAACTAACGATAATTCTCTGATATGGCCGACCAGACGGGTGATCAAAAAGTCAGATCGAGCGTACCGGAAAACGAAATGAGATCAAATGAGGTCTCATTTCGTTAGTCTCATTTCGTTTTGCGGTACGGCGTACCGCGTACTTTTGATCAACCGTCTGGTCGACCATATCAGAGAATTATCGTTAGTTATTTAGACGAGACATACACATTTAAATTATGATTTCTCTAGTCCAGATGAGTGCAGTAAATAAACTTTTAACTCGAACGTAAGACACAGAAAAGAAACATTTATAATGCGTACACAGCTTTATTTTCTCATAGAACCACCGACCGCTTTCAATGGATTTTACCAATTCATCATAGTTAAAAGTAATTTTTACAGAACATTGGGGAAAATTGAATTTTCCCTAAATGTGAACACCCTGAAGATTGCGAATACAGAGGATGTCCCTTTTCGCCACTGTAATGGCTGACGTTTTGAGCCGATAGCGATAGACGTTTTTTTTTTCGTTTTTTTGTTTACTAACGACACAATAGCAGTTTTTTTACTCAATAAATTTTCGTAATTTTTGGATATATTACTATTTTCGACACGAAAATTAAGTAAGTTCTATTATTTTTCCTTAAAATCACATATTTAAAAAAAAAAAAATCGATCTGTCAACTCTAAGTTAACAAGCAACATCTTTTTTTATTTATTTATTTATTTTTAAACACTTTTTCATTTTGTTGTCTACAGTAAAAAATATCCGAAAAGCCGATTTCTTTTTTGTTATCTCGTCTGATAAACAAGTTTCTATCGATATTAGACCGGCCATTTTTCTTTTTTAAACATTCTTTTAATTGGTGACCCTCAGAAGATAATCTCCAGAGGTCAAATAAAAATTACCTTTACAAAAAAAAAAAAAAAAAAGTAAACATTAAAACAAATATGGCGCTTGGTAGCGTGAATAACAGCGATAATTTATAATTGTCTGTTGGGAGTGATTGTTCGTTTGGTCCTCTGGTTCGTGTCGACATACTTTTATAATTGAAATGTTCAAATCGTTGCACAAATTGTTTGGCATTTGTGAGAAAAGTGCAGGAAACTTGTTGGAAAAATATTATTCTAGGCCAAAAAGACAAAGAGAGGAGGGGGGAAAAATAAATATGGAAGATGGCAAGCACAAAATTGGCAGATAAGGGAGACAACTCAAATTCTGACAACTTGAGACATCTATATATATATATATATATATATATATATATATATATATCTATATAATACTAAAAGTCTATGGATCTTGTATGTTTGCAATCAGATTTCCGGTTTTCAACATCCGGTTGCGCATGCGTAAATAGCAACGTCTTCAATCCGTTATTCCAATTCCGGAATTTTTATATCGCTTTTAATACAAACAATTTCATTTAATTTGATCAAATAGTTTTTTGTTTTTTTTTAACGGCTAAAAACATTCAACTTCGTAAAGTCTGTCGCAGTTTCAAAAAAACTTCTCCCTTTTAAAAAAACAAAAGTAAACAAACAAGAAAAACAACACTCATTATTAATAGAAACAGCGGCGGTGAAAGAAAACACCTCTCACTTTCCCTCTAATAGATTTCAACACTCCTACTCCCTCTGTTTTCGTTACGTACGCGAGAAATCTTTAATTCATGTCATTATAAATAAATAATTTTATAAAATCAACCGTAGTTTTTTTTTTTTTTTTTAACGGCTAAAAACATTCAACTTCGTAAAGTCTGTCGCAGTTTCAAAAAAACTTCTCCCTTTTAAAAAACAACACTCATTATTAATAGAAACAGCGGCGGTGAAAGAAAACACCTCTCACTTTCACTCTCATAGATTTCAACACTCCTACTCCCTCTGTTTTCGTTACGTACGCGAGAAATAGTTACGTGTATGTGTGAGAGAGAGAAAAAGGGAGCGATGTAAAACTGGATAGTTAAGCGAAAGGAAAACATAAAAGTTTTTTTAAAACACTCAAATTGTACAAAAAAATGTAAATAGAAAAGTATTGTCTTAGTTTTAGTGACCTTATTATTAGCATATGAATACAATATTTATTTTCTGTACAATAAGTGCTTAAGCACCCGTGCTTTTCGGCGATACATATTCAATAAAATAAATTGATTAATATAATTAATCTGGATATAAGAGAGTTAGAACCTGATAAGAAGTCTCAATTAAGCAAAAGGATAACAAAAGTTTTCTTTAAAAAAAATTAATTGTACAAAAAATGTAAATAGAAAAGAATTGTCTTAATTTTATTGACTTTATTATTAACATACAAATTAAATATTTTACACAATGGGTACTGAATGTTTGCTTAAATTAAATGAAAAAAGTTACATTTTATTTTCATTTTCTATTTAAAAAGCCATTATTAACATGTGGAGAGTGTTTTTTTTTATTATTCTGTACTTTCAACTAACAATTTCATTTAAAAGATGATATATCAAAATTTGAATTTAACTATAATAAGGATTATGATACCTGTTCAGTGCATATTTACCTATAAGTATGACCAACCACTTATAATTCAGTAACTGTAATTTAAAAAAAAATAACAATTATAATAAACAGAACGACTCATAGAAATCTATCTATATTCTTTTTTCATTTTAATATACTTTCATAGAAATGCTTCTGTTATGTAAAAAAAAACTATTTTCTTTATGCCACAAGTGTCACGCTCATACATGAATTCCATAGCTAATATAACGTACTGACCCAACGGGTCACGGGTGGTCTAGTATATATATATATATATGTATGTATGTCTTAGAAGCTTCTTTAAAACTATTAAAAAACATGTCCTCCGTTGGAACATTATTTTATCCGTAAGTCAATTAATTTCCCATATCGCTGAATAGTGTAGGGGACTAGGATATATAAATACCCCAATCCCGTTACAAAAGAATAATGAAACGAATGGGAATTGAAGGAAACAAAGACTCAATTAATGGATAAGATAAATGTCGTTTATTTGTTGTTGAAAGAAATGAACGTTTTAGTTATAACATGTCCGCGCGTATGTAACCCATGTTCGTTACAGGACTGGTGTTGTAGCAAGAATAGGAAATGTGTTTTCATCTCAAGTTCGGGTCACTACTGTTTGTTCGTGCGTGGGAAGAGAAATAAATGTTGTAGGAAAATTGAGAATCCAGCGTGTAGGCAAGGAAGAGGATATTAGAGTTGTCATCAGTTAGTAGTCAGCGACGCGAAGGTGTTCTTAGTGACCAGTAGTAGATGTAGAGAGAAAGAGTGAGAATGTATACATACAGTCTTTAGCTCGTGCCCCATACATAGTAGGAAGTGGGCGTGAGGTACGCGTGCGCGCACGCCAAAACGGCGGCAGCTTGTTAGCCCAACCTCTCTCATTGAGAGTTGGTCCTAAAGAGAGTTAGAAACAGCTTATCGCCTTGTTTTTATAATCGTTTCCAGAGTGTATTTTGCGCATGTGTATTTCCCTAGAAAGTGGAAGTGACGTCGTCCATGTGCTGTGTTCGTGTTCGCGTGTGTGAGTACATGTGTATACGTAAGTGTGTGTGTATATATACGTGAATGTGAGTGTATGTACGCAAACGTGAATAAGTGTACATGTGTGGACGTGGGCGTGTGTGTTTGTGTGTGCGTATGCACACTTGACAGCTTTAAATATGAATGTGTGTTTTGTGTGAGACTTGAAAAAGGCTCGTACAATAGTTTTACTTACATGAACAAGCAATCGTGCCACTGTTTTCAAAGGGATCATCAGTTGTTTTGTTTACCATGAAACACTGTTTCGAGGATTTAAAAACAAAACAAAGTATATTAAATCATGGCTCCCCAGCAGTTTTGATCAAACCCCACCTCCCTCAAAATACACACTATATATATATATATATATATACACTTTAAATTTGTCTTTACATAAGCAGTTTACTGCCTATGTAAAGACAAATTTAAAGGGTAACTTGCTCTACCCAAGTATTGAGCACTCTCATATTAATCTCATTATATTTAACTGGTTACCTTACCTTTAAACAAACCAATGAAGTATAACGAGGTTAATACAAGTGTGCTCAATACCGAAGTAGAACAGAGTATACTCTTTATTTGTTTTTACATAAGCAGTAATATGTTGCTACACAGTCATAAGTATGTTTTGGGCAGCTAGTTACCAGTAACTAGAGATCTCTTCAGGTGATAAAGCTTATACAAAAGAAAGTTTGCAATGAAAATATCAGGTCTTCCTTGTCACAAGGAGTTAATATCAGAAGGTTCGGTCAAATGTTGTGAAAAATAAGATTTGGTTGTATGTAAAGAAAACAGAATAGGGTGCGATTTGAGTCTTTTTTTACATATAGGAATGAATGGGAAAGGTGGGGTGGGTGGTTAAAGATTGAGATAGAGGGAATGGAAGATTAGAAAGTAAGGTATTTGATAGCCATGATGATGGCTGCCTTGAATCTTAAACATACTAGGAAATGTGGAGTTGACATATCTATGCTAAAAGGGGTTTCAGATTTAATCTGGGTTATTCAATTATAAAAATGTTTGTTTTTTTTATTTAAGTAGAAGTTTTATGTGGTTATTTATTATTTAACTAGAAGTTTTATGTGGTTATTTATTATTTTATGTGGTTATTTATTATTTAACTAGAAGTTTTATGTGGTCAGAAAATGTATGAATTACTTTACCCATCCCACTACCATCATCCCTAGAACATCAGTTAAGAGATAAGGAAGAAAAGGAAAAGACGCAAGGGAGAAAAGAATAAAGAAAGAGAAGGATGAAAAGGGAAACCCATAAATAATTTATTGGTGGTGATTCTAAGGCATGTTTTTCTCCTTCATATTCGTCTCCATCCCCATCCACTCACCCCACCTTAACTCCCAGCTCTCATCATAGCTTTTTTACTTATTTACTACCGGAAGCTTTGAAAGTTGTATGGCAATAATAATAATAATTATAAAATCTCAAAATGTATATAATTAATTTATCTCCATGCTTAGATATAATCATCTACTCTAATTATGATAATAATTAAAAATAGAAGGTAATGGAGAATAACCATGTTGGTGACTGTAATATTTATGGTAATGATAATTGATAATAATAATTATATTCATTAATAATGGTCACAATAGTGGGAAGAAATTGTTTAAAATAAAATTCCAAAATCAAAATGTAAAGACTAATGGATTTAAAAAATAGAAGATAAGGTCCTAAGAAGAATAGAGAAGGTGCTAGGTAGCATGGGGAAGATGCGGAGTCTAGCGTAAGAATTGTGGAATTGAACTTTCTCTTTTGCTTTTATATGTATATATATACACACACTAGCAGGCCGCCTGGTGTTGCCCGGTCATAAGTTAAGCTTAAATATGATATTTCGATTCATACAAATTACGCATTTATTATTATAGGGGCAATTCTCTATTTATTATTACATTGAACCTAATATATAGTAAAAATAAATGTATATGACTTAGTCGTCATTAGCTAGAATTGAAACCAAAACTTACAACTCGCCACCATCATTCCTAAGCCTCTAGAGCACACACACACACACACACACACACACACACACACACACACACACACACACACACACACACACACACATATTTAAAAATTCATCTGCCACCTTTTAAAAAAAAAAAAAAAAATGGAATCACCCAATCCTGAAAGACAAGATGCAAGCAAGCAAGGTCCACACAGTTTTATATTATATAGATTAGTGATGGGATGACTCAATATTTTCACGATTCTGATACAATTACCGATTCTGTTTTTAATTCCTGATTCTGATTCTTTTGCAATTTTTATTTCTGTTTTTTTTTTTTTTTTTTTTTTCTTGGAGTGGGGAGTCATATTACCACAAAAATAAAAATAAACCATCTAACATGTATATATATTGTTGCAAAAATAAAAATACACTTGTGGGGATGATGTATAGATTTTTAATTTTACATTCATTAATACTAGTGGGGGTACTCGGTGTTGCCTGAATGTTTGTAAGTGTGTGTTGAGCAGCAAAAAAAAAAAAAAAAGAAGTGGTAGAAGGCAGGCTTGAACCTGAGATGCAAAGGCGGAAAAGAATGTGAAGGAAAACCTGACGTCTTACTGCTACTCCATGATGCGATCGGAAGTGTAAAGCGTTCAAAATTAACGTAGTCAATCAAAAAGATGACTTGCAGAAATGGCGTTGCTTTTAAACTTCCCACGAAAGTCGTTTTTTATGTAGAGGAGGGGGGGGCAGCTAGGCCAAAAAAGGGGGAGCACTCTGGCAGTATTTATAAGAAAAGGACTAACAAACATTCAAAACGAGGGAATTTTTAAAAACTTAATCAAAAAAAAAAAGATAGAGATGATGTCCGTTTGCGAATCTGAGATATTACAATCTAGGAAGTATAAGAAAACTTCTTCTGGAATCTAACGGATGAGAGAAGCCTTTCGTGGACACAAACGTGCGCGCATATTTTGTCTTTTATATACATAGATGATCCAGATAAAAATAAGTTTTAAACAAAAACAAATAAATAGAAGCAATTAAAAAAAATTTTTTTTGGCATCAGAATATACACATAAATTTTTTTGGCATCAGAACATAGACATAAATTTTTCTGATATGGATAAGTCCAAAAGTTTGGATTCCTGATTCTGATTAATCGTCCCAGATTATGTAGTTTTTTTTTATTTGAGAGTCACCACTTATCAAGGCCTGAAGGCCACTCAAGAATAAGGGTTAATGAATGTAAGGTGGTCGTTTCGTAATCGTTAATGGTATAAAATTGGGTAGAATTTGATTATTTATGGGGACGGCTGAAGAAGAACTTAGTTACATTGGATTTGAAGGCTACCATGTTGTATTCAGCCAGGAAGCAGGCCAGCAGAACAGTGTTCCACAGGTAGGCAGCTTTGGGAAAGAAGCTTTGTTCACAGAATCTGCATTTAGATTTAGGTACAGTTAGAGAGTTGGGGAAATCATATATAGTGGTTGTAGCTAGTCGAGTGTTTTTTTCACCTACTAGGTTTCAAAGCCGGTTTCAAACTCTATCATGGCTGGTTAAGGCGCACCAAGTGGCTCCTGCCAACTACTCCATTTTAGGATGTACTTGGCTTTTATACAGATAGAGGAGTGAATCAGCAGTGAAATGCTTACTGGAGTGGTAGAGTGATCTAACCATTGTTCCAACAATGTTGGCAACAGATTTGATGTATGTGTTCCATTTCAGATCAAAAGTGAAGGCCAGTATCAGAAACTTGTCAAAACATGGAGCTTTCCCAAGATGAAAGTCATTCATTTAAGTTGGAGTACGATGGAGGTCAGAGCAATTATGATAAAAAGAGAGAAGCCTGGTTTAGTTTCCTAGATGTTAATTCAATGGAACTCCAGTGTTTATAAAATAATATTCAAGAACAAGTAGTGCACACGTTCTTTTTCCAAACAATTTGTTTTTTTTTTGTTCAAACATATAAAACAAATAATGAAAATAAATTTAGTTTGTACATACCGTATATACTTGTGTATAAATCGATCTTGTGTATAAGTCTATGTACATTTTAAGACCAAAAATTTGTGTCATTTTTTATTTTTTTTAATTTTTTTATTTTTACATGGTGGTCACCACTTATCAAGGCCCGGAAGCCACTCAGGGATAAGGGTTATTGCAAGTACAGTACGTTGGTGTGGATATTTAATGAAGTGTTTACTTAAGAGGGCGGTTCATTAGAAATTTGTTAACGTTGGACTTGAAGACATCCAAGTTGTAGTCAGGTGGGAAGCAGGCAGACGGAACAGAGTTCCACAGGCGTGCAGTTCTAAGAAAGAAGCTTTGTTCATGGAATCCACATTTTGATTTAGGCACAGATAAAGAGTGGGGGAAATTTTTCACAGTGGATTCAGCTAGACGGGTTTTTAGGTATTACCTGTGTATATGTTGACTGTAGATTCTAGACAAGTTAAATAGTCCGTCTGATGGCTTTTTTTTTTTTTTTTTGCACAGATAATTTCCTTTTTGGTGTTTTTCTTTTTTTTTTTTTTGTAAGACATATTCTAAATTGTTCCTCAGCATCCGCAAGCGATAATATGTGCGTTTACACAAGTGTGGTCTATTCGATTTTCATATACAGGACCAACCCACTGCACACTTACATGTAAAGAACGCAAATGTTGCTAATCAGATATTCTAATCATTGACATGCTGTAGATTTCAGACGCAGTTAATGTTTTTAAACATAATTTATTTCACGTACGATAATAACGTAAACACATACATTGCCCGAGCCGTAATATACTGCAATAATGTGAACGCATGCGTTAAATGCCATTAAATAGTTGTCATTAAATTGTTAAAACTTGTTGAACCAAGGGGAGAACGACATATCCTTAACATTACATTACCTACTAAATAAAACGTCATATCATCACTGAATACATCATATTGAACTTAGGCCTATAGCCACATCTAGAGAGTGAACATTGCAAGAGCTATTCCAATTACTATTAAACCTCCGACTGTAAAAGTCCCTCAATGGGGGTCCTGGATATGACCTTAAACTATATCCAGTGGTGAGGCCCCAGCTTGTGGGCTTTGGGGAGTGTGAAGCCACCCTTTAATTACCATTGCTCCCAGGTCCACTCTGACCCGGAGTGGTAGTACCTGTTAGGGTCCCAACTATGGGTTGAATAGAAACTGACGTGAAAACAACAAATATACTCTATTAAAAAAAATTTTCTTCCAAATCTTTGGATTCGGCATTAAATAACCCGAAAAGGGTTGATATGCCTTAAAACAAAAACAACCAACCAACCAAGCAACCCACTGAAAAACTGTGCATGTGTTTACATGCTAGCAAACACACTGCAGTGGAGTTCAGAAGGAGTGCAATTAATTAATAGAATTACCGGTATATACCGAGTGCACAAACAAAATGGCGTTTTCTATGTTATGATCGAGTGCTGAGCCACTCTTTAACAATATTTCCAAAAACATTTCCTATGTATAAGTGGACCCCCCCCCCAAATAACCTTAAAATCATCTCCCAGAAATTTGTCTTATACACAAGTATATACGGTATGTTAAGTGGATGTGCATTCATATATTGATGTGAATTGTTCTTAAACAATTGATTGGAGTATTAGATTCCAACAGACCTAAAGCCGTGCTTTAGAGAATAAGTAATAAATTTATATAAAGTTTTTTTTACTACAACAATGAGATACATGTCATTATTAGATGATAAAAAAGCAATTAGATAGAATTTTATGCATGGAAAAGAAATTGAATATTTTACCAAAATAGCATTGGATTTCTACCCTCCCATCCCCCTCATTTTATTTCCTGAAAATCACAGAAAAAATTTGGAAAAAAGAAATTTGTACATTCACATTTGAAACCAGTTGAGACTAGTGACTTGACGACACTGGATTTAGAAAGAAATTGGTGTAATGAATATCAGTACTTCCGGGTCATTCCTTCTGACATGATTATGATCGGCTGGTTAAGCCATAAATACAACAGCCAAGACCACTCAGCTGCTTCAAATGAATATATCCTTTTTTTGCGGAACATATCAGAAATCACAGCACAACTGGACTCATGAAAAAGAATTTCAAAAACTGCTTGGCAAATATATCCGGTGAACAAAGTGCAAGAGAGATTCAAACAATTCCTGTTAAAGGGACGGTCAGAATCTTAAAAGATCTCTCAGTTGGAATATATAAGATAGCGTGTGAATGTTTGGCATCCTGTAGGATGCCTCATCTCCAGCTTGAACAAACTGAGAAAAAATTGAAAAAAAAGGGGAAAATTATTGACTACATATGTATGCACATATGTAGCCAACAATGCTTGTATAAATAAAGATTACATAATACTAACAAAAATATACCTGTGCTTCACACGGGACTTTGCTGTACACTCAGGTACCCGCTTGCAGTAAGTGGATGTTGTAAGAGCCACACCAAATATGAATTTTACCTTGACCTTGAAAACGGTGTGTATCATCCCTAGGTCAGAGACCATTATTATGTCAAGTTTGGTCATGATAGGTCCAGTGGTGTGGTCTGTAGCTATGTAACTATGACCTTGACCGTTACTTTGGAAAATGGTGTGCACCATATCTAGGTAAGAGACCCTCATCATGCCAGGTTTGGTCATGATCGGTCCAGTGATGTGAGCTGTAGGAAAGTTGTATACACAAACACACACACACATGAACGCTAGTACTTTACATATATAGATGTTTTTTTTTTTGTTTTTTTTTTAAATTTTCTTCTTTTGGAGATTGTAACGCTTGGTATGGGGCAGCCAAACCAGCTGCCAACATTGCCCTGCTTTTTATTGAAACCAACTGAGCTCTTTTTAGTATCCTCGTTGTTCTCTTAAGTGCAATTGTCTGGGATTTCCTTTGAAAGGGGAAGTGACGTTGCCCATGTGTGCGTACGTGTGCGCGTATGTGAGTACATGTGTGTACGTTAGCATGTGTGTGTATACACGTGAATGTGAGTGTATATACGCGAACGTGAATATATGTACGTGTGTGTATGTGCGCGTATGTATATGACAAGAAATATGGCTTGAGATGTGAACGAACGACGCTTGTTTTTGTGTGAGACTAGAAAAGGCTCGCGCACTTGGTTCACCAGGAATATAAGTTAGATAGGATTTCAAGTTCTTCATAAGCCCTGTGGCACCTGTGTGTGCGTGTGTGAGTAAAAGGGTATATGCCAATAAAATAAACGATGCATGTAAAGGCCAAGTCAGTTGATTAGTCGAGACACAAGTTTAAATACTTTGTTGTTTGTCAACCTCCACCAAATCCATTGGTTGGCGCCATAGTATTAGGCTCTAGGCAAATCCAACAACTTTCATGCTGTTCTATTCGTCCAATACACTTTGAAAAGCCAATTGTTTCCATAAGATTACGCCAGATTATTTAGATGACTTAACAATGTCAATTGATAACGCTCCCATCCCATTTTCATGACAAAGATTCAAGCACTCCATGCAACTACGGAAACCACAATTGTTTATTCCTTGTCCTGTTTATGGTGTATCGATTCAAACTTAAAGGTTTTTTTTTATTTCACAAGCTGTACCTACTTGGCGTTGTCCGAGATGCGGTGAAGTCATTTTAGTTTTCACAGTTTTATTATTTATTTTTATTTTTTTGTTGGTGTTTTTTTTTTTTTTTTTGGTATAAGTAGTAAATAAATACTTTTCAAGAAGAAAACTCTAAACTTGATACTAATTTTTAAGGGAGACAACTCTTAACTTAAATTATGAATCATAGCTCTTGTTTATCTTTTTCAATGTTTTCCTAAAATTAATAATTTGTATCATTTGGATTATTCGGACTACTGTTCTCATCTTCAGTATTATAGTATTATTTTCACAACGTTTATATCGATGTAACCTTTGACTAGGTTTTTCAAAGTCAATTCCTTAACTAAGACAATTTTTTTTTAGGCAGACGCCCTTCATGATGCCAACTAAGTGAGATGATGAGGACGAATATTTTTATCCAGAGATAATCTCTAAATATTATGTTTTGGCCGATGTAACTTCCGACCTTCTTCAGGTGTATCTTGTTGAACTCGGAAATCTTTTTGTCAAACTCAAGAATCCATACATAATTTTGAATGGAACATTAAATTTAATCATTCGAGGCATGGCATTGATCAGTTGATGAATATCATCTTGAGAAATTTCTTTCCATGTCTGACGTAATAATACTAAAAGTTCAGGCTTACAAAATGACTTCCTTTTCTTTTTGTGAGGGTTCCTATCTAATTTGCCCTACAGGTTTTCAATTGGGTTCATGCCCGAGGACTGACTTGACCATGGAAGTTTATTAATCCTATTTTGGCTCGACCAATGTTGTGTCGCCCTAGCAGAGTGACAAGGAGCTCTATCTTCCATAAAGAGGGAGTTAACTTGGTTCATTTTTACTATTTGAGAATATTGGTCCTTCATGGGGGTAGCTTGCTTTCATTCCATTAGCTATGATTGGGTAGAAGTCTTAAGCTTTTCGCAATTGTGATCTTAGTATCGCCTGCAGCGAGGATTGAAACTTCAATCTCCAGAAGAGTATCACTTACAACTGAATTTTACCCAGAACTTTATTCTTGCAGACTTAAGGAAGGAAAGGGAAAAATATTATTGGAATATCTGAATAAGACTACTGTTCTCATTTTGGATTCTATTCTTACAAACTTTTGGATGATGTAACCTCTGGTCTCTTTAGGAACATCTCATTAAATTGTAGGGAATCTGCATGTCGAACCCAAAAATCTGTATGGCATTTTGAGCAGAACATTTTTTTTTATTTTACGAGAGTAGCTTGTTCTTACACGGCACAATCATGTTGAATCACCAAAGTTAAGCAATGATGAGCCTGGCCAGTACCAGATGGATGACCATTTGGGACAGCTAGACACTGTATGTACTACGCTGAGTTATAAAAAAATTCCAGGTTTGTATCTGGAGGCACTGGGAGAGATGCCCCCTAGTCTTAGTTAAGACCTGCATCTTGGAGAAGGTAACCCTGATGTCGTCGGCATGGAGGAGGATGAATCTTTAGCAGATCAACGATTCTATGGTATTAAGAGTTACGTTATTCAACTGCAGCTATATGGATGATCTAAGGACAACAAATAGGTGAAAACATGCCACTGAGCTGGGAAAGGTAATGGCAACCCACCCCATGTATTCTGCCAAGTTTAAAATGTCTTCAGAGGAATCGGACTAACAATGGACCGGAACCTATGCAGAACACTAACCATGATTTCATTTACGGCATGAACATGCCATGATACAAGAAGAAGAAGCTTGTTCTTGTTCTGTGAGCTACGACCGAGTAGAACTTCTAAATAATATGCCATTGTTTTCTGAGTATCGCTTGCACTGAAGATTGGACCATCAACCCATGGAAGACTATTCCTAAGAACTGATTATTACTTTGCATTTTTTACGTTTTAGGTTGTAGATTACATCAACTGAAACGTTGTGGGAATAGCATCCAAGATGAGAACAGTAGTCCAAATAATACAAATTAGGGCTAAGATCAGAGTGTAGTGTCTGTTCTGATGCTACACTTCAGTTAATTTGTCCTTAGTTAATGCAGGGGAAACCCTTTTATACTAAGGCAATTTTTATTTTTGCCTACTTCCAGAGTACCCCTTTTTGGGGAGCTGGTTCCCCCACCCTATAAAAACGGCTTTGTGTCACATTTTGCTCTGAGAAGGAGTTAACTTGGTTCATTTTACTTAGTATTGCCTGCAGCGAGGATTGAAACTTCAATCTCCAGAAGAGTGTCACTTACAAGTGAATTTTACCCAGAACTTTATTCTTGCAGTAGTTCACCCTCCACCACCGAAATATCAACATAATTTCAATGGACTTTATTGATGATACGCCCATCGATTTCAACTTATGAACTCCGCCACAACAAGTTACACAGATAATTTTTTTATAGTGGTGAAGGCTTTGTGCAGAACCAACCACACTTTTTGGTAAAACTGCTAATATCAGTCGGTGCAATGGCTGCCACAAGATGAAGAAGACAGTAGACCATCAGGGATATAAAAATTTTCTGGTTGTTATCTGGGGCACATTTAAATCACAGCTACTGAGATATAGATGTCTCTTGGTGGTCGTGGTTAATCCGCTTGAAGAGATGAACCCAGAGTCTTCGTTAAGACATGGCTCTAGGAGAAGGAATACGGACTCTATTAAGTTTAATATATACTGAAATCTTAATGTTTTTATAATCAACGACAGCAGTCAAAGAGTGCTATATTCGTTTCTATAGGAAAAGCTTTAAGCTCCTATAGACAAAACGCACATTTTGGCATGACCTTTTTTGTCTCTGAATGTTTGATTGTATTTTTTTTCATCCCCCTCCTGGTATCCAAAGTTAAGTTCTAAAGATGTTTCTTTTGACTCAGATATTTATTAAAAGATTCCAGCCTCCAAGATCCCCCTCCATCGGCTCTCCTCTCCTCCATCCCCATCTTTCTTATAAGTGATTTACAAAGTTTATAGAAAAGAAAGAGAGGACGAAGAATCAGAATAAGTTTAACAGTTAAGAGGTAAAAACTAACTCCAGTACATTAGAACATTAAAAAAAAAAAAAATGTAATCTAATATATAAAAGGTTGTCTGTCTGTCTGTCTCCATATTTTCAAAGTCTATCTCCTCCGAAACTAAAAGTCACAGAGCAGCGCTAGGGGCCTCAAATGATTGGATTTTTTTACAGACCATTTTTTTATAGGTCTTTAGCTGTTAAAATAGTTTTTTTAAGGGGTCCAAAATGGGTCAAAATTGAAAAACTTCATTAAAGATTTTGTACATTCAGCTTAGTTTATTTTTAATTTTTAATCAGTTCATATGCGCATCACATTGGCACAGTACACCAGCTTTGAATGCTACAATTTAGGTTTCGATTCTGGCTGATGGCATCAAAATACTATTTTTTTTATTTTTGAAATCATGGCTCTAAGATAATATTTACGAAATCTGGACAAATTAAAATATCATTTTTAAGTGTATTTTATGCCCAGGCAAAGCCCCCCCCCTGCTAGTCCTATATATAAAACTGATTATGTCTATCTGTCTGTCTGTCTGTCTGTCTCCAGTTTTTTTAAACTGCATTTCCTCTAGATGCGAGGTTGCAGAGTGGCTCAAGGTGGGTCAAATGATTGCAGTTTTTGTGGACCAATTTTTTATGGGCCCGGTAAAAATAGCAGCTAAGGGGTCAAAATTGAAAGAAATAAGACCATGGCAGGCGTAAGTCGACTTAAGTTTCCCTTGTATGCTTGTGCAAATATAAATACATTTATATGTTAAAGTTGGTTCACTTTTAGCTATTTCTTATCAACTTGAGGATAGCTTAAACGGTAATGACTAATGCTGGAGTTCTATATGCTTTGATTTCGGTTTCTATTCTAGCTGGTGGCACTATTTTTTTTTTAAAAACTTTTGAAATCACTATTGGGTACAATATAATAATCAATAGAGAATTGGCTCTATAATAATAAATACGAAATATGCTTAAATTAAAATATAATATTTTAGTGTATTTTTTACCTGAAACATCAGCCGCCCTACTAGTCAATTATATAAATGCAGTTGTTTGTGTGTATGTTTATATGGCCGGCTAAAAGTAAAAAAACTACAAAACAAAGACCCAAATGAACAATATCTAAAATTTATAAAAAAAAATTATCCATTCTCTAATGGTCAACTAGGCCAGGTTTTATCGATGGGAAGCAATTTTTTGTAGTGTTATTATTTGAAACTAGCGAGGAGTGGAGGGCGCCTGGCCTTGCAGGATCATAAAATATCCTTAAATATATCTTAATTTATGCAGATTTCGTATTTATTACTACAATGCCAATTCTCTATTAATTATCATATTGTATCTAATATATAGTACTAATTTAAAAAAAAAAAAAAATGACTTGGGTACCATCAGCTAGAATCAAAATCAAAACATTTAGTGCTCCAACCATGTTCCCTACTGATGTAGATATCGAGAAATAGGTATATTTAATATTAAACCACTTGGAGAAATGAACTGAATCTAGGCATGTGCAGAAAGTAATAGAAATATGTTGGCAAATTGAAATGAACATTTTTGCATTTCAAATTCCCGATATATGTCTGTGCGCATTATTCATCCATCCAAACAAAGATTTTACTCGTTATAAACCATCCTTGGTGTATAATTACTATTTCTTGTTAATTTCAGTGTTATGTGACCAGAAGTTTAAGATTAAGTATTTACACAAAGACAGACATACACACACATCTACTGCTTTATTTATATAGAAGAAACTGTTGACTAATTTTGTGAGGAATCCATTATATAAAGGAAGGTTGTCTGTATGTGTGTTTGTGTGTGTGTGTTTACATGTGTGTTTACGTATGTGTTTGCATGTGTGTTTACGTTTGTGTGTGTGTGTGTGTGTTTTCCTGTATGCTTGTGTTTGTGTGTTTGTATTTGCTTGTGTGTGTTTTTGTGTGCATGAAGCTAGAGAGGAATGGGCTGGCCAAAAGAGGAAGAGGGCGTTGGAAAGAGAGAAAGAGGTGGGGAAAGCAAGAAGATGGAAAGGGAGAAAGTCGGAGAAAGGTAGGGTGATAGAAGTTTTAGCAGAAACGTTAAATTTTTGCCCCGGGCAACGCCAGCTATCCCTGTTGATTAAATTAAAAAAAAAAAAAAAAAGGGTTCAGCTTCTTTTCTTTCTTCCAGTTTGTTATTGTTTCATCAAAGCTTTGCCTCTTTCAGATGCCAAGGAATCGCATTCTAAAAAAGTTCCTATCTGAGGGACAAGCACCTCCCACCAAAAAAAGAAAAAAGAAAAAAAGAATTTAGTATTTGGTAAAACCGTGCTGAAAAACATGTGTTCAGGTCATTCCAGTTGAAATAGAAGAGGATGGTGTGTGTCACTGTGTCTGCACCTGTGTGTGTATGGGGGAGGGGTTCAGTGCCAGCTCTTGAAAGCATTGCTGTAAAATACCTCTTTTAGAATACACGGCTCCAGCAAACCTCTATTTATATAAAGTTAGCTATATGTATATGTCTATATTTTTGTATGTCTAAAAGAATCGCTCCTAACCTAAATTGATGGATCCTTATGAATTTTGGAGCACGGCTGCTCGGTGTAAGGGTGGGTAATGTGGGTTATATTTAGTTTAATTTAGCTTTATGCAAAAGGGTGGGGGTGGGGGCAAAAAGCAGGGATGGAAGCTGTTTTGTGACAATCAGATTCTTGGAATATTTTAACCCTACCAGACCTCAGCCTAATTTGCCCCTGTGCCTTACTTCCTGGGCAAAAATGTAAAAAATATTTAAACGCGTTAGTAATTTTTTACCTTTCATCTACTGCCTTTGTGTGCCAGTTCGCCCAACAGGTGGAGCCCTCCTTGATGCACAGGTACTTTCTGCAGTGAGTGCACCATAACCTTGTCTTCACCTTCTTTTGGGGGTTGTTTTTGTAAGATACTCTAGGATGCTGTCTGCTGTATCGCAGGTGTTTCTCCATGCACACAGCACGGATGTGGTCGGATGAGATAGGGCCGTCTTATATGCTGAAATATATATATAGGTTAATCATTTACTTGAAACGTTACTCAGTTTGTTTATACCAATCGTAATGGATTTAAAAAAATGTTCTCATGAATAAAGTTTTTTTTATAATAAAAAAATCGAAGCTCAAGGAATGCTGCTTTTTGGGTTTCAGAGCATATACAGTGTAATATAAATAATTTTACAAGTTTCAAATATCAAGTTTGCTCAATTGGTTGTTTATTACTTTTCAAAAAGTAGCCATTACAATATTGTTTCGTATTGCAACTAATGAGTCTGCAAAATTATGTCTTTGTTGCATATTTAGTCACATACTCATTAGATTTTCACCTTAAAAACTAAAAAAAAAACACCATTTTGGACAATTTGCGTAGTTCATTCAACCACCTAGCTCTGCTGTTTTTTTCATTATGGTGTGTGTGTGTGTGTGTATATATATATATATATATATATATATATATATATATATATATATAAAGTGACCATGTTGGTGTGTGCAAAGATCTCTACCAAACTCCTCTCTGAATATTTCGTCTACAGAGTTGAAATTTGAGAGATAGAGTATTTGAGCCTGTAGCACACTTTCGATTTGATTTTTAGCTAGCAAAAATTATTGCTAAGGGACCAAAATTGGAAACAAAACAGTTCACCTTGGCAGGAGTAGTCGACTAAACATGCAAAAATTTAGATTCATAGGTTAAACAACGTCATTTTTTTAAAACTATTTGTATGTGCGTGCGTGTGGCTCAGAGGCGAAGAAATCTGGCTAGATCTGGGTCGTTTAATTGTTATGTTCTTCCATTTCTTGTCATAAATAATTTTACCAAGAATTCTTCATAAGTTTTTGTTTCGGTTTCGATTATAACTGATGGCACTTAAGTCATCTTTTTTTTTTTTTTATAAATAATTTTATCAAAAAGTCTTCATAAAATTTGATTTTGGTTTCAATTATGGCTGAAGGAACTCAAGTTATATATATATACACACACACACACATATATATATATATATATATATAATAGGACAACAAGAGAATGAAATGAAGACACAAAACTATATATAGGTAGATATAGAATGGATCATTTATTGAATAATGGAATACAGGCAAAATTTGGGGGATAGAAGGGACTCTTTATGCCAGGGCATTTCGAAGCCTAACGCTTCTCATCAGAAGAGTAGAGAAGGTATTAGGTAGCATGTGGTAGATGCAGCGTCTAGCGTAAGGTTCGTTAGGGATGAAAAAGATTAAGAGGAATTATAGCGTGTTGGGGGAAGCTTTAATGAATTCTAAATAAATAAGGAGAAGCTTATTATATATAGTATGATATATAAGAATATAAATTGTCTTTAACATAGTATTGAGATTAAGGGGTATATGTATTATGGTTGAATGGGGGTAATTGTTGCTGTGTGGTAATTTATTATAATGGTTTATGGGGTGTCTATTTTCTATGGAGCTGGTAATTTTTCATTAATTTGGTGGGGTGGGGGGAGGTTATGCAAGGTTGTAAAACTGAAAGGTAATATGCTGCAATATATTTATAAGTTTTTACTGTTATGATATATGGAGTATGATCATAAGGGGGCGGTTGGAGATTAGGGTGGCAATGACTATAAGTGCGTATAACTTGATGTAAAAGGTTAAGTATTCATATTGATGTTAAAATGGGGGAGTAAGGGAACCATAGTTACTTATGAGAGTGGTAAAAATATACCAAATAATAGTAGGGTAATTATAATGGTAAGGAAGATAATAGTAATGACAATTATAATAATAGTAGTAATAATAAAGTTGAAAATAAATTAGATGTAAAAAAAAAAAAAATTTCATATTAAGAAAAATAAAAGGAAATAAAAATAAAGGCAAAATTAAAAGTAAACATTAAAATTAAACATTAAATATAGTGTTACCAATAGTTGTAATAAAATTAAATTCAAAATTACTGTTAATGACAGTGAAGATGGAGATAATAGTAGCAATTATTGTAGCAATGACGGGAGTGATAATAATGATATCAATTATAATGAAGATTATAATTATAATAATGATGATAAAAACAGTAATAATAATAGCAATAGTAATAGCGTAAAAAACAGTGCAGTAATAATAATGAGAATGCTTCTACCACCACCTCCAAACATCACCATAAACATTATCAATAATATTAATGTAAGTATTGTTAATATTAAATTATTAGGGGGTCTTTTATAAAATTTGTGGAATTGATCTGTCTCTTTTCTCTTTTAAAGCTATATATATATATATATATATATATATATATATATTATTTTTTTTTTTTTCAGAAGTTTTTATTTCGGTTTTGATTCAAGCTAATGCACCCAAGTCATGGATATTTTTAGTTCATTTTGAAATGGCAACTTTATAACATATAACAATCGATAGAATATTAACTCTATAATAATATATACGAAATCTGCAAGAATTAAAATATCATATTTAAGCATACTTTACGACCAGGCTTTGCCGGGCGTTCACGCTAGCTTAGATAAATATTTTTACAGTTTTAACAAAAAAAATATATCAGAGCATCTTCATTTACACTGAACATCTACAGAATGCCAACATCAATATATTACATATGAACATATGGAATTTCCACAGGTCCTGCTAGTTATAATAGCGATAAAAATAAGGCAATAAAAAATAAAATAAAAAGGTTAGTAACTGCGATACTGACAATAATAACTA
Organism: Euprymna scolopes; assembly: GCF_053919585.1. Classification (NCBI taxonomy): domain Eukaryota; kingdom Metazoa; phylum Mollusca; class Cephalopoda; order Sepiida; family Sepiolidae; genus Euprymna; species Euprymna scolopes. The sequence goes on from NC_136509.1 coordinate 83,229,610, forward strand.
GTTACAAGTAACTAGCTAACTGAAACATGCTCATGAATGTGTAGAGACTTATCAATGCTTATGCAAAAAAATTTTACCTTGCCTTACTTCGGTATTGAGCACTCTTGTATTAACCCTGTTAAAACTTCATTGGTTACTTTACCTCTGGAAAATATTAACCTTAAATTATATGTATGTACTAGGAGGGAGACTCGACGTTGCCTGGGATCGAATGATGATCAACGAATATTTTACACTCCTATATTTTTATTTCTATTAAAATCCTGGAGGAACTTTACATGCCTCTATGCAGTAACTTAGTCCAAAATATATGTTATTCCACATTGCACTCTAGAGAATCTACTGTTTCTTTTATAAAATTATTTTATTTTATAGAAATTTCTTTCCAGTTAACAAAAAAAAAAAAACATTAAGAAATTTACGTGCGAGTTTTTAACCTACAGATCACATCATACAAAAAACAAAGCAAAAAAAAACCCATAAATTTTCAAGTCTTATAAAATTCTTTGCAGTTAATAAAAAAAAATTAAGAAATTTACGTGCAGATCTACAGACCATGTCATGCAAAAAAAACAAACAAACAAACAAAAAAAAAAAAAACAAAAAAATGCTATCAACTTACCCACAGTAGAATTTTCACAGCCCATTGTTCTATCATTGTTGCTAAGCGACGACATGGAAAAAATGGCTTTATCGGTGATAAATAAACTAAAATAACGGTTTTGATTATCGGTACTTATCGGGAGTATTCTGAGACAAAACTTAACTAAGACCACTCCCAGACTTATACAGTAAAGTTCTGTAAATTATAAAGAGAATTTGTTCAGCCGTTTCGGAGTCTATAAGGAATGAACTCACACACAAACACACAGAGACAAAGTTGCATTTTTTGTAGCGAAGAGGTGTGTGTGTGTGTGTGTGTGTGTGTGTGTGTGTGTGTGTGTGTGTGTGTGTGTGTGTGTGTGTGATACGAAAACAGTAAATAAAAACTTGTCTTTCTTTTGGTTGCAAAAGATAAACATATCAGTTGTTTATGGACGCAAAGCAAACAAAGTGTCTTCCGAGGAGCAATTATAACTTCTCTGTTATTGGACGACGCCATTAAAATCGCGATTCTATCACAACTGCCAACCTTTTGTCGTCTGCCGTTGTTCTAACCTCGTTTTCTGTTAAGGGCCTTTGTCCTCCCGGGACCATTGTCACGTTCGTGGCTTTTCTGTTATCATTGCATGAACCGACTGTCTAATCTATTCTCACTGTTCGTCGTTACACTGGCCATTTTTATTTTTTATTATTATTATTTTTTTTTTATTTTTTTTTTATTTATTTATTATTATTATTATTATTATTATTTTTTTGTGTGTGTGTGTCTGTGTGATGTCATCTCTCGTATTCTTTCGACATTTTCTCACAAGCGATGACACAAACAGCAATTACGAAGAGGCGTTCCAACAGTAATGCCTCCAGCCTCCGCTTAATTTTTTTTTTTTTTATCCGACCTAATGAATCAGAGAGGATTGCAAATTGCATTGTTCTAATGACTGAACTTATGCATTTATAACCTAAAAGTTTCATCTTTCTGTTGCAGATATTGACGGGATGAGACTCTAAGAAAGCAACTCTTGACATGTCACATGGACGTGTGTCAGAAACAGAAATTTTAGCAAAAATGTGTTGAGAATTGTGGCGATTATGTAGAAAATACATTTTGTGTAGCACAAAAGGTCACTCGTTTTTTTTTTTTTTTTTTTTTTACACAGGAATCACCACTTATCAAGGCACGGAGGCCACTCGAGGATAAGGGTTAATGGGTATACATTAGTCAATGTGATTATAGCGTAGTAAACATAAGTAGTGGGAATTTTGTAAATTGGATTACTTATAGGGACGGTTCATCAAGAACTTGTTTACGTTGGACTTGAAGACAATCAGATTGTAGTTTGCTGGGAAGCAGGCAATCAGAAGAGTTCCACAGGCATGCAGTTCTAAGAAAGAAGTTTTGTTCATGGAATCTGCATTTAGGTTTAGGCATAAATTATTGAAATTGGTTTTGGTTAGATGAGTGTTTTTTGTGAAAGTTTGGCAGGGGGGGGACCATAGATTGAAGCTCAGCTGAGCACTTGTCATGAAAATAATGATAAAGCAGAGACAGGCTCGCAATGTCTCTTCTGTGGGGAAAAGGTTGCAGGGAAGAGGAAAGGTCATCCTCCACTGAGCTACAAAGTCTATTTTGAATTCTGTCAAGGCAAGATAAGCTGCTTCTAGCAGCTCCTGCCCAGATGTGGCAACAGTACTCCATTGTTGGCCATACCTGGATTTTATATAGGTAGAGAATTGCATCAGGAGTGAGATATCTACTGGAGGGGTAGAAGGATCCTACCATTTTTCCTGTGACCTTGGCAATGGATTTGATATATGTGTTCCATTTTAGGTCAGGAGTAAAGGTCAAGCCCAGAAGCTTGTCAAAACATGAAGCCTCCCCAAGACGAGAGCCATTCATTTCAATTGATGCCAGATTGGTATCAGAGCGTAGATGGTGTAGAGATAGAAGCTTGGTTTTAGATGCATTAAAAGTAACCAGCTACCTTTTTTCCCATGCTCAAGATCAGAGAAGAGAAAATCAGAGAGAACTTGGTTGTTTACGGTCTTTGATGTTCTACCATAGATTGTAGTGTCGTCAGTATAAATGTCTATGAATGATGTAAGGATGTGATTTGGAAGATCATTTATGTAGATTAGGAAGAGAGTTGGGCCCAGGATGGACCCTAAGGAACTCTAGCATTAATACTGAGAGCTTCTGATTTCTTCCCATCAACCACTACTCTTATGAACCTATCATAGAGAAATGATTTAATAATTGAAAAGACATTTCCAGCTATACCATAGCTGGAGATCTTGTGAAGTAGTCCTTTATGCCATACCTTATCAAAGGCCTTAGATATGTCAAGAGTGATTGCCCTAGAGAGGAAGCCTCCATGGAGGGATTCGTTAATCCTATGCGATATAACTGTAAGCACGTTTGCTATAGATCTAGCAAAACGGAAACCATATTGCATGTCACTAAGAAGGTTATTTTTGCTGAGATGGTTGACTACTTCTCTATTTAACACAGATTCCAGCAGCTTACTCATGATGCAGAGGAGACTTATTGGTCTGTACTGAGAGGGAGATGAGCGATCACCTGAATTCTTAAATACAGGGCATACTGATGAGATTTTCCAAGGTGTTGGGAAGCATTTCTCCGTAAGACAACACTTAAATAATTTGGAAGCACATCAAAGACCATAAACAACCAAGTTCTCTCTGATTCTCTCTCCTCTGATCTTGAGCATATGGTACAATGGGGAAAGAGGTGGCTGGTTACTTTTAATGCATCTAAAACCAAGCTTTTATCTCTACACCATCTACGCTCTGATGGCAATCTGGCATTGGTTAAAATGAATGGCTCTCATCTTGGGAAAGCTTCATGTTTTGACAAGCTTCTGGGCTTGACCTTTATTCCTGACCTGAAATGGAACACGTATATCAAATCCATTGCCAATGTCGCTAGAAAAATGGTGGGATCCTTCTACCGCTCCAGTAGATATCTCACTCCTGATGCAATTCTCTACCTATATAAAAGCCAGGTACGGCAAGCAATGGAGTACTGTTGCCACATCTGGACAGGACCTGCTAGAAGCAGCTTGTCCTGCCTCGACAGAATTCAAAATAGACTTTGTAGCTTAGTGGGGGATGACCTTTCTTCTTTCCTGTAACCTCTTTCACACAGAAGAGACGTTGCGAGCCTGTCTCTGCTTTATCATTATTTTCATGACAAGTGCTCAGCTGAGCTTCAATCAATGGTTCCCCCCCTCACCAAACTTTCACAAAAAACACTCGTCTAGCCAAAACCACTATAAATAATTTCCCACACTCTTTATCTGTGCCTAAACCTAAATGCAGATTCCATGAACAAAGCTTCTTTCTTAGAACTGCATGCCTGAGGAACTCTCTACCGATTGCCTGCTTTCCAGCAAACTACAATCCGATTGTCTTCAAGTCCAACGTAAACAAGTTCTTGATGAACCGTCCCCCTAAGTAATCCAAGTCACAAAATTCCCACTAATTATGTTTACTATGCTATAATCACATTGACTAATGTATACCCATTAACCCTGATCCTCGAGTGGCCTCCGGGCCTTGATAAGTGGGAATTCCTGTGTAAAAAAAGAGTCAGTTGACACCTTTGTAAAAAAAAAAAAAAAAAAAAAAAAAAAAAAAAAAAACGGTTTCTCTGTTGATCTGTCTTTCAGATATACGTCTCATATTGATAAGTGATGATTACTGTGTAAAAAAAAAAAAAAAAAAAAAAAAAAAATTGGTCGACTTTCTGCAATCACAGAAGTTATTGGCTGGTGGGATTACTTGTTCTTGTTAGAGTGCCATAAGAATGGTACAAAGGAGAAAACAAGACGAAGGCTTCATGTGGTTAGGTTCAAATTGATAAGAGTAGGTAATTTTTAAAATAAATTTGGTGCTTATTCAAATTGAACCCGTGGTACAATGATTAGAATACTTGGAAAAATCAATTGTAAAAAGTGATATTCTCCTGAATGCTTGAAGGTTCAATCCTCAGTGTGGGTGACCAAAAAATACAAAAACACAATTATGAATTACTTAGGACCTCTATCTAGTCATGACTGATGGAACAAGTGAAGTAAATAAACGGTTCCGCTCGAAATTCTGTCCACGTTCCGGAGTTCGACAGAAACATTCCCGAGTTCGACAAGATACACCTGAAGAAGGTTGGAGGTTACATCGACCGAAATGTTGAGAAAATCACACTCAAGATTAGAATAGTAGTTCGATGAATCCAAATAATATGAATAACTAATCCTCATCTCAAAAATTCAGAAACGTCATAAGAAAGGTTCCCAGACAATGTTGATGTTGATACTCATATTTAATTTGATATAAACCGTGTGCTTTACATTTTCTGATCATATTGCATTTTTGGGGTGCTTATTCAGATTGGCACTTATAGAGATAAACAAAAATGAAGAAAAACTTTTATAATATATCTATTTGTCATAGAATGAAAATGGTATATTCCAAAAATCACAAAAATTAATCAAGTAGTTTTCTTTTTTATTCACCAAAAAACATGATTATGTTTCTGAATTTTTGAGATGAGAATTAGTTATTTGTATTATTTGGATTCTTCGGACTACTGTTCTCATCTTGAGTGTCATTTTCACAACATTTCGGTTGATGTAACCTCCGACCTTTTTCTGGATTAGAGTATTTGGAAAAATCAATTGTAAAAGTGATATTCTCCGGAAGGTTGAAAGTTTAATCCTCAGTGTAGATGAAAAATACAATTACGAATTAATTAGGACCTCTACCCGATCATGACTGATGAAACAAAGGCATGCTACTCTCGTGAGGTAAATAAAGGGTTCCGTTTGAAATTCTGTCCAAATTTCTGAGTTCGACAGAAACATCCTGAAGTTCGACAAGATACACCCGGAGAAGGTCAGAGGATAAAAGTGTATCAAAATATAATTGTAAAAACATTTATTGAAAAGTCTGCTTAAGAAAATATAATTTTAATAAAAAAATTTTGTAATTAAAGGAATATTGGATTTTTTATAAAGTAAAATTTTCTTTTTTCGAACAAAGTAACAATTTAAATGAAACCTTTTTCAAAATAAAGCAAAATTGGACGTTTTAAAGATAAAGTTTCCGAAGAATTTCCCAAAAAGTAGGAGTTATCGTTCACTATTCTTTGACTGAAAAGCGCCACATGGTGACAGGTTAGTGAAACGCACAAAAAAAAAAAAAAAAATTCACCGTCCGTATACTGCAGAAGTGCCGAAATATTTATTGATTTAAACTTCCAATAAAACTTAAATCTATATATCACCTCCTCACAAGTGTGTTTTTGCGTATGAGAAAATATATTTTGTTTTAATTTAAAATGTGTTTTTGCAGTAATCAAGACAAAATAAGAATTCTGTAGTTAAATATTTAAAGATTTATAAAAAATCGGATTCGGGAATTGTATCAGAATCAGTAAAAATATTGGAATCGTTCCATTACTAGTTAATTCTATAAGTTAAATTAAAATCTGCTAAAGGTATTTATTTAACTAACATTCAACTTTAAGTAATGCTATTAGAGCAAGAATAAGACATGTTTAGAAATTTGCAAATATTATCATTTTATAGACATGGAGGAGTATAAGAAGGCTATAGCAATGCAGGGAATCGACTGTTGTATTGGTGTGGCGTATGAACAAAAATGGACAAACGGAGGATGGTCTTATTTGCTTTTGTTATTTTTATCTTTGTATATCCATTTTTTTTTTTTCAAGATAATCACAATTTTTTTTTTTTTTTGAAGGACATTCTTTAGTCATTTTTCTTTTAAAAAAGAGATATTATTCTCGAAATATTAAAACCTGCACCATCCTGGTTATATCAAACAGTAAGTTCATATTTACCGGTTTGTATTGTGATTATCATAAAAAATAAATGGATATATAAAGATAAAACAAAAGACCTTTCGTTTGTCCATTTTTTTTTCCTACATCACGCCAATACAACAGCCAGTTCCCTGCATTGCTATAGCCTTCTTATACTCTTCCATATCTATTTACCAGTAATGCTTCAAGCAAACCACCTTTCTTTTTTATTATTTAAAAATTTTTACAAACACGATTTTATAACATTTACAAGTTATTAATAATTGATTGTTTTTAACTCGAATATAAGAATTAGGAATTGATTGTCATTTATTTTTATTGTTTTTGTCTCAAGGTATATCATTATTTGGCCTAAATGAGACACGAAAGATTTATTACAGGTGCTTTCCAAATTAGCATTTGTTGGAGAAGAGTTCTGAGCCTTACAATGTGGACAAACTCAGCGCAGGATTTTATCCTCGGCTCCCAAAATAAACAGAGATTAGATCGTTCCAGTAATAATCTGGTCCCTGTTGATTGCGGTGTAATGCTGTTCCATGTCCAGTTCTAGGAGGTTCACCCTCCCAGGTTTTGCCTTCTCTCCTTGAGGAGGGGTTAGTTTATAGCTGATCGCTTGAGGCGCCCTAACTGGGGAATGCCGATAAGGATGCCCAGGCACTTTTTTTGCGGGCCAGAGTTCCCCTAATCGAGGGTGCTGACTTTTCAACCCCACTTTCCGATCCTGGCGTCATAGTTCTTGCAGTGGGAGAGAACTAAATTTTCTTAGAATCTGAACGAAGCCAATCCCCACAAGATTCTTCCCCATGAACTCTCAAACAATCAAAGTGTTAGCTGTAAGAATTTTCTTCTCACCTGTTTTTGTCCAAGGCAGCGGCAAAAAATTAACAATTACAACAAAGCATACCTTTAAAATTTTATTCGTTTTTCGTTGCAAAAAAGGAAATGCGGGTTTGTATTACTGTACACATAGATTCGAAAAAGTTGTCAAAAAACAAATATATAACAAATAAATGTTATCAAAGGCAAGATAAGTTACTTTTCTACCAAACTGGATATATTTTTTGTGTTTTTATTCAATGTAACATGTTTATTCAGCTCGAAAACCACACAGTGTTTACCGATGTATTGGAAAATTCAAGATGGCGTCTTATTCTCTCTTTAACACGGTAAGTTTGGGAAAAGATGTTATAAATAAAAAAAAACGGATAAAATACTGTTAAAAACTCGCTCAATATATGTTACCGTGACATAGTTTGACATATATTCGGCCGGTTTTTAATAGGATTTTGTATAGTTTTTTATTTATAACACCCTTTTCCATACTTACGGTGTTAAAGAGGGTGTGAGACGCCATCTTGAATTTTCGAATACATCGGTAAACACTGTATGTTTTTCGAGCTGAATAAATATGTTACATTGAATAAAAACACAAAAAATATATCCAGTTTGGCAGAAAAGTAACTTATCTTGCCTTTGATAACATTTATTTGTTATATATTTGTTTTTTGACAACTTTTTCGAATCTATGTGTACAGTAATACAAACCCGGAAATGCCTATTTTACCTCTGCGTAGAGCTGGTAACACCTCAAAGGTAATTGTGGTGATCATCAAAGAAGCAAGCGGCCACGAGTTTGTGTTTTGTGCAAGTGATAAATAGGTGGAACACCACTCTGTTGGTTCTAATGGGATGTGCACAAGAACTGTCGTGATTTGAACCCAGAATCTGTCCATTACAAAGAAGAGATATGCAGGTTGTGGTGCTGTCGTGGTTGAGGGTCTGCGTATGAGGACTTTTTTTTTTTTGCTTAGAGAGCGTTGAGACCCGTGTACTGTAAACAGTGCTTTGCATTGTGTTAAACCATTTTTTTCTTTTTTATTTTGCTACAGTAATAGTCCGTTTATCTTCAGCCGGAACTGGAGTTCGGGTTCAGCACTACTTAAAGATAAGATTACTTACAGCCGTTTGAAGGGGTTGGTATGATGCCTTCTGATGATGGATTCAATTCTTGATGAGAGTCGACATCAGAGAAGTTCATAAAGAATGGTCATTTGAAGGAATTGTCATTAAAAATAGGTTAATAATTCTGACCTTAAAAAGTCTCTAGGAGATATATATAATAATAACAGCCTAATCATTAAAGCTTTAAAAATAGTCTCAAGGAGACGAAGGTAGAGGCACCAAATGCCTCATATACAGTGAGAGTTGAGTTTCATGTTTCCTGAAAAAACTAAAAAAAAAAAAAAAGAGGCATTCAAAAACCCGCCAAGCCGATATCACTCGGCGGTTAAAATCTCGACCAATCTAATTCGTCTAGACAAAGACAGTGGGTGGCCAATCAGCCAATGAGCGGCTTGCTTATAATTGTAGAATTTCTTACATATCGTCGTTTTGTCATTAAATTATTAATTGAACTAACGTGGTATAAAACTATAATAGTGTAATAATCTTAAGGCTGAAAAATTAAAAAACCAAATAAATAGAAATAACAGAATTTTCTTTCTTTTTTTTTTTTTTTTTTTTTTTTTTAAGAAGGGGATTGTTTTTTTTCCTGGGTTGACAAGATTCATTGGAAGATTGAGGGTTATATCGGCCAAAATAAATTGTGAATATAACAACGCAGATAAGAAGAGTAATTCGAATAATTTAAATAAAACATGGAAATAAAATATTCAAATAAATTAAAAAAAAATTCACGTTCCCACACCGGGAATCGAACCCGGGCCGCCTGGGTGAAAGCCAGGAATCCTAACCACTAGACCATATGGGAGAACGCATGACATTTAGCGCAATTTTATCATATTTATAATAATGACAGCAGCAGCAGTAATGGCGGAAGAAATTGTTCTATTTTTATCAGTTTGTTTTGATTTAACGTTTTTTCGAGAGACGATGGACTTCAATGGCGTCACGCATTTTTAAAAGTTGATTATTTTCTAAACGGCACAATTGTAAAACGATTAAACCTTATTTAGCTAACCATAATTAGTTAAGAGCCAAATATCTTTCAGTCTTTGCTTATTCTCAAGCACCTTGTTTATATTTGATACTTGTGCAGTTTACGGACCGTGCTGAGATAACGTTATGCTTTTCGACTTTGTGCTAATCAAAGAGCATAACGTTGTTATTTCAGCATGGTCCATACAACTGCACAAGTACCAAATAAACAAACTGCCTGAAAAACCATTCTTAACATGAGGAGGGGGGCGCTTTCGCTTTGATAACTATTCTATTCTTTCAACTTACTTGGTTTACACCTTAATATTTTCCTTTAAAATGACGACCTTTATAGGTTTTCGGGTGTGCTGAAAACGAATTTCGCATGTAAATTTTCCGTAAATAAGTTGTTTTCCGGATATTAAGCAATGTAATTCTTTATGTTAAAAGTAGTGGCCATTGTTTTACGCGCATATTTTTGCCTAAACAAGATACCGTAAAAATCGAATAGTTTAATTTAAAAATCAGGTTTATTGTTTACTTACGGTTATCATGATATAAGATTTCATTGTATGGAAGACCAAAGCGAAATTTACTATATTTATTAAGAACAGGTTGCCAAGAAAAAAAAAAAATTGTTAGAATAAAAATATTTATTGAAATTGGTAAATTTTTACGACGTACCTCTCACTGTCTCGCCTCATCTTATTATAAACACCCCAACCTCCCCATGTTAAGAACGGCTTTCGGACCCCCTTCCCCCACATCGAAAGCCGTTCTTAACATGGGGAGGTTTGGGGGGGGTTATTCCGAAAGCCGTTTTTAACATGGGGTGGTTAGGGATGTTTATACTACGCTGGGGGGGGGGCAGGTTGTAAAAAAAAAATACCAAATTTTAAAGGTTTGATTTTTATAAACCTAAGTTTTTTTTTTTAGTAACCGCCATTTGCAATTTTCAAATACATCGGACGGTATGCTGTGTGTTTTTCGAACTGAACAAACATGTTACATTAAATAAAAACACTAAAAAATTATCCAGTTAGGAAGAAAAGTAACTTATCTTACCTTTGATAACATTTATTTGTTATATATTTGTTTGGTTTTGTATTACTGTACACATAGATTCGAAAGAGTTGTCAAAAAACAAATATATAACAAATAAACGTTATCAAAGACAAGATAAGTTACTTTTCTACCAAACTGGATATATTTTTTGTGTTTTTATTCAATGTAACATATTTATTCAGCTCGAGAAACATACAGTGTTTACCGATGTATTTGAAAATTCAAGATGGCGTCTCACACCCTCTTTAACACCGTAAGTATGGAAAAAGGGAAACTCGTCTCCGGAAAACTCGTCTCCGGAAAACTCGTCTCCGGAAAACTCGTCCCCTTTCGCTAGGTAGGAAAACTGGTCCCTTATTGAATAAATATCGATTGAAAACACATTTTAGGGTTTGTATTACTGTACACATAGATTCGAAAAGGTTGTCAAAAAACAAATATATAACAAATAAATGTTATCAAAGGCAAGATAAGTTACTTTTCTACCTAACTGGATATATATTTTTTTGTTTTTATTCAGTGTAACATGTTTATTCAGCTCGAAAAACATGCAGAGTTTACCGATGTATTGGAAAATTCAAAATGGCAGCCGACTCTCTTTTGGAGAGGGTACGTTTGGGAAAAGGTATTATAAATAATAAATTAGACAAAATACTGTTAGAAAACAACCGAATACATGTCAACTTATGTCACGGTAACATATATTGAGCGAATTTCTAACAGTATTTTGTCTAGTTTATTATTTATAATACCTTTTCCCAAACGTACCCTCTCCGAGAGAGAGTCGGCTGCCATTTTGAATTTTCCAATACATCGGTAAACACTGCATGTTTTTCGAGCTGAATAAACATGTTACACTGAATAAAAAGACAAAAAATATATCCAGTTAGGTAGAAAAGAAACTTATCTTGCCTTTGATAACATTTATTTGTTCTATATTTGTTTTTTGACAACTTTTTCGAATCTATGTGTACAGTAATACAAACCCAAATTCTTTTTATATTAATATAAAAAAAAATATGCGGTCTCGTTTATGAACATAATAAACGCTTTTATTAAAAACACAAAAAAAAAACATTAAACAAGTAAAAATATTTTTTAAAAAATATTATGGGGTGGGGGCTATAGTTTATTTTAAAAAACAATATCTCCTTCAAGAACGATCATAAAATCGATATTTATTCAATAAGGGACCAGTTTTCCTACCTAGCGAAAGGGGACGAGTTTTCCGGAGACGAGTTTTCCGGAGACGAGTTTTCCCGAGACGAGTTTTCCCGGGACGAGTTTTCCTAAATTCGGAAAAAGGTGTTATAAATAAAAAAACTATAGAAAATACTATTAAAACCCCGCCGAATATATGTCAACCTATGTCACAGTAACATATATTGAGCGAGTTTTTAACAGTATTTTATCCATTTTTTTTTTTATTTATAGCATCTTTTCCCACACTTACCGTGTTAAAGAGAGAATAAGACGCCATCTTGAATTTTCCAATACATCGGTAAACACTGTATGGTTTTCGAGCTGAATAAACATGTTACATTGAATAAAAACACGAAAAATATATCCAGTTTGGTAGAAAAGTAACTTATCTTGCCTTTGATAACATTTATTTGTTATATATTTGTTTTTTTGACAACTTTTTCGAATCTATGAGTACAGTAATACAAACCCGTAATTTTATTTCAATATTTAAATTGTTGAAGTACATTTACGATATATTTTATTGGCGCTTTCTTTTTCGTCTTTTTTTTGTGTAACATTTTTTTTTTTACATCAGTCATGCTTTCTTTTTTTTTTGCTTGGCCTTCGGGACAAGATCAAAGTGTAGTATCTGTTCCTCAGATGCTGCACTTCTATTTCTTGTTCTCTTTCGGTGGAGGAGAAATCCTTCACGACTGAGACAATTTTTATTTTTGTACCTTTTCTCCACGTTAAAAAACGACCCTGGTGTCTAACTCTGTCCCGTGGGGAGGCATAGTAAATAGGTACAATAATAAAATAATCTCAACTTGGCCTTTTGGTCAAGATAAAAAAAAAAAAAAAAAAAAAATTGGGAGTTAAGTAGGATGTCCCCCAGTATGAAAGGGTGAATGCGGTATTATGGTGAAAGATACTAGCTGAGAGAAACTTTTGATTTTGTTTAGTTCTGGAGTGACAAGGATGACCCCCCCCCCTTTGAGTTGGCCATGTGCCTAAGTTTTTTGTTCAGTGTTCATTTTCAATGTATCTTTAACATGAATAAAAGATTTAATATCTCAAAGTGTAGTATCTGTTCTCCAGATTGCTGCAGTGCTGCACTTCCATTTCTTGTTCTCTTTCAGTGGAGGATCAGTCATTCACGACTGAGACAATTTTTTTTTATTTTTATACCTTTTCTCCACGTTAAAAAAACGACCCTGGTGTCTAACTCTGTCCCGTGGGGAGGCATTGTAAATAGGTACAATATTTCTTATAATATTCTAATAGTAAAATAAAGTGGCATTTATTAACGATACTAAAAACACGTTGTTTGATTAAAAGTTATCCTATTTAGGTTTGAATTAAAAACAAATTGAAAATTCTAATGTTTCATAAAGTTTACTTTTTCTTTGTTAAATTTTAATATAAAGTTTGGTACTTGTACACTTTAATCAAGACATTAAAAAAAAATTATATTGTACGTACTCGTTATGAAATAATTTTTTTTTTACATGGAGGTCACCACTTATCAAGGCCCAGAAGCTACTCGGGGATAAGGGTTATTGTGTGTACAGTGAACAATGGGGTAGTGTTGTATTATTCGTTAGTATTGGAGATTTGATAAAGTGTCATTACTTAAGGAATCGGTTTATCAGGAATTTGTTTATGTTGGACTTGAAGACATCCAAGTTGTAGTCAGGTGGGAAATAGGCAAGTGTCAGAGAGTTCCACAGGCATGCAGTTCTAAGAAAGAAGCATTGTTCATGGAATCTACGTTTTGATCTAGGCACAGACAAAGAGTGGGGAAAACTATTGACAGCAGCTTCAGCCAGACGGGTGTTTCTCGTGAAAGATTGGCAAGGAGGAACCAGAGATTGGAGCTCAGTCGAGCACTTGCCATGGAAATAACGATAAAACAAAGATAGGCTCGCAATGTCTCTTCTGTGGGAGAGATGTTGCAGAGAAGAGAAAAGGGCATCCCCACTAAGCCACAAAGTCTATTTTGTACTCTATCAAGGCAAGATAAGCTGTTTTTAGCAGCTTCTACTCTGATGTGGCAGCAGTACTCTGTCCTTGGACGTACTAGGCTTTTATATAGATAGAGAATTGCATCATTAGTGAGATATCTTCTGGAGCGGTAGAAGGATCCCACCATTTTCCCAGCGTCCCTGGCAACAGATTTGATGTATGTGTTCCATTTCAGATCAGGAGTAAAGGTCAAACTCAGAAGCTTGTCAAAACATGGAGCCTCCCCAAGACGAGAGCCATCCATTCAATTGATACCAGATTGGGATCAGAGCGTTTATGATGTAAAGATAGGAGCTTGGTTTTAGATGCATTAAAAGTGACCAGCCACCTCTTCCCCTACTACCACGCACTCAAGATCAGAGGAGAGAGAATTAGAGAGAACTTTGTCATTTACGGCCTTTGATATGTTGCCATAGATGGTCATGTCATCAGCATAGATGTCAACGAATGATTTAAGTATGTGTTTTGGGAGATCATTGATGTAGATCAGGAAGAGAGTTGGGCCTAGGATGGACCCCTGAGAGACTCCAGCATTAATATTGTGGGCTCTGATTTCTGCCCATCAACCACTACTCTTATGAGCCTATCAGAGAGAAATGATTTAATAATTGAGAAAACATTTCCAGTTCTAACGTAGCTGGAAATCTTGTGAAGTAGGCCTTTATGCCATACCTTATCGAAGGCCTTAGATATGTCAAGAGCAATTGCCCTAGAAATTAAGCCTTTGTCGAGAGATTCGCTAATCCTATGAGATATAATCGTTAGCACATCTGCTGTAGATCTAGCAGAATAGAAACCATATTGCATGTCACTAAGAAGGTTATTTCTGCTGAGGTGGTTGAGTGGTTGACTACTTCTCTATTTAATATGGATTCCAGCAACTTACTCATGACACACAGGAGACTTATTGGTCTGTACTGAGAGGGAGATGAATTATCACCTGAATTCTTAAATACAGGGCATACTGATGAGGTTTTCCAGGGTGTTGGAAAGCACTTCTCCTTAAGGCAACGCTTAAAGAGTTTTGTAAGTATGGGGGCACTTCTGGTTGAAGTTTTTTAACACTATAATTGGGATACCGTCAGGGCCAGTTGCTTTACTGGAATCAAGGTTCTTGATTAGCTTGGCGACCTTACGTACAGATATTTGTATTTTACCTAGCGTGTTGTGTGTTATAGGAGGAAACACAATGTTTTCACTTAATTTGATCAAGTATTTTTTTTTTTTTACAGAGGAAAATCAAACTTTAATGAGATCGATCGTGTTGCGGCCATCTTGTTTTTTGCGACGAAAGAAGGAAGGGGATGCGCCAGGGGAGATAACTCCAATCATCGCTTATAGTTTGGTCAAAATTTGACGAGATTATTTTGAAACATGGGCCAAAAAATACCTAGATAAATATTTTAGGTTCTTTTTTCACTTATTTTACAGCTAGCGCTGTTTTATAATTTGTCATTGGGCAACGGGAGACAACTCTCGTTTACTAAGAGATTCATTCATTTTTCCATCTCATAATTTAGGCCGTTAAATGACGATTTTTCAGGTTTTTGACCATGCTGAATACGAAAATCGCATTGACATTTTGCAGAAATAAGTAGTTATCGAGATATAAAAAGTTGTATTATGCATTGTATTCTTTGGCCATCTTTTTTACACGCGTGCGCGCGCCATAAACAAATCAACTCATCTATGACTGACGCTGTCGCTGCAGTGGGCAGTGCACGCGCGTAAAAAAGATGGTCGCCAAAGAATGCAATGCATAATACAACTTTATATATCTCGATAACTAATTATTTCTGCAAAATTTAAATGCGATTTTTGTATTCAGCATAGTCGAAAACTTATAAAAGGTGTCATTTAAAAGAAAATTATGGAGGTGGAGGTGGACCTAATCTAAAAAAATACCGCGCGCGGCGGCGATATTTTTTTATTAAATCAAAACATTCACAAAAGAAAGCTGCGACGAACTTTTTTTTGTAACAAAGTTGATAACATTGGCAAATGTGTAGTTTAGCGGCGTAAATTATTTGACAGACAAAAAGTTATAAAAACTTTATTTTTATATAAAACACATTATTAGACCCAAAGGCTGAAATAAAACTGGAAGAAAAAAAAAATAATTTTTATTTTTTCATCATTTTTATTAGACTAAATGTACGACAATCGAGGCTGCCATATTGTTTTTAAAATTTAGCCTTTCTAAGGTTTGACAGATTGGCCTTTTTAAGGCTAAATTTGTGCTTTTTTTACACTGATGGAACTGTTTTAGTCCCAATTTTTCTAATGAAAAGCGTAAAATAGCCCAAATTTGGCCTTTAAAAGGTCAATCTGTAAAACCTCAGAAAGGCCAAATTTTAAAAACAATATGGCGGCCTCGGTTATCGTACATTTAGTCTAATAAAAATGTTTAAAAAAAAAACCCAACTTTTTTCTGGGTTTATTTCAGCCTTTGGGTCTACTAATGTGTTTTATATAAAAATAAATAGTTTTTATACTTTTTGTGTGTCCAATAATTTACGCCGCTAAACTACACATTTGCCATAACATTAATTATACAAAATATAGTCTTTACGCGACTATTAAGAGAATCGTGTTTGTTTTCATATCATAATTTACGACGCTAAAACCAAGGAACCAACAATATTTCCATTAGATGAAAACATCTAAAAAAGAAGCTGCGGCAACTTTTTTTTCTACATTTTTTATGAATTATTAAGAGATTAAATGCGACGATAGGAATGCAAACAAAACTTTTTAACTTTTAGGGTGAAAATATGAAAAAAAAAAAAAAAAAAAAAGCTGCGGCCTTATTTATTTATTTTTTTTTTTTACTGACCAAAACTTATAATATTAATAACACCAACTTCTAATTTTAAACATAAATAATAAATCGCTGCTTTTTTTTTTCTAAATAAAAATTACGGTACTTGTACAGTTTAGTCAAGACATTAAAAAATGAAAATATCGAAAAAAGTTTAAATTGTATGTACCCGTTATGGACGAAGTTCTCTAAAAAAAAAAATTTCACTTAATTTCATCAAGTATTTTTTTTTTTTTTTTTTTTTTTTTTGCAGCGAAAAAACAATTTGTTATGATACCGAGCAAAATGTTCGATTTTTAGGAAGAAAAGCTAGAATTAAAGATGGGAAAGGGTGTCAACGCTTTAACTGGAGTTATCTCCCTTTGGCATTTCTAAAATTGAAACAATTTTTTTAAAATCCAAGATGTCTGCCTCCAACACGCTCTCATAAAAACGTGTTTTTCCGCTGTAAAAAAAAACAAACAAACAAACAAACAAAAAAAAAATTACTTGATGAAATTAAATGAAATTTTTTTTCGGAGAACTTCGTTCCATAACGGATACATATAATTTAAACTTTTTTCGATATTTTCATTTTTTAATGTCTTGACTAAACTGTACAAGTACCAAAATTACAATTCCTCTTGGTCAAGATAAAAGTGTAGTATCTGTGTTGCTGCACTTCCATTTTTTGTTCTAAGGCCTCCGGGGCGCAGGCGACAAGATCAAAGTTCCGACAGATACTGCAAGCGAAGACCAGATGTGGGGGCAACCCCACATACCTGACCTTTTAACCAGCTCCCATTTCCCACCTCTCGGGAGCTGGTCCCCTTTTTCCCTTCCCCCTCCCTTCACTCCTCACATTAAAAATTGGCCTTGTGCTTAATTTGCTTCCTTCACGACTGAGACAATTTTTTATTTTTGTACCTTTTCTCCACGTTAAAAAACGACCCTGGTGTCTAACTCTGTCCCGTGGGGAAGCATAGGTACAACTATAATCGCATTTTCATTTTTTGTAATGTTAAAAGAATTTAGGAAAACTCGTCCCGGGAAAACTCGTCCCGGGAAAACTCGTCTCGGGAAAACTCGTCTCCGGAAAACTCGTCTCGGGAAAACTCGTCCCCATTCGCTAGGTAGGAAAACTGGTCCCGTATTGAATAAATATCGATTGAAAACACATTTTATGATCGTTCTTGAAGGAGATATTGCTTTTTAAAATAGACTATAGCCCCCCCACCCATAATATTTTTAAAAAATATTTTTATTTGTTTAATGTTTTTGTTTTGTTTTTTTTCTACCTAACTGGCTAAGTTCTTAGTGGTTTCACTTATTTTAAAGCGTTTATTATGTTCATAAAAAGTTAATTAAAAAATTTTTTGGTTCTTATTTTAACGATGTTTTTTGGAGTCATAAAAACAATAATAAAAAAACAAAACAAAAAAATTAAAAACTGGGAGCGTTACTTTTTTGTTTTGGTTTTTTAATTATGATAGTTTTTTGTTGTTATGTTTTTGTTTTCTCTCATACCAAATGCAATGCACTCATGCGTTATTTAAAATTATAATTCTATCAATTATCAACATTTATTGTCGTCCTGTCAAATTTTGCAAAAATTAACTAATAAATTAAAAGCGAAATATTTTTTTGGCGCGAGAGATGCCATGTGCTAACAATCTCTCGTTAACTCATTTTTTAATTTTTACTTCAAAATTCTAAAATCAATCATTAAGAGAAAAAGTAATCACTAAATAAATTTATTAATCAATTTTATTGAAAACTCCGCTATCGTTTATCAAGAATCTTTTTAATTTCATTTTTTGTTGGTTGTTTTTCCGAGGGAGATATAACCCCCCCCCCTCTCTAAATTATATTTAAAAAAATATTAAAATTTTGGTTTGTATTACTGTACACATAGATTCGAAAAATAATAAACTAGACAAAATACTGTTAGAAATTCGCTCAATATATATTACCGTGACATAGGTTGACATATATTCGGTGTTTTTTTTAATAGTATTTTGTCTAGTTTATTATTTATAACACCTATTCCCGAACTTACTGTGTTTAAGAGAGAGTCGGCCGCTATTTTGAATTTTCCAATACATCGGTAAACACTGTATGTTTTTCGAGCTGAATAAACATGTTACATTGAATAAAAACACGAAAAATATATCCAGTTTGGTAGGAAAGTAACTTATCTTGCCTTTGATAACATTTATTTGTTATATATTTGTTTTTTGACAATTTTTTCGAATCTATGTGTACAGTAATACAAACCCAAATCGATTTTACCCTTTTATAACAACAGTAAATAAGTAAATTCTTTTTATATTAATATAAAAAAAAATATGCGGTCTCGTTTATGAACATAATAAACGCTTTAAAATAAGTGAAACCACTAAGAACTTAGCCAGTTAGGTAGAAAACGGACACTTAGAAAATCGATTTTATTTAAAAAAAAAAAAAAAAACATCAAACAAGTAAAAAAATTTTTTTTCAATATTATGGGCGGGGGGCTATAGTCTATTTTAAAAAAACAATTTCTCCTTCAAGAACGATCATAAAATGTGTTTTCAATCGATATTAATTCAATAAGGGACCAGTTTTCCTACCTAGCGAAAGGGGACGAGTTTTCCCGAGACGAGTTTTCCGGAGACGAGTTTTCCCGAGACGAGTTTTCCGGAGACGAGTTTTCCCGGGACGAGTTTTCCGGGCACCTTAAAAACTAGATGTTGGTGTTATTCATATTGTAAGCTTTGTTATAGCAAACAAAAAATCGCCGCAGCTTTAAAAGTTGCATTCTTGTTTTATTAAAGAGTTTCATTCTTAGCATTTTTAAGGTTAAAGAATAATGGTTTAAAAAATAAATAGAAAAGAGGCTTGCGTTTTTTCTGTTGCTCTGGGCCTTCGGGCCGGGATCAAAGTGTAGTATCTATTCTGCATATGCTGCAGTTGCTGCACTCTGCTGCAGTGCACTTAAGATAATTTGTACCAGTCAATGGAAGGGAAACCCTCTATACTGGGACAATTATTATTTTTTGTAACCAGAGTGGAGAGTGCCCCCTTTTTGCCTACTTTTAGGGGAGCTGGTTTTTACCCCAAATTAAAAACGGCCTTTGTGCAATACAATAATGGTTTAAAAACCTTACCATATCATTTGCTTTTTAATAATAAAAAATAGTCGTAAAAATGTAGAAAAAAAGTTGTCGCATGGTTACGATATAAAAACTGAAACGATTCTCTTAATAGTTGCATAAAGATTACATTTTTTGTATTATTAATGTTTTCAACTTTGTTACAAAAAAAAAAAAGGTAAAACTATACAAACACCGTGACAGCGAATTACCCCTACCCCTAACCCTAACCCCTAACCCTAACCCTAAACCTAACCCTAACCCCAACCCTAACCCTAACCCTAAACCCTAACCCTAACCCTAACCCTAATCCTAACCCTAACGCTGTCACGGTGTTTGTATAATAATACCAAAAAAAAAAAAATCGTCGCAGCCTTCTTTTGTTAATGTTTTGATTTAATAAAAAAAATATCGCCGCATCGTCATCGATCGTCCTAAATTATGAGATGAAAAAAATCAACGAATCTCTTAGTAAACGAGAGTTGTCTCCCTCTGCTCAATGACAAATTGTAAAACGGAGCCGAATTCCTCTCCTTTGATAATCACTGTTTCGTTTAAAGACAACCCCTTTGTCGTTCCCGGAAATAGGCAAATGGCGACGATACGATATGATCTTGATTTTCTTCTGTAAAAAGAAAATAGAAAAAACAAAAATAAAAAAACTACTTGATCAAATCAAGTGATATTTTTTTGTATGTACAATATAATTTTTTTTTTTTTTTAAATATTTTTATTTTTAATGTCGTGATTAAACTGTACAAGTACCAAAAATTTTACTAGTACCTATACAATTTAATCAAGACATTAAAAAAAAATGAAAACATCGAAAATTGTTATATTGTACGTATCCGTTTTGGACTGAAGATATCCGAAAAAAAAAAAAAACTTCACTTAATTTGATAGATTTTTTTTTTTTTACAGCGGAAAAACACGTTTTCATGAGAGCGTGTTGAAGGCAGCCATCTTTGAATTTTTTTAACACGTCACGGGGAGATAACTCAATTTAAAGGGCCGACATCCCCCTCCATCTTTAATACGAGCTTTTCTGCTCGGTATCATAACAAATTGTTTTTTGACTGTAAAAAAAAAAAAAAAACAAAACAAAACAAAAAAAGCTCCTTTATGAAATTAAGTGAAATTTTTTTTCGGAGAACTTCCTCCCATAAAGGATACAATATAACCTTTTTTTTTAAGTTTTTGTTTCGACATTTTCATTTTTATAATGTCTTGATTAAACTGTACAAGTACCGTTTTACTATTTAAATGAATGTTACATAAAACTTAACCCATCTTAACCCATTTGATAAATTTTGTTACTTGTTTATAAAGTTCTAATAAAGATTATTTTCATGTTAACAATATTTTTTTATTGGCAACCTTTTCTTAATTAATAGTAAATTATCTACGCTTTTGTCCATCCATACAATGAAACCTTATTCCATGATAACCGAAGTAAACAAAACATTGATTCTTAAATTAAACCCAAAACTACAGAAAAATCTTAATGATGATGTTCGCCACGCAACCGAAATGTCATATTCCAAACATCACGTAAATTGATCGAGTAGTTTTACTTTCTTAAATCATTTTTAAACGATTTAAAGTGATTAATGTGAAATCAGTAGCTTTACAAGGCTAATCTCGTAAGTTTGAATCATGGCGGACTTTTTTTTTAAGATGACGACTCGAGACAGTTCCTTTTTGCTGACTCGTAAAATCCGATTTTCTTAATTCAAAACAAAATTACTTGATCAATTTATATGATTTTTGGAAAATGGCATCTTCTTTCCATGACAGTTATTTTTATTTATTTATTTTTTTTTTATATAAAAAAAAAAATCTTGCATTTTCTTTGTTTTTTTTTAAAAATTAGGTTTTAATAAGAACCGTAGGTACCTTCAACGCCCACCACAGTTTTAACCCCACTATATGTAACACGATGCAACTGTAATTTAATTTCATATTATCATCCTTTTTTTTACCATTTAAAACAAGAAACTTCAAATAAACTGCTAATATTAAAAAAAAAAACTTACAGCATACAAAAATAATGAAAATGCGAGACAAAAATCGTGTTCACATTATCGATGCTTTAAAACAACGTTCCTATGTAGTGACATTTTTTAAACTGACCACACACGTTTTAAAAATCTAGCAAAAATTAAAATATTAGAAAAGAAATCTAGCAAAAATGAAATAATAGTCATATCTTTCTGAAATTTTCGATATTCATTCATTATTAAATAAACTTACACAATAAAAGTAGGTTTTGTTAAATATATCAGAGGAAAGGCATTGCAGCAGCATTAAGAATAAAAAAAAACAATTCAATTGATAACATTATGTAATCAATTCGTAATGCTGCAATATTTTAAGTTCTAAATTTATTATATTTCTTACTAGAATATCTTGTCCTTTTCTTTTTCAGTTGTAACAACAAGTCCTTTACTTTTCCATGTTTCAGCTTAACCATATTACTTTTCATGCTCGCATTTTTCTATTGTAATATATATATATATATATATATATATATATATATATATATATATATATACTTGTTTATTGTTATATAAACATGGTTACATCCTGCTGCTACAAATAGCCACTTGTTTCAATCAAACAACAGATATCATCAGGCAGCGACTTGACTATTCAAAAGTTCAATGAATAATCTAGTTTATTCATTGAACTTTTGAATAGTCAAGTCGCTGCCTGATGATATCTGTTGTTTGATTGAAACAAGTGGCTATTTGTAGCAGCAGGATATAACCATGTTTATATAACAATAAACAAGTATTATCAGCTCTTTTTATTGAGCACTATCTAACAACCTCGTTGAATTCATTAGTCCATTAGTTTTGAATAAAAAACCCGAGTATATATATATATATATATATATATATATATATATATATATATATATATATATTACAGAAAAAAAGAGGAAAATGGCGGACACGTCTTATAAACCAACTAGGAATTTTTCTCATTACTGTTATATGTGTTTATTTCTGTGCATACCCATTCAATTTTTACAGAATCCATAGGATAATAAAGGCCATAATATCATAAAAACTATTAAAAGCTTTTAAAAAAATGTCTTCAGTTAGTACTCCAGCACACGTTGACCGTTGAATATTATTTATTATATGAGGAATTGAGAAATACATATTTTGTATCGAGAAATACACACTTTAAATATATAAAGATTAGACAAAGTAATCCAATATGTCCAGAATGAGACGGCCATTTTGGATAACTTATTATTCTTTACCTAATGTTTAAATATTTAAAGGGTGAATTTCGCAATAGATTTTAACTCGAAAAATTCCTCTAGTAATGATATTTAACAAAGCCAACAAAATTTTAAAAATCTTTTTTTCTTTTTTCACAATAAGCTCACTCGGGGTTGCTTGTTAAGATTACAAAAGCTTTTCTTAACATATTTATTTGAAAAATCATAAAAAGTAAACATATTTATTTAAAAACATATATGAAAAAAAAATTGCATGTTTATTTAAAAACATTTATGAAAAAATAAACATATTTATTTGAATAAATTGATGAAAGAAAAACATATCTATTTGAAAAAAAATCATAAAAATAATCGTTTATTTGAAAAATTCATAAAAAAAAAAAACATATTTATTTGAAAAAATTCATAAAACAAATATATTTATTTTAAAAAAGTAATAAAAATAAACATATTTATTTTAAAAAATTAATGAGGAATTAAACGTGTTATT
Organism: Euprymna scolopes; assembly: GCF_053919585.1. Classification (NCBI taxonomy): domain Eukaryota; kingdom Metazoa; phylum Mollusca; class Cephalopoda; order Sepiida; family Sepiolidae; genus Euprymna; species Euprymna scolopes. The sequence goes on from NC_136509.1 coordinate 83,252,968, forward strand.
TAAAAAACATTCATTTATTTATTTGAAAAAAAAAATTAATATAAAAGTAAAGAAATTGATTTGAAAAAATTTATAATATAAAAAACAAATTTATTTAAAAAAATTCGTGAAAAAATAAGCATTAATTCATAAAACATTAAGAGAAAATATATTTTTACAAAGATTCATGAAAAAGCATATTTATTTAAGAAAAAACTAATAAAGAAAATATTTATTTGAAAAAAACATGGAAAACATTTATTTAAAAAAATGTTTTTTGAAGAAAGTCATGAAAAAATATACATATTTATTTAAAGACATTAATGCAAAACAAATATTTATATGAAAAGAAAATGATAAAATTAATCATATTTATTTGAAAAAATAATCATGAAAAAATATACATATTTAAAAAAAATATTTTTGAAAATCACGCATATTAATTTTAAAAAATATCATAAAAATAAACATATTGCTTTGAAAAAAATCCTTAAGAAATAAAAATATTTATTTAAAAAAAACATTAATGAAAATAAAACTTATTTTCTTGAAAAAATTTATAAAACACATATTTATTTAAAAGAAATTCATGGCAAAATAAATACATTTAATTAAAAAAGTCATAAAAATAGCATTTAATTGGAAATAAAAAAAAACATATTTATTTTTAAAAATTCAGGAGAAAATAAACATATATATTTAAAAAAAATCATCAGTATGCCCTGTATTTAAGAATTCAGGTGATAATTCATCTCCCTCTCAGTACAGACCAATAAGTCTCCTGTGTATCATGAGTAAGTTGTTGGAATCCATATTAAATAAAGAAGTAGTCAACCACCTCAACAGAAACAACCTTCTTAGTGACATGCAATATAGTTTCCGCTCTGCAAGATCTACTGCAGATGTGTTAACGGTTACATCACATAGGATTAGTGAATCTCTTCACAAAGGTTTCCTTTCCAGGGCAATTGCTCTTGACATATCGAAGGCCTTCGATAAGGTATGGCATAAGGGTCTACTTCACAAGATTTCCAGCTACGATATAACTGGAAATGTTTTCTCAATCATTAAATCATTTCTCTCTGATAGGTTAATAAGAGTAGTGGTTGATGGGCAGAAATCAGAGGCCCACAGTATTAATGCTGGGGTCCACCAGGGGTCAATCCTAGGCCCAACTCTCTTCCTGATCTATATCAATGATCTCCCAAAGCACATACTTAAATCATTCGTTGACATCTATGCTGATGACATGACCATCTATGGCAACACATCAAAGGCCGTAAATGACAAAGTTCTCTCAAATTCTCTCTCCTCTGATCTTGAGCACGTGGTACAATGGGGGAAGAGGTAGCTAGTCACTTTTAATGCATCCAAAACTAAGCTTCTATCTTTACATCATCAACGCTCTGATCCCCATCTGGCATCAATTGAAATGGATGGCTCTCGTCTTGGGGAGGCTCCATGTTTTAACAAGCTTCTGGGTTTGACCTTTACTCCTGATCTGAAATGGAACACGTACATCAAATCTGTTGCCAGGGACGCTGGGAAAATGGTGGGATCCTTCTACCGCTCCAGAAGATATCTCACTACTGATGCAATTTTCTATCTGTATAAAAGCCAAGTACGTCCAAGGATGGAGTACTGCTGCTACATCTGGGCAGGAGCTGCTAAAAACAGCCTATCCTGCCTTGACAGAGTACAAAATAGACTTCGTGGTTTAGTGGGGGATGCCCTTTTCTCTTCCCTGCAGCCTCTCTCCCACAAAAGAGATGTTGCGAGCCTGTCTTTGTTTTATCGTTACTTCCATGGCAAGTGCTTGTGGAACTTTCTTCCGTTCGCCTGTTTCCCACCTGACTACAACCTGGATGTCTTCAAATCCAACATAAACAAATTCCTGACAAACCGCCCCCTTAAATAAGACACTCTATCAAATCTCCAATACTAATGATTACTACAATACTATCTCATTGATTACTGTACACGCAATAATCCTTATCTCTGAGTGGCCTCTGGGCCTTGATAAGTGGTGACCCCCATGTAAAAAAATACATAAATACATATTTATAAAAAAAATTAATAAAAAATTTTAACATATTTATTAAAAAATTTATAAAAAATTAACTTATTTATTTAACAAAATTCATGAAATTTTTTTTATTTGCAAATATTAATTAAAATATACATATTTATATGAATAATGACTATAAAAATAAACCAAAGAAAAAAATTTATTTGAAAAAATTTATAAAAAAAACATTAATTGGAAAAATGCACGAAAAATAAGTATATTTATTTCAAATAAATTAAAAAACAGTTTTATTTGATAAATTGTTTGATTATAAAAGAACACATTAATTCATGAAAAAAAATAAAAATAAACATATTAAATTGGCAAGATTCACAAAAAAATTATGAAAAAATAAATATTTAAATTTGTAAAAATTCATAAAAAATAAACATATTTTTAAATATTTATACGAAAACAAACATATTTATTTGAAAAAATGCATGAAAAAAACATATTTACCCCCCCCCCTCGCAAAAAAAAATTTTTTTTAAAATTAACATATTTATTTGGAAAAATTTATTTGGAAAAATTTTTAAAAAATCATAAAAAAATAAAAATTTATTCGAAAAAAATTATTTAAAGAAAATATATTTTTTGAAAGAAATTTACAAAAAAAATAAACATATTTATTCGCTAAAATTCATAAAACTATTTATTTAAAAAATCATGTAAAAATATATTTTAAAATATTCCTAAAAATAAACTTACATATTTGAAAAAAATTATTTAAAAATAAAGATACTAATTCGAAAATATTAATTCAACAGTAAACATATTTATAAAATAAAAATATTTATTTCAAGAAAATTTATAAAAAAAAATTATTTGAAATTATTAAAAGAAAGTATTTATTTGAAAAAAATATGGAAAATAAATATATTTATTTGAAAAAATATAAAGAAAACATATTTATTTGAAAAAGTTTATAAAAATAAATATATTAATTAAAAAAATTCCAGAAAATATTTATTTAAAAAGTTCATTACCAAATAAACATATTTATTTGAAAACATTCATAAAATAAACACGTTTATTTGTAAAAAAAACATGCAAAAATAAATTCATAAAAAATCTTTATATGAAAAAATTAATAAAAATAAATATTTTCTTGAAAAATCTTCATAAAAAATAAACATATTCATGGCTAAAAATTAATGTAAAAATAAACATACTTATTTGAAAAAAGTTTTAAAAAATAAACATATTTATTTGAAAAAAAAATCACAAAAATAAATATATTTCTTTGAAAAATCATTAAAAAATAAATTTATCTTTGAAAAAAATTAATAAAAATTAAAATTTTATTAAAAAAAAATTAATTTGAAAAAATTATGAAGAAAACATATTTTCAAAAAATTATAACAAACATATTTGCAAAAAGTTATAAAAAACATTTATTTGATTTTTCATTTATTTGATGAAAGTAAAAAAAAGATTTATTTGAAGAAATTTATGAAAAAATAAACTTTTTTAAAAAAATTCTATAAAAACATATTCATTTGAAAAGATTTATAAAAAATAAAATATGTTTTTTAAACATTCATGAAAGTAAATAAACATATCAATTTAAAGAATTCTTAAAAAATAAACATCTCTTTGAAAAATTAATGTATAAATAAACATTTATTTGAAATAATTAAAAAAACATTAATTTGAAATAAATTAATAAAAAATAAACAATTATATTTGAAAAAATCACGAAAATGTTTATTTATTTATTTGAAACAATTCATGAAAAACTATGCATATTTATTTGAAAAATAAAATCCAAATAAATGAATATATTTATTTGAAAAAATTATAGAAACATTAATAAAAATTAATTTGAAAAATTATTTTAAAATAAACCTTCTTAATTCAACAAATTAATAAAAAAGAAGAATATTACTTTAAAAAATCATGAAAAAAAACATTTGCTGGAAATAATTAATGAAAAAAAAGATATTCATTTGAAAAAAATCATAAAAAATAAACATATTTATTTTAAAATAATTAATTAAAAAATAAACATATTTTTTGTAAAAATTCATAATAAATAAAGATATTTATTTGCAAAATTCATAAAAAATAAACATATATTTGAAAAAATTAATGAAAAAAATAAAGATATTAATTTAAAAACTATCAATGAAAAAATATACATATTTTTTTACAAGAATATATATGCATATGTTTTATATAGATAGAGAATTGCATCAGTAGTGAGATATCTTCTGGAGCGGTAGAAGGATCCTACCATCTTTCCAACGACCTTAGCAACAGACTTGATGTATGTGTTCCATTTCAGATCAGGAGTGAAGGTCAAGCCCAGAAGCTTGTCAAAACATGGGGCTTCTCCTAGACGAGAGCCATCCATTTCAATTGATGCCAGATGGGGGTTAGAGCGTTGATGATGTAAACATAGGAGTTTGGTTTTTGATGCATTAAAGGTAACCAGCTATGTCTTCCCCCACTGAACCACGCGCTCGAGATCAGAGGAGAGAGAATTAGAGAGAGCTTTGTCATTTACGGCCTTTGATGTGTTGCCGTAGATGGTCGTGTCATCAGCATAGATGTCAACGAATGATTTAAGTATGTGTTTTGGGAGATCATTGATATAGATCAGGAAGAGAGTTGGGCCTAGGATGGACCCTTGAGGGACTGCAGCATTAATACTGCAGGCCTCTGATTTTTGTCCATCAACCACTACTCTTATGAGCCTATCAGAGAGAAATGATTTAATGATAGAGAGAACATTTCCAGTGATACTGTAGCTGGAAATCTTGTGAAGTAGGCCTTTATGCCATACCTTGTCGAAGGCCTTTGATATGTCAAGAGCAATTGCCCTAGAAAGGAAGGCTTTGTCAAGAGATTCACTAATCCTATGAGATATAACCGTTAGCACATCTGCGGTAGATCTTGCAGAACGGAAACCATATTGCGTGTCACTAGGAAAGTTATTTCTGCTGAGGTGGTTGACTATTTCTCTATTTAATATGGATTCCAACAACTTACTCATGACACACAGGAGACTTATTGGTCTGTACTGAGAGGGAGATGACTTATCACCTAATGTTGAACTAACATATTACACGTTTTACTTTGCATCTGAACAAAATAAAGAACAGCAAAAAAATGTAATCTTTATATAAAAGTCACTTTGTGTGTGTGTGTGTGTGTGTGTGTGTGTGTGTGTGTGTGTGTGTGAGTTCCTTCCTTATATGTTCCGAAACGGCTGAGCCTATTTTTTGCAAATTTCACACAAAGCTAATTTATACTTCTGGCAGTGTTCTTAGATATGTTTTGTGCAAAAATTCATCTAATAAGTATCGAACATAGAAAAAATCTTAGAAACAGCTTTTCTCTCTTATGAATAAAAAGGAATAATTTTTACAGGGGAATCTTTTATGTTACGTCAGCCAAGGGAGATAATAACATTTCAGCAAATCATTTCTTCTTCTTCTTCTTCTTCTTCTTCTTAAAAAAAAACAGGATTTATTATAATCTGGAGATATAGCTTAGTGGTAGAGCATTTGACTACAGATCGAATGATACCCTGTTCAAGCCCGGGTGTACCTCACCATTTTATTTTAATTTTTCTTATTAACGAGTTCAATTTACGATCAAAGAAGGAGAGGAACCATTTAAAATCGCCGCAAATCATTTCTTTGTTTGCATATTTTAAAGCCAAACATTAATCAAAAGTGACTTTTCCAGGGTATTCATCGTCAAGCCCAAATATCGACTGACGTGGTATAGTAAACAAACACAAACGGAATTTGATGAACGACATTATTTTTATTTTTTTTTATTTTTATTATTTTTATTTTTATTTTCATTTATTATTATTATTATTATTATTATTATTATTATTATTATTATTATTATTATTATTGTTATTATTTTTAGTTTTATTTATTATTATTATTTTTAGTTTTATTTATTATTATTATTTTTATTTTTATTTTTATTTTTATTTATTATTATTGTTATTATTTTTATTTTTATTTATTATAATTATTATTATTATTTTTATTTTTTATTTTTATTTTTTATTATTATTATTATTATTATTATTTTTATTTTTTATTTGGGTTTGTATTACTGTACACATAGATTCGAAAGAGTTGTCAAAAAAACAAATATATAACAAATAAATGTTATCAAAGGCAAGATAAATTACTTTTCTACCTAACTGGATATATTTTTCGTGTTTTTATTCAATGTAACATGTTTATTCAGCTCGAAAAGCATATAGTGTTTACCGATGTATTGGAAAATTCAAAATGGCGTCCGACACTCTTTAACACGGTAAGTTCAGGAAAAGATGTTATAAATAATAAACTAGACAAAATACTGTTAGCAATTCGCTCATTATATGTTACCGTGACATAAGTTGACATATATTCGGTATTTTTTTTAATAGTATTTTGTCTAGTTTATTATTTATAACACCTTTTCCCAAACTTACCATGTTAAAGAGAGAGTCGGGCGCCATTTTGAATTTTCCAATACATCGGTAAACACTGCATGTTTTTCGATCTGAATAAACATGTTACATTGAATAAAAACAAAAAAAAATGTATCCAGTTTGGTAGAAAAGTAACTTATCTTGCCTTTGATAATATTTATTTGTTATATATTTGTTTTTTGACAACTTTTTCGAATCTTTGTGTACAGTAATACAAACCCTTTTATTTTTATTTTTATTTATTATTATTATTATTATTATTATTATTATTATTATTATTTTTTATTTTTATTTATTATTATTTTTATTTTTTATTTTTATTTCGCGAATTAGTTCACTGGGCAAATTATTCCTCGTAATATATAATAATCAATAGAGGATTGATTCTATAATAATACATACGCAATCTGCCTAATTTAAACTATCATGTTTAAGCGTATTGTACGACCGGAGAAACGCCAGGCTGCCAGCTAGTTGATAAAATAAAATTAATGTTATCCCAAGCTATTTACTTTACATGCTTCCCTGCCAAGTTGTTGTGACCCGTAGGGAGTCACGACCCACTTGTTGAGAACCCTTGTGCTACTGAATCTGAGATTCGCTCATTTTACTCAAACCATTTCTTTGTTGGTTCCTGCAACATTTTCCTCTCTAAAATTCTCGCAATATTTTTGCGTTCTTGCATTGGCTACTCGACAAGTAGTCAGATGGGATTGGAGATGGCAAGAATCGCTTAAAGACCACGACGATACCCAAATAAATCTTTTTTCAGAAATAATGGTAAGGTGTGAGATGCAGCAGAGGCTGTGCTTTTTTTTTTTTTTTTTTTTTTTTTTCGAGGTGTCGGGTTAAGATAGGGTGCTGTTGGAGAATGTTGCAGTGTGCTAAGGGGTTGGCGTCGAGAGGCGCAAGGGGGGGGGGCGATCTGTTATCAGTAGTTCCTCATTCCTGGGTAGCGGCATAATATTTTACGTACCTATCTTCCGCATCAACTCGGACTACCATTTATACGACTTCCTACACAATCGACCTGGCAAATGTTATGCCGAACAGTTTTTGCTGCTACGATTCTTTGTTTATTTATTTACAAAAAAAAAAAAAAAATCTATATATCTATAAAAGTGAGAACGTGTGCGTGAGGACAATTCTCAACCTATATACTCAACGAATTCTTTCATCGATAGACTTGATATATAGGGTATTCAGTCATATAGAAAACTTTTTAATCGGGTTTCATCCGGAAAAAAACGGACTGCTAAGGGGTAAAAATTGAAAAATGGGTATGTGGAGAAGGAGGCGCTGTCGGATTTTTATCTGTTTGCTAATTGTTTCACAAATGCGCATGCGTGAATGGTTAACATGACAGCTTTATTATGTTAAAAATAAGTAGGTTTGAAAACACTTTCTAAAGATGGTGTTTTCAAATCAGTGTCATACTTGACTCACTGTCGTTAGGTTTTGATTTCGATCTCGACCCGAGTATTTTCTTTTTTTTTTACTTACAAGAAGTGAACTGTTCAGAAAAAAACCCATAATACTCGCATGAACATATCTCAGTTTCTGCATGAATTAAAATATAATATTTATGTATATTTTATGACTGGACAACGCCGGGAGGGGGGGGGGCTGTTGCTTGTATATCTATAAAAGTGAGAATGTATGTGTGGTGTGTATATAATCAATGTAGCTTTCATCTACAGATTTGAAATTTTGTATATAGGATATTCAGACATGTGGAAAACTTTTTAATCAGTTTTCATCCAGAAAAAAGGGCTGTTAAGGGATCATAATAGAAAAATGGGTATGTGGGGGGGGGCTGTCAGATTTTTATTTGTTCGTCAACTGTTTCATGACTGCGCATGTATGAACTGTTCACATGAAAGATTCGATACTAAGTAGGTTTGAAAACACTTTTTAAAGATCATGTCAAGCTGGCCTAATGGTTATCGTACTTGAGTCACTGTCTTTAGGTTTTGGTTTTGATCTCAGCTCGAGTATTTTTTTTTTTTACTTTTGACTACAAAAAGTGAACTGTTTAGGAAAAACATAATACTTGCATTTTCCGTATGAATTGAAATATGATATTTATGCGGGCATCCTGCTAATAGACTATATTGCACCCCCTCTTATCCGACGATTTTGTTAATTTTTTTTCTTTTTGATTTAACTCTGCGGAATATTATTGATTAAACTCTAACTTTTCAGAGTATACACAGTAATAAGAAAGATGTTGGATTATGAATTGAATGATGCTGAATGTTATGAGAGGATTGAAATTAATGAATGGCGTACTCTTTATCATCATCATTGGTCCAAGCAAATGTTAGACTCATGAACATGATGATGATGATGATGATGATGATCATGCAATTTCTTATTCTCTACCCTCTCATAATATTCTTTATATTTTAACTTAAAAATCTATTCATCTCATTAATCCTTATCATTGATTGGCTTTTAACCTTGATAACTGCTGACTACTATACCCGCCTCCACTCCCCCAAAAAGTGTTTTTATTAAATCAGCTTATACGGTTCCATTTTTCTATCGTTTTCTTTTTTTACCCTACAGAGTCAAGACTAGTCAAGGTCCAAAGGCCACTCAAGGATGAAGGTTAATAAGTGTAAGGCAGTCGGTGAGACAACACTGCTGATTTTTTTTTGTTAAATTTTTAATGGAAATCACCAAATAGACTTACCACCTCCCACCCAAACTGAACTTAACTCTGATCGATTAAACTCTCGACCTTCCCCACTGGAGACTTCAACTCTCATATTGGCATTTCTCTCAGAAGCAAAATCATGTTCTGCAAAAGGAAATTCCATAAAATTTTAACTAAATCTTTTATATAAAGATATCTGAAGAGAGCTAAACAAGGTCTGGAATGCGTTATAAAAATATTTAAAAATAATAAAAGTCTGAAAAACCTAAAATTGTTGATGGCTACACTAAGAGCAAATAGTTAATAAAACATGTTAAAAAACACTTTGAAAAAGAGTTAAAAACATATTTAATCTGAAAAGGAAACACTTAATAAGTGGATAGCCCTTAATCCGCAGAGTTTCAAAGAAATACTTTCCTTCTCATCAAGGGGTAGGAATTAGCAAAATGTAGGATCGGAGTTTGCATACAAGAATAAAAAATATTATTTTATATATATATATATATATATATATATATATATATATATATATATATATATATATATAATATATATATATATATAAATATATATATATATATAAATATATATATATATATATATATATATATATATATATATATATATATAAATATATATATATATATATATATAAATATATATATATATATAAATATATATATATATATATATATATATATATATATATATATATATATATATATATATATATATTACAATAGAACAATGTGAGCATGAAAAGTAATATGGTTAAGTTTAAACATGGAAAAGTAAAGGACAAGATATTGTAGGAAATATATAATAAATTTATAACTGAGAATATTTCAGCATAAGAATTGATTAGACAATGTTATAAATTGAATTAAAAAAGAATTTACTGAACCAAAATTGAATTTTTTTTCACAATAAAGCTGATCTATAAACTGTAATAATTGTTTGACATTGGGCCGAAAAATGAGTGAGCGGTAAAGCTTTAAAGCAGTTTCTAAATGACTAAAACTGCTACTTAACCATATATTCAAACACGGTAGTGTTTGAATGATATATATATATATATATATATATATATATACATACATATATATGTGTGTGTATATATATATATATATATATATATATATATATATATATTATTAAAAAAATCAATTTCATTTAAGAATCTTACGTAGGACGACCCCTGGTGTGTTTGTGATATTATGGTAAAACATTTCCACATTTTGTGGAATAGTGAAGTATAAAGGCTTAGTAACTTAAGGGTTTTTGCGAATTCCAAATCCGTGTTTCTTTTTAGTAGTATATAGTCCTCTATTTTTAGTAGTATATTATTGTCCTCTATTTCTTTAGAAATAACATCACAACTTGGAAAGTGAATCAGAATGTTACTTTGCAGATTACTTTTGAAGAGACTTAATTTTTTTGCAGAAGCCATCTATGAAACCATACAGAGAAACAATTGTTTGATTCCTACCCTGTAAACTTAAATTGAGCTTATTCAGATGCTGAGTAATATCCGTGAGGAATGCTAGACCTTTCAGAAAGTTGACGTCTTGCAATAAACCTTTACATCCATCAGTGTCTGCATTCAGTTCTTCTAAAAAGTTTATAATCTCATTACGCAAATTTTCTGTTTATTAGTTCGATGTAGAACTAATACTAGTCTTAGTTTTCGATATCACTTTTTCAATGGAGTCACATGTCTTTCCTCGGAACATTCTTTTGATGTCTGCAAATTCATGTAGTTTTGCTCTTGTTGCAATCGGCTTGTGATATGGTGCACTGTCTTGGATTTATGAAAACAAATTCATTCAGTGATTGTTGGAGATTCATTAACTTACTGATAAAATAATTTTCCAATGAAGGACTAAAACATTTAAAAAAAAATGTTTTAAGGATTTAAAAAACTTCCAAAACTATATATATATATATATAAAAGTCATGCCAAAAGTAAACCCTCCTTTTCTTAACTAAAAAACTAAAACGTCGAAGTGTTAGTAAAACGGGAGCAATACCATTAAAACAAGCAACCTTTTGTTCACTACAATTTATTTTTCTATAAAGACACCACCATTCTCAATGCACGTTTGCCAGCTTTTTTTGATGCCTGCACTGTAAAAGTCTGGTGTGCGTTTTGTCACTGAAATCTCTGTAGCTACTTTGAAATTGACGAGCTCATCTCGTAAGTGTGCTGACATCAACTACATTGGCACCTTAAACGTTCAACAGGCACCAATGTTGATCGGTTCAATTTTTTTTAGACAAGGATTGCCTTCTTAGAGTCTCACATCATCAATATCTACAACGGAGAGATGAAACTTTGAAGTTATGAATGCATCAGTTCAGTCATCATAATAGTGCAGTTTGTAATTTCCTTAGATCCATTCGAGTGGAATAAAGAATACAAGGCATTACTTTTGGAACTCTGTTAATATATGTGTACTACTACTACTACTACTACTACTACTACTACTACTACTACTACTACTACTACTACTAAATGTCCAAGGAACCTATATCTAAAATTTCAGTTGTTTAAATTTTAGATGTAGGTTACCTGGACATGAGTCAAACTTTTTAATATATACATACACTAGCATGGGTGCCCGGCATCGCCTGGGTGTTTGGAGGTGTGTGTTGAGCAAAAAAAAAAAAAACAGTGGTAGTAGGAAGGCAGGCTCGAACCCGTACCGCGAAGGAGGAAAAGAACAGGGGGGAAAAGTGACGTCTTTGCTGTTACGGCTACCGCCAAACCGGAAGTGACGTAGGTTTAAATTAAGGCTAGACAATTGAAAAGAGGGGATGACTTTCGAAAATATCGGTGAAAAAAAGCGACCCCTCCCTGTAGAAAAGTGCCCAGTTAAGGGTAAAGAAATTAATGTTTTTGGCCAATTTTTCGGTATTTGTCGTCTGAAGGGTCCAGCTTCAAAACGATACTGATCTTGTGAAAATTCGTCGCCTCTGTCGAAAGTTTTAGGCAGACATGCAAACATGCATTTATATATTGGTAGCTCAGATTTTCGACCCAAACCGATTAAAAAGCTTGCTCTATCTCTGAATACCCTTTATGTAAAATTTCAAATGTTTAAACCAGAAATTGTCTGAGTAATTTGGTAGAGACTGAAGCCGTCAATTTTTTAAAAACTTTGACCCCTATTATGACCCCTTAACATTTATTGTTTTGGGCTCAAATCAAGTTATTAAGTTAGATCCATGTCCAAGGAACCTATATCTAAAATTTCAAGTCTTTATACCCAAAATTGGTGTTGTCTGTTATAGGAAGAAATACAAGGAGTTGATGGCCTTCGTCGCATAGGGTAGAATTAGCTGCAAAGTTATTGGCAAATAGTTTGGCCTTGTGTGATGCTGACGAGAACACCTCAGGTCCATTGATGATGGTTGGGATAAAATGCACACTTCTGTTCAGGATCCTGTTTGCTATTTGCCAAAACTGGTGGGAACCAAGCCACTGCTCAGCTACTTTGGATTTAACGGACTGAGCATATAGCTATCTTACATTTTTTATTACTCTTTTACAGTGGTTGCTGGCAGTTCTGAAAGCAGCTTTAGTCTCCATACATCTATTACGTTGGTAGCTATGGAAAAAGTGATTTCTGTGCGCGATGGCAGCAGCAAATTCTGGGGAAAACCATGGTAGACAGACGTTAAAAAGAATTAAAAAAATAAATAAATGTTTAAATTTCAACAATATTTCTCGCGGTTAATGGTAGCCGAGTGGTTCAGGTCTTTGCTAATGAAGGCTTCTGTTGCCGGGTTTGAGTCTATGGACCGGTTTTAATCGTCACATCCTGCACTGATGATTCCCGAAAGGATGAAACACTAGTGTCTGTAGGTATTTAATAATTATTATAGTAAATAATTATATATAAATATATATATTGTCAAAACGATTAGATCACTCTGACTGGCGTAAAAAACATTTAAAAATAAAATGTTTAAATTCAACATTATTTCTCGCGGTTAATAGTAGCCGAATGGATACGGTCTTTGTTAATCTAACCAGAGGTAGCTTGTGTTGCCGGATTCGAATCTATCGACTGGTGTTAATCGTGACACCCTGCACTGAAGATTTCCGAAAGGATGAAACACTAGTGTCTGTAGGTATTTAATTATTATAGTAAATAATTATATACATTATACACATTCCCCTTCCCCTCATGTATCCCTATGCCCTCAGCCACACCAGAAATAAACTTCCCAGACCCTCCCCCACAAGTTCCTTAAACCTCAAAACTAAAACATTATCGACATACCAAGCGCCCCCCACCTTCCCCCTTGTTCCCTTCCTCTCTCTCTTTCTTCCGCCCTCCTCGCACCCCCCTGACCTCATTTACTCTTCTACTCTTTCATCCCAAAATAGCGAACATTTCTGTAAAAGTCTGAGGACGCTACAGACGGCCAAAAAAAAAACAAAAACGGCCGAGTAGCCGAAACAATAATGTAACTTAACAGAAAGATACGGTAATAAAAAATAAAACATATATATATATATATATATATATATATATATATATATATATATATATATATATATATATATATATAATGTTCACAAACAAGCAGACAGACAGACAGGAACTGCAACTTTATATAGTATGAGCAAAATTTGGTCAAGGTCCTGGGCTGTTTCTGCAACTATCTAATCCTGCGCAAATGTAGGCATATCTCAAGACGTTAAAACTATTTGCGACGAATGTGTACGAAATTCGTGGAGCCAGGTGCGTGGGTTGTTTCACATCAACGGAGTCACATTTCCCTGTTACATATCGCAGGTGTTTTTTTTTTGTTCTTGTTTATCTTTTACGTGTGTTGCCAGTGTTGCCTATCCAGGAAGTCGGCACAGTCTTCAAGCCAAAGTATAACGCTCTATCTAAACGAGAGAGAGAGAGAGAGAGAGAGAGAGAGAGAGGGGGGGGAGGAGGGAAGGGGGAGATATATGAATAGGTAGATGGAAGCAGCAATTAACACAATTATCAAACCCTCATATCACTCCCACCCCTCGCCGCCACGCACAACTGATGGTACTACACCCCCAATCTTACTCTGCGTTTCACCTTTGAAGCTAGCAAGATAGTCAACTGTCAGCGAGTTGGGATCTTGCCTAAAATGGAGCTGCTTTCATATGTTAAATGAGAATCATCACGGAGGGAGGAAGGGGGAATGTAAAAAAAGAGAGAGAGAGAGAGAGAGAGAGAGAGAGAGAGAGAGAGAGAGAGAGAGAGAGAGAGAGAGAGAGCATAGTCTTAGTGACAGACAAGGAGACTTACAGACAGACCGAATCGTTGAGGGGCCTGGTTGGGATGGAGAAAAAAAAAGGTAAAAAAGGAGGCGTGACGTGTCAGCTTTAGTGTTCGAGCGATTCGAGAAGTAAATTTTTTTGTGTTGCGTGATGGAATCCTTCACACACGCACACACACACACACGCACACACACACACACGCACACGCACACATACACGCACGCACACACCAGACACAGAGGCAGAGAGACAGACGTCTGTAGACATAGACACAAGCGCACATAATATACAGTTAGACACACTCATACAAATAAACACACATACACTCAAAATATACAAACACAAATTAAAAGTACACACACAAAATACGTATACAGATCGTCGTCATCGTCGTCGTCGTCATCACCATCATCATTGTCATTATTATCATCATTAGGACCATCATACAATTTATCATTTTCTATCTTCTCATAATATTGTTTATCATTTAACTGACAATCTAGCCATCTTATTAACCTTTATCCTCGATTGGCCTTTAGCCTTGAGACGTGGTGACTCATTACTTCTCCCCACCAAAAAGAGTTCCTTCTGAAATCAGTTAACGCGGTTTCCAGGCAGTTTGAGAATAATAATGATAAGCACTTAAATAACGAGCCCTTAAGAGGGAATCACTTTGACGTCGTGGTGGTGGTGGTGGTGGTGGTGGTAGTAGTAGTGGTGGTCATCATCATCATCATCATCATCAACAACAACAACAACAACAACATCGCTTTAACAAGTTTTTTCATGCCGGCATATCTTGAATAGTAGAAATTGATTTTATTATTGAAATCCTTTGAGATGAGTAATTTGTTTGTTTATTTATTTATTTGTTTGCAGACTGTTATGCTTAACTTAATTGTTGCTGTTTCCCGACTATTCCTCTGGCCTTCGTCAGGTGGTTAATTGCGAAGGGATAGGAAAGCTGAGTCTCCTACTTGTATCCCCAATAATTATATATATATATATATATATATATATATATATATATATATATATATATATATATATATATATATATATATATATATATATATATATATATATATATATATATATATATATATATATATATATATATAACCTTGATCGCCCTGTAGGGCCCGTGGCGTAGTTGATAGATGCGTTGAATCTCTACGGTTCCAGGTGAGCATTGTCTGAAGATAGCGGTTTCAATCCTACCCAAAGCCAGCGAGCGGATTAGTTGGCCAAACTGTAGTGAGACAACAACAACTATGGAATGCAGTGATTATTGGTGATACAGTTAAGAGACTCAGCATTCTTATTCCGTTGCGGTTACTCACCTGACGAAGGCCAGAGGAATAAATAAATAAATAAATAAGTAGAAATTGATTTTCAAACTGACCTATCTTTGGCCATGTCTTTATTCACCCCCCTAATCATGTCCTTCCATGTTTTTTCCCCTGTGAACTGAATCTGCTACCTCAACTCTCTACATCTACTAACCCAAGAACGTGGACATTGAATATAAGAGATAAAGAAGCACATAAATTCAATAAAGAAAAGCTTTTATGCGTCATAAAAAAAGAAAAAAAACAAAAAACAGTCGGCCAGACCTTTATCGGTTTAACGTCTATTCTACATACTGGCATGAGTTGGACGGCTTCTAGGAATTAACTGTCAAAATAACCAATCTCTGGCCAGGTATTTATTTATCCATCTTTCTCTCAAGTTTATTTTCATCACTTCCTCCCATGTTTTCCTTGGTTTCCCCCGTGAACTGAAAATACTACCCTAACTGTTCTATATCTACAAACCCTAGGACTGTTCTGTAAATGTGACTATAACATAAGAGTCTCCTGTTTTGCAAACATCTCCCTATTCTTCCCAAATTTAATCTTCCTCTGAGGTCATCAGGTTTAAACCTGTCTATAAGACTCATATATATATATATATATATATATATATATATATATATCTAGACGGTCGTACATCTAAACAATACGATATAAATGCGGGAGTGCCTCAGGGGTCTATTCGTAATTGACCTCCCAGACAAAATTGCCTGTGAGATGGGTATATATGCTGACGACACCACACTCTGTGGCAGACACGACGGGAAAACAAATGAACACATATCTGGAGAGATGGCAGAAGCACTGGAGGATGACCTCCGATCTGTGGTGGAATGGGGACATAGATGGATGGTCACATTAAATGCTGCCAAGACAAAATTCGTTTCCTTCGGTAATTGCGGGAGACCTTCTCTGCCACCGATGGCGGTGGCCAATGACTCTTTGTCTGAAAGTACATCCTTTGAGCTCCTCGGCCTGACGCTCTCAGGAGGCATGGGTTAGAACAATTACATCGAGAGTATCGCCAGGACCGCTGCGAGGAAGGTAGGTTCTCGCTACCGTGCTGGAAAGATACTAACGCCTGAGAGTATCCTATACCTCTATAAGGCCACCATTCGCCCATGTACGGAGTATTGTTGTCATATTTGGGCTGGTGCATCTACCACTGGTCTCTCGCTCCTAGACAAGGTTCAAAAGAGAGTCGCCAACCCGATCGGTCCTGAAATGTCATCTAAGCTTCAGCCTTTGTCCCATCGACGAAATGTTGCATCCGTCTGCCTATTCTACAAGTATTTTAATAATGGTAAATGCTCTGACGAACTGCAAACACTTGTGCCCCCTGGACGTAAATACCCCCGACAAACCCAACAAGCAGCTAAATCCCACCCCTTAACAGTAGAGATGCCTAGATGTAAGAGAGCCTTCTACTCCAGTAGTTTCTTCTCTAGGACAACTAAACTTTGGAATTCCCTTCCTGGTCCCTGCTTCCCCAACTGTACTGACATGCAGAAGGTCAAGTGCAACGTGAACCGACATCTTGCTGCCCAATTCCCTACACAGTACCCCTGATGCCCATGTCCTTGATAGTAGCCCCCTACAACAAAGTGGCAATATGCCTTGTTTGGGGTGAAAATGTAAATATATATATATATATATATATATATATATATATATATATATATATATATATATATATATATATATATATATACTAGCTGGTAGCCCGGTGTTGCCTAGTCGTATAACATATTTAAACATGATATTTTAATTTATGCAGATTGCGTATAGAAAAATAAGAGAATCAATCCTCTATGAATTATTACAAGGAATAATTTGCGTGATGGACTTATTCGCAAATTAATAAATAAATAAATAAATAAATAAAATATTCATAATGATAATGTCGTTCATCAAATTCCGTCGGCGTTTGTTTACAATATGACGTCAGCTGATATTTGGGCTTGACGATGAAAGCCCTGGAAAAGTCACTTTTGATTAATGTTTAGTTTTAAAATATGTAAATGAAGAAATGATTTGCAGCGATTTTAAATTACCTTTTCTTTAATCGTAATTTGAACCTATTAATAAGAAAAAATTAAAATAAACTGGTGGAGTCCACCCGGATTTAAACAGAAGATCATTAGATCTGTAGTCAAATATTCTACTACTTAGCTTTATCTCCAGATTATAATAAATCTGTTTCTTCTTTTTTTTTTTTAAAGAAGAAATGATTCGCTGAGATTTTATTATGTTCCTTGGCCGGTGTAACATAAAATATTCCCCTGTGAAAATTCTTCTTTTTTATCCTTAAGAGAGTAAAGGTATTTTTAAGATCGGATTTTTTCGATTTTTGATATTTATCGGATGGATTTCTGTACAAACCATATCTAAGAACACTGTCAGACATATAAATTAACACATTGAAATTTGCAAAAGATAGGCTTAATAAGAATTTGTTTATATTGGACTTAAAATCGACCATGTTGTAGTCAACTATAAAGCAGCCCTGCAATACCGTGTTCCACAGCCAAACAGAGGGAAAGAAACTTTACTCATGGAAGTTCTATTTAATTTTAGGTAAAGAAAAATAAAAACAAAGGGAAGTCATTGTTGTAGTTGTTGTAGCTAAACAAGTTGTTGTTTTACAGTGGTGCGATCGTAGATTGAAGCTCAGTCGAACCCCTGCCATGAAAATAACGGTAGAGTAGAAAAAAGACTGGCAACGTCCCTTCTGTGAAAAAGTAGTAAGAGAAGGGAGAAAAGGGCATCGTTCACTAGATTTCGAAGTTGGTTTTGTATTCTGTCAAAACAGGAAAGGTTGATTGGTTTGTTGTGTTTTTAATAAACACTTATTTTTAAGTTCTCTTTTTTTTTTTTTTTTTTAGAATCAAATGTAATTTTTTTTCTTTTAATAATTTTTATTTCAATTTTATTTAAAGAAAAGAAATTATCTTTGTTCACGGAATTTTTGAAAAATATAAAAACTTTTACTATAACGCTAATTTCACATTTGATGCCGAATTGGCCACACGGTGAATCAGCTACGCTGGATCGGCCAAGCTGAAACCCGGCAACAGTACTCCACCGTATGACGTACTTGGCTCTTACACAGGTAAAAGATCGAATCTTGAGTGAGATACCTTCTAGAAATATCCAACCATTTCTAAAGCAACCTTGGCAGAGTAGATGACCGTACTTTTCTCAATTTGTGACATGCGCTACATGCAAGCGTTTTTTTTTTTTTTTATTTATTTATTTAATCTCTGTAATGAAAAACTTCGATACGGAGTGAACTTTAAGAAGCTTTATTTTACTTAGAACAGACCCGGGAACGAGACCTGTTACTTCGAGGAAAGGAAGAGAAAAACTCAAGGGAAGTAACTCACTTCCGGAGAGTAGAAACGGAAGTTAAAAGAAGTTAGAGAGTTCTTTTCTGTCAGCACAAATCTTTTCCTGTGCTCGCAGTTCACGATCTAAGATATTTGAAATTTGCAACAACTTTAAGTTGGATGCCATCATACGCTTTCACTTCGATTGTATCTATGCCATAATCATTTTGACATACCGGTTCTTGTTAGATTATCGAACTTAAGCAATGTTGAGTCTGGTCAGTACCAGATGGGTGACCATTTGGGAATACGAGGCGCTGTATGTAAGAGGACGTTGATATTTATGGCAGCTCCTACATCACACTTAGCCTCCAGCTGTCTCGAACTTATCTTGCCGCTGGATCGAGCTGGTTGGGACAAGAGAGTGATGCTGGCTCTGCACAATCCAGCTTCACAAACAAACTCCCAGCATGAATTATCCATCGCTTCTATGATAATCAGATGGTTTCTTATTGCCGATGGATGAACATCGATCGATCTGATTAAAAGGTTGTACGAGGTGCCTTCAATAAGTTTCCAGATTTTTTTTCTACACGCATTTAAAATTGCCGCTGACCCTTGAAAATTCAGTTTGTTATTGCTGCACATCTTATGAGATGACTGACCAATTTTTATGATTTAAAGGTTCAAATGAACAGCTACATCAGGAATTGGAATACATCTTACTAAAGCCTGATTGTCACTGGCATAATTTTTGGTGCATTTTTTGGCGGACGAAAACGACGGATTGGCATCTGGCGTACTGGCGTCCCCCAAAAAGAATTACCCAAATTTAAATATATAAAACCTATTTTACATCATAATAATGGTATTTTTAATATAGAACATTGCCTGCGAAATGATTTTTTATGTGTCGGCGTAAGAGAAATTCAAATTCTAAACAAATTACAAAAAAAAAAAGAAAAAAGGAAAAAAATCAGAACACAAAAATTGGAAGTCTTGCAGTTAATAATAAATAAAAATTATTAAAGTTTTAAAATAAACAAATATAAATTAATTTAAAAAAAATATTTTAATTTTGGAAGTAAGCACTTGATTAAATAAAGTAAACGAACAAAATAAACATTTTTATATATTTATAACTATTTATTTAACAGAAAAATGGAATAAGTTTTAGAAACTGTATTATTGTCTTAACAGAAAAACGAACAAAATAAAGTCTGATGTAATGAACCACGTGACAAAATATAAATTTATACAAAATAAAAAACTTTGAAAATGAAACATTTCTTAAAAAGTGTATTGTTGTCTTATGCTTTTAATAATTCGTGGAAATGCGTGCCCTTTCTCGCGCCGTCTCCACAACTCTTCCATTAGATGGGAATGGAATAAATTTTCATATTTTTTTTAATATTAATTATTATATAATATATTTTATATTAATTACATATTTTTTTTATTTTAAAACTAATAATTCGTAATATTCGTGATTTGATGGTGTAAAATACTGATGTGACCCTTCTAGAGTTGTCGAACTTTGCCGGGACTTAACTGCAAGACTGCCCCAAAATTAATATTTGTACAAATTTGAATGGCATATTGATTAGTCCTATCACTGCTGCTGCAGAAAACAGATAAAAGTATTTGCTAAAATATGGCGGTTTCATTGGGCGCTATCCGCTTTAATATAAAACATTTTCCAGACCAGAAGTTGAATTAGAATTTATCATAGCAAGTGATTTACTCATTTGCTAAATAACACAACATGTAATGTATACCGTTATTGTCATTCTTATAAATAGCATAGAATGCATTTATAGTGCAAGCGTTCTCCTATATGGTCTAGTGGTTAGGATTCCTGGCTTTCACCTAGGCGGCCCGGGTTTGATTCCCGGTGTGGGAACGCGTGTATTTGTTTTTTTTAAAGATTTAATGGATACATATTAGGGCCATTGATAAATAGCAACTTTTACTAAGACCCACTTTAAAACAAAACGCGTGGTGATAGTCAAGATTGTCTACTCTGTTTGACTTCCGGTTACTATTGTCTATTTGGCTGAATAATTAGATATGGTCAAAGGGGCAAGAAAGCTATTTTTAATATGGGCAAAATAGTGGTGGTGGTGGGGGGGAGACTTTCACGTTGCTGGAGAGGAAGATTATTATTAGTCAGAAAGGACCGTATCTTGCTTGTCACCGTCGTCCCATCTACAAAGCAAGAACCTGAAAAAAGAAAAAAAAAGAAATTTGACTCGGCTTTTTCAGTTGAAATGAAATGAATTTAATCATGGTTGTTCCAAAAATAATGCATTGCCTTTTGTTCTAAAAGTCCCTTAGTTTATCTCATCTACCATGTAATTTACAAAGCCCTGCCGCCCCGACATGGGCTTAAAAGTCCCTTGCCACCATGGGCCACACGTTAATCTTTTTGTTATATCCATAAGATCCCATTTGAAATTTACATTTAATTTGATTCGTAGTCATTAGATACGAATTCAACAGTATTAGGCATTGTTAAAGATATGACAATGTCCAAAAGGAAGAATTATAAAGTATATCCATTAGTGATGGGACGATTCTAATATTTTTCCCGATTCCGATACAATTACCGATTCTTTATAAATCTCGATATCTCTATCTCTATCTATCTACTATTATATAAAAGTCACTTTGTATCTGAGTGAGTTCCTTCCTCATAGGTTCCGAAACGGCTGAGCCCATCTTTTGCAAATTTCACACAAATATGTCTGGCAGTATTCTTAGATATGTTTTGTACAGAAATTCATCGGATAAGTATCGAAACTCAAAAAAATCTGATATTAAAAATAGATTTTCTCTCTTATAAGTAAAAAAGATTAATTTTGCAGGGGAATATTTACGTTACACCGGCAAAGGGAGATAATAAAATCTTAGAAAATCAAATCTTAAAAAAAAAAAGAACAAATTTATTATAATCTGGAATTATAACTCATTGGTAGACCCTTCGACCACAGATCGAACAATCTCCTGTGCAAGCCCGGGTGTATATCACCATATTATTTTAATTTTTTCTTATGAACGAATTCAATTTACGATACAAGAAGAGTACCATTTAAAATCGCTGCAAATCATTTCTTCGTTTGCATATTTTAAAACTAAACATTAATCAGAAGTGAGCTTTCCAGAACTATGGAAAATCGTCAAGCCCAAATATCAGCTGACATGATAATGTAAACAAACACAGACGGAATTTGATGAACGACATTATCATTATTATCTCTTTTTATTTTTAAATATTTTTTGTAAATTAGACCACCGGGCAAATTATTCCTCGTAATATATAATAATCAATAGAGGAATATTTTAATGTTAGACCGGCTAACAGAGATTAAAAAAAAAAAATCTCAGCAAATCATTTCTTCTTAAAAAAAGCAGATTTATTATAATCTGGAGATATAGTTTAGTGGCAGAACATTCAACTAAAGATCAAATGACTCCCTGTTCAAGCCCCGGTGTACCTCACCATTTAAAAATTTTTTTTTTCTGATTAATGAGTTCAATTTACGATAAAAAAAAAGAGGTGCCATTTTAAATTGCTGCAAATCATTTCTTTGTTTGCATATTTTAAAACTAAACATTAATCAGAAGTGACTTTTCTAGGGCATTCATTGCCAAGCCTAAATATCAGCTGACGTGATATTGTAAACAAACATAGACAGAATTCGATGAACAACATTATCATTATTATTTTTTTATTTTTTTATTTTGCAAATTAGTCCACCGGGCAAATTATTCGTCATAACGCAATTTGCATAAATTAAAATATCATATTTTAGCATATTGTACAACGGCCAATGACGGACTGCCAGCTAGTATTTAACTATAGAGTTATTTTTTCCCGATTACCAAAATAATACATGCTAAATAGATATTCTTTTAAATGTTAAATTACATTTTTGGGGCGGGGGGAGGGGTGATCTGTAGAGTTTAAGTTTTATGGGTATTTTAAAATCAATAAATATTTATTATTTTATTATTAATACCAGCAGTCGAAGATTTTGTTTCTTAAACTAAAATGAAATAAAAGAATACAATTATTAGAATCGTTTTTTTTTTTTTTTTTTTTTTTTTTGCATCGGAAAATAGGCACAATTTTTTACGATACCGATTTCGATACTTTTTTTTTTTTTTTTTTTTGCATCGGAAAATAGGCACAATTTTTTACGATACCGATTTCGATACTTTTTTTTTTTTTTTTTTTTTTGCATCGGAAAATAGGCACAATTTTTTACGATACCGATTTCGATACTTTTTTTTTTTTTTTTTTTTTTGCATCGGAAAATAGGCACAATTTTTTACGATACCGATTTCGATACTTCCAAAAGTTCTGATTTTTCCGATTCTCGATTCCGATTAATCGTCCCAGCACTTATATCCATACAATAATAATATATATTTTTTTTATTGAATATGTGTTCAAACAATAAAAAAAATGAAAAGTTTATGACAATTGACAGTTCAGAGTGTTCCAGGATGGTCCTATTACGTGTAAGGCGAAATTGAATAGGTATGTTCATTTCAGTTGGCGCCGCGTGAGTTTGTGCGTTTAAAGTGTGTGTAAGTAGGATAAATTACCGATAAATAACAGCAAATTTTAATTTATTATGAACTGTTTTAAAAAAATTATTATGCAAAGTTTTGTCTTTCGGTTTTTCATATCGACTATATACTTATACTATTTCAAATTAATAGTTATGTTATTAGTTTTTTTTTTACAAGGTGGTCACCACTTATCAAGGCCCGGAAGCCACTCGTTGATAAGGGTTATTGCGTGTACAGTACGTTAGTGTTGAGATTTGATAAAGTGTCTTACTTAAGGGGGGGGCGGTTCATCAGGAATTTGTTTATGTTGGACTTGAAGACATCCAGATTGTAGTCAGGTGGGAAGCAGGCAAACGGAACAGAGTTCCACAGGCGTGCACTTCTAAGAAAGAAGCTTTGTTCATGGAATCTACGCTTTGGTTTTGGCAAAGATTAAGAGTGGAGAAAATTTTTGACAGTGGTTTCAGCTAGACGGGTGTTTTTGCGAGGGGGGACCAGGGATTGGAGCTCAGACGAGCACTTCCCATGGCAGTAACGATAAAACAGGCTTGCAACGTCTCTCATGTGGGAGAGAGGTTGTAGGGAAGAGAAAAAGGCATCCCCCACTAAACTACAAAGCATATTTTGTACTCTGTCAAGGCAGAATAGGCTGCTTTTAGCAGCTCCTGCCCAGATGTGGCAGCAGTACTCCATCCTTGGATGTACTTGGCTTTTATATAGATAGAGAATTGCATCAGCAGTGAGATATCTTCTGGAGCGGTAGACGGATCCTACCATTTTTCCAGTGACCTTGGCAACAGACTTGATGTACGTGTTCCATTTAAGATCAGGAGTAATGGTCAAGCCAAGAAGCTTGTCAAAACTTGAGGCCTCCTGAAGACGAGAGCCATTCATTTCAATTGATGCCAGATGTGGATCAGAATGTTGATGATGTAAAGAGAGAAGCTTGGTTTTAGATGCTTTAAAAGTAACCAACCACCTCTTCCCCCACTGTACCACACGCTTGAGATCAGAGGAGAGAGAATCAGAGAGAACTTTGTCAATTACGACCTTTGATGTGCTGCCATAGATGGTCATGTCATCAGCATAGATGTCAACGAATGATTTAAGCAGGTGTTTTGGGAGATCATTGATGTAGATCAGGAAGAGAGTTGGGCCCAGGATGGACCACTGAGGGACTCCAGTATTAATACTAAGGGCCTCTGATTTCTGCCCATCAACCATTACTCTTATGAGCCTATCAGAGAGAAATGATTTAATGATTGAGAAAACATTTCCAGTTATACCGTAGCTGGAAATCTTGTGAAGTAGGCCCTTATGCCATACTTTATCGAAGGCTTTTGATATGTCAAGAGCAATTGCCTTAGAGAGGAAGCCTTTGTCAATATATTCACTAATCCTATGAGATATAACCGTTAACACATCTGTTGTAGATCTGGCAGAACGGAAACCATATTCCACTTTAGATAACAATAATCCGTTTAGATAAGAGTGATAAATTAACAAGTGAAGGATGCATGGTCCCCGTGAGTGCACAATGAACGAGGCACAAAAATGACTATTTTAGCATTTGCTCCCTCCATTTAGCCCCAAAAGTTCTCAGGGGGCGTGAAAATGAAAAAAAAAAACAAAAAAAAAACGGTGTAGTTTTAGGCCTTTACATATGTAAATTTAAGATCTCCACCATGCAAAAAAAAAAAAAAGAAATTACTAAGTCGATCATTTGCCTCCCCCCACCACCATTTAGCCCCAAAAGTCCCCAAGGCCTTAACATATTTAAATCTGAGTTCAGCACCATGCAGAACTGCTAAATAGACATACACAGAAAATTTTGAACAAATATGGTAAAATAATCCCCAAAATGGAGTGTTTTTATTAGCCCTAATAGAGTCCCTGGGACACACCTAAGAGTTATCGCGAAGTATAGACAGACAAAATTATATAGAAATCAGTAAAGTTTTATAAAATTCAAGGCATAAACCTTTTTTAATAAGCATTTTAACCCGAAAGGCACCCGTAGGGGGGCAACCAGATTTTTCCCGGGAAATCTGTTCTGTTACTTTTTTACACATATCATGTTTAATGTTTGTGCAAACTTTAAAAAAATTCCAAGGCATAGTTATTGAGAAAAGTGCGGACAGATGAACAGATGAATGGACAAACAGACGAACGGACGAACGGACAAAGGTGAATTTACAGGTCCACCCTTCTTTTTTTGGGGGACCGAATAAATGCTTTCGCATTTATTAATTTATATTTAAAGTAATTAAGGCAATAATCACTGGGGATAACGTTGCATGACTCAGCACTCTTATCCCGTCGTGGTTAATCACCTGAAGAAGGCCAGAGGATGAGTTGGCCGAAACGTGGTGAAATAGCAACAACTATGAAGTTGAAGGTAACAGTCCGCAAAAGAATAAAGACGCAAATTATGAACCCTCATCTCAAAAAATGATTCTGAAAATCCAAAAACAAAACGGAAAAATATGATTCACTGCTTCTTTCAATAACATCCCTGAATTCGATTTTTACATGGAAATTTAAAAACGTTTTACAACCATTTTTGTTGATTCGTCGACTTCAGTTGATGGATTTTGAAATGTAAATATGGCGTCGTCTTAACAAAATAAATAAATAAATAAATAAATAAATAAATAAAAATGAAAGCAATCCCGATGGGTGCAGAAAATTGCCAGCTTCGCGTATGGAAGCGGTATCCCCCTTTGTATTTTTTATTTTCGCCTTTATTTTCCCAAATTTTTTTCAACGGATGATTATTGAATGAGCATTCTTCTATTAGATTATGAATTTGTTTTTAAAGTCAATATTAAAATATTTGTAGAGAGTGCTCAATTTCTAATGCAACGTTCTAGTAAATCGATCACCCCACCCACTTTAAAACCACTTGACGTTTTTGGTAAGTTTTCACAAATTTAGCATTTTTTAAGCAGTTTAACCTTTTTTTTTAATTCGCTTTTTAAAATAATCTCTAAAAAAGGCCAAAAAGCCAATGATTAATTTGGCCTAAAAACGTCGAGTGGTTCTAAAAAAAGGTTGACGGATTTACTCGAACCTTGCATTGGAAACTGAGCTCATATATATATATATAAAAAAATGTTTTATTGTTCATTCGGTAATATCCCGCTGAAAAAAATAAAAAATAAAAATAAATAAATTAAAAAAAAAAAAGACCAAAAAAAATACAGTTTGAGAATTTTATTTTTTAATCCTAGCAGCCATCAAGCGGTGCCAGAAGGCAGGGTGTGTGCGGCCCTTTTTTGCCTTTGTGGTGTGGGAAGTCTATACTGCTTGAACCAGTGTGGCTGGTGATGGCGCTGGAATCCTTTGCATCATCATCGTCATCATCATCATTACTATACAGCAGTCACCTTCTTCCTTACAGCAGCCACCTTCCGTGCCCTGACAGGAGTGGGGGAGTGAGGAAGGGCTTGTTACCCGCTTACATCAGTTTCGAGTTAGCCGCCATCAGCAGAAAACGCTGGGCTTCGAGTTCTGCCCAACCCACCTTTTTTAACGTTAAACATAACGTTGACGTTACAATTTCACCCCGAGTTAATTATTAGGCAACGAGGGCTTAATAACTGGGAAACTATTAATCTCAAAAAAGACCAACGAAGAAACTAGGATATTTTCCTGTAAGAGACAGAAATTAAATTTGCCGGTCTGTCATACAAGAGGACAGGCACATTATCAGCACAATTGTTTTCGAGGAAAGAGACTATATTGAAAAATAAATAAATAAAAAACAACAGCATTAGAACCAGAAGGTTCTAGAAGATTGAGAGAGAGCCCCTCTAAAACACACACACAAAGAAAAAGAACATTTTTAAAGAACCTTTTTTGCATGTTTCTTTCCTTTCAAGGCTTTACATATCAAGTAGACTGTTGTTGTTTCATTATTTTAAAAGGGACAACGTATATTTTCCCATTTTAATTAATTACTATCGTTTGGATGATAAATCTAACTTTGTCGTTCCATTCGATATAATTAATTATAGAATTAGTCTCTAAATTAGAGATCCATTTTTTGTATGGTCTATTTAAAAAACATCTTTTTGTAATTGGTATATAGGTTAATTTTTAACCCCTGCTTTGGGAAATAAAAGCAACGAGCATTTTATTTCTTTTAATAAAACTTGACTAAATCGATATGCTTTTCGGGTCTGGTTTTCATTTTCTCTTTTTAATATTTTGCTTCTCTTTTGTTTATTTTTACTTTGTTTTTAGTCACGAGACTTTGCTTTATTTTTCCCCCATTTTGTTTTTTATATTTGTAACACCAAAATTTATTTTGGTAATGACAACTACAACATACGTCAACAGAGGTGGGCACCGCCTCCATACGTGCGCCAATTGCCATTATCGGCCTCATCTGCATTCCCTTATATCTCCTCCAGCGATCGACAACAACCTTCACTCTTACCGAAAATGATGAAATAACACCTGGGAGGATCACATTCGAGAGTCACCAAAATAAACTGCACACTTTTATCCCAGCTTCCTGGATGCTTATTTGCATATTACTTACGCAAGATGGGTACTTGTGCAGAATTTAAACCAGACGTATATAACTGACCACTCGGCTTTGCTCGGAACATGACGTCAACCGCCGGCTTTTGCCGCGCGTTGCCGATTATCAAAGCTACTCGTAACAATGCTACTCAAGGAAAATAATACTGAAGAAAACATTTAAATATAATAAAATCACCAGAAAAAATACATATGACAAAAATGAAAAAGAAACAACGACCTACCGTAACAATGACGCTTCTGCATAACACAGACAGCGCCATTTTTTGGTGCGTTTCATTAAACTGTCGCCAGGTGGCGCTGCTCTCCATTCACCATTGTTTATTAATTTAAAAATTAGAACTATAATATATTTTTGACCCTTCAACAAGTGCCACAGAGATTTAAAGCTATATTTTGTTACAATGACAATTTTAATTTAATTCAAAAATATTTCGAAAATAAAATCTAATGTTGTTTTGATTCGGAAAATGTTTGATTTAAATTATTAAATTGTTCGAAAAAAAAAAACAAAAATAAAAAAAAACAAAACAAAAACAATTTTACTTTAATTCCAAAAAATGTTTCGCGGGGGGGGGGTGGATCCAATGTTGCTTTAATTCCAAAATTGATTTATCCAAGTTATATTTTCTTACGCAGACTTTTCAATAAATGTTTTTACAATTATGTATTGATACATCCAATAAATGTTTTGGTTTACAAATATTTTTCTATTCGAAAAAAAAAATAACTTGTTTGTTATTTATTTGCCGTGGTGGTATTTGACCAAGAAGAAATTGGAGTTATCGCCCTCTAACAATGGCGCCGTCCGTGTAATGCAGAAGTGCCGTAACAATTTCTTTTTTATTCTTGTAACAAATTTGTAATCTCAAACAGACGATGTCAAAGTGAGGTGAGAAGAGATAGCGGATGTGGAAGAAACTTCGCCAACCCAACCAAGGCAGCTTTTCGATATATGGTTTGAGATGGAGACAAAAGGATCATTACCAAATTTCTGTCCCCACATCAACTCGAAAAGATAACTGCCGCGAAACTCTCGGCGGGTTCCGTTGATTTTTTTTCCTCGCCAATATTTTCCACAAAGATCGTCTGCTCCTTTGCCGCGCATTGATCGTCGGCGTCTTATGTCAGATTACAGTCAAACCCGAGCACATGACGTCATGTTCCGAGCAAAACCGAGCGGATGGTTAATTACGCCGGGTTCAATTTCTGCACAAGGATCGCAAAATTATTCACAAGGTCGAAAGGTGTAGAAAAACAGGGTGGGGAATTAAGACCTGGACAACGAACCTTCGGCATCCACATTTCTACTTGAATACTTAAAACCAAAATTTCACAACTACTATATAGGACAAGACAGTATTTAAAAATATTATGTCGTATTGTTGATTTAAATAATTTAAAACTGTTTTGATGGCAACGACGACCTTTCGTATTTATTCATTTTGATAATATACGCTTAGAATGGATTTGAAGTAAAATTAGTTTAAGTAACCAACAATTTTTTCATGAAAATGGACTTGTTATGTTTAAGCATAAGAATGAAAAAAGTTGACGTTTCCGCACTGGGAATCGAACCCGGGCCAAAGCCAATAATCTTAACCGCCAGATCATATGGGAGTATGCATGAAAGTCGTCCATCATAAATTTTAATTAAACAGCCAGCATCGAATCACTTGAAATCAAATTAAATTAATTACTGTTAATGCCCCCAAAATATTATTTTTTTTACATATCCATCATTTTTCACTTTTTTTTTATTTGGCAATAAATTGCGGTTTCACTTCATGCCTTAACTAGCAAATTCTAGCATTGCTAAAAATATAATTTGCTGATTTTTTTATGTCCTCTGATGAGAAGAATAACTAGAATAGCATTCTTTGAAATTCCGCGGAATAAGGACTTTGTAAATTGTTTTTTGGAGTATTCAGTCGAACAATAAATTTTGATTGTAAAGTTCAACTTACAGTTTTAATTTTCTTTCTCTTGTATATATATATATATATATATATATATATATATATATATATATATATATATATATATATAATAAAATACGTATCAGATGCGCTTGAAAGCCAAATTACAACGCAATATTACGAAAATAAGGAAATATTTTACTTGTTTGAAATATCAAACAAGTAAATTATTTGTTTATTTTCGTAATATTACGTTGTAATTTGGCATTCAAACACACCTGATGCGTATTTTATTTTATTCAAATTAAATCAACGCCTTTATACCGAAACCCACACCCTGACATACACACATACACATATATCTAGCCGCACTGATGAGCTGTGATACATCGAAACAGTACTGTATGTGGATGACACAATATATATATATATATATATATATATATATATATATATATATATTGTTACGCGCGTATTAATTGTTGATGCCAGTACGAGAGTCAGCTAAAATGCATAACAAGATTCCCCCTTTTCCTTTATTAGATTTTATTCGATGGTGAAAAGAAAAGCGAGTCATTAAGACGCCCATAAAACGTAGCGAAAATGACACAGACAAACAGCCTATCTATCCCCCTCGTCACGTCACATATTTCTTTATCTCCTTACCCTCCCTACATTTGTTTTTCTTTCCTAAAGATAAAGAGAGAGGAGGGGGGAGGAGTAATTTTAAATAATGTTGGCGTACAAATGAAACCACGTGAAAGCAACAAATATTTAAAAAAGCATTCTGTGTTCAAATGTCGTAGCATGCAGACATCGTCAGAATCCGTTGCGGAAAAATTTATTTATGTTAAGTTATTTAACATTTTCCTCCTTGGGAGTAAAGTTAATGTTAAATTCTATCATAATTAATTAATTAATTAGTTAGTTAATAAATATAAGCCAGCAACAGTACTTGAAAACGAGAAACACAAAATCCGATGGGACATGGACATACAAACTGATAAACCCATCCAAGCAAGAAGACCGGATGTCGTAATGATTAACAAGAAAGAAAAAGTCCTGTCAAATCGTAGACTTTGTTGTTCCAGCTGAACACAGGGTGAATATCAAAGAAAAGAAGAAACGGAGCAAATACACAGAGCTAGCCATAGAGCTGAAAGGGATATGGATGATGAAGAAAATCAAAATAATACCTATAATAGTAGGAGCACTAGGAACAATCCCGAAAAACTTTGAAAAACGAATAGGAGAAATTAGAACCAGAGGAATGACTGGGAAAATGCAATACACAACAATAATGAAAACATTTGAAATATTAAGGGACACCTTTGAATGTGGAGACATTCAACACATGAGTGATATGCTCGGGCCAGACATACTGCTGCAGAGGCAAATCATGAAGCGCTAAATGAACGAAAAACGTTGAAGCGGCATATCTATAAGTCCTCAACACCCATCTCCATTACCACATCACCTGCCCCCCCCAAACAAGAGTGAGACCGAGTACTCAAAGAGGAAGGAAAGACCGAAAAGAGAGCATACCCCCGCTAGACAAGTGCGAAGAGAACTGAGACACTGGGGAGGCTTATTGCCACTCAAATTCCAGTGAAGACCAATGTCCGCTGCTAGTGAGAAATCAATCGTAAGCGGCTGTTGCGATACTACAAAGTCATTTGCAAATATTATCGAAACAGATTGAGAGTATTGGAAACTTGGGGAGACTTGCTGTCACTCAGCTTCCAGAGAACACCACAGCTTATTATCAAGGATAACAAATAAAATGTGTACTGAACTAACAAATTATGTTATTGTCGCTTCTGCTCTTCCGTAGATGTCAAAACAGTCACGTAATATTTTATTTTTGTGTCATGTTTTCAACTCACACTGGAAAAACAGATTTTATTCAATTATTTCTAACGATAATGATGAATATTTTTTTACATTTCGATAACTTAATCTTTAAGTAAATTATCTGAATGTAAAATAAATGTCTATTGAATTGAATTACAGTAGTAAATAATTGTTTTAAAAAATCGTTCGCCGTTGCTCGCATCAAGCACATCCATTGATGACGTCACAAGATCATGTGTACATCTTGGAAAAGTTCACATAAAAATGGTAGTCCCTATTAACAATAAATTTTGTCTTTTTTTTATTCTTTTTTTTTCTACTTATACAAACTGTGCCATAGCAACGCGTGTCTGGGTACAGCTAGTAGTCATAATAATAATAATAAAATGACTAAAGAGTTGTGTGACATGTCCAGTGACTACCATACAACAGAACAAAGAATTGCGGACCAAGCGAAACTTATTCTGAAGAGAGGTTGGCTTTCAAATGATGCCCAAAAATGAATTTGAGGGAAAAAGTGTTTGACTAACAAGAAAATTTATTCATGAAAACAGACTTAGTTTTAAGCACAAAAATGAAAAATAACTTGTTCCTTAGGAATGAAAAAGATTACGTTCCCACACCGGGAATCGAACCCGGGCCGCCTGGGTGAAAGCCAGGAATCCTAACCACTAGACCATATGGGAGAACGAATACAGAAGTAATATCTTAAACGCTATTTATAAGTAACGCCACAGCAGTCAGGGTCCAATTTCTATCAGCTGCTTGCTAGATGTCAAGTCAACTTTCAACTTCAGTCTGACTAGATTCTTCTCACCTGTGTGAGCCAAATGTTAATATAGATCAATTTTTGTTTCAATAAATAGAATCGAAGTAACTTGGTATTCGACATATCGATTTTTTTTTTAAAATATGTCATTTTAAACAAAAACAATATTACGTACTTAATTGCAATGTCGAAAATAGTAATATCTCCAAAAATTATGAAAATTCATCGAGTAAAACATTTGCTACTGTTTGTAAAAAAAATATATTGCTATAAACTGTAGTACAGTTTTTGCACACCATTAACATGTAATCTAAAATATGCGTCCCGAGTTATGTCCGCTGTGTTTGAACTCTACCGTCTATTTTATAACATCTTAAGAAAAATGCAATTTTACCAACTTTTCCGTAAAAAGTACGGTGCTTATGTATTTTTGGTACCGCGCTATTTTTAAGTATTTTTTTTTATCAAGTTCAATTCAAGTTTCACGATATCTTTTTTTTATTTATTAAATCGTTAGGTAGAAGCACAGAATACTTACAAAACACTCTCCCGTCCCCATATTCAGAATGGCTTTCGAAATTGCGTTATTATTTCAGCGCGGTACCAAAAATATGTAAGTCCCAAAATTACTTTTAACTATAAATAACTTTCTACTGGGTGAATTTTCGTAGTTTTTGGATATATTACTATTTTCGACATGGCAAGTTAGTACGTAATATTGTTTTTGTTAAAAGCAGCATATTAAAAAAAAAAAAAAAAATAGATCTGTTGACTCTCTCTGAACAAGCACCAAAAATGGAAATTGCGTCTACCTTTGCTTTTGCTGGGAGTAAAGTTAACATTAAGTTTAGGTAAACCAAGTCATAATTAAATTACTGTCAACCGCTTTCCGTGCTTGTAGTGGAACGGGGTCCCAAATTTTAGCCTCGCTTTCAATTTGAGAAAAGTTAGGTTACGTGATACTTGGTCGATGGTGTCCCGGCAAATAATATTTTGAATTAACTCTTTCAATAAACACAGACATAAACAACATTTGGAGAACGCGTGACGAGGCGAAAGCATATTTCAGGAAAAACATATCAAAGAACTGAAAATCCTTGCTGTCCTGTCCAGTATGCCAAAGACAAATGATGAAGATGAAACGGCCAAAAAAAACAATTTTATGCCTTACACATAAAAACAAGGAAGTTCAACCTCCATTACAGACTTGTTAATATTTTGGTCATATAAAACTTCAATAACAAAATGCAACAATGCTCGAAAATTCTTGTTCGCAAATTAAACACAGTGTGTCTAGCCTTTCAATAAAAGGGTTGAAAGATCGCACGGATTAGCCGCGACACAGCCGGCCGAGTTCCACGTGACAACTTTTCGTAAACCAAAAGCGATGCTAGAATTTACGACCATTACAAACTCATTAGGTCAAAATATTAAAATAGCCTCGGTGGCATGGAGGACAGCAGCAGTAGATGTCATCACGAGAGTAAAAATACATCCGATATATTGGAGATTTGACAGAGAAGCCAACAAACAAAAATAAAGGGTATAAATTTCAAATATTTAACAAATAAATGTTACCAAATGCAAGCAAAGTTATTTTCTACTTACGTGGATAAATTTTGTGTGTGTTTTTAACGTATTTTAACGCTTTTATTCAGTTCGAAAAACAAGTAGTGTCGAGTTGGTAAGTAAATCCGACAATCAACATGGCCGACTCCGACTTCGGAGAGTCAATAATCGTTCCTAAGTAAAAAAAAGAAAAATGGACAAAATCCCGATAGAAATCCACCGATAAGTATCACCATGTTATTGTCGGTATTTTGCCTATCACTATTTTTCCTGTTTTTGGATTTTATACAATTATTTTTTTTTTTTTATATATAAGGGCTTGAATTACGGTTTAAAATTAAAAAGTCAAGTATCATGGTTCTCTTGTGCTCTAAACAGAAACATTCATTTTAAAGGTGCCCCTGTCATATCTAAGAACCTATTGTCGATTTTATATGGCCAGCTTTTCTGGTTGTGCGATGATTATAAGGACTTGAATTAAAGTTTAAAATTCAAAAGTCAAGTATCATGGTTCACTTGTGCTTTAAACGTAAACATTCATTTCGAATGCGTCCCTGACATGTCAAAACCTACTGTTGATTTTATATGTCGCGCTTCCGGTTTGTGTGATAAGAAAACTTCTCAAATGCACTTGCGATGTTCGGCTGTATAAGGAGTTAACTCTCGTCAAAATCGCCGATTCTTTCTTACGTCGGGTTTGTTTTCGATTATCGATTATCGATACTTATCGAAGACATTCCGATACACTACAATAACTCTTTCAGATACAGAAAGTACAATTGAATGAAATTTCATGAAAATCGGCCTAGCCGTTTCAGAGTCCATACGGAGCGAACTCACACACACACACACACACACACACACACACACACACACACACACACACACACACACACACACACACACACACACAAATACACACACACACACAAACACACACACACACAGATCTTTTTATATAATACTAGAGATTTCGTTCATGAGTAAGAAAAGCTTTCGGATTTATGTATATAAATAGCTAAGCATATTCATAATGAATAAAAAACAGCACTCAACACGCTTTAGCGACAGTGTGTGTTCGTACGTGTATGCGTATATGTGTCTGTGTGTGCTATTTTCTTTTAACTGGTGTGTATATATGTGTTATATTTTAACGCGTCGCTAATTATTCTTATGATGATAAATGTTCTTTTGCTTACATGTTAAGAAGTGTAAGAGTCTTAGGATGGATGAAGAGACAGATTGTTAAAAGGGAGATTGTTCGTTTTATGAAGATTCATATTTATATTAAAACTGTTCATTACTTAGACGTGTAGAAGAAGAAATTCTTAGAGTGAAGGGATAGTGTTCAGACAGTCTTAGTGTAGATATGAGATGTAGATTCACATTGTGGATATGATATGTGTATGTCACGACATTTTATAACACAGACATGTAATAACAATTCACTTTACCTTTTTTGTAAGAATCACAAACACAAAGACGAGCTTTTATCAAAACACATGATGGATTTATTTCTTCACGACCGGCTGTGGTTTTCTCATCAAGAATTCAAAGCTTCACATTTTAGTTTCAAAATGACCGTGCGTCTCGCTTCCTAGACGTTCGAATTCCAAACTCCAGACTCTCTCTGGGTTTCTCACTGACTGTCCCCAACTAACTAACTCTCACTTCCTATATTGAGAAATCCATGCATCCCGGCCACGTGAGCAAAATTCACGTGTTTCAACATGCGCGACTTTGCACGTTTTTCCGACATTATGATTTCCCAATAACCTATTTTTTCTTTGATGTTTTTACAAAGGAATTCAACCTACATATCTAATTTATTTAACCCATATTTTATTATCCAGATTCTTCCTAACAATTGAATAGTTTATTTATTATTTATTTCATCAGAATTAACAATTTACTGGACATTCCATTTAAACCTATTGTTCTTTAAAACTCATGTCCAGGGTTCGATTTCTGCTTTCTCTCATTTTATTTTCATTTTAAGTAATCTCTCTATTTTTATACTTACATGAAAAGGGGACAGCCCTTATCATGTAACATCCCTCCCTTCCATATTTCACAAAAAAAAAAAAAATGTATGCATTTTTAAATTTAGTACATTTTTTATTTTTACATCTACACAACCACACGGCTAGAAAGATCAGGCTAAAAAACAACAACAAAAAAAATCTCTTTTAGTCAGCCCTCCACGGCCGACTTCACAATAATTTATTTTTTTATAAGATCAGAACCTTTCTGATCTTCTTGGCATTTACCTTTTGGGTGTAGGGTCTTTACCTATGATTCACATCAGCTATTTTCCAGCCACCCATATGCCGCGGACTAGAGGTTTTCCACCTCCCTCGAAATGGACGACTTCCTTCGCCCCCAAAAGTGTCCTGATCTCTCTTCCCGCATGGTTAGTCTTATCAAGTATGGCTTTGTTTTTTATTCTATAACTATCTTATACGGGACATCCCAAAGCTCATATACTTAAATCTTTGTGGTTGGCTTCAGAAGTTTAAGATTTTTCTCTCATACGGATTCACTCGGATTTCCTTGGTTGGATTCTTGAAATTTCGACGAGGCTTTAGAAATATCACCCCTAACTAACTAACACCTTTCGCGCCCAACACCTTAATTGCGCTCTAAATTCTATCTAATAACCCGATTTTTTGTGATTTTTCTTTTCTCTCACCAGAGCCTCCAAGATCCAGCAGATCTATCCCACATTCATGCGTCTCTAAAAAAAATACAAGGTTATATCTTTCTTACGTAATCTACGGCATATTTTTGCTTGTCTCTTACTTCATTAAGCTATATGTGATTGCCTCGGAACTACCTATCATCGGTTTACTGGTCCCCTTAAGAATTTTCGTATTCTTTCCAACGCCTGTTTATTAATTAAGCCAAGTCTTACCACTTGCTTGGAGTCGTTACGTGCAACCAGCTTATTTTAAGCACTTAATTAACCAGGTTCCCAAATTGTTCGTATAGGGGCACATCTTGTGCTTATCAATCCCTACCAAGTCACTTTTCTCGGAGAAAATTTTAGGATCCCTAAAAAAAACCCCAAAAACAACAAAACCAAATGCTAAAAAACCCATCTTTCTTACGGCTTATCACATCTAAAAACTCTCTAAATACCCGTTTACGTAATTTTAATTCTTGTCCCCCTTCTAAAATTCTAACTGAATCTGTAAGCCAACCATACGTCTTAACTAGTTTTATTTTCTTCTAGACTGTTTAAATCTAATGTATATTTACTGCTGACTTTGAATTCTTGCTGCGAAAATCAATAACATTTACATACATTTAAGCCAATTTACAATATTTGTTCAACATCATAAAAACATTTTAAAAAAATACCTTAATACATTTAACGATGATTTACACAAAACTATGATCAACAGTTATAACTTTTTTCAACAAAAAAGTTATCTGTAACAAACAACAATTCAACAAAGTCTGTCCAAAACAATTGTCCTTTTGTTTTTCAAAAACAAAACAAATGAAACACACAAAAAGCCGAAAAGTTCAACTATGAACACTAAAATGCATTTCCAAACAGAATTTACACGCTGTTTCAGAGACTACATGCGACCTTTGAAAAATTCCTGTTTGATTGACAGATTAAATTCAACAATTCGTCCAAACGATTTCATATTGACACAAATTTTCTAATTGACACTCCATACAAATTTCAAAACAATAATGGGTGACCCCAATCTCTGCATTTGCGTGTATGTGTGTGCTTTTTTTTAACAAACCAATTCATTTATCAATGAATTACGCATGGTGACTTGTTTACTATATTTCCATTCATTACTACGGATTTCTTATACGGCATATCGGCCTTTTCTTTTTTTTTAATATTTCTTGTATCTTTTGTTTTTTTGTCTGTTTATTATATTTTTACTTCTATTTTTTTAATACTGCGTATGAGTGCATGTTCTCACTTTTTTTAAAATTATTGTTTTATTTCGTTTTGAATTTCTTTTTCGCATTCTGTGATCGTCTAGTAAACGTTGTGTTTTTTTTCGTGGTAACGCCATTTTTTTTGTTAACCCACCCTTGCATGAGTGGACTAGTCACGTACACCAAATTATATATATGTTATATTGTTATTATTATTAGACGAAGGTACCACTTGTGCGCGTATGTTACGTGAGTTCTTATTAGTAAAGATAGGAGTCTTAGTGAGAGTTTGTCTTATTACAAGTGATGTATCTTAGAGAGAGACATGCTGTTGTAAGAGAGATAGAGAGGGATGTTGTATCTTAGTGAGAGAGATAGTCTTCAGTCAGTCTTAATGTAGATATGAGATGTAGGTTCACATTGTGGATATGAGATGTGTATGTCACGACATTTTATAACACAGACATATAATTACAATTCACTTTACCTTTTTTGTAAGAATCACAAACACAAAGACGCTTTATCAAAACACATGATGGATTTATTTCTTCACGACCGGCCGTGGTTTTCTCATCAAGAATTCAAAGCTTCACATTTTAGTTTCAAAGTGACCGTCTCGCTTCCTAGACGTTCGAATTCCAAACTCCAGACTCTCTCTGAGTTTCTCACTGACTGTCCCCAACTAACTAACTCTCACTTCCTATATTGAGAAATCCATGCATCCCGGCCACGTGAGCAAAATTCACGTGTTTCAACATGCGCGACTTTGCACGTTTTTCCGACATTATGATTTCCCAATAACCTATTTTTTCTTTGATGTTTTTACAAAGGAATTCAACCTACATATCTAATTTATTTAACCCATATTTTATTATCCAGATTCTTTCTAACAATTGAA
Organism: Euprymna scolopes; assembly: GCF_053919585.1. Taxonomy (NCBI): domain Eukaryota; kingdom Metazoa; phylum Mollusca; class Cephalopoda; order Sepiida; family Sepiolidae; genus Euprymna; species Euprymna scolopes. Next base: position 83,292,139 of record NC_136509.1, read on the forward strand.
TAGTTTATTTATTATTTATTTCATCAGAATTAACAATTTACTGGACATTCCATTTAAACCTATTGTTCTTTCAAACTTATGTCCAGGGTTCGATTTCTGCTTTCTCTCATTTTATTTTCATTTTAAGTAATCTCTCTATTTTTATACTTACATGAAAAGGGGACAGCCCTTATCATGTAACATATGGAAAAATTGGAAACTATAAGTTTTGTGTTTTTTTTTCCATTCGTATCAATAATATGCATATAGTATTTCAAAATATTACTATTGATTTAAATCACAATAACGTAACGAATGAAACAAAAATAGTTCGCATTTATTAATTCAGATGATATACATACAAAATAAATTTGAGATAAAAATGGTTTGAGTAACAAAAACAAATTATTACTGAAGATAAAGCATAGAAATGAAACAAAGAAAAAAAAAAAACTCCCCATGCCGGGAATCGAACCTGGGCCGCCTGAACAAAACTATAAATCCTAACTATGATATATAAGTAACACAACAGCAACCAGTATTGAACTGACATAATCTGAAATATCCCTTAGTTTCTGACTAAAACACAGACGTGTTAAATAAGTATAAGAATGAGAAAAAAAAATTTACGTTCCCACACCGGGAATCGAACCCGGGCCGCCTGGGTGAAAGCCAGGAATCCTAACCACTAGACCATATGGGAGAACGTATGCCGAAATAATATCTTAAATGCTATTTATAAGTAACGCAACAGCAGTCAGGGTAGAATGTCTATCAGCTGCTTGCTATATGTCAAGTCAACTTTCAACTTCAGTCTGACTAGATTCTTGTCACCTCTGTGAGCCAAATGTTAATATAGATCATTTTTTTTTTTACATTAAATAGAATCGAAGTTACTTGGCAATCGACAGATCGATTTTTTAAAAAAAATATATAATGTTGAACAAAAACAATATTACGTACTTAATTGCAATGTCGAAAATAGTAATATCTCCAAAAATTACGAAAATTCATCGAGTAGAACATTTGCTACTGTGTTTGTAAAAAAAAATATATTGCTATAAACTGTAGTACAGTTTTTGCACACCATTAACATGTAATCTAAAATATGCGTCCCGAGTTATGTCCCCTGTGTTTGAACTGTACCGTCTATTTTATAACATCTTAAGAAAAATGCAATTTTACCCACTTTTCCGTAAAAAGTACGGTGCTTATGTATTTTTGGTACCGCGTTATTTTTAAGAATTTTTTTATTTGTCAAGTTCAATTCAAGTTTCACGATATCTTTTTTTTATTTATTAAATGCGAAAGGTGGAAGCACAGAATACTTACAACCCCCCGCCTTTCCCCATATTAAAAATAGCTTTCGAAATTGCGTTATTATTTCAGCGGTGTACCAAAAATATGTAAGTACCAAAATTACTTTTAACTATAAATAACTTTCTACCGGGTGAATTTTCGTAGTTTTTGGATATATTACTATTTTCGACATGGAAAGTTAGTACGTAATATTGTTTTTGTTAAAAGCAGCATATTAAAAAAAATAAATAAAAATAGATCTGTCGAGACTCTCTGAACAAGCACCAAATCGAAATTGCGTCAACATTTGCTTTTGCTGGGATAAAAAGTTAACATTAAGTTTAGGTAAACCAAGTCATAATTAAATTACTGTCAACCGCTTTCGGTGCTTGTACTGGAACGCGGTCCGAAATTTTAGCCTCGCTTTCAATTTGAGAAAAGTTAGGTCACGTGATACTTGGTCGATGGTGTCCCGGCAAATAACATTTTGAATGAACCCTTTCATTTAACACAGACATAAACAACATTTGGAGAACGCGTGACGAGGCGAAAGCATATTTCAGGAAAAACATATCAAAGAACTGAAAATCCTTGCTGCCCAGTATGCTAAAGACAAATGATGAAGATAAAACGGCCAAAAAAAACAATTTTATGCCTTACACATAAAACAAGGAATTTCAACCTCCATTACAGACTTGTATATTTTGGTCATGTAAAACTTCAATAACAAAATGCAACAATGCTCGAAAATTCTTGTTTGCAAATTAAAAACAGTGTGTCTAGCCTTTCAATAAGAGGGTTGAAAGATCGCACGGATTAGCCGCGACAGGCGCGACAGACACAGCCGACCGAGTTCCACGTGACAACTTTTCGTAAACCAAAAGCGATACTAGAATTTACGACCATTACAAACTCATTAGGTCAAAATATTAAAATAGCTTCGGTGGCATGGAGGACAGCGGTAGTAGATGTCATCACGAGAGTAAAAATACATCCGATATATTGGGGATTTAACAGAGAAGCCAACAAACGAAAATAAAGGGTATACATTTAAAATATTTAACAAATAAATGTTACCAAATGCAAGAAAAGTTATTTTCTACTGACGTGGATAAATTTTGTGCGTGTTTTTAACGTATTTTAACGCTTTTAATCAGTTCGAAAAATACGTAGTGTCGAGTTGGTAAGTACATCCGACAATCAACATGGCCGACTCCGACTTCGGAGAGTCAATAATCGTTCCTAAGTAAAAAAAAAAAGAAAAATGGACAAACTCCCGATAGAAATCCACCGATAAGTATCACCATGTTATTGTCGGTATTTTGCCTATCAGTATTTTTCCTGTTTTTGGATTTTATACAATTATTTTTTTTATATATAAGGGCTTGAATTAAGGTTTAAAATTAAAAAGTCAAGTATCATGCTTCTCTTGTGCTCTAAACAGAAACATTCATTTTAAAGGTGCCCCTGTCATATCTAAGAACCTATTGTTGATTTTATATGGCCAGCTTTTCTGGTTGTGCGATGATTATAAGGACTTGAATTAAAGTTTAAAATTCAAAAGTCAAGTATCATGGTTCACTTGTGCTTTAAACGTTCATTTCGAATGCGTCCCTGACATGTCAAAACCTACTGTTGATTTTATATGTCGCGCTTCCGGTTTGTGTGATAAGAAAACTTCTCAAATGCATTTGCGATGTTCGGCTGTATAAGGAGTTAACTCTCGTCAAAATCGCCGATTCTTTCTTACGTCGGGTTTGTTTTCGATTATCGATTATCGATACTTATCGAAGACATTCCGATACACTACAATAACTCTTTCAGATACAGAAAGTACAATTGAATGAAATTTCATGAAAATCGGCCTAGCCGTTTCAGAGTCCATACGGAGCGAACTCTTACACACACACACACACACACACACACACACACACACACACACACACACACACACACACACACACACACACACACACACACACACACACACACACAAACAAACACACACACACACACAAACAAACACACACACAGTTCTTTTTATATAATACTAGAGATTTCGTTCATGAGTAAGAAAAGCTTTTGCATTTATGTATATAAATAGCTAAGCATATTCATAATGAATAAAAAACAGCACTCAACACGCTTTAGCGACAGTGTGTGTTCGTACGTGTATGCGTATATGTGTGTGTGTTTTTTTTTCTTTTAACTAGTGTGTATATGTGTGTTATATTTTAACGCGTCGCTAATTATTCTTATGATGATAAATATTCTTTTGTTTACATGTTAAGAAGTGTAAGAGTCTTAGGATGGATGAAGAGACAGATTGTTGAAAGGGAGATTGTTCGTTTTATGAAGATTCATATTTATATTAAAACTGTTCATTACTTAGACGTGTAGAAGAAGAAACTCTTAGAGTGAAGGGATAGTGTTCGGACAGTCTTAGTGTAGATATGAGATGTAGATTCACATTGTGGATATGAGATGTGTATGTCACGACATTTTATAACACAGACATATAATAACAATTCACTTTACCTTTTTTGTAAGAATCACAAACACAAAGACGCTTTATCAAAACACATGATGGATTTATTTCTTCACGACCGGCTGTGGTTTTCTCATCAAGAATTCAAAGCTTCACATTTTAGTTTCAAAGTGACCGTCTCGCTTCCTAGACGTTCGAATTCCAAACTCCAGACTCTCTCTGAGTTTCTCACTGACTGTCCCCAACTAACTAACTCTCACTTCCTATATTGAGAAATTCATGCATCCCGGCCACGTGAGCAAAATTCACGTGTTTCAACATGCGCGACTTTGCACGTTTTTCCGACATTATGATTTCCCAATAACCTATTTTTTCTTTGATGTTTTTACAAAGGAATTCAACCAACATATCTAATTTATTTAACCCATATTTTATTATCCAGATTCTTCCTAACAATTGAATAGTTTATTTATTATTTATTTCATCAGAATTAACAATTTACTGGACATTCCATTTAAACCTATTGTTCTTTCAAACTTATGTCCAGGGTTCGATTTCTGCTTTCTTTCATTTGAAGTAATCTCTCTATTTTTATACTTACACGAAAAGGGGACAGCCCTTATCATGTAACATATGGAAAAATCGGAAACTATAAGTTTTTTTTTTCCCATTCGTATCAATAATATGCAAATAGTATTTCAAAATATTACTCTTGATTTAAATCACAATAACGTGACGAATGAAACAAAAATAGTTCGCATTTATTAATTCAGATGATATACATCCAAAATAAATTTGAGATAAAAATGGTTTGAGTAACAAAAACAAATTATTAATGAAGATAAAGCATAGAAATTAAACAAAGAAGAAAAAAAAAACTCCCCACGCCGGGAATCGAACCTGGGCCGCTTGTACAAAACTATACATCCTAACTATTATATATAAGTAACACAACCACAACCAGTATTGAACTGACATAATCTGAAATATCCTTTAGTTTCTGACTAAAACTCAGACGTGTTAAATAAGTATAAGAATCAGAACAAAAAAAATTCACGTTCCCACACCGGGAATCGAACCCGGGCCGCCTGGGTGAAAGCCAGGAATCCTAACCACTAGACCATATGGGAGAACGTATACGGAAATACTATCTTAAACGCTATTTATAGACATGCTACAGCAGTCAGGGTCCAATTTCTATCAGCTGCTTGCTATATGTCAAGTCAATTTTCAACTTGAGTCTGACTAGATTCTTCTCACCTCTGTGAGCAAAATGTTAATATAGATCAATTTTTGTTTCAATAAATAGAATCGAAGTAACTAGACATTCGACATATAGATTTTTTTTTGTAAATATGTCATTTTAAACAAAAACAATATTACGTACTTAATTGCAATGTCGAAAATAGTAATATCTCCAAAAATTACGAAGATTCATCGTGTAGAACATTTGCTACTGTGTTTGTAAAAAAAAAATATATATTGCTATAAACTGTAGTACAGTTTTTGCACACCATTAACATATAATCTAAAATATGCGTCCCGAGTTATGTCCCCTGCGTTTGATCTCTAACGTCTATTTTATAACATCTTAAGAAAAATGCAATTTTACCAACTTTTCCGTAAAAAGTACGGTGCTTATGTATTTTTGGTACCGCGTTATTTTTAAGTATTTTTTATTTGTCAAGTTCAATTCAAGTTTCACGATATCTTTTTTTTATTTATTAAATCGTTAGGTGGAAGCACAGAATACTTACAACACCCCCTTTCCCCATATTAAGAATAGCTTTCGAAATTGTGTTATTATTTCAGCGCGGTACCAAAAATATGTAAGTACCAAAATTACTGTTAACTATAAATAACTTTCTACCGGGTAAATTTTCGTAGTTTTTGGATATATTACTATTTTCGACATGACAAGGTAGTACGTAATATTGTTTTTGTTAAAAGTAGCATATTAAAAAAATATATATATATATATATAGAGAGATCTGTTGACTCTCTCTGAACAAGCACCAGATGGAAATTGCGTCTACCTTTGCTTTTGCTGGGAGTAAAGTTAACATTAAGTTGAGGTAAACCAAGTCATAATTAAATTACTGTCAACCGCTTTCCGTGCTTGTAGTGGAACGGGGTCCGAAATTTTAGCCTCGCTTCCAATTTGAGAAAAGTTAGGTCACGTGATACTTGGTCGATGGTGTCCCGGCAAATAACATTTTGAATTAACTCTTTCAATTAACACAGACATAAACAACATTTGGAGAACGCGTGACGAGGCGAAAGCATATTTCAGGAAAAACATATCAAAGAACTGAAAATCCTCGCTGCCCAGTATGCCAAAGACAAATGAAAAACATGAAACGGCCAAAAAAACAATTTTATGCCTTACACATAAAAACAAGGAATTTCAACCTCCATCACAGACTTGTATATTTTGGCCATATAAAACTTCAATAACAAAATGCAACGATACTCGAAAATTCTTGTTTGCAGATTAAAAACAGTGTGTCTAGCCTTTCAATAAGAGGGTTGAAAGATCGCACGGATTAGCCGCGACACAGACGGCCGAGTTCCACGTGACAACTTTTCGTAAAGCAAAAGCGATGCTAGAATTTACGACTATTACAAACTCATTAGGTCAAAATATTAAAATAGCCTCGGTGGCATGAAGGACAGCGGTAGTAGATGTCATCACGAGAGTAAAAATACATCCGATATATTGGAGATTTAACAGAGAAGCCAACAAACGAAAATAAAGGGTACAAATTTCAAATATTTAACAAATAAATGTTACCAAACGCAAGAAAAGTTATTTTCTACTTACGTGGATAAATTTTGTGTGTGTGTGTTTAACGTATTTTAACGCTTTTATTTAGTTCGAAAAATACGTAGTGTCGAGTTGGTAAGTAAATCCGACAATCAACATGGCCGACTCCGACTTCGGAGAGTCAATAATCGTTCCTAAGTAAAAAAAAAAAAAAAGAAATGGACAAAATCCCGATAGAAATCCACCGATAAATATCACCATGTTATTGTCGGTATTTTGCCTATCAGTATTTTTCCTGTTTTTGGATTTTATACAATTATTTTTTTTATATATATAAGGGCTTGAATCAAGGTTAAAAATTAAAAAAATCAAGTATCATGGTTCTCTTGTGCTCCAAACAGAAACATTCATTTTAACGGTGCCCCTGTCATATCTAAGAACCTATTGTTGATTTTATATGGCCAGCTTTTCTGGTTGTGCGATGATTATAAGGACTTGAATTAAAGTTTAAAATTCAAAAGTCAAGTATCATGGTTCACTTGTGCTTTAAACGTTCATTTCGAATGCGTCCCTGACATGTCAAAACCTACTGTTGATTTTATATGTCGCGCTTCCGGTTTGTGTGATAAGAAAACTTCTCAAATGCATTTGCGATGTTCGGCTGTATAAGGAGTTAACTCTCGTCAAAATCGCCGATTCTTTCTTACGTCGGTTTTGTATTTGATTATCGATTATCGATACTTATCGAAGACATTCCGATACACTACAATAACTCTTTCAGATACAGAAAGTACAATTGAATGAAACTTCATGAGAATCGGCCTAGCCGTTTCAGAGTCCATACGGAGCGAACACACACACACACACACACACACACACACACACACACACACACACACACACACACACACACACACACACACACACACACACACACAAACAAACACACACACAGAGTTCTTTTTATATAATACTAGAGATTTCGTTCATGAGTAAGAAAAGCTTTCGGATTTATGTATATAAATAGCTAAGCATATTCATAATGAATAAAAATAAGCACTCAACACGCTTTAGCGACAGTGTGTGTTCGTACGTGTATGCGTATATGTGTGTGTGTGTTTTTTTCTTTTAACTGGTGTGTATATATGTGTTATATTTTAACGCGTCGCTAATTATTCTTATGATGATAAATGTTCTTTTGTTTACATGTTAAGAAGTGTAAGAGTCTTAGGATGGATGAAGAGACAGATTGTTGAAAGGGAGATTGTTCGTGTTATGAAGATTCATATTTATATTAAAACTGTTCATTACTTAGACGTGTAGAAGAAGAAACTCTTAGAGTGAAGGGATAGTGTTCAGACAGTCTTAGTGGAGATATGAGATGTAGATTCACATTGTGGATATGAGATGTATATGTCACGACATTTTATAACGCAGACATATAATAACAATTCACTTTACCTTTTTTGTAAGAATCACAAACACAAAGACGTTTTATCAAAACACATGATGGATTTATTTCTTCACGACCGGCCGTGGTTTTCTCATCAAGAATTCAAAGCTTCACATTTTCGTTTCAAAATGACCGTCTCGCTTCCTAGACGTTCGAATTCCAAACTCCAGACTCTCTCTGAGTTTCTCACTGACTGTCCCCAACTAACTAACTCTCACTTCCTATATTGAGAAATCCATGCATCCCGGCCACGTGAGCAAAATTCACGTGTTTCAACATGCGCGACTTTGCACGTTTTTCCGACATTATGATTTCCCAATAACCTATTTTTTCTTTGATGTTTTTACAAAGGAATTCAACCTACATATCTAATTTATTTAACCCATATTTTATTATCCAGATTCTTTCTAACAATTGAATAGTTTATTTATTATTTGTTTCATCAGAATTAACAATTTACTGGACATTCCATTTAAACATATTGTTCTAGGGTTCGATTTCTGCTTTAAACCTATTGTTCTAGGGTTCGAGTTCTGCTTTCTTTCATTTTAAGTAATCTCTCTATTTTTATACTTACATGAAAAGGGGACACCCCTTATCATGTAACATATGGAAAAATTGGAAACTATAAGTTTCGTGTTTTTTCCCATTCGTATTAATAATATGTAAATAGAAGTTCAAAATATTACTCTTGATTTAAATCACAATAACGTGACGAATGAAACAAAAATAGTTCGCATTTATTAATTCAGATGATATACATACAAAATAAATTTGAGATAAAAATGGTTTGAGTAACAAAAACAAATTATTAATGAAGATAAAGCATAGAAATGAAACAAGGAAAAAAAAAAAACCTCCCCACGCCGGGAATCGAACCTGGGCCGCCTGTACAAAACTATAAATCCTAACTATGATATATAAGTAACACAACAACAACCAGTATTGAACTGACATAATCTGAAATATCCTTTAGTTTCTGACTAAAACTCAGACGTGTTAAATATGTATGAGAATAAGAAAAAAAAAAAAAAATTCGCGTTCCCACACCAGGAATCGAACCCGGGCCGCCTGGGTGAAAGCCAGGAATCCTAACCACTAGACCATATGGGAGAACGTATACAGAAGTTATATCTTAAACGCTATTTATAGACACGCCACAGCAGTCAGGGTCCAATTTCTATCAGCTGCTTGCTAGATGTCAAGTCAACTTTCAACTTCAGTCTGACTAGATTCTTCTCACCTGTGTGAGCCAAATGTTAATATAGATCAATTTTTGTTTCAATAAATAGAATCGAAGTAACTTGGTATTCGACATATCGATTTTTTTTTAAATATGTCATTTTAAACAAAAACAATATTACGTACTTAATTGCAATGTCGAAAATAGTAATATCTCCAAAAATTATGAAAATTCATCGAGTAGAACATTTGATACTGTTTGTAAAAAAAATATATTGCTATAAACTGTAGTACAGTTTTTGCACACCATTAACATGTAATCTAAAATATGCGTCCCGAGTTATGTCCCCTGTGTTTGAACTCTACCGTCTATTTTATAACATCTTAAGAAAAATGCAATTTTACCAACTTTTCGTAAAAAGTACGGTGCTTATGTATTTTTGGTACCGCGTTATTTTTAAGTATTTTTTATTTGTCAAGTTCAATTCAAGTTTCACGATATCTTTTTTTTTATTTATTAAATCGTTAGGTAGAAGCACAGAATACTTACAAAACACTCTCCCGTGCCCATATAAAGAATGGCTTTCGAAATTGCGTTATTATTTCAGCGCGGTACCAAAAATATGTAAGTCCCAAAATTACTTTTAACTATAAATAACTTTCTACTGGGTGAATTTTCGTAGTTTTTGGATATATTACTATTTTCGACATGGCAAGTTAGTACGTAATATTGTTTTTGTTAAAAGCAGCATATTAAAAAAAAAAAAAAATAGATCTGTTGACTCTCTCTGAACAAGCACCAAAAATGGAAATAGCGTCTACCTTTGCTTTTGCTGGGAGTAAAGTTAACATTAAGTTTAGGTAAACCAATTCATAATTAAATTACTGTCAACCGCTTTCCGTGCTTGTAGTGGAACGGGGTCCGAAATTTTAGCCTCGCTTTCAATTTGAGAAAAGTTAGGTTACGTGATACTTGGTCGATGGTGTCCCGGCAAATAATATTTTGAATTAACTCTTTCAATAAACACAGACATAAACAACATTTGGAGAACGCGTGACGAGGCGAAAGCATATTTCAGGAAAAACATATCAAAGAACTGAAAATCCTTGCTGTCCTGTCCAGTATGCCAAAGACAAATGATGAAGATGAAACGGCCAAAAAAACAATTTTATGCCTTACACATAAAAACAAGGAAGTTCAACCTCCATTACAGACTTGTATATTTTGGTCATATAAAACTTCAATAACAAAATGCAACAATGCTCGAAAATTATTGTTCGCAAATTAAAAACAGTGTGTCTAGCCTTTCAATAAGAGGGTTGAAAGATCGCACGGATTAGCCGCGACACAGCCGGCCGAGTTCCACGTGACAACTTTTCGTAAACCAAAAGCGATGCTAGAATTTACGACTATTACAAACTCATTAGGTCAAAATATTAAAATAGCCTCGGTGGCATGGAGGACAGCGCCAGTAGATGTCATCACGAGAGTAAAAATACATCCGATATATTGGGGATTTAACAGAGAAGCCAACAAACAAAAATAAAGGGTATAAATTTCAAATATTTAACAAATAAATGTTACCAAATGCAAGAAAAGTTATTTTCTACTTACGTGGATAAATTTTGTGTGTGTTTTTAACGTATTTTAACGCTTTTATTCAGTTCGAAAAACAAGTAGTGTCGAGTTGGTAAGTAAATCCGACAATCAACATGGCCGACTCCGACTTCGGAGAGTCAATAATCGTTCCTAAGTAAAAAAAAAGAAAAATGGACAAAATCCCGATAGAAATCCACCGATAAGTATCACCATGTTATTGTCGGTATTTTGCCTATCAGTATTTTTCCTGTTTTTGGATTTTATACAATTATCTTTTTTTTTTTATATATATAATGGCTTGAATTAAGGTTTAAAATTAAAAAGTCAAGTATCATGGTTCTCTTGTGCTCTAAACAGAAACATTCATTTTAAAGGTGCCCCTGTCATATCTAAGAACCTATTGTTGATTTTATATGGCCAGCTTTTCTGGTTGTGCGATGATTATAAGGACTTGAATTAAAGTTTAAAATTCAAAAGTCAAGTATCATGGTTCACTTGTGCTTTAAACGTAAACATTCATTTCGAATGCGTCCCTGACATGTCAAAACCTACTGTTGATTTTATATGTCGCGCTTCCGGTTTGTGTGATAAGAAAACTTCTCAAATGCACTTGCGATGTTCGGCTGTATAAGGAGTTAACTCTCGTCAAAATCGCCGATTCTTTCTTACGTCGGTTTTGTATTTGATTATCGATTATCGATACTTATCGAAGACATTCCGATACACTACAATAACTCTTTCAGATACAGAAAGTACAATTGAATGAAATTTCATGAAAATCGGCCTAGCCGTTTCAGAGTCCATACGGAGCGAACTCTCACACACACACACACACACACACACACACACACACACACACACACACACACACAGAGAAGTCTTTTCATATAATAATAGAGATTTCGTTCATGAGTAAGAAAAGCTTTCGCATTTATGTATATAAATAGCTAAGCATATTCATAATGAATAAAAATAAGCACTCAACACGCTTTAGCGACAGTGTGTGTGTACGTGTATGCGTACATGTGTGTGTGTGCTATTTTCTTTTAACTGGTGTGTATATATGTGTTATATTTTAACGCGTCGCTAATTATTCTTATGATGATAAATGTTCTTTTATTTACATGTTAAGAAGTGTAAGAGTCTTAGGAGGAATGAAGAGACAGATTGTTGAAAGGGAGATTGTTCGTTGTATGAAGATTCATATTTATATTAAAACTGTTCTTTACTTAGACGTGTAGAAGAAGAAACTCTTAGAGTGAAGGGATAGTGTTCGGACAGTCTTAGTGTAGATATGAGATGTAGATTCACATTGTGGATATGATATGTGTATGTCACGACATTTTATAACACAGACATATAATAACAATTCACTTTACCTTTTTTGTAAGAATCACAAACACAAAGACGCTTTATCAAAACACATGATGGATTTATTTCTTCACGACCGGCCGTGCTTTTCTCATCAAGAATTCAAAGCTTCACATTTTAGTTTCAAAGTGACCGTCTCGCTTCCTAGACGTTCGAATTCCAAAGTCCAGACTCTCTCTGAGTTTCTCACCGACTGTCCCCAACTAACTAACTCTCACTTCCTATATTGAGAAATCCATGCATCCCGGCCACGTGAGCAAAATTCACGTGTTTCAACATTCGCGACTTTGCACATTATTCCGACATTATGATTTCCCAATAACCTATTTTTTCTTGGATGTTTTTACAAAGGAATTCAACCTACATATCTAATTTATTTAACCCATATTTTATTATCCAGATTCTTTCTAATAATTGAATAGTTTATTTATTATTTATTTCATCAGAATTAACAATTTACTGGACATTCCATGTAAACCTATTGTTCTTTAAAAGTTATTTCCAGGGTTCGATTTCTGCTTTATTTCATTTTATTTTCATTTTAAGTAATCTCTCTATTTTTATACTTACATGAAAAGGGGACAGCCCTTATCATGTAACATATGGAAAAATCGGAAACTATAAGTTTTGTGTTTTTTCCCATTCGTATCAATAATATGTAAATAGTATTTCAAAATATTACTCTTGATTTAAATCACAATAACGTGACGAATGAAACAAAAATAGTTCGCATTTATTAATTCAGATGATATACATACAAAATAAATTTGAGATAAAAATGGTTTGAGTAACAAAAACAAATTATTAATGAAGATAAAGCATAGAAATGAAACAAAGAAAAAAAAAACCTCCCCACGCCGGGAATCGAACCTGGGCCGCCTGTACAAAACTATAAATCTTAACTATGATATATAAGTAACACAACAACAACCAGTATTGAACTGACATAATCTGAAATATCCTTTAATTTCTGACTAAAACTCAGACGTGTTAAATAAGTATAAGAATCAGAACAAAAAAAATTTCACGTTCCCACACCGGGAATCGAACCCGGGCCGCCTGGGTGAAAGCCAGGAATCCTAACCACTAGACCATATGGGAGAACGTATACGGAAATACTATCTTAAACGCTATTTATAGACACGCCACAGCAGTCACGGTCCAATTTCTATCAGCTGCTGGCTATATGTCAAGTCAATTTTCAACTTCAGTCTGACTAGATTCTTCTCACCTCTGTGAGCAAAATGTTAATATAGATCAATTTTTGTTTCAATGAATAGAATCGAAGTAACTTGACGTTCGACATATCGATTTTTTTTAAATATGTCATTTTAAACA
>NC_136509.1:83310615-83680615 GCF_053919585.1 Euprymna scolopes
GGTCCGAAATTATAGCCTCGCTTTCAATTTGAGAAAAGTTAGGTCACGTGATACTTGGTCGATGGTGTCCCGGCAAATAACATTTTGAATTAACTCTTTCAATTAACACAGACATAAACAACATTTGGAGAACGCGTGACGAGGCGAAAGCATATTTCAGGAAAAACATATCAAAGAACTGAAAATCCTCGCTGCCCAGTATGCCAAAGACAAATGAAAAACATGAAACGGCCAAAAAAGCAATTTTATGCCTTACACATAAAAACAAGGAATTTCAACCTCCATCACAGACTTGTATATTTTGGTCATATAAAACTTCAATAACAAAATGCAACGATACTCGAAAATTCTTGTTTGCAGATTAAAAACAGTGTGTCTAGCCTTTCAATAAGAGGGTTGAAAGATCGCACGGATTAGCCGCGACACAGCCGGCCGAGTTCCACGTGACAACTTTTCGTAAAGCAAAAGCGATGCTAGAATTTACGACTATTACAAACTCATTAGGTCAAAATATTAAAATAGCCTCGGTGGCATGAAGGACAGCGGTAGTAGATGTCATCACGAGAGTAAAAATACATCCGATATATTGGAGATTTAACAGAGAAGCCAACAAACGAAAATAAAGGGTATAAATTTTAAATATTTAACAAATAAATGTTACCAAACGCAAGAAAAGTTATTTTCTACTTACGTGGATAAATTTTGTGTGTGTGTTTTAACGTATTTTAACGCTTTTATTTAGTTCGAAAAATACGTAGTGTCGAGTTGGTAAGTAAATCCGACAATCAACATGGCCGACTCCGACTTCGGAGAGTCAATAATCGTTCCTAAGTAAAAAAAAAAAAAAAAAAAGAAATGGACAAAATCCCGATAGAAATCCACCGATAAGTATCACCATGTTATTGTCGGTATTTTGCCTATCAGTATTTTTCCTGTTTTTGGATTTTATACAATTATTTTTTTATATATATATATATATATAATGGCTTGAATCAAGGTTAAAAATTAAAAAAATCAAGTATCATGGTTCTCTTGTGCTCTAAACAGAAACATTCATTTTAACGGTGCCCCTGTCATATCTAAGAACCTATTGTTGATTTTATATGGCCAGCTTTTCTGGTTGTGCGATGATTATAAGGACTTGAATTAAAGTTTAAAATTCAAAAGTCAAGTATCATGGTTCACTTGTGCTTTAAACGTAAAGGTTCATTTCGAATGCGTCCCTGACATGTCAAAACCTACTGTTGATTTTATATGTCGCGCTTCCGGTTTGTGTGATAAGAAAACTTCTCAAATGCACTTGCGATGTTTGGCTGTATAAGGAGTTAACTCTCGTCAAAATCGCCGATTCTTTCTTACGTCGGTTTTGTTTTTGATTATCGATTATCGATACTTATCGAAGACATTCCGATACACTACAATAACTCTTTCAGATACAGAAAGTACAATTGAATGAAATTTCATGAAAATCGGCCTAGCCGTTTCAGAGTCCATACGGAGCGAACTCTTACACACACACACACACACACACACACACACACACACACACAGAGTTCTTTTTATATAATAATAGAGATTTCGTTCATGAGTAAGAAAAGCTTTCGCATTTATGTATATAAATAGCTAAGCATATTCGTAATGAATAAAAATAAGCACTCAACACGCTTTAGCGACAGTGTGTGTGTACGTGTATGCGTATGTTTGTGTGTATGTGTGTGTGTGCTATTTTCTTTTAACTGGTGTGTATATATGTGTTATATTTTAACGCGTCGCTAATTATTCTTATGATGATAAATGTTCTTTTGTTTACATGTTAAGAAGCGTAAGAGTCTTAGGAGGGATGAAGAGACAGATTGTTAAAAGGGAGATTGTTCGTTTTATGAAGATTCATATTTATATTAAAACTGTTCATTACTTAGACGTGTAGAAGAAGAAACTCTTAGAGTGAAGGGATAGTGTTCGGACAGTCTTAGTGTAGATATGAGATGTAGATTCACATTGTGGATATGATATGTGTATGTCACGACATTTTATAACGCAGACATATAATAACAATTCACTTTACCTTTTTTGTAAGAATCACAAACACAAAGACGAGCTTTTATCAAAACACATGATGGATTTATTTCTTCACGACCGGCCGTGCTTTTCTCATCAAGAATTCAAAGCTTCACATTTTAGTTTCAAAGTGACCGTCTCGCTTCCTAGACGTTCGAATTCCAAAGTCCAGACTCTCTCTGAGTTTCTCACTGACTGTCCCCAACTAACTAACTCTCACTTCCTATATTGAGAAATCCATGCATCCCGGCCACGTGAGCAAAATTCACGTGTTTCAACATTCGCGACTTTGCACGTTTTTCTGACATTATGATTTCCCAATAACCTATTTTTTCTTTGATGTTTTTACAAAGGAATTCAACCTACATATCTAATTTATTTAACCCATATTTTATTATCCAGATTATTTCTAATAATTGAATAGTCTATTTATTATTTATTTCATCAGAATTAACAATTTACTGGACATTCCATTTAAACCTATTGTTCTTTAAAACTTATGTCCAGGGTTCGATTTCTGCTTTCTTTCATTTTAAGTAATCTCTCTATTTTTATACTTACATGAAAAGGGGACAGCCGGGACAGCCCTTATCATGTAACATATGGAAAAATTGGAAACGATAAGTTTTGTGTTTTTTCCCATTCGTATCAATAATATGTAAATAGTATTTCAAAATATTACTCTTGATTTAAATCACAATAACGTGACGAATGAAACAAAAATAGTTCGCATTTATTAATTCAGATGATATACATACAAAATAAATTTGAGATAAAAATGGTTTGAGTAACAAAAACAAATTATTAATGAAGATAAAGCATAGAAATGAAACAAAGAAAAAAAAAAACCTCCCCACGCCGGGAATCGAACCTGGGCCGCCTGTACAAAACTATAAATCCTAACTATGATATATAAGTAACACAACAACAACCAGTATTGAACTGACATAATCTGAAATATCCTTTAGTTTCTGACTAAAACTCAGACGTGTTAAATAAGTATAAGAATGAGAACAAAAAAAAAAATCACGTTCCCACACCGGGAATCGAACCCGGGCCGCCTGGGTGAAAGCCAGGAATCCTAACCACTAGACCATATGGGAAAACGCCTACGGAATGCTTAGGATAAACTCTATTTATAAATACCACAACAGCAAGTATCGAATTACTATCAGCTGCTTTGTAAATATGTTAGTTTCTTAGTTCTTTTCTAACCAGAAAATTCAGAAAACTTTTTTCGAATTCCCGAATATTTATGTTTTAGGTTGATGAATGTTTCATATTAAATACAATCGAAATTGCGTTTCATTGTCTCTGTTGCGAGTAATGTTTACGTTAAGTTTATGTAAATAATAATAATAATAATAATAATAATAATAATAATAATAATAATAATAATAATAATAACAACAAAAACAACGACAATAAAAACAACAAAGGCAATAAACAGAAGAACAGCAATAATAAAAACAATAATAATAATAATAATAATAATAATCATAACAACAACAACAACAACAACAACAATAACAACAACATTGTAATGGTTACAACAATAATGATAATAACAATAATAATAACAACATTCATAACAATAATAATAACAACAACAATAACAATAACAACAACAATAATAACAATAATAATAACCATAATAACAATAATAAAAATAATAACAATAATAATAATAACAACAACAATAATAATGACAATAATAATGATAATAATAATAATAACAACAACAACAACAATAATAATAACCATAATAACAATAATAATAACAATAACAATAATTACAACAATAATAATAACAACAATAATAACAACAACATTAATAATAATAATAGCAATAATAATAATAGCAATAATAATAATAAAAACAACATTGTAATGATTACAACAACAATAATAATAATAACAAGAATAATAACAATAATAATAACAATAACAAGAACAAGAACAAGAATAACAATAGTTATAACCATAACAACAACAACAACAATAATAATAATAATAATAACAATAACAACGACAACAATAACAATAATAATAGTAACAACAATAATAACAATAACGAGAACATTGTAATGATTACAACAACAATAATAATAATAACGAGAACATTGTAATGATTACAACAACAATAATAACAATAACAAGAACATGTTAATGATTACAACAACAATAATAATAATAACAACAATAAAAATAACAACACCAGTAAGAACAATAATAATAACAATAATTACAACAACACTAATAATAATAACAACAACAATGATAATAACAGTAATAACAATAACAACAACAACAGCAATAATAATAACAATAATAACCATAACAACAACAACAACAACAACAACACTAATAGTAATAATAGTAACAATAATAAATCTAACAACAATAATAACAATAATAACAATAATAATAATAATAATAATAATAATAATAATAATAATAATAATAATAACAACAACAGCTGATAAATAATAATAATAATATTAAGTATCATAGCATTAAATAGCTATCAGCTGATTTCTACATATTTCGAGTTAAATCTCAATTTGTTTTTTACGAGGCTACTGTCGTCTACCGCGAATTCAATCGTAGATCAATACTAATGAAACTATAAAGATTATTTTTCTTTCCCGTCGCTCTTCATGCTGCATTTTTAGTTAGTTGAATGTTCCGCATTAAGAACTCGTTCGCTTAGAATAATTAACATATTAAAGCTGCCCCGATGCAATGCATGCCATGAAAGAGCCACAGTAGATGTGACAGTACATGCTAGCGTAAGAGTGCAAATCACTCCGATCTACTTTAAGAATGACTGCGTTAGTATTTTTCGATATTTGTCCTCTGAAAGATCGAGCTTCAAAACGATACCAGTGTGTGTTGAAAGTTTTTGGCCGACATACAAACACACAAACATATTTTGCGTTTTATATTTTAGAAGATTATGTTGTATATGCATATGTTATTATTAGGCACCGCCAAAACTGGGGGGGGGGGTAGGTCAGTACTTTTTGACGGACCGTCTTTTTAAAAATCTACCAAAAATCAGGTAATTATCCGATCAATACGAAATTTTCAGCGATTATTAGGAGAAGAATGAACTTTATAACAGTGTACTTATTTTTCATAAACGATATTTATATATATATATTTTTTGCTTACAAAACCCCCCCTTTTTTGAAGTGGGAACAAATATGCTTAAAATAATCATCTGAAACTGAACAAAACATATTGTGTTGTTGTAAGGGACAGAATTATAGATTAAAAAAAAAAAATTGTTTGCATACCTTATTTTGACGTCTGAATATCAGAACTTCGATTGTGTTTAATTATCCCGCTTTTGAGTTTTGAAGTGTGAAATTCGGTGAATATGTTAAGTAAAATAATTAATTTAAGTTAAGCAAAACAAAAAAAAATTTTTTTTTAATATTTATACGAAAAAAGCCATTTTAAAATTTTTGATAAATAAATTAACAATTTTTTTTAGCGAGCCGAATAATGCATGACCATTATTAAACAGGGCATGCTTTGAAGAAGCGATACAAAAAAAAATTCGATAAATATTGTGCCCTTTGTGTTAAAAATAGCATCATTTTTTTTCGATCCCGTTTGAAAACGTTTGCCGCCTTTCGACTACGGTGGACCAAACGCGCTGAAATAATTTTTTTTTATTCTGCTTTAAATTGCCCCTCCCCCATTTTGGGGAGCCTGGCCCCCACACACGTACACATTAAAAACCAAACTCATACAAATGGTCACCCATCTAGTACTGGCCAGCCTCAGCTTGATAATACATTGAAATTTTCGTCACTGAAAAATAAGTTTTTTTGGCCTGTTTGGTCTTCCATAGTTTTCTTCTTATCCAACGCAAACGTAAACAGAGTCGATCTAGACTCTACATCGACGCGAAATATCTGGTTACCTATATGAATAAGTGGAATTATTTGAAATTCAGGTACTTATATTATAATATTTTTGCATATTCTCTTAGAAAATCATCCTAAATCTTAGACAATAAATAAATAAATTAATTATTTCAAAAACCTTTTTTTTTAAATATTTAAATACGTTTTTTGGGCAAGACAAAAAATGTCAATTGTTAACTTTTTGGGAAAATTTAACATTTAAAATTTAATTAAAAATAGTAGAAAAAGTTTTACATTATTCTGTTTTCTATATGATAAAATTCAGGGTTTTATCTTTCTGGAAAAAAAAAGTTACTCAGAAATAATGGATTTTAATAAATGTAATTTAGTTTTAAAAAACAACAACAACTTGATTTTGCGGCCATTTTTGGCGGTGCCTAGTTATTATCAATATCGTAACAAACCCTAACATGTTTTTATCTGGAAGATGTTTTGTTGTTTTTAAATACTTTCTAAAGCAGCTAGTTAGATTTGGCGGCTCATTATCGCCCCGCAGTTTTCTGCTTGAAATACTTAAAGCCAAAACATTTCATGCAAAACATGTTGTTCACGAGTGAGAAAAGTAAATTTCGATTTTGTCAATATAAATGGGACATATTTACATTTATCTGGTTCTATTATATAAGATGCAGAATGTGTATGTTTGTATGTGTGTTTGTATGTGTGTGTGTGTTTGTGTGTGTGTGTGTGTTTGTGTTTGTGTTTGTTTGGTATGTCTGCCCAAAACTTTTGACAGACGCACCACAGGCCGTGTCAAAATTGCTTTTGTTAGAAAGATCGGTCTCTCAGATGAAAAGTATCTACAAATTTGTCAAAAAGATTAGTTCTGTGCTTGTCAACTGGGCCGTTTTATTTTTCAAGGAGGAGTCATTTTTTTCGTCAACAGTTTTTGCAAGTCATGCACCTCCCAACCTCAACGTACATTTATAAAACATTATTTCAAAGGCCCAAGTCGCCACGGCCAGGACAGCTAGTGCGTTCGCTTTTTTTTTTTAACCTCCTGTTCTTCTTTCGTGTTACAGGTTTGGGTACTGGTCGCGGTAAGAGTTCCCTGCCGAACACCCTCCAAAAACAATGATGTCTCCCGTTTCTCGCGCAGCCGCAAAGGACATGTTTTAGTTGCCATAGTAACAACACTTTTTATCGACATTGTTTTACTGTTTAAAGACATTACTACACATTTATTAATAATATCTCACTTTTAATCACTTTTATCGACTTTTTAAAACTTTTTTTTTACTCTTTTTAAATGACAACGTTAATGTTTATGAATATTGAAATAAAACATTACTACACATTTATTAATATCTTTTTTTTACTGTTTATGTGTCAATTTTATCGACTTTTTCTTTTCTTATATTGAATATTGAAATAAAAGACATTACTACACATTTATTAATAATATCTTTTTTTTTTTTTTTTTTTTTTACTGTTTTACTGTTTGTGTCACTTTTATCGACTTTTTCTTTTATGAAACTTATCGGCGGTTCTTGAAATTTACTTACCACAAAACTTGTCGGCGGTTCTTGAAATTTACTTACCACAAAATGATGATAGAATAATAAATTTACTTACGTTTAATCAATGTTATTTTCTTTTTTAAATAGCATTTTCTTTTTAAATGACGACGTTTTTACTGTTTATGAATGTTAAAAGAAAAATAATTACTAAACATTTATTAATAAGAAAATGGGTGCTAGTGCACTTATGATCCGCGCTATATTTTAAATCGTATTTCTAAGCTTAAAGTTTAATGTTCATAAACAGTAAAAACGTCGTCATTTAAAAAGAAAATGCTATTTAAAAAAGAAAATAACATTGATTAAACGTAAGTAAATTTATTATTCTATCATCATTTTGTGGTAAGTAAATTTCAAGAACCGCCGACAAGTTTTGTGGTAAGTAAATTTCAAGAACCGCCGATAAGTTTCATAAAAGAAAAAGTCGATAAAAGTGACACAAACAGTAAAACAGTAAAAAAAAAAAAAGATATTATTAATAAATGTGTAGTAATGTCTTCTATTTCAATATTCAATATAAGAAAAGAAAAAGTCGATAAAATTGACACATAAACAGTAAAAAAAAAAGTCGATAAAATTGACACATAAACAGTAAAGAAAAAAAAAGATATTAATAAATGTGTAGTAATGTTTTATTTCAATATTCATAAACATTAACGTTGTCATTTAAAAAGAGTAAAAAAAAAAGTTTTAAAAAGTCGATAAAAGTGATTAAAAGTGAGATATTATTAATAAATGTGTAGTAATGTCTTTAAACAGTAAAACAATGTCGATAAAAAGTGTTGTTACTATGACAACTAAAACATGTCCTTTGCGGCTGTGCGAGAAACGGGAGACATCATTGTTTTTGGAGGGTGTTCGGCAGGGAACTCTTACCGCGACCAGTACCAGGTTTGAACCTGCCTACCTACTGGGGCTAATTTTTTTTTGCAATCGCACGGGCACTCGCTGCTATTTTAATTAAATCAAAAGTTCATTTATTTATTTATTTAGGTGTTGGTTGCTCAATAGCCTTAGTACACCACCTCTCTCCACCCGGGCAACGCCGAGTAGACATGCTAGTTCACAATAAATAGAAAAAGGAACTTAATTTGCACGAACGACAGTGTGTGTGTGTGTGTTGTTTTCTTGTTTTATAAATGAGCGACAATGTGGGTGTTCTGTTTTTACGTTTTTTATGCTATAGAGTCATCGCTTATCAAAGTCCGAGGAACACTCAAGGATAAGGGTTAATGAGCGTCAAGTAGGATAACACCGAGATGATTGGCGAATAGGACTTAATTTTGGTGCTTTTTAAAAATCAAACAGTTTTCGATAAAATTTATATGGGGAAGAAATGTGTCCGACATTTTGAATTACGCTGCGCCACGTGATGTAAGCAAGATAACTTAATTATCTCCCCTGTCAGCTTATCACATTTTAGTTAGCGAAATCCCTAGATTCTGCTCGATTTTTCTACCTTATCGTTTTTTGGATATGTTGCCATTTGCGACACGACAATGACGTAGGTAACATTTGTGGGTTTTTATTATTGTACACATAGATTCGAAAAAGTTGTCAAAAAAAATTTATACCAAATAAATGTTATCAAAAGCTAGATAAGTTACTTTTCTACCTAGTTGGACAAATTTTTAGTGTTTTTATTTAATATAACGTGTTTAGTCGGCTCGAGAACATACAGTGTTTACCGATATATTGGAAAATTAAAAATGACGCCCGACTCTCTCTTTGACACAGTAAGTTTCAGAAAAGGAGTTATAAATAAAAAAACTACACAAAATACGGTTAAAAACTCGTTAAATATGTGTTACCGTGACAGAGGCTGACATATATTCGGTGGGTTTTTAACAATATTTTGCATATATTTTTTATTTGTAACTCCTTTTCAGTACTGAAAAAACTTCAACCGGAACTTGCCCCCATACTTACAAAACTGTTTAAACGTTGCCTTAAGGAGAAGTGCTTTCCAACACTCTGGAAAACCTAATCAGTATGCACTGTATTTAAGAATTCAGGCGAAAAGCCATCTCCCTCTCAGTACAGACCAATAAGTCTCCTGTGTGTCATGAGTAATTTGTTGGAATCCATATTAAATAAAGAAGAAGTCAACCACCTCAGCAGAAACAACCTTCTTAGTGACATGCAATATGGTTTCCGCTCTGCAAGATCTACAGCAGATGTGCTAACGGTTATATCTCATAGGATTAGTAAATCTCTTGACAAAGGCTTCTTTTCCATGGCAATTGCTCTTGACATATCAAAGGCCTTCGATAAGGTATGGCATAACGGCCTACTTCACAAGATTTCCAGCTACGGTATCACTGTAAATGTTTTCTCAATTATTAAATCATTTTTCTCTGATAGGTTCATAAGAGTAGTGGTTGATGGGCAGAAATCAATGGCCCACAGTATTAATGCTGGAGTCCCTCAGGGGTCCATACTGGGCCCAACTTTCTTCCTGATCTACATCAATGATCTCCCAAATCATATACTTAAATCATTCGTTGACATCTATGCTGATGACATGACCATCTACGGCAACACATCAAAGGCTGTAAATGACAACGTTCTCTCTGATTCTCTCTCCTCTGATCTTGAGCGTGTGGTACAGTGGGGGAAGAGGTAGCTGGTTACTTTTAATGTACCCAAAACCAAGCTTCTATCTTTACATCATCAACGTTCTGATCCCCATCTGGCATCAATTGAAATGGATGGCTCTCGTCTTGGGGAGGCTCCATGTTTTGACAAGCTTCTGGGTTTGACCTTTACTCCTGATCTGAAATTGAACACGTACATTAGGTCTGTTGCTAAGGACGCTGGGAAAATGGTGGGATCCTTCTACCGTTCCAGAAGATATCTCACTACTGATGCAATTCTCTATCTGTATAAAAGCCAAGTACGTCCAAGGATGGAGAACTGCTGCTACATCTGGGCAGGAGCTGCTAAAAACAGCCTATCCTGCCTTGACAGAGTACAAAATAGGCTTCGTGGCTTAGTGGGGGATCCTCTTTTCTTTTCCTCGCAGCCCCTCTTCCACAGAAGAGACGTTGCGAGCCTATCTTTGTTTTATCATTATTCCCATGGCAAGTGCTCGTCTGAACTCCAATCTCTGGTCTTCTCTCGCCAATCTTTCACGATAAACACCCGTCTAGCTGAAACTACTGTCATTAATTTTCTCCACTCTTTATCTGTGTCTAAATCTAAATGTAGATTCCATGAGCAGAGCTTCTTTCTTAGAAGTGCACGACTGTGAAACTCTCTTCCGTTTGCCTGTTTCCCACCTGACTACAACTTGGATGTCTTCAAGTCCAACATAAACAAATTCCTGACAAACCGCTCTCTTAAGTAAGACACTCTATCAAATATCCAATTACTACGATACTCTCTCATTGATTATTGTACACGCAATAACGCTTATCCCCAAGTGGCTTCCAGGCCTTGATAAGTGGTGACCTCCATGTAAAAAAACTAAAAAAAAACTTACCGTGTCAAAGAGAGAGCCGGGCGCCATTTTAAATTTTCCAATACATCGGTAAACACTTTATGTTTTTCAAGCTGAATAAATATGTTACATTAAATAAAAACACTAAAAACATATACAGTAAGATAGAAAAGTAACTTATCTTGACTTTGATAACATTTGTTTGTTATATATTTGTTTTTTTTTACAACTTTTTTGAATCTATGTGTACAGTAATACAAACACTAAATACTATATCTTATACGCTTTTTTCCCCCTTTTTTGGTTAGCAAGGTCAAACCTATCATGAAGTCCTAAAGTTTCATAAAAGACAGCTATCTTGGCTTTGGTTCATGTACTTTTGACAAATTTAAAATGTGATTTTCTCCACTGAAAATTATTAAAATAAAATATTTTTGAAGTCGAAAGAAGCTGGGTTAATTTATTTTAGAGCACGGTCCATCAAGAATTTATTTGTGTGTTAGCTTGCACTTTTGAAATTAAGGTACTTGTACAGTTTAATCAAGGCATTAAAAAAAATGAAAATATCGAAAAAAATGTTCTATTGTACGTATCCGTTTTGGACGAAAAAAATCACTTAATTTCATCCAAAAATTTTTTTTACAGCGGAAAAACATGTTTTTATGAAAGCACGTTGAAGGTAAACATATTTGAATTTTTTGAACAAGCCACGAGAAGATAACTCAATTTAAAGTGCCGACACTCCCTCCCCATCTTTAATACTAGCTTTTCTTCCTAAAAATCGAACCTTTTGCTCGGTATCATAACAAATTGTTTTTTCGCTGTTAAAAAAAAAAAAGTAAAAAAAAAAAAAAAAAAAAAAAAAAAAAAAAAAACTACTTGATGAAATTAAGTGAATCTTTTTTTTCAGAGAACTTCATTCCATAACGGATACGTATAATATAAACTTTTCATCGATATTTTCATTTTTTAATGTCTTGATTAAACTGTACAAGTACCGAAATTAAAGAAAACGTGTAATCGGTCGTAATATTAATTTATTATGACCTGTTTAAAATAAATATGCAAATTAGGCGCAAGTTCGTATCTACAAAATATACTTCATATTTCAAAATATTATGTTATAATATCGATTTATTTATGATGTACTAGGTGTAACAGAATTTTTTGGGAATTTTTGACACCTCTAACAGAAAACTGCGAATAAAATATAAAAAAAAAAACTCGTAATTTCTCTTTTTAAAGTGGGTTGTTTATTTTCTGTATGAAATATACTTCCAAAATAAACTATTAAAGTTGTTTAAAAAATAATAGAAATATTATTTTTTATTTTTTAAAAAAACAGTGTTTACAAAGTGCCGGTGCGCGTTCAACCAGCCATTTTTTTTACGTATGAAATCAATTGAATTTTACGAGTGAAATTATTTTCAATTTTTAAACTTTAAGGACCTGTAAAAATTTTTATGGTTCAATTTTTACAATATTTTCAGGGTCAATGTGAAATTTTATGCTCCTTCCCCCCCCAAAAAAAACAAAAAAAAACGAATATAATATTTTAGACAAACGTTTTTTTTTTTAAATTCACCCCCCTTTTGAAATATCTATTAAAATTTAAATAATTATTTTACTCACCAAAGTTTTATATATCAAAAATTGGAGATAAAAGATCAATAAATAAAATATTCTAATTAAAAAAAAGAAGTGTTTTTTTGAAATTTACCTGTAAAGTCCAAAGTGTAAAACCTTTTTTTTTTAAGACCACGTTGATTTTTTTTAAATGAAAGCTCATGTTATGCTTATATCGTCAGGTAAATACCGGACGCTGACGGCAATTTTTTCTATTTCATTCAATGTTTTCTTTTTTTAGATATTAAAAAAATCACTCTATAAAGTAGTAATAAGATATAATAAAAAACTCGTGTATTTCATTAAGAGAATTAAAAAAATCGGTCGACTGGAGTTTTTGTTTAACGGAAAGTGAATGTGTGCTTTTTTCACCTACGGAGGCCTCAAAATACTTATTTTGGTTAACAGCACCCAATAAAAAGAGATATTAATTATGGCGTTTATAAGTCACCGGAAGATAAACGCGAAAAAATTCAGAGATTTCTCTCCCTTTATTTGAACAGTCAATAAATTTGAGTTCGCGTTTTTTTGGAATCCTTGTTTATAAAAGTATTATATTTAAAAAGCACATGGAATATAAGTATATATATGGATAAATTCTTAACAGTGGAAGTACACATTGAATAGAACTTTTCATAGGTAAGTGATTTTTTTGGAATTTATATATATATATATATTTTATAATCGAACTAAGTAAACTTTCGTGGATTTTCTTTAAATCTTTTTGAAAGATAATCGATTAAAAAAAATTGCATAATTTGCTATTAAACTTGTTATGTTTTGGGGGATTTGGTCTTTGCTCCTTTAATTGAAAAAAAATAATAGAATTTGAATTACATTTTCAAGTAGTTATAAGCTTCGAAAGATAGTAAGTTGATTTATTTAAGTTCATATACGGCATTTTTAATGGCCGATTCTGATACACCTAATGATGTACTTTGTAGTGCACTGCACGTCAGTCAACGTTTAGACCTCCACAATCAGTCGAACAGAAACTGGGATATTTCGATGGCCCTTTTACTGCCCAGGCTTTCGTTTATCGAATGTTATCTGAGGAGGCGCCCTCACCAGGGAATATCGACAGGGCCATCCAAACTTGGTTTTGAGGGTCAAAGTGCTCCTTCTCTTGATGCACTGGCTCATTTTCCCACCTACCGACCTTGTGTCACATCTCTTCGCAGTGGGAGAGAGGTAAATACAGTATTATTGATTTAAATATCAGTAAGAGTTTATGAAACGAAAAAAAAGAATCGCCTCTAGTTATTTAGATGAGAAACTCTCAAAATATATTTAAGGCAAAAATTGTTTGAGTAACAAAAAGTTTCTCTCATTAAGAGATAAGTGATCTCTTAAAAAAAGAAAAGAGAGAGAGAGAGAGAGAGAGAGAGAGAGAGAGAGAGAGAGAGAGAGAGAGAGAGAGAGAGAGAGAGAGAGAGCATAAAACAGTTTTTTTTTGGCGGACGTACACATCGGCTCCGATGAGAGAGCGCTTATTATTTTGCGTGTGTTGCCACGTTTTTTTCGTTTCTCAAACTTTGCGCTGTTCGGATTATTTCGTTATCGTGTTTTTTTTTTATGGACATTTTTTTTTGGTCGGAGATTATAGTTATAGGTAATTATTAACAGGAAAACTGGTGCAAGTCGGCGATAAACAAAAATAAACAAAAACCTACCAGTAACGAATGTCCTCGGTGATTTTCCTCATATCGAAAAACATCGCAACAGTAACACCCTCCCGTCTCATGTTAATAATGGCTTTCTAAATAATAACGCCATTATTTCAGCACGGAAAAATTTCAATTTGGCTTGAACTTTGCGATTTATATTTTAGCCGGATTTAACAGACTATTAAAAAAAAAAAAAATAGCACTGATGAATAAGTGTAAAAAGAAAAGAAAAAAAGAAAACAATAAAAAAGAAAAAAGAAAAAAAATAGCACTGATGAAATGAATAAGTGTAAAAAGAAAAGAAAAAAAGAAAACAATAAAAAAGAAAAAAAGAAAAAAGAAAAGAAATAGCACTGATGAATAAGTGTAAAAAGAAAAGAAAAAAGAAAACAATAAAAAAGAAAAAAAGAAATAAGAAAAAAAAATAACACTGATGAATAAGTGCAAAAAGAAAAGAAAAGAAAAACAAAAAAAAAAAAACAAAAAACAAAAAAAAACAAACAAAGGCCACACACTCAAAAATTCTTTCCTTCACTGTTTTTCGATATGAGAAAAAACACTGACAACATTCCGTGAGAGGTAGGCAAGGGACACGATAAACCTTTTTATTTATTTTTGTTTATCTGGACTTGCACCAAGTTCCCTACTAATAATTACCTATAACTATAATCTCCGCCCAAAAATAAATAAATAAATAAATAAATAAACAAAAAATAAAATATCCATCCAAAAACAAAAACAAAAAAACAAACCCCAAAAAACAAAAACATAATACCAAAATAATCTGAACAGCGCAAAAAGCCCAAATAAACAAAAACAAAACGAGGCCACACACGCAAAATAATAAGCGCTCCCTCGAACATAATGCCTACAACATCGGAGCCAATGCATATTTCACTTGTGTACGTCAGCCTTTTCTTCTTCTTTTTTCTTTTTTTAAAAAAAAAAAGTAGATACTGAAACATAACAAAAAATTACGTTCCCACACCGGGAATCGAACCCGGGCCGCCTGGGTGAATGCCAGGAATCCTAACCACTAGACCATATGGGAGAACGTATAACTAGTTGCTGTTATAAACTGTATTTATAAAGAGCAGAACAGCAGCCAGCATCGAATTGCTATCAGCTGTTTTCAAAATACAGTAGAACCCTGGGATACGGCGACCCCAGGATACGGTTTTTCAAATTATAATGTGGAATACGATGTTTTTCTTGTCCCTGGTTACGGTATTTGCCTCGCCTTACGTTGTTATTTATGGTTGGTTGGTTGTTATTTAATGCCGAATCCAGTGATTTTGAAGAACAATTTTTTATAGAGTATATATATATATATATATATATATATATATATATATATATATATATGTATATATATATATATATATATATTTTTTTTTTTTACAAAGGCATCACCACATTATCAAGGCCCAGAGGCCACTTAAGGATAAGGGTTAAAGAGTGTACAGTAGAAATTGGACAATATAGTAATCATTAGTAATGAACATTTGGTAAATTTGATAACTTATATGGAACGGCTCATCAAGAACTTATTTACTTTAGACTTGAACACAACCATATTGTAGTCAGCCGGAAAGCAGGAAAACGGAAGACAATTCCACAGGCGTGCAGTTCTAAGAAAGAAGCTTTGTTCATGGAATCTACGTTTAGGTTTAGGCACAGATAAAGAGTGGGGGGAATTATTGATAGTGTTTACAGCTAGACGAGTGTTTCTTGTGAAAGTTTGGCGAGGGGGGACCATAGATTTAAGCTCAGTCGAACACTTTCCATGAAAATAACGATACATCAGAGACAAACTCGCAACATCTCTTCTGTGAGATAGAGGTTGCAAGGAGGAGAAAAGGACATCTCCTACGAGGCTACGAAGTCTATTTTGAACTCTATCAAGGCAGGACAAGTCCTTTCTAGCAGCTCCTGCCCAGATGTGGCAACAGTATTCCATCCTTGGACGTACCTGGCTTTTATATAGATAGAGAATAGCATCAGCAGTGAGATATTTACCGGATCGATAGAAAGATCCCACCATTTTCCCAGCGGCCTTGGCAACAGATTTGATGTACGTGTTCCATTTAAGATCAGGAGTAATGGTCAAGCCCAGAAGCTTGTCAAAACTTGAGGCCTCCAGAAGACGAGAGCCATTCATTTCAATTGATGCCAAATGTGGATTAGAATGTTGATGATGTAAGGAGAGAAGCTTGGTTTTAGATGCATTAAAAGTAACCAGCCACTCCTTTCCCCATTGTACTACGTGCTCAAGATCAGAGGAGAGAGAATTGGAGAGAACTTGGTCGTTTACTGTCTTAGATGTGCTACCATAAATGGTAGTGTCGTCAGCATAAATGTCTACAAATGATGTAAGGATGTGATTTGAAAGATCATTAATGTAGATCAGGAAAAGAGTTGGGCCCAGGATGGACCCCTGAGGGACACCGGCATTAATACTGTGAGCTTCTGATTTTTGCCCCTCAACTACCACTCTTATGAACCTATCAGAAAGAAATGATTTAATAATTGAGAAGACTTTTCCAGCTATACCATAGCTCGCGATCTTATGAAGTAAACCTTTATGCCATACCCTATCAAAGGCCTTAGATATGTCAAGAGCAATTGCCCTAGAAAGATTGCCACAGTCGAGAGATTTGCTAATCCTATGTGATATAACTGTAAGCACATCTGCTGTAGATCTAGCAGAACGGAAACCATATTGAGTGTCACTAAGAAGGTTATTTTTGTTGAGATGGTTGATTACTTCTGTATTTAACACAGATTCTAGCAACTTACTCATGACGCACAGGAGACTTATTGGCCTGTACTGAGAGGGGGATGAGCGATCACCTGAATTCTTAAATACAGGGCATACTGATGAGATTTTCCAGGGAGATGGGAAACTATTCTCCTTAAGACAACGTTTAAACAGTTTTGTAAGTATGGGCGCTAGTTCAGGTTGAAATTTTTTGAGTACTATAATTGGAATACCGTCAGGGCCAGTTGCTTTACTGGAATCAAGGTTTTTGATAAGCTTGGCAACATCACGTACAGATATACGTATATCACATAGCGTGTTTTCTGATACAGGAGGAAATATTGGGGGTTGGCGGCCTTTGTCGCAAAGGGTAGAATTAGCTGCAAAGTTCTTGACAAAGAGTTTAGCTTTGTCTGATGCTGACGAGATTACCTCAGGTCCATTGATAATAGTTGGGATGGAGCAGGATTCTGTTTGCTATTTGCCAAAACTGGTGGGAACCAAGCCGCTGCTCAGCTACTTTGGACTTAACAGATTGAGCATACAACTCTCTTGCGTTCCTTATTACTTTCTTACAATGGTTGCTGGCAGTCCTGAAAACGGCTTTAGTTTCCATACATCTATTACGTTTGAAGCAGTGGAAAAAGTGATTTCTGTGCGCAATGGCAGCGGCACATTCTGGAGAGAACCATGGCTGACTGTTAGGTTTTTGCTGAAACTTTTTCGAGGGTATGAAATGGTCAATACCTACAATTAACCATTCCGTCAGGTCTAATACTATAGAGGACACATCCTTTTAAAACATGGATTGCAGAGGTAGATCAGATATAAATGTACGGAAGCTATCCCAGTCAGCCTTAGTGTATGATGGAGAGGTACGTCTGGGGACTTATTACATTTCATTTTTATCTTAAGTGATACAACAGAGTGGTCGGAAGATCCAAGAGGCGACAGAACAGAAACTGAACATAGTTCAGGGCAAGTTGTGAGAAAAAGGTCTAGTAGGCTCGCATACTGGCCGTCATTGTCGGGCACACGAGTGGGTTCCTGAACAATTTGAGTGAGGTCATAGGCAATGGAGAAATCATGACAGAACCTCCCCTCATCATCGGTCTTGTTTGAGTGGGTCAACCATTCGACGTTGTGAACATTGAAGTCTCCACATACGTGAATGTTAGCTGAAGGATAAGCAGATAGGACTTGGTCAATTTTCTCAGATATGCTTTGAAAGATAGTAACTCCGCTGTTGTGGGGGCGATAGAGAGTAAATATAAATGCAGTAGTGTGAGCTAAAGCAACCCGGAAGCACATATAGGGTAAGTTAGGATCTTCCCTGGAGATGTCCCTCCCACATGGAAAGCTATCTTTAATATAGGCACATATTCCATGCCCATGGCGATCTAGGGGGTCAGATTTAGAAGTTAAGTTAGAGTATCCTGTAATTGCAAACTCTTCTAGGGAAATAGCCTGTCCAATGCCAGTTTCACTTAAAAATAAAATATATATATATATATATATATATATATATATATATATATATATATATATATATATATATATATATTTTTTTTTTTAAGCCGGTTTATATTTAACCCATAGTTGGGATCTTAACAGGTACTACCACTCCGGGTCAGAGTGGACCTGGGAGCAATGGCAATTAAAGGGTGGCTCCACAATCCCCAAAGCCTGCAAGCTGGGGCCTCACCAAAAAGAGATATTAATTATGGCGTTTATAAGTCACCGGAAGATAATAAGGTCATATGCAGGAGGACCGGTGTTATTTATAATGTTATTTGATTATATACATGTGTAGTATATACTGTACTGTATTTCGTTACTTATTTTTAATGCCGTATCTCGGGGTTCTACTGTATTTCAGGTCAATTCTCAATTTCTTTCTCTTTAGACTTTTGTCGTCTGTGGGAATCCCAATGAACTATAGCAGACATATCAAACTCAGAGTCCCAGACGGGCCATAGGAGTAAGTTTGTGGTGTCAGGAGGGCCACACTCCTATAATGATAACCGGAGTTGTTTAATATAAATTAATTCAGAGCATGGTACTTGTACAGTTTAATCAAGACGTTAAAAAATGAAAATATTGAAAAAAGGTTATATTGTATAGATCCGTTTTTGACTTTGAATAAATTTCACTTAAGTTGATCGAGTAGTTTTTTTTTTACAGCGGAAAAAACGCGTTTTCATGAGAGTGCTTGAAAGTTAGCCATCTTAGAATGTTTTGAACACGCCACGGGGAGATAACTCAATTTAAAGCGTCGACACTCCCTCCCCATCTTTAATACTAGCTTTTCGTCCTAAAAATCGAACCTTTTGCTCGATATCATAACAAATTGTTTTTTCGCTGTAAAAAAAACAAAACAAAACAAACAAACAAAAAAAAAAACTACTTGATGAAATTAAGTGAATTTTTTTTTTCGGAGAACCTCGTTCTATAACCTTTACGTATAATATAACCTTTTTTTTTTTTTTTTTCGATATTTTCATTTTTTAATGTCTTGATTAGACTATACAAGTACCCAGAGCATTTTGATTATAATGTAGAAACATTAAATAGTTTGACGATACATGTAGTTTAACAAGAGAAATTGGCACAAGAATCCCAATGAACTATAGTAATAGTCGCTTTTTTGGAATAACAACGAAAATCGCAAAATTTAATTTTCATTAAAAACCAAGGTCATCTATTTGATTGTCCTATCGCAATAAATAATATTTTACTTCATTATTACATAAAATATCTACTTTCACGATTTCACGATTCATTGATGCGCTATTGAAATCTAATAGGGAAGACTCTAGTTACCTCCCCTGCTAGGATATGAATTCGTCTGTTTATTATTTATGTACAACATGCTAATTTTTTCAAAATCTATTTTCATTAATAACTAATTTTCTACATTATTGTTTTTCGTAACTTTTGGAAACATTAATAATTTCGACATGACAGTTAAGTAGATACAATTGCTTTTAATTGAAATTCAATGTTTCGGTTTTCAATGTTCGTTCTTACTCCAAAGAAGAACCTGGTAATTTTTCAGTTTTCTAGTCAGATACTTATTTTTAGATATATAAATTTTCCACAATAATCAAGATTAATTCAAAATTGTGTCTAATTGTGCTTTGTGATGGGGGTGGGGGTGGGGGTAGGGGTAATGTTAACATTAACTTAAATAAATAAATAAATAATGTAAATTAAATAAGTTGCTTAATTGTGATATGCATTCTCTGTTTTATTACAGGCAAATGTTAATATTATTTATATTTATTTCAGTTTTTAATTTATATATTTTTTATTTGATGGTTTTATTTAATAATAGATTTACCTCATCCATGAATGTACTCATTATATGTAGCAAGTTGATTTTTAATATAGCATAAATAGATTCGACAATTCTTTTTATCCCTCCCCAACTCCTGTATCTCGTATTATTTAAAACGTCACCAAACCAATTGTAGAACAAGAGTAGCGTTCTCAACGGTTATTTAAAAAAAAAAAAAAACTTTTTAGACTGCACAAGCCTTTTCTAGTCTCACACAAAAACACGAGTTCACATCTCAAGCTATATTACTTGTCATATACATACGCACACACAAACATACGCGCACATGTACACACAAGTAGATATACTAACGTTCGCGTACATACACTCACATTCACGTGTATACACACACACACACGCTAACGTACGCACACGTACGCACACATAGACAACGTCACTTCCCTTTCGAAGGAAATCCACACATGCACAAAAGACCACCGGAAACACCTATAAAAGAAAGAGCAATAAGCGGCTTCTCCCTTTTCGGACTGAGAGGTTCGACGAACCAGCCGCCTCCCTTTCGAGAGGCGCATGCCTCACGCCACTTGCTACCATGTGGGGCAAAAAGCTAACAAACAGTACGTACACGTTATACGCTTTCTCTCTCCATGAACTGGATTGACATTCTCACTCTTTCTCTCTCTATATATACAACTTGTCCCTGAGAATACCTTCGCGTAGCTGACTGCTAACTGATGTCAACCCTCTATCCTTTGTCTTTGTCTACACGCTGGACTATCATTCTCATTTCTACTATATTACTCACTTCTCTTCCCACGCGCGAACAAACGATAGTGAGATGAACACACATTTCCTTTTCTTTCTACACCACCAGTCCCGCAACAAACCATGGTTACACCCGCGCGGACATGAACACATGTTATATCTAAAACATTCATTCTTTCAACAGTAAATAAACGACACGTTTATCTTATCCATCAATTGAGTTTTTGTTTCCTTCAATTCCATTCGTTTCATTATTTTTCTTTTGTAGCGAGTTAGGGTATTTATACTCTGGTCCGCAACAAGACGCTGAATTGAATCTAAATCGAAGGCTATTTTTAATAGTTTTGCATTGAAGACGGAAGCTTTTAACAGATAAGTTGTTTAATTGTGAAGTGTATTCTCTGTTTTATTATAGGCACATGTTAATGAATGTATTTATTTCAGTTTTTAATTTATATTTTTTATTTGATTGTTTTATAGCAAAAATAAATTCGACAATTCTATTTATTTTCAGTTAGTGAGAGGGGAATCTATCGCCACACTTCCCTTAAACATGTCAGTCGGACTTGTATTAAGTACATTACTTAATATTATCATTTTTTTTTTAAATGGACAGTGGACAATGGATTGTGGATGCGTTATCGGCAGCTTCCACTACGCTCGCTTCTCCTAATTTGTCACTAATAAGGATACTGGAGGTAAACATTTAACTGGGCTGACATCCGCCTGATAGTCAGGGACCCGGACCTGGGATTAACCACTAAGGAGGCTGTCCTATCAGCAAAGTACTGGGGCTGCTGTATTGCCATTTGGTGAATGGATTCTGGACAATGCAGTAGCTTCTGGTGGGGTTTCTCGATGCCATATTAGTGGGTAATTGTTACGGCGTTACGTTATCATGTGCTACGAAAAAAAATCTGTTTCTTTTTCTCTCTTACTTTCCCTCTCTGCCCTGCTCTAAACATGAAAAAATACTCGACTAAACCCAGATCTTCATCTTTCAACATCAGGGGTCTATGTTCCAACCTTCCAGAGTTTGGAATCCAATTACAGAAGACTAAACCAGACCTATTATTCCTAAGCCAAACTGGCATTGGGCCGACTATTTCCCTAGAAGAATTTGGAATTAAAAGATACTCTGACTTAGCATCTAAATCTGACTCCCAAGGTCGCCATGAGCATGGAATATGTGGCTACATTAAAGATGGCTTTCCATGTGCTAGAGACATCTCCAGATAAGACTCTTATTTACCCTATATGTGCTTCGGGGTAGCACTTGCTCACACTACTGCGTTTATATTTGCCCTCTATAGCCTCCACAAGAGTGGAGTTACTATCTTTAAGAGCATATCTGAGAAAATCACCACATCCTGTCTGTTCATCTTTCAAAGACTTCAATCTTCACAATGTAGAATGGTTAACCCACTCAAACAAGACAGATTATGATGAGGTGAGGTTCTGTCACGATTTCTCTATTGCTTATGACCTCACTCAGATTGTTTGTGAACCCACCTGTGTGCCCGATACTGACGGTCGATATGCAACTCTCCTAGACCTTTTCCTCACAACTTGCCCTGAACGATGTTCATCTTCCGTTCTATCTCTACTGGGATCTTTCGACCACTTCGTTGTGTCAGTTAAAATAAAAACGAAATGTAATGTCCCCAGACGTCCCTTTTCATCGTACAGTATATCGATACTCTATGGCTGACTGGGATAGATTCCGTACATTTATATCAGATCTATCTCTGCATTTCATGTTTAAAAAGGATGTTTCCTCTATAGTATACGACCTGGCGGAATGGTTAATCGTAGGTATAGACCGTTTTATACCCTAAAAAAATTCCAGCAAAAACCTAACAGCCAGCTGTGATTCTCCCCGGAATGTGCTGCTGCCATTGTGCACAGAAATCACTTTTTCCATTGCTTCCAACGTAATAAATGTACTGAGACTAAAGCCGCTTTCAGGACTGCCAGCAACCACTGTAAAAGAGTAAGGAAGAACGCGAGAGAGTTGTATGCTCACTCCGTCAAGTCTAAAGTGGCTGAGCAGTGGCTTTGTTCCCACCAGTTTTGGTAAATAGCAAACAAGATCCTGAACAGAAGAGTGCTCTGTCCCAACTATCATCATTAGACGTGAGATAATTTCGTCAGCATCAAACAAAGGCAAACTTTTTGCCAAGAACTTTGCAGCTTTTTTTCTTTTTTACACAGTGGTCACCACTTATCAAGGCTTGGAAGCCACTCAGGGATAAGGGTTATTGCAAGTACAGTACGTTAGTGTGGAGATTTAATGAAGTGTCTACTTAAGAGGGCGGTTCATCAGGAGTTTGTTTACGTTGGAATTGAAGACATCCAGGTTGTAGTCAGGTGGGAAGTAGGCAGACGGAACAGAGTTCCACAGGCGTGCAGTTCTAAGAAAGAAGCTTTGTTCATGGAATCTACGTTGTGGGGAACATTTTTGACAGTGGATTCAGCTAGACGGGTGTTTTTCGTAAAAGATTGGCGAGGGGGGGGACCAGAGATTGGAGTTCAGATGAGCACCTGCCATGGAAATAAAGATAAAACAAAGATAGGCTCGCAACGTCTCTTCTGTGGGAGAGAGGTTGCAGGGAAGAGAAAAGAGCATCCCCCACTATGCCACAAAGTCTATTTTGTACTCTGTCAAGGCAGGATAGACTATTTTTAGCAGCTCCTGCCAAGATATGGCAGCAGTATTCCATCCTTGGACGTACTTGGCTTTTATATAGATAGAGAATTGCATCAGTAGTGAGATATCTTCTGGAACGGTAGAAGGATCCCACCATCTTTCCAGCGACCTTGGCAACAGGCTTGATGTACGTGTTCCATTTCAGATCATGAGTAAAGGTCAAGCCCAAAAGCTTGTCAAAACATGGGGCTTCTCCTAGACGAGAGCCATCCATTTCAATTGATGCCAGATGGGGATCAGAGCGTTGATGATGTAAAGATAGAAGCTTGGTTTTAGATGCATTAAAAGTAACCAGCCACGTCTTCCCCCACTGAACCACTCGCTCAAGATCAGAGGAGAGAGAATCAGAGAGAACTTTGTCATTTACAGCCTTAGATGTGTTGCCATAGATGGTCGTGTCATCAGCATAGATGTCAACGAATGATTTACGTATGTGTTTAGGGAGATCATTGATGTAGATCAGGAAAAGAGTTGGGCACAGGATAGACCCTTGAGGGACTCCAGCATTAATACTGCAGGCCTCTGATTTTTGTCCATCAACCACTACTCTTATGAGCATATCAAAGAGAAATGATTTAATAATAGAGAAAACATTTCCAGTTATACCATAGCTGGAAATCTTGTGCCATACCTTGTCGAAGGCCTTTGATATGTCAAGAGCAATTGCCCGAGAAAGGAAGGCTTTGTCAAGAGATTCACTAATCCTATGAGATATAACCGTTAGCACATCTGCGGTAGATCTTGCAGAACGGAAACCATATTGCGTGTCACTAAGAAGGTTATTTCTGCTGAGGTGGTTGACTATTTTTTTATTTAATATGGATTGACAAAACCTCCCCCCATCGTCTGTCTTATTTGAATGGGTCAGCCATTCCACGTTATGGACATTGAAGTCACCACAGATGTGGATGTTAACCGAGGAATGTGCAGACAGGATGTGGTCTATTTTCTCAGATATGCTCTTAAAGATAGTAACTCCGCTGTTATGGGGCCGATAGATAAATAAATAAATGCAGTGATTTAAGCAAGTGCAACCCGGAAGCAGATATAGGGTAAATTAGGATCTTCTCTAGAGATATCCCTGCCACACGGGAAGTCATCTTTAATGTAGGCACATATTCCATGCCCGTGGCGATCTTGGAGGTCAGATTTAGCTGTTGTTAGAGTATCCGTTAATTATGAACTCATCTAGGGAAGTGGTCAGCCCTATTCCAGTTTCGCTTAGAAATAATATGTCCGGTTTCGTCTCCTGTAATTGGGTTGCAATCTCTGGAAGGTTGGAACGTAGACCCCTGATGTTGGAGAAGGAGATATGGTAGTAGGGGTTTACGTTGGAAGATGGGGTTCTAGGTTTATTCAAGTTTTTTTTTCTGGAGATATTTCATGTTGAGGTTTTGGGATTTGTGGAATAGGTCGGCATACTTCGTTAGAGCAGAACAGAGAGGGAAAGTAAGAGAGAAAAAGACAGCATTTTTTTTTTCTTCACCCTTTGTCAGAAAAATCACTCATTTGAATGAGGACTGAGGGACAAAAAAGGAGAAGCGAAAGTTACTGGAGCTGCCGATAACACATCCATTGCATTATCTATCTCCATAAAAGGCGGGGGGGGGGAATAAGTACAAGGGACTTATTAATATCTACTTAGTAAAGTCCGGTGCTCAATTATCAATTCAGGACGCTTTTTGAAGATAATCTCCCCTCTCATATTAATGTGGGGATGTTTTTGGCGTTATCTATCTTGAGTTTGAATCATCCGAGCTTCACCTAATAATTAAAATCCAATAATGATCTTTTATCAATTTGTGAAGTCGGGTTAATATTAATTTACATTTGAGTTTAGATAATTATTCAAGGTTTTAATTTGGGAGGTTCTCGTTTTCATAGGTGACTTTTTCTTTGCTAATGTCACTGTATTATATTTCGAATACAATTGAAATTAAGACTAACTATATTAGATGGTTTGATTGGCTAGCATTTTCAATATAAGCAAGCTTATAGTAATAGTATATATTAAGTATATTACTTAAATAAAGTCCTAACTTCATCTACTGTAATAGAAAAAATAATTCCCGGCATTTTTGTTTTTTATCGCTAGTTTACTTGAATGTAGCACAAGTGAGCAGTGTTTTGCCTGTTCGAATAGTAGTCACGGAGAGGGTGGTGGTGACGAATCTCATCTTAAAAGTTTTGCAAGACAGGAAAAGTATAGACAAATAAATAAATATACATAAATAAAACAAGAAAAACAAATTTAAACAAGGCAACATGAAATACATTTGTTAGGAGTTAAGATGAATTTAAAAATTAATACTTAACGTCTGTTTGACAATGGTTCGGCGTCCGTTTCTTTTTGGCCGACTGGTCTTTCTAGAGCGGAAGAAGATTTCTATTTCCGGATAACTTTACCCTATGCAACCAAGGCCCCCAACCCGCCATATTTCCTCCTGTATCAGAAAACATACTATGCGACATACAAATATCTGTACGTGATGTTGCCAAGCTAATCAAAAACCTTGATTGATTTCAGTAAAACAAATGGCCCTGATGGCATTCCAATTATAGTGCTGAAAAAACTTCAACCAGACAACTGTTTAAGCACGGTCTCAAGGAGAATTGCTTCCCAACACCTTGGAAAATCTCATCAGTATGCCCTGTATTTTAAGAATTCAGGTGATCGGTCATCTCCCTCCCAGTACAAACCAATAAATTTCCTTCTATGGCCCCACCTCGCCAAGTTACTGGAATCTGTGTTAAATAGAGAAGTAATCAATCACCTCAACAAAAAATAACTTTCTTAGTGACATGCAATATGGTTTGCATTCTGCTAGATCTACAGCAGGTGTGCTGACGGTTATATCTCATAGGATTAGCGAATCTCTCGACAGGGGCTTCCTTTCTAGGGCAATTGCCCTAGACATATCTAAGGCGTTTGATAGGATATGGCATAAAGGTCTACTTCACAAGATCTTCAGCTATGGTATAGCAGGAAATGTCTTCTCAATTATTAAATCATTTCTCTCTGATAGGTTAATAAGAGTAGTGGTTGATGGGCAGAAATCAGAAGCTCATAGTATTAATACTTGAGTCCCTCAGGGGTCCATCCTGGGCCCAACTCTCTTCCTGATATTCATCAATGATCTTCCAGATCACATCCTTAGATCATGCATAGACATTTATGCTGACGACACTACAAAAATTGGCTGGTTACTTTTAATGCATCTAAAACCAAGCTTCTATCTTTACATCATCAATGCTCTGATCCCCATCTGGCATCACTTGAGATGACTGGCTCTCATTTTGGGGAGACTCCATGTTTTGACAAGCTTCTGGGCTTGACCTTTACTCCTGATCTGAAATGGAACTTGTACATCAAATCCATTGCCCAGATCGCTGGTAAAATGGTGGAATCCTTCTATCAACACAGTAGATATCTCACTGCTGATGCAATTCTCTACTTATATAAGAGGCAGGTACATCCAAGGATGGAGTATTGTTGCCACATCTGAACAGGAGCTGCTAAAAAGATTTTATCCTGCCTTGACAGAGTTCAAAATAGACTTTTCTTTTTCCTGCAACCTCTTTCTCACAGAAGCGACGTTGCGAGCCTTTCTCAGATTCATCGTTATTTTAATGGCAGGTGCTCGTCTGAGCTCCAATCTATGGCCCCACCTCGCCAAACATTCACGAGAAACACTCATCTAGCTGAAAACCCTATCAATAATTTCCCCCACTCTTTGTCTGTGCTTAAACCTAAACGCAGATTCCATGAACAAAGCTTCTTTCTTAGAAACTATCTTTCGTTTGCTTGCCTTCCAGCTGACTATAATATGGTTGTCTTCAAGTCCAATGTAAACAAGTTCTTGATGAGCTGTTTCCCTTAAGTAATCCAAATTTACACTACTAACGATTACTATGATATTGTCCCATTGACTACTGTGTACTCTTAAAAAAAACTTTATGGAGATCCTATTTATGCGTACCCTATCAGCAGGCAAAATTAAATTGTTATCAGCAGATTTCTAAATTCTTCAACTCAATTAGTTTCTTACGAGACTTCTGTCATCTTCGTAGCTTTCATTCGCTTAGGAGTGCTGATGGGGCGATAGGGGTTATTTTTGTTTTCTTTTTAGGTAACCAAATATTCCACATGAAAAACTCAATGTGTTACAATAATTTTTTTTTTACTCACGCCCCCCCCCCCTTACAAAGCATATCGCCTCTTGGGCGTAAGGAGCTACTATTTAGGGCTGTGTCCAGGAAAGATTAACAAGATATTTATCTATGTTACATTTAAACTTCTACATATCAGTACAGCCAGGGAAGCAGGTAGCAGGAAGGGAATTTCAAAGTCTAGCTGTTCGAGGGAAGAAACTGGCAACAATACTCAATACCCGGGCGAATGGTGGCGTTCTAAAGGTACAAGATACTCTCAGGCGTGAAACAGTTTCGGTGGAAAGGAGGAGAGCATGAGGAAATATAAAATGAGAGTGAAAATACCCCCGATTCACCGTGTGTGTGACTCTGTTAGGAAAAGTTGTTGAGTAAGGATAAAATATAAAATAGAAATGAAAGACAACGAAACGAACCTCAATTATCTGAAGACACACATTAGAAATTAGACTAAATGGATTCGAAAACAATGACGGTCAAAGAAATAGGGGAAATATACTTTACTTTCTGCTATTATCATCATCATCACAAACCTGAACCTTAATTTATTTATTGAAGACTATTATCCTCATCTTTTTTCATTTGTTTCACGACGTTTCGGCCAACAATTCCCCTGACCTTCGTACGGTGTTAACCGCGATCGATAGGAACTCTGAATCTGCTAACTGCATTCACTGCAATTATAGCCTTTATTAGTCGACTAGCGGGGATACCCGGCGTTGCCCGGGTGTTTGTAGGTGTGTGTTGTGTTAAATAAAAAAGAACTCGGGGGGGGGGGGGATAGGATCGAAACCGAAGCCCTGAGGCGCAGTTTGAAAATAAAATCGGCTAGCCAGAATGAGTTAGTGAAAGATGTTTTAATTTATTTAAGAACGAAATTGACAGGTGCGCAGCCGGAAGTGGTCGAGCGTTACGACGACGACGCAGGTTTGTTTGTTATAAGCGAAGTAAAAAAAGAAAACAACGTTAACACTAAGCGGGAAAAAAACACACAAACAAACCTAATGTAAGGCAAACGAACGATGAAAACATAAAAACGAACACGTGAAAAATGGCTTAAATAAGCCTGTTTCGATATTAACATTTAAAAAATCGAAAAAAAAACCATCCCACGCCACGATTCGAACCCAAAACGTTTAAATAATGAACCAAAGCCTTAACCAACTGAGCTAAAGCGACGTACATGAAAGATTTGTTCGTTTTTTTTTACTATTTAAAGTAAATCAGGTCATGACGTCATCTGACGCATGCGTAGAATTGGTCATATTCACGAGAGGACCGTTTTTGTTGACCCCCCTGTCGAAAATTGTCGATTTCGGGGTGAAAAAGTTAACGTTTTTAGTCAATTTTTCGAGCAAGGGATGTAGCTTCAATGTGATACCGAGTTTGTGAATTTTCGTCGCGTCTGTCGAAAATTTTTAGCAGACATCCAAACATACACATTCGCTTTTATATATATAGATGTCTGCTCACACACCGGGAATCGAACCCGGGCCGCCTGTGTGAGAGCCAGGAATCCTAACATCTAGACCATATGGGAGAATGTTGGCATTCGACCGAACGGGCATCTTCTTTACTTAGGAGCATCAATTCATATGAATGTTCATTTTCCCAGTTCAAAGTTCATTATTAGCATACCATAGCCACAGAAAAGTTAACGAAAATGCCTTGCAAATGAGAGAAATATATAAACATTGTGATTCCGATAATACAAATAAAATATATGACATTCCAACACAGGGGAATCGAACCTCGGCCGCCTGGGTGAGAGCCAGGAATCCCAACCACTAGGCCATATGGGAGAATGTGGGCTTCCGATCAAATGAATTTTCTTTACTTAATTATAAATGAGCATCATTGCATAAGAATGTTTGCTTTTCCCAGTTCATTATTAGCATACGGCAGCCACAGAAAAGTTAAGGAAAATGCCTTGCAAATGAGAGAAATATATAAAACACTAGCAAAAATACCCGCGAAAATATATTTTTATATATTTTTGCTAGTATTCTATGAATTTTTATTGAAGAGCCTCGTGATAGACTACATTTCTGCTCTTTTTATTTGGGGCCAAAACATAAAGTTGTTCAGAAGTTCCTGTCCGTCTGGTCGAGACATAGAATATGCCGTGACTAAAGTATTTTGATGTCAGGTCTACACCAATGGTTTCAAATGTTTGACCTTGACTTTTATTGATGCCCATTGCGAAACAGATTTTCACAGGAAACTGGAGCCTCCTAAATTTAAAAGGAAGTTCCGAGTCAGATGGAACTAAGGGAATCCTTGGCAGCAGGACTGTTTCACCTTTGTAGGGACCACAAGAAATTGGAGCCTCAATCACATTGGTGTGCAATCTATTGACAACACATCTGGTTCCGTTACTGGTTTTTGGCGGTTCCAAAGATCGAAGAATCATGATCGGGGATCCAATTTTAACATTTAAAGTATGAGGCGGCATCCCACTCAGTTCTAAGAAGTTTAAAAACTCAACAGGGTAGTGAACTGCTTCATCTTCATTGGTAGCCGAATCCACTGACTTGTATTCCTTTGATTCTCCTGGAAATTCATCCATTAACCACTTATTCAAGCGGTTTACATTGATATTTAATGGGGAAACTCTAGCCCTCTCAACAAGCCAGTCGGGAGATTTTCCGTTGTTTTGCAAGTCCGGGTACACTCTGTCTTTCAATTCCTTCAGATCACTCATACATTTGCCAAGCTCGGGTGGGATCTTTATTGTATCAGGTAGGGAAGTAATTGGAAACTGACCATTACCTATCTGAAGAAGCAATTGTGAGAAGTCTGCTGAGGCTGAGTTTCCAGAGATATGGGCTCTCATATTTGTAGTCGGTTTCTTCACTATAATGTGTCTCCAGAGATAAGACTTCTTCAAACTTGAATTGAAAATGTTTGCT
This sequence comes from Euprymna scolopes, assembly GCF_053919585.1. Lineage (NCBI taxonomy): Eukaryota > Metazoa > Mollusca > Cephalopoda > Sepiida > Sepiolidae > Euprymna > Euprymna scolopes. Next base: position 83,341,489 of record NC_136509.1, read on the forward strand.
CTTGTGCCATCCTCTACAACTGGCAGTATTTGACGGAAATCCCCGCAAAATAAGGTTGGAATACCACCCATGGGCTTCTTGTTTCCCCTTATGTCTTGCAATGTGTTATCAATTGCTTCATAAGCACTCTTGTGGGTCATTGGGGCTTCGTCCACAATGATTGCAGATGCGTCTCGGATGACCTTTGCCAAGACGAAAGTGCCAGTAATTTTACAAACTGGCTGGTCTATTCGATGCGTATCTAATGGTACTTTAAAAGTGCTATGAAGAGTGCGGCCACCTTGAAATAGAGTGGTAGCAATGCCACTGGATGCTGTTACAAGAACGATCTTTGCCATGGATCTAATTTTTGAAAGGATCAAATTGACAAGAAATGTCTTTCTTGTGCCCCCTGGAGCATTAAGGAACACCATACTCTGACAGCTGCTGTTTTCATTCACTTGACCTTCTTCCAACATTGACATGAAACTATTGTAGACTTCTCTTTGATCTTCTGTCAATTGTCCTTGTAAATTTTCTGCTTGTTGGGAAAGTTCTGCATTGTTATAAACTTGCCTTTGGTATTCTAGCGCAAGTATTGAATCTCCTCTTTGTCTCGGCGCAGGTAATCCGTAGCTTGCCAGTGGTTGACTGCCCTAAGAAGAACATTTTCCTCGATTAGAGAAAGGGTTTTATTGTAGATTTCATCATTGAAATCTACTTCAGGGTTGCTTACTTCTCGCCTGTGTCTGTGGAGAATGTCTTCCGAGATTGCATTACGAAAATTCATCCAAAGTTCAATGGGATTGCTTGGCTCACACGCCGTTAAAATTATTGCAAAGAGGCTTCGCAAATTTGATGGGGACTGGATGACACTTGCCTCTTCCAGTGCTTGGTGCAAGTGTTGGTCGTTTTCAAGAAAGCCTCGGGCAAGGCACGCTGCCCTATAAGTTTCAAAAACTTCTCCATTATATTCCCACAAATCATGAAATGAAGTTGGCGCAGCAACCTCATTGAGCAACAGGTGTAAGAAGTAACACTCCCCTACTCTTGGACTAATCGTGTACATTCTGCCAATGCATGGGGCCTTCCATACATCATGATTTCCTTCAATTTGTTCCCCCCGTTTTCTCCTGTACCATATTTTTGTTGATTTGTTCCAAGTATAAAACTCGGGGACATCCACATATTTAAGACCCCTTGCAAAGTTGTCTTCATGGCAGAGCTCGAAGAATGCTGTCAAAGTTGTTGCAGGTGGTGGACCTTGCGCTCGTTCAAGAGCAGTATTAGCCGAGAACATGATGCGTTGGCCATTTTCCAAATGTACAGCAAGTTGCACAATTGGAGGGATCGCAGCCTTTGTTTACGTATTTAAGTACGTATTTAATAGTTTGGATTGAGCTGCAAATTTCAACATTAATGTGAGCGTTGAATTGCTGAAGGAGGACTGTTTGTAGGGAACAATCCACTGGTTAGTTATTACCTGATTAACAAACCGACCATTTATCTTCATCCTTATTGTACCAGTGTGGCCTCCATCTTCTGGTTTTCGTCGCCTCTATTTGGGGTACGAGTCACTACCCTGCTCTGTACAATCAATGAATTCTTTTGGGTAATTCTTAGTGCATTTGTTATCGACCATACATGGGCAACTTGGATTCAAGGGTCCACAAGGTCCGTGAACCATATGTGCCATCACTTTTGTTTGAAGGTCAGGGTCTTCCTCTTTACCGGGGATTTCTGCAGATATGCACAGATCCATTTGTTCCGGTTTAACTTTGTCCTCTGGGGCTTGCCAGGTGAGTATATGCGCATGCGATAACCCTCTCTTTTGGTATTCAACGCTGCACAGGAAGGCCCTCAACCTGCAAATGCTCCTTTTTTAATAAATTCCATTAACTTTTTAAGTTTTTGTCTAAATACCCTGACAACGATATCTGGACGATCGTGGGGATCCTTGTCCTTGATGGAGATGTTCAGTAATTTACGTCCACTTTGGATTGGTCGTGAAAGTGATGAAAAGGTCTGCTTGGCCCATTCGCCGAACATAAGCCATGGCATCACTTTGACGCTCAAACATATATCGAGGGCCTCCTGTATACGTTGCTGGAAGAATAACCCTTTGCCCAATCTGGTCTGGATTCCAATCAGCTCTAAGAATTGAATCCCTTAAGTTTCCATAACTGCTAGCTCTCAAGGTCTGTTGCCCTCGACGCAGGAACTGTAAACGTTCTGTTTCAATCTTGAAGTACACATCCACCAGCCATTGTTGAAACAGTCTTCGGTACAGGAGAAAATATTTTTCAAGCCGAATCATTAAATGGTAGGAATAAAACTGCTGTTGAGTAACTTTCCACCCATTTGATGCCTTCATATAGATACTATAGGATGGAGAGCCACAGGGGTACATTAATGGATCATAGAGCGGATGTACTTCCGAGATCTTTTTTTAATGTACTGTTCTTATAATGTAATACAATATCTCGGTTCGTGGCCGGTTCGTTTTCCATGAGTATCGCAATCTCTGACGTGGTTGTAGGAGCATTGAATCGCCGTGGGTGGTCTGTTTGTGGCCTCTTATGACAACTTTATGCTCTTGCACGTTTTCTTCGTCAATCCTCTCCTTTGTGGTTTTCAGTTCACGAATTAGGCGGTTGTTCTCGTGTAAAAATTCCGTCAGAATTTGGAGAATGCGGGGATTGAGTTTGTTGTCACGTCCCCGAGCATGTAATTCCTCTTCCAGACTATGCAAGAAGTAGATTTGAAGAAACTTTCATGACCCATCTTCCGGTGGCAAAAGGTTCCCAATTTTATGGCAAACCGGGCCTCGAATTCTAAAAGAAGGATTCCACCCAGGTATGGCCACATTTTCGTGACAAAATGAGGTCATTGCAAAGCAGTTGTTATAACTGCGTAGATTTTGCAGGAACTCTTTAGAGATGGGACCTTCGCCTGAGAGTAAATCTTGCAGCAGCTGGGGCAGTGGTGGGAAACTATCAAGCACAACCTTGCCAGAAGAACAACAACAACCAAGGGTCTCTCCTTTAAATTTCACAGCTGAGCAATGCTGACATACTTTGTCCATTTTTCCTATATCAGCTGTAGTGAGAGAGTCATTTCTCTCTCCTTGCAGCCTCTCGCACACGTCCTTGGGATAGGCGAGAGGTTCTTTCAGTTTCTGATTCATTCTCTCGTCTTTGGGCTTCTCTTAATTGACCTTGTGTGTGTCTTCTATTTATCTCCTCATTTGTTTCAGCTGCTTTTTGCCTTGCCATCCTTTCTCGACCATCTCGTTTCCTTTCTTGAATTTCTTCTTGTGATAAACCTAAACGACTTGCAGCATGTCGAGTTCTGTCAACTCCACGATGGGTTGCTATTTGCAAATTTGTTAATCTTTCTCTCCTTTCTCTTTGACCTATTCTGTTGAGCTTTAGACGTCTCTGTCTATTTGAAGTATTTTCATTGGAGCGAATTGCAGCAACTCTTAGTCTATTAGCTTCTAATCTTGCCAATCTTTCTGCCTCAGTATGTTTCTATTTTTTGGGGGGTGGCATCTTTAATGCATACAAGAAAGAGGAAAGTATTATCTTAATATTTATTTCAAGAGATTTATCAGCATCTCAAGAAATGAAAGATCCTTAATGGTCCGCTACATTAGTTTTGACATCGTTATTTTTTACTGTTAAATTGAAGAGATACAGAGCCATACATTTTGCCCTTTTTAAGGGACCACTATCATGTAAAATTCCACCACCTCATACGCGCAGAAACTGCTTGAATATTTTGACAACCGTTAAAAATAATCATAAAACTGACAGTACAACACAAAAATAAATACTATATATAACATTAATATTTCCTAGGTAATTTTGTTTGTTAGATTTTTAAAGAGAGACTAAAACTGAATTTAATTCTAAGGTAATTAATTATAAATCTGATAGTACAACACAAAAATAAATACTGTACATAGCATTAATATTTCTTAGGTTATTTTGTTTGTTAGATTTTTAAAGAGAGACTAAAACTGATTTTAATTCCTAGGTTATTTTGTTTGTTAGATTTTTAAAGAGAGACTAAAACTGATTTTAATTCCTAGGTTATTTTGTTTGTTAGATTTTTAAAGAGAGACTAAAACTGATTTTAATTCCTAGGTTATTTTGTTTGTTAGGTTTTTCGAGAGAGACTAAAACTGATTTTAATTCCTAGGTTATTTTGTTTGTTAGATTTTTAAAGAGAGACTAAAACTGATTTTAATTCCTAGGTTATTTTGTTTGTTAGGTTTTTAAAGAGAGACTAAAACTGATTTTAATTCCTAGGTTATTTTGTTTGTTAGATTTTTAAAGAGAGACTAAAACTGATTTTAATTCCTAGGTTATTTTGTTTGTTAGGTTTTTCGAGAGAGACTAAAACTGATTTTAATTCCTAGGTTATTTTGTTTGTTAGATTTTTAAAGAGAGACTAAAACTGATTTTAATTCCTAGGTTATTTTGTTTGTTAGATTTTTAAAGAGGGACTAAAACTGATTTTAATTCCTAGGTTATTTTGTTTGTTAGATTTTTAAAGAGAGACTAAAACTGATTTTAATTCCTAGGTAATTTTGTTTGTTAGATTTTTAAAGAGAGACTAAAACTGATTTTAATTCCTAGGTAATTTTGTTTGTTAGATTTTTAAAGAGGGACTAAAACTGATTTTAATTCCTAGGTTATTTTGTTTGTTAGATTTTTAAAGAGAGACTAAAACTGAATTTAATTCCTAGGTTGTTTTGTTTCTTAGATTTTTAAAGAGAGACTAAAACTGATTTTAATTCCTAGGTTATTTTGTTTGTTAGATTTTTAAAGAGAGACTAAAACTGATTTTAATTCCTAGGTAATTTTGTTTGTTAGATTTTTAAAGAGAGACTAAAACTGATTTTAATTCCTAGGTAATTTTGTTTGTTAGATTTTTAAAGAGAGACTAAAACTGATTTTAATTCCCAGGTTATTTTGTTTGTTAGATTTTTAAAGAGAGACTAAAACTGATTTTAATTCCTAGGTAATTTTGTTTGTTAGATTTTTAAAGAGAGACTAAAACTGATTTTAATTCCTAGGTAATTTTGTTTGTTAGATTTTAAAAGAGAGACTAAAACTGATTTTAATTCCTAGGTAATTTTGTTTGTTAGATTTTTAAAGAGAGACTAGTTTCGGGTGTTTTTGTATCGGAGGGGGGGGGCTGTTACAATAAAATAACTTTGAAGACAATTGCTACATGCAGGATATTAAGTATTCTGGCAAGATAAAAAAAGGATATTGAACAACATTGGGTAAAAAAGAAAAAAAAAGAAACGACTTTAGCGGGAATCGACTGCACAACCAGACCACAAATGCTAAAGACATTCCTACACCGGGAATCGAACCCGGGCCGCCTGGGTGAGAGCCAGGAATCCTAACCACTAGACCATATGGGAGAATGTTGGCTTCCGATCGAACGGACATCTTCTTTACTTAATAATGCATGAGCATCACTTCATAAGAATGTTTGCTTTTCCCAGTTAATTATCAGCAGATGGAAGCCACAAAAAAGTTCAGGACATTGCCCTGCAAATGAGAGAAATATAGAAAACATTGTAATTCCGATAATACAAATAAAATACATGACATTCCCACACCGGGAATCGAACCCGGGCCGCCTGGGTGAGAGCCAGGAATCCTAACCACTAGACTATATGGGAGAATGTTGGCTTCCGATCGAACGGACATCTTCTTTACTTAATAATGCATGAGCATCACTTCATAAGAATGTTTGCTTTTCCCAGTTAATTATCAGCAGATGGAAGTCACAAAAAAGTTCAGGACATTGCCCTGCAAATGAGAGAAATATAGAAAACATTGTAATTCCGATAATACAAATAAAATACCTGACATTCCCACACCTGGAATCGAACCCGGGCCGCATGGGTGAGAGCCAGGAATCCTAACCACTAGACCATATGGGAGAATGTTGGCTTCCGATCGAACGGACATCTTCTTTACTTAATAATGCATGAGCATCACTTCATAAGAATGTTTGCTTTTCCCAGTTAATTATCAGCAGATGGAAGTCACAAAAAAGTTCAGGACATTGCCCTGCAAATGAGAGAAATATAGAAAACATTGTAATTCCGATAATACAAATAAAATACCTGACATTCCCACACCTGGAATCGAACCCGGGCCGCCTGGGTGAGAGCCAGGAATCCTAACCACTAGACCATATGGGAGAATGTTGGCTTCCGATCGAACGGACATCTTCTTTACTTAATAATGCATGAGCATCACTTCATAAGAATGTTTGCTTTTCCCAGTTAACTATAAGCATATGGAAGTCACAGAAAAGTTCAGGACATTGCCCTGCAAATGAGAGAAATATAGAAAACATTGTAATTCCGATAATACAAATAAAATACATGACATTCCCACACCGGGAATCGAACCCGGGCCGCCTGGGTGAAAGCCAGGAATCCTAACCACTAGACCATATGGGAGAATGTTGGCCTCCGATCGAACGGACATCTTCTTTACTTAATAATGCATGAGAATCACTTCATAAGAATGTTTGCTTTTCCCAGTTAATTATCAGCATATGGAAGTCACAAAAAAGTTCAGGACATTGCCCTGCAAATGAGAGAAATATAGAAAACATTGTAATTCCGATAATACAAATAAAATACATGACATTCCCACACCGGGAATCGAACCCGGGCCGCCTGGGTGAGAGCCAGGAATCTTAACCACTAGACCATATGGGAGAATGTTGGCCTCCGATCGAACGGACATCTTCTTTACTTAATAATGCATGAGCATCACTTCATAAGAAGGTTTGCTTTTCCCAGTTAATTATCAGCATATGGAAGTCACAAAAAAGTTCAGGACATTGCCCTGCAAATGAGAGAAATATAGAAAACATTGTAATTCCGATAATACAAATAAAATACATGACATTCCCACACCGGGAATCGAACCCGGGCCGCCTGGGTGAGAGCCAGGAATCTTAACCACTAGACCATATGGGAGAATGTTGGCCTCCGATCGAACGGACATCTTCTTTACTTAATAATGCATGAGCATCACTTCATAAGAAGGTTTGCTTTTCCCAGTTAATTATCAGCATATGGAAGTAACTAAAAAGTTCAGGACATTGCCCTGCAAATGAGAGAAATATAGAAAACATTGTAATTCCGATCATACAAATAAAATACATGACATTCCCACACCGGGAATCGAACCCGGGCCGCCTGGGTGAGAGCCAGTAATCCTAACCACTAGACCATATGGGGGCATGTTGACTTCCGATCGAACGGAAATCTTCTTTACTTAATAATGCATGAGCATCACTTCATAAGAATGTTTGCTTTTCCCAGTTAATTATCAGCAGATGGAAGTCACTAAAAAGTTCAGGACATTGCACTGCAAATGAGAGAAATATAGAAAACATTGTAATTCCGATAATCCAAATAAAATACATGACATTCCCACACCGGGAATCGAACACGGGCCACCTGGGTAAGAGCCAGGTATCCTAACCACTAGACCATATGGGAGAATGTTGGCTTCCGATCGAACGGACATCTTCTTTACTTAATAATGCATGAGCATCACTTCATAAGAATGTTTGCTTTTCCCAGTTAATTATCAGCATATGGAAGTCACAAAAAAGTTCAGGACATGGCCTGCAAATGAGAGAAATATAGAAAACATTGTAATTCCGATAATACAAATAAAATACATGACATTCCCACACCGGGAATCAAACCCGGGCCGCCTGGGTGAGAGCCAGGAATCCTAACCACTAGAACATATGGGAGAATGTTGGCTTCCGATCGAACGGACATCTTCTTTACTTCATAATGCATGAGCATCGCTCCATAAGAATGTTTGCTTTTCCCAGTTAATAATCAGCATATGGAAGTCACAAAAAATGTCAGGACATTGCCCTGCAAATGAGAGAAATATAGAAAACATTGTAATTCCGATAATACCAATAACATACATGACATTCCCACACCGGGAATCGAACCCGGGCCGCCTGGGTGAGAGCCAGGAATCCTAACCACTAGACCATATGAAAGAATGTTGGCCTCCGATCGAACGGACATCTTCTTTACTTAATAATGCATGAGCATCACTTCATAAGAATGTTTGTTTTCCCAGTTAATTATCAGCAGATGGAAGCCACAGAAAAGGTCAGCACATTGCCCTGCCAATGAGAGAAATATAGAAAACATTGTAATTCCGATAATACAAATAAAATACATGACATTCCCACACCGGGAATCGAACCCGGGCCGCCTGGGTGAGAGCCAGGAATCCTTACCACTAGACCATATGGGAGAATGTTGGCTTCCGATCGAACGGACATCTTCTTTACTTAATAATGCATGAGCATCACTTCATAAGAATGTTTGCTTTTCCCAGATAATTATCAGCATATGGAAGTCACAAAAAAGTTCAGGACATTGCCCTGCAAATGAGAGAAATATAGAAAACATTGTAATTCCGATAATACAAATAAAATACATGACATTCCCACACCGGGAACCAAACCCGGGCCGCCTGGGTGAGAGCCAGGAATCCTAACCACTAGACCATATGGGAGAATGTTGGCTTCCGATCGAACGGACATCTTCTTTACTTAATAATGCATGAGCATCACTTCATATGAATGTTTGCTTTTCCCAGTTAATTATCAGCATATGGAAGCCACAAAAAAGTTCAAGACATTGCCCTGCAAATGAGAGAAATATAGAACAAATTGTAATTCCGATAATACAAATAAAATACATGACATTCCCACACCGGGAATCGAACCCGGGCCGCTGGATTGGGAGCCAGGAATCCTAACCACTAGACCATATGGGAGAATGTTGGCTTCCGATCGAACGGACATCATCTTTACTTAATAAAGCATGAGCATCACTTCATAAGAATGTTTGCTTTTCCCAGTTAATTATCAGCATATGGAAGTCACAAAAAAGTTCAGGACATTGCCCTGCAAATGAGAGAAATATAGAAAACATTGTAATTCCAATAATACAAATAAAATACATGACATTCCCACACCGGGAACCAAACCCGGGCCGCCTGGGTGAGAGCCAGGAATCCTAACCACTAGACCATATTGGAGAATGTTGGCTTCCGGTCGAACGGACATCTTCTTTACTTAATAATGCATGAGCATCACTTCTAAAGAATGTTTGCTTTTCCCAGTTAATTATCAGCATATGGAAGTCACAAAAAAGTTCAGGACATTGCCCTGCAAATGAGAGAAATACAGAAAACATTGTAATTCCGATAATACAAATAAAATACATGACATTCCCACGCAGGGAATCGAACCCGGGCCGCCTGGGTGAGAGCCAGGAATCCTAACCACTAGACCATATGGGAGAATGATGGCTTCCGATCGAACGGACATCTTCTTGACTTAATAAAGCATGAGCATCACTTCATAAGAATGTTTGCTTCTCCCAGTTAATTATCAGCATATGGAAGCCACAGAAAAGTTCAGGACACTGCCCTGCAAATGAGAGAAATATAGAAAAAATTGTAATTCCGATGATACAAATAAAATACATGACATTCCCACACCGGGAATCGAACCCGGGCCGCCTGGGTGAGAGCCAGAAATCCTAACCACTAGACCATATGGGAGAATGTTGGCTTCCGATCGAACGGACATCTTCTTTACTTAATAATGCATGAGCATCACTTCATAAGAATGTTTGCTTTTCCCAGTTAATTATCAGCATATGGAAGTCACAAAAACGTTCAGGACATTGCCCTGCAAATGAGAGAAATATAGAAAACATTGTAATTCCGATAATACAAATAAAATACATGACATTCCCACACCGGGAATCGAACCCGGGCCGCCTGGGTGAGAGCCAGGTATTCTAACCACTAGACCATATGGGAGAATGTTGGCTTCCGATCGAACGGACATCTTCTTTACTTAATAATGCATGAGCATCACTTCATAAGAATGTTTGCTTTTCCCAGTTAATTATCAGCATATGGACGTCACAAAAAATTTCAGGACATTGCCCTGCAAATGAGAGAAATATAGAAAACATTGTAATTCCGATAATACAAATAAAATACTTGATATTCCAACACCGGGAATCGAACCCGAGCCGCCTGAGTGAGAGCAAGGAATCCTAACCACTAGACTATATGGGAGAATGTTGGCTTCCGATCGAACGGACATCTTCTTTACTTAATAATGCATGAGCATCACTTCATAAGAATGTTTGCTTTTCCCAGTTAATTATCAGCATATGGATTTCACAAAAAAGTTCAGGACATTGCCCTGCAAATGAGAGAAATATAGAAAACATTGTAATTTAAATAATACAAACCAAATACATGACATTCCCACACCGGGAATCAAACCCGCGCCGCCTGGGTGAGAGCCAGGAATCCTAACCACTAGACCATATGGGAGAATGTTGGTCCGATCGCACGGACATCTTCTTTACTTAATAATGCATGAGCATCACTTCATAAGAATGTTTGCTTTTCCCAGTTAATTATCAGCATATGGAAGTCACAAAAAAGTTCAGGACATTGCCCTGCAAATGAGAGAAATATGGAAAACATTGTAATTCCGATAATACAAATAAAATACATGACATTCCCACACCGGGAATCGAACCCGGGCCGCCTGGGTGAGAGCCAGGAATCCTAACAACTTGACCATATGGGAGAATGGTGGCTTCCGATCGAACGGACATCTCCTTTACTTAATAAAGCATGAGCATCACTTCATAAGAATGTTTGCTTTTCCCAGTTAATTATCAGCATATGGAAGTCACAAAAAAGTTCAGGACATTGCCCTGCAAATGAGGGCAATATAGAAAACATTGTAATTCCGATAATACTAATAAAATACTTGACATTCCAACACCGTGAATCGAAACCGGGCCGCCTGGGTGAGAGCCAGGAATCCTAACAACTTGACCATATGGGAGAATGTTGGCTCCCGATCGAACGGGCATCTTCTTTACTTAATAATGCATGAGCATCACTTCATAAGAATGTTTGCTTTTCCCAGTTAATTATCAGCATATGGAAGTCACACAAAAAGTTCAGGACATTGCCCTGCAAATGAGAGAAATATAGAAAACATTGTAATTCCGATAATACAAATAAAATACATGACATTCCCACACCGGGAATCGAAGCCAGGCCGTCTGGGTGAGAGCCAGGAATCCTAACCACTAGACCATATGGGAGAATGTTGGCTTCCGATCGCACAGACATCTTCTTCACTTAATAATGCATGATCATAACTTCATAAGAATGTTTGCTTTTCCCAGTTAATTATCAGCATATGGAAGTCACAAAAAAGTTCAGGACATTGCCCTGCAAATGAGAGAAATATAGAAAACATTGTAATTCCGATAATACAAATAAAATACTTGATATTCCAACACCGGGAATCGAACCGGGCCGCCTGAGTGAGAGCCAGGAATCCTAACCACTAGACTATATGGGAGAATGTTGGCTTCCGATCGAACGGACATCTTCTTTACTTAATAATGCATGAGCATCACTTCATAAGAATGTTTGCTTTTCCCAGTTAATTATCAGCATATGGAAGTCACAAAAATGTTCAGGACATTGCCCTGCAAATGAGAGAAATATAGAAAACATTGTAATTCCGATAATACAAATAAAATACATGACATTCCCACACCGGGAATCGAACCCGGGCCGCCTGGGTGAGAGCAAGGAATCTTAACCACTAGACCATATGGGAGAATGACGGCTTCCGATCGAACGGACATCTTCTTTACTTAATAATGCATGAGCATCACTTCAAAAGAATGTTTGCTTTTCCCAGTTAATTATCTGCATATGGAAGTCACAAAAAAGTTCGCTACATTGCCCTGCAAATGAGAGAAATATAGAAAACATTGTAATTCCAATAATACAAATAAAATACATGACATTCTCACACCGGGAACAAAACCCGGGCCGCCTGGGTGAGAGCCAGGAATACTTACCACTAGACCATATGGGAGAATGTTGGCTTCAGGTCGAACGGACATCTTTTTACTTAATAATGCATGAGCATCACTTCAAAAGAATGTTTGCTTTTCCCAGTTAATTATCAGCATATGGAAGTCACAAAAAAGTTCAGGACATTGCCCTGCAAATGAGAGAAATATAGAAAACATTGTAATTCCGATAATACAAATAAAATACATGACATTCCCACACTGGGAATCGAACCCGGGCCGCCTGGGTGAGAGCCAGGAATCCTTACCACTAGACCATATGGGAGAATGTTGGCTTCCGGTCGAACGGACATCTTCTTTACTTAATAATGCATGAGCATCACTTCATAAGAATGTTTGCTTTTCCCAGTTAATTATCAGCATATGGAAGTCACAAAAAAGTTCAGGACATTGCCCTGCAAATGAGAGAAATATAGAAAACATTGTAATTCCGATAATACAAATAAAATACATGACATTCCCACACAAGGAACCAAACCCGGGCCGCCTGGGTGAGAGCCAGGAATCCTTACCACTAGACCATATGGGAGAATGTTGGCTTCCGATCGAACGGACATCTTCTTTACTTAATAATGCATGAGCATCACTTCATAAGAATGTTTGCTTTTCCCAGTTAATTATCAGCATATGGAAGTCACAAAAAAGTTCAGGACATTGCCCTGCAAATGAGAGAAATATAGAAAACATTGTAATTCCGATAATACAAATAAAATACATGACATTCCCACACCGGGAACCAAACCCGGGCCGCCTGGGTGAGAGCCAGGAATCCTAACCACTAGACCATATGGGAGAATGTTGGCTTCCGATCGAACGGACATCTTCTTTACTTAATAATGCATGAGCATCACTTCATATGAATGTTTGCTTTTCCCAGTTAATTATCAGCATATGGAAGCCACAAAAAAGTTAAAGACATTGCCCTGCAAATGAGAGAAATATATAAAACATTGTAATTCCGATAATACAAATAAAATACATGACATTCCCACACCGGGAATCGAACCCGGGCCGGGAATCGAACCCGGGCCGCTGGATTGAGAGCCAGGAATCCTAACCACTAGACTATATGGGAGAATGTTGGCTTCCGATCGAACGGACATCATCTTTACTTAATAAAGCATGAGCATCACTTCATAAGAATGTTTGCTTTTCCCAGTTAATTATCAGCATATGGAAGTCACAAAAAAGTTCAGGACATTGCCCTGCAAATGAGAGAAATATAGAAAACATTGTAATTCCAATAATACAAATAAAATACATGACATTCCCACACCGGGAACCAAACCCGGGCCGCCTGGGTGAGAGCCAGGAATCCTAACCACTAGACCATTGTGGAGAATGTTGGCTTCCGGTCGAACGGACATCTTCTTTACTTAATAATGCATGAGCATCACTTCTAAAGAATGTTTGCTTTTCCCAGTTAATTATCAGCATATGGAAGTCACAAAAAAGTTCAGGACATTGCCCTGCAAATGAGAGAAATACAGAAAACATTGTAATTCCGATAATACAAATAAAATACATGACATTCCCACGCAGGGAATCGAACCCGGGCCGCCTGGGTGAGAGCCAGGAATCCTAACCACTAGACCATATGGGAGAATGATGGCTTCCGATCGAACGGACATCTTCTTGACTTAATAAAGCATGAGCATCACTTCATACGAATGTTTGCTTTTCCCAGTTAATTATCAGCATATGGAAGCCACAGAAAAGTTCAGGACACTGCCCTGCAAATGAGAGAAATATAGAAAAAATTGTAATTCCGATGATACAAATAAAATACATGACATTCCCACACCGGGAATCGAACCCGGGCCGCCTGGGTGAGAGCCAGAAATCCTAACCACTAGACCATATGGGAGAATGTTGGCTTCCGATCGAACGGACATCTTCTTTACTTAATAATGCATGAGCATCACTTCATAAGAATGTTTGCTTTTCCCAGTTAATTATCAGCATATGGAAGTCACAAAAACGTTCAGGACATTGCCCTGCAAATGAGAGAAATATAGAAACATTGTAATTCCGATAATACAAATAAAATACATGACATTCCCACAACCGGGAATCGATCCCGGGCCGCCTGGGTGAGAGCCAGGTATTCTAACCACTAGACCATATGGGAGAATGTTGGCTTCCGATCGAACGGACATCTTCTTTACTTAATAATGCATGAGCATCACTTCATAAGAATGTTTGCTTTTCCCAGTTAATTATCAGCATATGGACGTCACAAAAAATTTCAGGACATTGCCCTGCAAATGAGAGAAATATAGAAAACATTGTAATTCCGATAATACAAATAAAATACTTGATATTCCCACACCGGGAATCGAACCCGAGCCGCCTGAGTGAGAGCAAGGAATCCTAACCACTAGACTATATGGGAGAATGTTGGCTTCCGATCGAACGGACATCTTCTTTACTTAATAATGCATGAGCATCACTTCATAAGAATGTTTGCTTTTCCCAGTTAATTATCAGCATATGGAAGTCACAAAAAAGTTCAGGACATTGCCCTGCAAATGAGAGAAATATGGAAAACATTGTAATTCCGATAATACAAATAAAATACATGACATTCCCACACCGGGAATCGAACCCGGGCCGCCTGGGTGAGAGCCAGGAATCCTAACAACTTGACCATATGGGAGAATGGTGGCTTCCGATCGAACGGACATCTCCTTTACTTAATAAAGCATGAGCATCACTTCATAAGAATGTTTGCTTTTCCCAGTTAATTATCAGCATATGGAAGTCACAAAAAAGTTCAGGACATTGCCCTGCAAATGAGGGCAATATAGAAAACATTGTAATTCCGATAATACTAATAAAATACTTGATATTCCAACACCGGGAATCGAACCCGGGCCGCCTGAGTGAGAGCCAGGAATCCTAACAACTAGACCATATGGGAGAATGTTGGCTTCCGATCGAACGGACATCTTCTTTACTTAATAATGCATGAGCATCACTTCATAAGAATGTTTGCTTTTCCCAGTTAATTATCAGCATATGGAAGTCACAAAAATGTTCAGGACATTGCCCTGCAAATGAGAGAAATATAGAAAACATTGTAATTCCGATAATACAAATAAAATACATGACATTCCCACACCGGGAATCGAACCCGGGCCGCCTGGGTTAGAGCCCGGAATCTTAACCACTAGACCATATGGGAGAATGACGGCTTCCGATCGAACGGACATCTTCTTTACTTAATAATGCATGAGCATCACTTCATAAGAATGTTTGCTTTTCCCAGTTAATTATCTGCATATGGAAGTCACAAAAAAGTTCGCTACATTGCCCTGCAAATGAGAGAAATATAGAAAACATTGTAATTCCAATAATACAAATAAAATACATGACATTCTCACACCGGGAACAAAACCCGGGCCGCCTGGGTGAGAGCCAGGAATACTAACCACTAGACCATATGGGAGAATGTTGGCTTCAGGTCGAAGGGACATCTTTTTACTTAATAATGCATGAGCATCACTTCAAAAGAATGTTTGCTTTTCCCAGTTAATTATCAGCATATGGAAGTCACAAAAAAGTTCAGGACATTGCCCTGCAAATGAGAGAAATATAGAAAACATTGTAATTCCGATAATACAAATAAAATACATGACATTCCCACACTGGGAATCGAACCCGGGCCGCCTGGGTGAGAGCCAGGAATCCTTACCACTAGACCATATGGGAGAATGTTGGCTTCCGGTCGAACGGACATCTTCTTTACTTAATAATGCATGAGCATCACTTCATAAGAATGTTTGCTTTTCCCAGTTAATTATCAGCATATGGAAGTCACAAAAAAGTTCAGGACATTGCCCTGCAAATGAGAGAAATATAGAAAACATTGTAATTCCGATAATACAAATAAAATACATGACATTCCCACACAAGGAACCAAACCCGGGCCGCCTGGGTGAGAGCCAGGAATCCTTACCACTAGACCATATGGGAGAATGTTGGCTTCCGATCGAACGGACATCTTCTTTACTTAATAATGCATGAGCATCACTTCATAAGAATGTTTGCTTTTCCCAGTTAATTATCAGCATATGGAAGTCACAAAAAAGTTCAGGACATTGCCCTGCAAATGAGAGAAATATAGATAACATTGTATTTCCGATAATACAAGTATAATACATGACATTCCAACACCGGGAATCGAACCCAGGCCGCCTGGGTGAGAGCCAGGAATCCTAAACACTAGACCATATGGGAGAATGTTTGCTTCCGATTGAACGGACATCTTCTTTACTAAATAATGCATGAGCATCACTTCATAAGAATGTTTGGTTTTCCCAGTTAATTATCAGCATATGGAAGTCACAAAAAAGTTCAGGACATTGCCCTGCAAATGAGAGAAATATAGAAAACATTGTAATTCCGATAATACAAATAAAATACATGACATTCCCACACCGGGAATCGAACCCGGGCCGCCTGGGTGAGAGCCAGGAATCCTTACCACTAGACCATATGGGAGAATGTTGGCTTCCGATCGAACGGACATCTTCTTTACTTAATAATGCATGAGCATCACTTCATAAGAATGTTTGCTTTTCCCAGTTAATTATCAGCATATGGAAGTCACAAAAAAGTTCAGGACATTGCCCTGCAAATGAGAGAAATATAGAAAACATTGTAATTCCGATAATACAAATAAAATACATGACATTCCCACACAAGGAACCAAACCCGGGCCGCCTGGGTGAGAGCCAGGAATCCTTACCACTAGACCATATGGGAGAATGTTGGCTTCCGATCGAACGGACATCTTCTTTACTTAATAATGCATGAGCATCACTTCATAAGAATGTTTGCTTTTCCCAGTTAATTATCAGCATATGGAAGTCACAAAAAAGTTCAGGACATTGCCCTGCAAATGAGAGAAATATAGAAAACATTGTATTTCCGATAATACAAGTATAATACATGACATTCCAACACCGGGAATCGAACCCGGGCCGCCTGGGTGAGAGCCAGGAATCCTAAACACTAGACCATATGGGAGAATGTTTGCTTCCGATTGAACGGACATCTTCTTTACTAAATAATGCATGAGCATCACTTCATAAGAATGTTTGCTTTTCCCAGTTAATTATCAGCATATGGAAGTCACAAAAAAGTTCAGGACATTGCCCTGCAAATGAGAGAAATATAGAAAACATTGTAATTCCGATAATACAAATAAAATACATGACATTCCCACACCGGGAATCGAACCCGGGCCGCCTGGGTGAGAGCCAGGAATCCTTACCACTAGACCATATGGGAGAATGTTGGCTTCCGATCGAAGGGACATCTTCTTTACTTAATAATGCATGAGCATCACTTCATAAGAATGTTTGCTTTTCCCAGTTAATTATCAGCATATGGAAGTCACAAAAAAGTTCAGGACATTGCCCTGCAAATGAGAGAAATACAGAAAACATTGTAATTCCGATAATACAAATAAAATACATGACATTCCACACCGGGAATCGAACCCGGGCCGCCTGGGTGAGAGCCAGGAATCCTAACCACTGGACCATATCGGAGAATGATGGCCTACGATCGAACGGACATCTTCTTTACTTAATAATGCATGAGCATCACTTCATAAGAATGTTTGCTTTTCCCAGTTAATTATCAGCATATGGAAGCCACAGAAAAGTTCAGGACACTGCCCTGCAAATGAGAGAAATATAGAAAAAATGGTAATTCCGATAATACAAATAAAATACTTGATATTCCAACACCGGGAATCGAAGCCGGGCCGCCTGAGTGAGAGCAAGGAATCCTAACCACTAGACTATATGGGAGAATGTTGGCTTCCGATCGAACGGACATCTTCTTTACTTAATAATGCATGAGCATCACTTCATAAGAATGTTTGCTTTTCCCAGTTAATTATCAGCATATGGAAGTAAAAAAAAAAAATGCAGGAAATTGCCCTGCAAATGAGAGAAATATAGAAAACATTGTAATTCCGATAATACAAATAAAATACACGACATTCCCACACCGGGAATCGAACCCGGGCCGCCTGGGTGAGAGTCAGGAATCCTAACCATGAGGCCATATGGGAGAATGTTGGCTTCCGATCCAACGGACATCTTCTTTACTTAATAAAGCAGTAGCATCACTTCATAAGAATGTTTGCTTTTCCCAGTTAATTGTCAGCATATTGATGTCACAAAAAAGTTCAGGACATTGCCCTGCAAATGAGAGAAATATAGAAAACATTGTAATTCAAATAATACAAATAAAATACATGACATTCCCACACCGGGAATCAAACCCGGGCCGCCTGGGTGAGAGCTAGGAATCCTAACCACTAGACCATATGGGAGAATGTTGGCTTCCGATCGCACGGACATCTTCTTTACTTAATAATGCATGCGCATCACTTCATAAGAATGTTTGCTTTTCCCAGTTAATTATCAGCATATGGAAGTCACAAAAAAGTTCAGGACATTGCCCTGCAAATGAGAGAAATATAGAAAACATTGTAATTCCGATAATACAAATAAAATACATGATATTCCCACACCGGGAATCGAACCCCGGCCGCCTGGGTGAGAGCCAGGAATCCTAACCACTAGACCATATGGGAGAATGGTGGCTTCCGATCGACCGGACATCTCCTTTACTTCATAAAGCATGAGCATCACTTCATAAGAATGTTTGCTTTTCCCAGTTAATTATCAGCATATGGAAGTCACAAAAAAGTTCAGGACATTGCCCTGTAAATGAGAGAAATATATAAAACATTGTAATTCCGATAATACTAATAAAATACTTGATATTCCAACACCGGGAATCGAAGCCGGGCCGCCTGAGTGAGAGCCAGGAATCCTAACCACTAGACCATATGGGAGAATTTTGGCTTCCGATCGAACGGACATCTTCTTTACTTAATAATGCATGAGCATCACTTCATAAGAATGTTTGCTTTTCCCAGTTAATCATCAGCATATGGAAGCCACAAAAAAGTTCAGGACATTGCCCTGCAAATGAGAGAAATATAGAAAACATTGTATTTCCGATAATACAAATAAAATACATGTCATTCCCACACGGGGTATCGAACCGGGCCGCTGGATTGAGAGCCAGGAATCCTAACCACTAGACCATATGGGAGAATGTTGGCTTCCGGTCGAACGGACATCTTCTTTACTTAATAATGCATGAGCATCACTTCAAAAGAATGTTTGCTTTTCACAGTTAATTATCAGCATATGGAAGTCACAAAAAAGTTCAGGACATGGCCCTGCAAATGAGAGAAATATAGAAAACATTGTAATTCCGATAATACAAATAAAACACATGACATTCCCACACCGTGAATCGAAACCGGGCCGCCTGGGTGAGAGCCAGGAATCCTAACAACTTGACCATATGGAAGAGTGTTGACTCCCGATCGAACGGGCATCTTCTTTACTTAATAATGCATGAGCATCACTTCATAAGAATGTTTGCTTTTCCCAGTAAATTATCAGCATATGGAAGTCACAAAAAAGTTCAGGACATTGCCCTGCAAATGAGAGAAATATAGAAAACATTGTAATTCCGATAATACAAATAAAATACATGACATTCCCACACCGGGAATCGAACCCGGGCCGCCTGGGTGAGAGCCAGGAATCCTAACCACTAGACCATATGGGAGAATGTTGGCTTCCGATCGAACGGACATCTTCTTTACTTAATAATGCATGATCATAACTTCATAAGAATGTTTGCTTTTCCCAGTTAATTATCAGCATATGGAAGTCACAAAAAAGTTCAGGACATTGCCCTGCAAATGAGAGAAATTTAGAAAACATTGTAATTCCGATAATACAAATAAAATACTTGATATTCCCACACCGGGAATCGAACCCGGGCCGCCTGGGTGGGAGCAAGGTATCCTAACCACTAGACCATATCGGAGAATGATGGCTTCCGATCGAACGGTCATCTTCTTTACTTAATAATGCATGAGCATCACTTCATAAGAATGTTTGCATTTCCCAGTTAATTATCAGCATATGGAAGCCACAGAAAAGTTCAGGACAATGCCCTGCAAATGAGAGAAATATATAAAAAATTGTAATTCCGATGATACAAATAAAATACATGACATTCCCACACCGGGAATCGAACCCGGGCCGCCTGGGTGAGAGCCAGGAATCCTAACAACTTGACCATATGGGAGAGTTTTGGCTCCCGATCGAACGGGCATCTTCTTTACTTAATAATGCATGAGCATCACTTCATAAGAATGTTTGCTTTTCCCAGTTAATTATCAGCATATGGAAGTCACAAAAAAGTTCAGGACATTGACCTGCGAATGAGAGAAATATAGAAAACATTGTAATTCCGATAATACAAATAAAATACATGACATTCCCACACCGGGAATCGAACCCGGGCCGCCTGGGTGAGAGCCAGGAATCCTAACCACTAGACCATATGGGAGAATGTTGGCTTCCGATCGCACGGACATCTTCTTTACTTAATAATGCATGATCATCACTTCATAAGAATGTTTGCTTTTCACAGTTAATTATCAGCATATGGAAGT
The DNA here is from genome assembly GCF_053919585.1 of Euprymna scolopes. Taxonomy (NCBI): domain Eukaryota; kingdom Metazoa; phylum Mollusca; class Cephalopoda; order Sepiida; family Sepiolidae; genus Euprymna; species Euprymna scolopes. The sequence continues at coordinate 83,362,077 of NC_136509.1, forward strand.
CACAAAACAGTTCAGGACATTGCCCTGCAAATTAGAGAAATATAGAAAACATTGTAATTCCGATAATACAAATAAAATACTTGATATTCCAACACCGGGAATCGAACCCGGGCCGCCTGAGTGAGAGTCAGGAATCCTAACCACTAGACTATATGGGAGAATGTTGGCTACCGATCGAACGGACATCTTCTTTACTTAATAATGCATGAGCATCACTTCATAAGAATGTTTGCTTTTCCCAGTTTATTATCAGCATATGGAAGTAAAAAAAAAAATGCAGGAAATTGCCCTGCAAATGAGAGAAATATAGAAAACATTGTAATTCCGATAATACAAATAAAATACATGACATTCCCACACCGGGAATCGAACCCGGGCCGCCTGGGTGAGAGCCAGGAATCCTAACCATGAGGCCAAAGGGGAGAATGTTGGCTTCCGATCCAACGGACATCTTCTTTACTTAATAATGCATGAGCATCACTTCATAAGAATGTTTGCTTTTCCCAGTTAATTATCAGCATATGGAAGTCACAAAAAACTTCAGGACATTGCCCTGCAAATGAGAGAAATATAGAAAACATTGTATTTCCGATAATACAAATAAAATACATTACACTCCCACACCGGGAATCAGACCGGGCCGCCTTGGTGAGAGCCAGGAATCCTAACCACTAGACCATATGGGAGAATGTTGGCTTCCGATCGCACGGACATCTTCTTTACTTAATAATGCATGAGCATCACTTCATAAGAATGTTTGCTTTTCCCAGTTAATTATCAGCATATGGAAGCCACAGAAAAGTTCAGGACATTGACCTGCAAATGAGAGAAATATATAAAATATTGTAATTCCGATAATACAAATAAAATACATGACATTCCCACACCGGGAATCGAACCCGGGCCGCCTGGGTGAGAGCCAGGAATCGTAAACACTAGACCATATGGGAGAATGTTGGCTTCCGATCGAACGGACATCTTCTTTACTTAATAATGCATGAGCATCACTTCATAAGAATGTTTGCTTTTCCCAGTTAATTATCAGCATATGGAAGCCACAGAAAAGTTCAGGACAATGCCCTGCAAATGAGAGAAATATATAAAACATTGTAATTCCGATAATACAAAAAAAAATACATGACATTCCCACACCGGGAATCGAACCCGGGCCGCCTGGGTGAGAGCCAGGAATCCTAACCACTAGACCATATGGGAGAATGTTGGCTTCCGATCGAACGGACATCTTCTTTACTTAATAATGCATGAGCATCACTTCATAATAATGTTTGCTTTTCCCAGTTAATTATCAGCATATGGAAGCCACAGAAAAGTTCAGGACAATACCCTGCAAATGAGAGAAATATAGAAAACATTGTAATTCCGATAATACAAATAAAATACTTGACATTCCCACACAGGGAATCGAACCCGGGCCGCCTGGATAAGAGCCAGTAATCCTAACTACTAGACCATATGGGAGAATGTTTGCTTCCGATCGAACGGACATCTTGTTTACTTAATAATGCATGAGCATCACTTCATAAGAATGTTTGCTTTTCCCAGTTAATTATCAGCATATGGAGCCACAGAAAAGTTCAGGACAATGCCCTGCAAATGAGAGAAATATATAAAACATTGTAATTCCGATAATACCAATAAAATACATGACATTCCTACACCGGGAATCGAACCCGGGCCGCCTGGGTGAGAGCAAGTAATCCTAACCACTAGACCATATTGGAGAATGTTGGCTTCCGATCGAACGGACATCTTCTTTACTTAATAATGCATGAGTATCACTTCATAAGAATGTTTGCTTTTCCCAGTTAATTATCAGCATATGGAAGCCACAGAAAAGTTCAGGACAATGCCCTGCAAATGAGAGAAATATAGACAACATTGTAATTCCGATAATACAAATAAAATAAATGACAATCCCACACCGGGAATCGAACCCGGGCCGCCTGGGTGAGAGCCAGGTATCCAAACCACTAGACCATATGGGACAATGTTGGCTTCCGATCGAACGGACATCTTCTTTACTTAACAATGAATGAGCATCACTTCATAAGAATGTTTGCTTTTCCCAGTTAATTATCAGCATATGGAAGCAACAGAAAATTCAGGACAATGCCCTGATAATGAGAGAAATATATAAAACATTGTAATTGCGATAATACAAATAAAATACATGACCTTCCTACACCGGGAATCGAACCCGGGCCGCCTGGGTTAGAGCCAGGAATCCTAACCACTAGACCATATGGGAGAATGTTGGCTTCCGATCGAACGGACATCTTCTTTACTTAATAATGCATGAGCATCACTTCATAAGAATGTTTGCTTTTCCCAGTTAATTATCAGCATATGGAAGTCACAAAAAAGTTCAGGACATTGCCCTGCAAATGAGAGAAATACAGAAAACATTGTAATTCCGATGATACAAATAAAATACATGACATTCCCACACCGGAAATCGAACCCGGGCCGCCTGGGTGAGAGCCAGGAATCCTAACCACTAGACCATATGGGAGAATGACGGCTTCCGTTCGAACGGACATCTTCTTTACTTAATAATGCATGAGCATCACTTCATAAGAATGTTTGCTTTTCCCAGTTAATTATCAGCATATGGAAGCCACAGAAAAGTTCAGGACAATGCCCTGCAAATGAGAGAAATATATAAAACATTGTAATTCCGATACTACAAATAAAATACATGACATTCCCACACCGGGAATCGAACCTGGGCCGCCTGGGTTAGAGCCAGGAATCCTAACCACGAATGTTTGCTGTTCCCAGTTAATTATCAGCATATGGAAGTCACAAAAAAGTTCAGGACATTGCCCTGCAAATGAGAGAAATTTAGAAAACATTGTAATTCCGATAATACAAATAAAATACTTGATATTCCCACACCGGGAATCGAACCCGGGCCGCCTGGGTGGGAGCAAGGTATCCTAACCACTAGACCATATCGGAGAATGATGGCTTCCGATCGAACGGTCATCTTCTTTACTTAATAATGCATGAGCATCACTTCATAAGAATGTTTGCATTTCCCAGTTAATTATCAGCATATGGAAGCCACAGAAAAGTTCAGGACAATGCCCTGCAAATGAGAGAAATATATAAAAAATTGTAATTCCGATGATACAAATAAAATACATGACATTCCCACACCGGGAATCGAACCCGGGCCGCCTGGGTGAGAGCCAGGAATCCTAACAACTTGACCATATGGGAGAGTTTTGGCTCCCGATCGAACGGGCATCTTCTTTACTTAATAATGCATGAGCATCACTTCATAAGAATGTTTGCTTTTCCCAGTTAATTATCAGCATATGGAAGTCACAAAAAAGTTCAGGACATTGACCTGCAAATGAGAGAAATATAGAAAACATTGTAATTCCGATAATACAAATAAAATACATGACATTCCCACACCGGGAATCGAACCCGGGCCGCCTGGGTGAGAGCCAGGAATCCTAACCACTAGACCATATGGGAGAATGTTGGCTTCCGATCGCACGGACATCTTCTTTACTTAATAATGCATGATCATCACTTCATAAGAATGTTTGCTTTTCACAGTTAATTATCAGCATATGGAAGTCACAAAACAGTTCAGGACATTGCCCTGCAAATTAGAGAAATATAGAAAACATTGTAATTCCGATAATACAAATAAAATACTTGATATTCCAACACCGGGAATCGAACCCGGGCCGCCTGAGTGAGAGTCAGGAATCCTAACCACTAGACTATATGGGAGAATGTTGGCTACCGATCGAACGGACATCTTCTTTACTTAAAAATGCATGAGCATCACTTCATAAGAATGTTTGCTTTTCCCAGTTTATTATCAGCATATGGAAGTAAAAAAAAAAATGCAGGAAATTGCCCTGCAAATGAGAGAAATATAGAAAACATTGTAATTCCGATAATACAAATAAAATACATGACATTCCCACACCGGGAATCGAACCCGGGCCGCCTGGGTGAGAGCCAGGAATCCTAACCATGAGGCCAAAGGGGAGAATGTTGGCTTCCGATCCAACGGACATCTTCTTTACTTAATAATGCATGAGCATCACTTCATAAGAATGTTTGCTTTTCCCAGTTAATTATCAGCATATGGAAGTCACAAAAAACTTCAGGACATTGCCCTGCAAATGAGAGAAATATAGAAAACATTGTATTTCCGATAATACAAATAAAATACATTACACTCCCACACCGGGAATCAGACCGGGCCGCCTTGGTGAGAGCCAGGAATCCTAACCACTAGACCATATGGGAGAATGTTGGCTTCCGATCGCACGGACATCTTCTTTACTTAATAATGCATGAGCATCACTTCATAAGAATGTTTGCTTTTCCCAGTTAATTATCAGCATATGGAAGCCACAGAAAAGTTCAGGACATTGACCTGCAAATGAGAGAAATATATAAAATATTGTAATTCCGATAATACAAATAAAATACATGACATTCCCACACCGGGAATCGAACCCGGGCCGCCTGGGTGAGAGCCAGGAATCCTAAACACTAGACCATATGGGAGAATGTTGGCTTCCGATCGAACGGACATTTTCTTTACTTAATAATGCATGAGCATCACTTCATAAGAATGTTTGCTTTTCCCAGTTAATTATCAGCATATGGAAGCCACAGAAAAGTTCAGGACAATGCCCTGCAAATGAGAGAAATATATAAAACATTGTAATTCCGATAATACAAAAAAAAATACATGACATTCCCACACCGGGAATCGAACCCGGGCCGCCTGGGTGAGAGCCAGGAATCCTAACCACTAGACCATATGGGAGAATGTTGGCTTCCGATCGAACGGACATCTTCTTTACTTAATAATGCATGAGCATCACTTCATAATAATGTTTGCTTTTCCCAGTTAATTATCAGCATATGGAAGCCACAGAAAAGTTCAGGACAATACCCTGCAAATGAGAGAAATATAGAAAACATTGTAATTCCGATAATACAAATAAAATACTTGACATTCCCACACCGGGAATCGAACCCGGGCCGCCTGGATAAGAGCCAGTAATCCTAACTACTAGACCATATGGGAGAATGTTTGCTTCCGATCGAACGGACATCTTGTTTACTTAATAATGCATGAGCATCACTTCATAAGAATGTTTGCTTTTCCCAGTTAATTATCAGCATATGGAGCCACAGAAAAGTTCAGGACAATGCCCTGCAAATGAGAGAAATATATAAAACATTGTAATTCCGATAATACCAATAAAATACATGACATTCCCACACCGGGAATCGAACCCGGGCCGCCTGGGTGAGAGCAAGTAATCCTAACCACTAGACCATATTGGAGAATGTTGGCTTCCGATCGAACGGACATCTTCTTTACTTAATAATGCATGAGTATCACTTCATAAGAATGTTTGCTTTTCCCAGTTAATTATCAGCATATGGAAGCCACAGAAAAGTTCAGGACAATGCCCTGCAAATGAGAGAAATATAGACAACATTGTAATTCCGATAATACAAATAAAATAAATGACAATCCCACACCGGGAATTTAACCCGGGCTTCCTGGGTGAGAGCCAGGTATCCAAACCACTAGACCATATGGGACAATGTTGGCTTCCGATCGAACGGACATCTTCTTTACTTAATAATGAATGAGCATCACTTCATAAGAATGTTTGCTTTTCCCAGTTAATTATCAGCATATGGAAGCAACAGAAAATTCAGGACAATGCCCTGATAATGAGAGAAATATATAAAACATTGTAATTCCGATAATACAAATAAAATACATTACCTTCCTACACCGGGAATCGAACCCGGGCCGCCTGGGTTAGAGCCAGGAATCCTAACCACTAGACCATATGGGAGAATGTTGGCTTCCGATCGAACGGACATCTTCTTTACTTAATAATGCATGAGCATCACTTCATAAGAATGTTTGCTTTTCCCAGTTAATTATCAGCATATGGAAGTCACAAAAAAGTTCAGGACATTGCCCTGCAAATGAGAGAAATACAGAAAACATTGTAATTCCGATGATACAAATAAAATACATGACATTCCCACACCGGAAATCGAACCCGGGCCGCCTGGGTGAGAGCCAGGAATCCTAACCACTAGACCATATGGGAGAATGACGGCTTCCGTTCGAACGGACATCTTCTTTACTTAATAATGCATGAGCATCACTTCATAAGAATGTTTGCTTTTCCCAGTTAATTATCAGCATATGGAAGCCACAGAAAAGTTCAGGACAATGCCCTGCAAATGAGAGAAATATATAAAACATTGTAATTCCGATACTACAAATAAAATACATGACATTCCCACACCGGGAATCGAACCTGGGCCGCCTGGGTTAGAGCCAGGAATCCTAACCACGAATGTTTGCTGTTCCCAGTTAATTATCAGCATATGGAAGTCACAAAAAAGTTCAGGACATTGCCCTGCAAATGAGAGAAATATAACAAACATTGTAATTCCGATAACACAAATAAAATACATGACATTCCCACACCGGGAATCGAACCTGGGCCGTCTGGGTGAGAGCCAGGAATCCTAACCACTAGACCATATGGGAGAATGTTGGCTTCCGATCGAACGGACATCTTCTTTACTTAATAATGCATGAGCATCACTTCATAAGAATGTTTGCTTTTCCCAGTTAATTATCAGCATATGGAAGTCACAAAAAAGTTGAGGACATTGCCCTGCAAATGAGAGAAATATAGAAAACATTGTAATTCCGATGATCCAAATAAAATACATGACATTCCCACACCGGAAATCGAACCCGGGCCGCCTGGGTGAGAGCCAGGAATCCTAACCACTAGACCATATGGGAGAATGACGGCTTCCGATCGAACGGACATCTTTTTTACTTAATAATGCATGAGCATCACTTCATAAGAATGTTTGCTTTTCCCAGTTAATTATCAGCATATGGAAGTCAAAAAAAATAAAATGCAGGACATTGCCCTGCAAATGAGAGATATATAGAAAACATTGTAATTCCGATAATACAAATAAAATACATGACATTTCCACACCGGGAATCGAACCCGGGCCGCCTGGGTGAGAGCCAGGAATCCTAACCACTAGACCATATGGGAGAATGTTGGCTTCCGATCGAACGGACATCTTCTTTACTTAATAATTCATGAGCATCACTTCATAAGAATGTTTGCTTTTCCCAGTTAATTATCAGCATATGGAAGTCACAAAAAAGTTCAGGACATTGCCCTGCAAATAAGAGAAATATAGAAAACATTGTAATTCCGATAATACACATAAAATACATGACATTCCCACACCGGGAATCGAACCCGGGCCGCCTGGGTGAGAGCCAGGAATATTAACCACAAGACCATATGGGAGAATGTTGGCTTCCGATCGAACGGACATCTTCTTTACTTAATAATGCATGAGCATCACTTCATAAGAATGTTTGCTTTTCCCAGTTAATTATCAGCATATGGGAGCAACAACAATGTTCAGGACATTGCCCTGCAAATGAGAGAAATATAGAAAACATTATAATTCCGATAATACAAATAAAATACACGACATTCCCATACCGGGAATCGAACCCGGGCCGCCTGGGTGAGAGCCAGGAATCCTAACCACTAGATCATATGGGAGAATGTTGGCTTCCGTTCGAACGGACATCTTCTTTACTTAATAATGGATGAGCATCACTTCATAAGAATGTTTGCTTTTCCCAGTTAATTATCAGCATATGGAAGTCACAAAACAGTTCAGGACATTGCCCTGCAAATTAGAGAAATATAGAAAACATTGTAATTCCGATAATACAAATAAAATACATGACATTCCCACACCGGGATTCGAACCCGGGCCGCCTGGGTGAGAGCCAGGAATCCTAAACACTAGACCATATGGGAGAATGTTGGCTTCCGATCGAACGGACATCTTCTTTACTTAATAATGCATGAGCATCACTTCATAAGAATGTTTGCTTTTCCCAGTTAATTATCAGCATATGGAAGTCACAAAAAAGTTCAGGACAATGCCCTGAAAATGCGAGAAATATAGAAAACATTGTAATTCCGATAATACAAACAAAATACATGACATTCCCACATAGGAAATCGAACCCGGGCCGCCTGGGTGAGAGCCAGGAATCCTAACCACTAGACGATATGGGAGAATGTTTGCTTCCGATCGAACGGACATCTTCTTTACTTAATAATGCATGAGCATCACTTCATAAGAATGTTTGCTTTTCCCAGTTAATTATAAGCATATGGAAGCCACAAAAAGTTTCAGGACATTGCCCTGCCAATGAGAGAAATATAGAAAACATTGTAATTCCGGTAATACAAATAAAATACATGACATTCCCACACCGGGAATCGAACCCGGGCCGCCTGGGTGAGAGCCAGGAATCCTAACCACTAGACCATATGGGAGAATGTTGGCTTCACATCGAACGGACATCATCTTTACTTAATAATGCATGAGCATCACTTCATAAGAATGTTTGTTTTCCCAGTTAATTATCAGCATATGAAAGTCACAAAAAAGTTCAGGACATTGCCCTGCAAATGAGAGAAATATAGAAAACATTGTAATTCCGATAATACAAATAAAATACTTGATATTCAAAATCCGGGAATCGAACCCGTGCCGCCTGAGTGAGAGCCAGGAATCCTAACCACTAGACTATATGGGAAAATGTTGGCTTCCGATCGAACGGACATCTTCTTTACTTAATAATGCATGAGCATCACTTCATAAGAATGTTTGCTTTTCCCAGTTAATTATCAGCATATGGAAGCCACAGAAAAGTTCAGGACAATGCCCTGCAAATGAGAGAAATATATAAAACATTGTAATTCCGATAATACAAATAAAATACATGACATTCCCACACCGGGAATCGAACCCGGGCCGCCTGGGTGAGAGCAAGGAATCCTAACCACTAGACCATATGGGAGAATGTTGGCTTCCGATCGAACGGACATCTTCTTTACTTAATAATGCATGAGCATCACTTCATAAGAATGTTTGCTTTTCCCAGTTAATTATCAGCATATGGAAGCCACAGAAAAGTTCAGGACAATGCCCTGCAAATGAGAGAAATATATAAAACATTGTAATTCCGATAATACAAAAAAAATACATAACATTCCCACACCGGGAATCGAACCCGGGCCGCTGGGTGAGAGCCAGGAATCCTAACCACTAGACCATATGGGAGAATGTTGGCTTCCGATCGAACGGACATCTTCTTTACTTAATAATGCATGAGCATCACTTCATAAGAATGTTTGCTTTTCCCAGTTAATTATCAGCATATGGAAGCCACAGAAAAGTTCAGGACAATGCCCTGCAAATGAGAGAAATATATAAAACATTGTAATTCCGATAATACAAATAAAATACATGACATTCCCACACCGGGAATCGAACCGTGGCCGCCTGGGTGAGAGCCAGGAATCCTAACCACTAGACCATATAGGAGAATGTTGGCTTCACATCGAACGGACATCTTCTTTCCTTAATAATGCATGAGCATCACTTCATAAGAATGTTTTCTTTTCCCAGTTAATTATCAGCATATGGAAGCCACAGAGACGTTCAGGACAATGCCCTGCAAATGAGAGAAATATATAAAACATTGTAATTCCGATAATACAAATAAAATACGTGACACTCCCACACCGGGAATCGAACCCGGGCCGCCTGGGTGAGAGCCAGGAATCCTAAACACTAGACCATATTGGAGAATGTTGGCTTCCGATCAAACGGACATCTTCTTTACTTAATAATGCATGAGCATCACTTAATAAGAATGTTTGCTTTTCCCAGTTAATTATCAGCATATGGAAGCCACAGAAAAGTTCAGGACAATGCCCTGCAAATGAGAGAAATATATAAAACATTGTAATTCCGATAATACAAATAAAAAACATGACATTCCCACACCGGGAATCGAACCCGGGCCGCCTGGGTGAGAGCTAGGAATCCTAAACACAAGACCATATGGGAGAAGGTTGGCTTCCGATCAAACGGACATCTTCTTTACTTAATAATGCATGAGCATCACTTCATAAGAATGTTTGCTTTTCCCAGTTAATTATCAGCATATGAAAGTCACAAAAAAGTTCAGGACATTGCCGTGCAAATGAGAGAAATATAGAAAACATTGTAATTCGGATAATACAAATAAAATACTTGATATTCAAAATCCGGGAATCAAACCCGTGCCGCCTGAGTGAGAGCCAGGAATCCTAACCACTAGACTATATGGGAGAATGTTTGCTTCCGATCGAACGGACATCTTGTTTACTTAATAATGCATGAGCATCACTTCATAAGAATGTTTGCTTTTCCCAGTTAATTATCAGCATATGGAAGCCACAGAAAAGTTCAGGACAATGCCCTGCAAATGAGAGAAATATATAAAACATTGTAATTCCGATAAGACAAATAAAATACATGACATTCCCACACCGGGAATCGAACCCGGGCCGCCTGGGTGAGAGCCAGGAATCCTAACCACTAGACCATATGGGAAAATGTTGGCTTCCGATCGAACGGACATCTTCTTTACTTAATAATGCATGAGCATCACTTCATAAGAATGTTTGCTTTTCCCAGTTAATTATCAGCATATGGAAGCCACAGAAAAGTTCAGGACAATGCCCTGCAAATGAGAGAAATATAGAAAAAATTGTAATTCCGATAATACAAATAAAATACATGACATTCCCACACCAGGAACGAACCCGGGCCGCTGGGTGAGAGCCAGGAATCCTAACCACTAGACCATATGGGAGAATGTTGGCTTCCGATCGAACGGACATCTTCTTTACTTAATAATGCATGAGCATAACTTCATAAGAATGTTTGCTTTTCCCAGTTAATTATCAGCATATGGAAGCCACAGAAAAGTTCAGGACAATGCCCTGCAAATGAGAGAAATATATAAAACATTGTAATTCCGATAATACAAATACAATACATGACATTCCCACACCGGGAATCGAACCGTGGCCGCCTGGGTGAGAGCCAGGAATCCTAACCACTAGACCATATGGGAGAATGTTGGCTTCACATCGAACGGACATCTTCTTTCCTTAATAATGCATGAGCATCACTTCATAAGAATGTTTGCTTTTCCCAGTTAATTATCAGCATATGGAAGCCACAGAGACGTTCAGGACAATGCCCTGCAAATGAGAGAAATATATAAAACATTGTAATTCCGATAATACAAATAAAATACGTGACACTCCCACACCGGGAATCGAACCCGGGCCGCCTGGGTGAGAGCCAGGAATCCTAACCACTAGACCATATGGGAGAATGTTGGCTTCCGATCGAACGGACATCTTCTTTACTTAATAATGCATGAGCATCACTTCATAAGAATGTTTGGTTTTCCCAGTTAATTATCAGCATATGGAAGCCACAGAAACGTTCAGGACAATGCCCTGCAAATGAGAGAAATATATAAAACATTGTAATTCCGATAATACAAATAAAATACATGACATTCCCACACCGGGAATCGAACCCGGGCCGCCTGGGTGAGAGCCAGGAATCCTAACCACTAGACCATATGGGAGAATGTTGGCTTCCGATCGAACGGATATCTTCTTTGCTTAATAATGCATGAGCATCACTTCATAAGAATGTTTGCTTTTCCCAGTTATTATCAGCATATGGAAGCCACAGAAAAGTTCAGGACAATGCCCTGCAAATGAGAGAAATATATAAAACATTGTAATTCCGATAATACAAATAAAATACATGACATTCCCACACCGGGAATCGAACCCGGGCCGCCTGGGTGAGAGTCAGGAATCCTAACCACTAGACCATATGGGAGAATGTTGGCTTCCGATCGAACGGACATCTTCTTTACTTAATAATGCATGAGCATCACTTCATAAGCATGTTTGCTTTTCCCAGTTAATTATCAGCATATGGAAGCCACAGAAAAGTTCAGGACAATGCCCTGCAAATGAGAGAAATATATAAAACATTGTAATTCCGATAATACAAATAAAATACATGACATTCCCACACCGGGAATCGAACCCGGGCCGCCTGAGTGAGAGCTAGGAACTCTAACCACTACACAATATGGGAGAATGTTGGCTTCCGATCGAACGGACATCTTCTTTACTTAATAATGCATGAGCATCACTTCATAAGCATGTTTGCTTTTCCCAGTTTATTATCAGCATATGGAAGCCACAGAAAAGTTCAGGACAATGCCCTGCAAATGAGAGAAATATATGAAACATTGTAATTCCGATAATACAAATAAAATACATGACATTCCCACACCGGGAATCGAACCCGGGCCGCCTGGGTGAGAGCCATGAATCCTAACCACTAGACCATATGGGAGAATGTTGGCTTCCGATCGAACGGACATCTTCTTTACTTAATAATGCATGAGCATCACTTCATAAGAATGTTTGCTTTTCCCAGTTAATTATCAGCATATGGAAGCCACAGAAAAGTTCAGCACAATACCCTGCAAATGAGAGAAATATATGAAACATTGTAATTCCGATAATACAAATAAAATACATGACATTCCCACACCGGGAATCGAACCCGGGCCGCCTGGGTGAGAGCCAGGAATCCTAACCACTACACCATATGGGAGAATGTTGGCTTCCGATCGAACGGACATCTTCTTTACTTAATAATGCATGAGCATCACTTCATAAGAATGTTTGTTTTTCCCAGTTAATTATCAGCATATGGAAGCCACAGAAAAGTTCAGCACAATACCCTGCAAATGAGAAAAATATATGAAACATTGTAATTCCGATAATACAAATAAAATACATGACATTCCCACACCGGGAATCGAACCCGGGCCGCCTGGGTGAGAGCCAGGAATCCTAACCACTAGACCATATTGGAGAATGTTGGCTTCCGATCGAACGGACATCTTCCTTACTTAATAATGCATGAGCATCACTACATAAGAATGTTTGCTTTTCCCAGTTAATCATCTGCATATGGAAGCCACAGAAACGTTCAGGACAATGCCCTGCAAATGAGAGAAATATATAAAACATTGTAATTCCGAAAATACAAATAAAATACATGACATTTCCACACCGGGAATCGAACCCGGGCCGCCTGGGTGAGAGTCAGGAATCCTAACCACTAGACCATATGGGAGAATGTTGGCTTCCGATCGAACGGACATCTTCTTTTCTTAATAATGCATGAGCATCACTTCATAAGAATGTTTGGTTTTCCCAGTTAATTATCAGCATATGGAAGCCACAGAAACGTTCAGGACAATGCCCTGCAAATGAGAGAAATATATAAAACATTGTAATTCCGATAATAGAAATAAAATACATGACATTCCCACACCGGGAATCGAACCCGGGCCGCCTGGGTGAGAGCTAGGAATCCTAACCACTAGACCATATGGGAGAATGTTGGCTTCCGATCGAACGGACATTTTCTGTTCTTAATAATGCATGAGCATCACTCCATAAGAATGTTTGCTTTTCCCAGTTAATTATCAGCATATGGAAGCCACAGAAAAGTTCAGGACAATGCCCTGCAAATGGGAGAAATATATGAAACATTGTAATTCCGATAATACAAATAAAATACATGACATTCCCACACCGGGAATCGAACCCGGGCCGCCTGGGTGAGAGCCAGGAATCCTAACCACTAGACCATATGGGAGAATGTTGGCTTCCGATCGAACGGACATCTTCTGTTCTTAATAATGCATGAGCATCACTTCATAAGAATGTTTGCTTTTCCCAGTTAATTATCAGCATATGGAAGCCACAGAAAAGTTCAGGACAATGCCCTGCAAATGAGAGAAATATATAAAACATTGTAATTCCGATAATACACATAAAATACATCACATTCCCACACCGGGAATCGAACCCGGGCCGCCTGGGCGAGAGCCAGGAATCCTAACCACTAGACCATATGGGAAAATGTTGACTTCCGATCGAACGGACATCTTCTTTACTTAATAATGCATGAGCATCACTTCATAAGAATGTTTGCTTTTCCCAGTTAATTATCAGCATATGGAAGCCACAGAAAAGTTCAGGACAATGCCCTGCAAATGAGAGAAATATATAAAACATTGTAATTCCGATAATACAAATAAAATACATGACATTCCCACACCGGGAATCGAACCCGGACCGCCGGGGTGAGAGCCAGGAATCCTAACCACTAGACCATATGGGAGAATGTTGGCTTCCGATCGAACGGACATCTTCTTTACTTAATAGTGCATGAGCATCACTTCATAAGAACGTTTGCTTTTCCCAGTTAATTATCAGCATATGGAAGCCACAGAAAAGTTCAGGATAATGCCCTGCAAATGAGAGAAATATATAAAACATTGTAATTCCGATAATACAAATAAAATACATGACATACCCACACCGGGAATCGAACCCGGGCCGCTGGGTGAGAGCCAGGAATCCTAACCACTAGACCATATTGGAGAATGTTGGCTTCCAATCGAACGGACATCTTCTTTACTTAATAATGCATGTGCATCACTTCATAAAAATGTTTGTTTTTCCCAGTTAATTATCAGCATATGGAAGCCACAGAAAAGTTCAGGACAATGCCCTGCAAATGAGAGAAATATATGAAACATTGTAATTCCGATAATACAAATAAAATACATGACATTCCCACACCGGGAATCGAACCCGGGCGTCCTGGGTGAGAGCCAGGAATCCTAACCACTAGACCATATGGGAGAATGTTGGCTTCCGATCGAACGGACATCTTCTTTTCTTAATAATGCATGAGCATCAATTCATAAGAATGTTTGTTTTTCCCAGTTAATTATCAGCATATGGAAGCAACAGAAAAGTAAAGGACAATGCCCTGCAAAGGAGAGAAATATATAAAACATAGTAATTCCGATAATACAAATAAAATACATGACATTCCCACACCGGGAATCGAACCCGGGCCGCCTGGGTGAGAGCTAGGAATCCTAACCACTAGACCATATGGGAGAATGTTGGCTTCCGATCGAACGGACATCTTCTTTACATAATAATGCATAAGCATCACTTCATAAGAATGTTTGCTTTTCCCAGTTAATTATCACCATATGGAAGCCACAGAAAAGTTCAGGACAATGCCCTGCAAATGAGAGAAATATATAAAACATTGTAATTCCGATAATACAAATAAAATACATGACATTCCCACACCGAGAATCGCCTGGGTTAGAGCCAGGAATCCTAACCACTAGACCATATGGGAGAATGTTGGCTTCACATCGAACGGACATCTTCTTTACTTAATAATGCATGAGCATCACTTCATAAGAATGTTTGCTTTTCCCAGTTAATTATCAGCATATGGAAGCCACAGAAATGTTCAGGACAATGCCCTGCAAATGAGAGAAATATATAAAACATTGTAATTCCGATAATACAAATAAAATACATGACATTCCCACACCGTGAATCGAACCCGGGCCGCCTGGGTGAGAGCCAGGAATCCTAACCACTAGACCATATGGGAGAATGTGGGCATCCGATCGAACGGATATCTTCTTTACGTAATAATGCATGAGCATCACTTCATAAGAATGTTTGCTTTTCCCAGTTAATTATCAGCATATGGAAGCCACAGAAAAGTTCAGGACAATGCCCTGCAAATGAGAGAAATATATAAAACATTGTAATTCCGATAATACAAATAAAATACATGACATTCCCACACCGGGAATCGAACCCGGGCAACCTGGGTGAGAGCCAGGAATCCTAACCACTAGACCATATGGGAGAATGTTGGCTTCCGATCGAACGGACATCTTCTTTACTTAATAATGCATGAGCATCACTTCATAAGAATGTTTGCTTTTCCCAGTTAATTATCAGCATATGGAAGCCACAGAAATGTTCAGGACAATGCCCTGCAAATGAGAGAAATATATAAAACATTGTAATTCCGATAATACAAATAAAATACATGACATTCCCACACCGGGAATCGAACCCGGGCCGCTGGGTGAGAGCCAGGAATCCTAACCACTAGACCATATGGGAGAATGTTGGCCTCCGATTGAACGGATATCTTCTTTACTTAATAATGCATGAGCATCACTTCATAAGAATGTTTGCTTTTCCCAGTTAATTATCAGCATATGGAAGCCACAGAACAGTTCAGGACAATGCCCTGCAAATGAGAGAAATATATAAAACATTGTAATTCCGATAATACAAATAAAATACATGACATTCCCACACCGGGAATCGAACCCGGGCCGCCTGGGTGAGAGCCAGGAATCCTAACCACTAGACCATATGGGAGAATGTTGGTTTCCGATCGAACGGACATCTTCTTTACTTAATAATGCATGAGCATCACTTCATAAGAATGTTTGCTTTTCCCAGTTAATTATCAGCATATGGAAGCCACAGAAATGTTCAGGACAATGCCCTGCAAATGAGAGAAATATATAAAACATTGTAATTCCGATAATACAAATAAAATACATGACATTCCCACACCGGGAATCGAACCCGGGCCGCCTGGGTGAGAGCCAGGAATCCTAACCACTAGACCATATGGGAGAATGTTGGCTTCCGATCGAACGGATATCTTCTTTACTTAATAATGCATGAGCATCACTTCATAAGAATGTTTGCTTTTCCCAGTTAATTATCAGCATATGGAAGCCACAGAAAAGTTCAGGACAATGCCCTGCAAATGAGAGAAATATATAAAACATTGTAATTCCGATAATACAAATAAAATACATGACATTCCCACACCGGGAATCGAACCCGGGCCGCCTGGGTGAGAGCCAGGAATCCTAACCACTAGACCAAATGGGAGAATGTTGGCCTCCGATTGAACGGATATCTTCTTTACTTAATAATGCATGAGCATCACTTCATAAGAATGTTTGCTTTTCCCAGTTAATTATCAGCATATGGAAGCCACAGAACAGTTCAGGACAATGCCCTGCAAATGAGAGAAATATATAAAACATTGTAATTCCGATAATACAAATAAAATACATGACATTCCCACACCGGGAATCGAACCCGGGCCGCCTGGGTGAGAGCCAGGAATCCTAACCACTAGACCATATGGGAGAATGTTGGCTTCCGATCGAACGGACATCTTCTTTACGTAATAATGCATGAGCATCACTTCATAAGAATGTTTGCTTTTCCCAGTTAATTATCAGCATATGGAAGCCACAGAAAAGTTCAGGACAATGCCGTGCAAATGAGAGAAATATATAAAACATTGTAATTCCGATAATACAAATAAAATACATGACATTCCCACACCGGGAATCGAACCCGGGCCGCCTGGGTGAGAGCCAGGAATCCTAACCACTAGACCATATGGGAGAATGTTGGCTTCCGATCGAACGGACATCTTCTTTACTTAATAATGCATGAGCATCACTTCATAAGAATGTTTGCTTTCCCCAGTTAATTATCAGCATATGGAAGCCACAGACAAGTTCAGGACAATGCCCTGCAAATGAGAGAAATATATAACACATTGTAATTCCGATAATACAAATAAAATACATGACATTCCCACACCGGGAATCGAACCCGGGCCGCCTGGGTGAGAGCCAGGAATCCTAACCACTAGACCATATGGGAAAATATTGGTTTCCGATCGAACGGACATCTTCTTTAATTAATAATGCATGAGCATCACTTCATAAGAATGTTTGCTTTTCCCAGTTAATTATCAGCATATGGAAGCCACAGAAATGTTCAGGATAATGCCCTGCAAATGAGAGAAATATATAAAACATTGTAATTCCGATAATACAAATAAAATACATGACATTCCCACACCGGGAATCGAACCCGGGCCGCTGGGTGAGAGCCAGGAATCCTAACCACTAGACCATATGGGAGAATGTGGGCATCCGACCGAACGGACATCTTCTTTACGTAATAATGCATGAGCATCACTTCATAAGAATGTTTGCTTTTCCCAGTTAATTATCAGCATATGGAAGCCACAGAAAAGTTCAGGACAATGCCCTGCAAATGAGAGAAATATATAAAACATTGTAATTTAAATAATACAAATAAAATACATGACATTCCCACACCGGGAATCGAACCCGGGCCGCCTGGGTGAGAGCCAGGAATCCTAACCACTAGACCATATGGGAGAATGTTGGCTTCACACCGAACGGACATCATCTTTACTTAATAATGCATGAGCATCACTTCATAAGAATGTTTGTTTTCCCAGTTAATTATCAGCATATGGAAGCCACAGAAAAGTTCAGGATAATGCGCTGCAAATGAAAGAAATATATAAAACATTGTAATTCCGATAATACAAATAAAATACATGACATTACCACACCGGGAATCGAACCCGGGCCGCTGGGTGAGAGCCAGGAATCCTAACCACTAGACCATATTGGAGAATGTTGGCTTCCGATCGAACGGACATCTTCTTTATTTAATAATGCATGAGCATCACTTCATAAGAATGTTTGCTTTTCCCAGTTAATTATCAGCATATGGAAGCCACAGAAATGTTCAGGACAATGCCGTTCAAATGAGAGAAATATATAAAACATTGTAATTCCGATAATACAAATAAAATACATGACATTCCCACACCGGGAATCGAACCCGGGCCGCTGGGTGAGAGCCGGGAATCCTAACCACTAGACCATATGGGAGAATGTAGGCATCCGATCGAACGGACATCTTCTTTACGTAATAATGCATGAGCATCACTTCATAAGAATGTTTGCTTTTCCCAGTTAATTATCAGCATATGGAAGCCACAGAAAAGTTCAGGACAATGCCCTGCAAATGAGAGAAATATATAAAACATTGTAATTCCGATAATACAAATAAAATACATGACATTCCCACACCGGGAATCGAACCCGGGCCGCCTGGGTGAGAGCCAGGAATCCTAACCACTAGACCATATGGGAGAATGTTGGCTTCACATCGAACGGACATCTTGTTTACTTAATAATGCATGAGCATCACTGCATAAGAATGTTTGCTTTTCCCAGTTAATTATCAGCATATGGAAGCCACAGAAAAGTTCAGGATAATGCCCTGCAAATGAAAGAAATATATAAAACATTGTAATTCCGATAATACAAATAAAATACATGACATTCCCACACCGGGAATCGAACCCGGGCCGCTGGGTGAGAGCCAGGAATCCTAACCACTAGACCATATTGGAGAATGTTGGCTTCCGATCGAACGGACATCTTCTTTACTTAATAATGCATGAGCATCACTTCATAAGAATGTTTGTTTTTCCCAGTGAATTATCAGCATATGGAAGCCACAGAAAAGTTCAGGACAATACTCTGCAAATGAGAGAAATATATGAAACATTGTAATTCCGATAATACAAATAAAATACATGACATTCCCACACCGGGAATCGAACCCGGGCCGCCTGGGTGAGAGCCAGGAATCCTAACCACTAGACCATATGGGAGAATGTTGGCTTCCGATCGAACGGATATCTTCTTTACTTAATAATGCATGAGCATAACTTCATAAGAATGTTTGCTTTTCCCAGTTTATTATCAGCATATGGAAGCCACAGAAAAGTTCAGGACAATGCCCTGCAAAGGAGAGAAATATATAAAACATTGTAATTCCGATAATACAAATAAAATACATGAAGTTCTCACACCGGGAATCGAACCCGGGCCGCTGGGTGAGAGCCAGGAAACCTAACAACTAGACCATATGGGAGAATGTTGGCTTCCGATCGAACGGACATCTTCTTTACTTAATAATGCATGAGCATCACTTCATAAGAATGTTTGCTTTTCCCAGTTAATTATCAGCATATGGAAGCCACAGAAAAGTTCAGGACAATGCCCTGCAAATGAGAGAAATATATAAAACATTGTAATTCCGATAATACAAATAAAATACATGACATTCCCACACCGGGAGTCGAACCCGGGCCGCCTGGGTGAGAGCCAGGAATCCTAACCACTAGACCATATGGGAGAATGTTGGCTTCCGATCGAACGGACATCTTCTTTACTTAATAATGCATGAGCATCACTTCATAAGAATGTTTGCTTTTCCCAGTTAATTATCAGCATATGGAAGCCACAGAAATGTTCAGGACAATGCCCTGCAAATGAGAGAAATATATAAAACATTGTAATTCCGATAATACAAATAAAATACATGACATTCCCACACCGGGAATCGAACCCGGGCCGCTGGGTGAGAGCCAGGAATCCTAACCACAAAACCATATGGGAGAATGTTGGCTTCCGATCGAACGGACATCTTCTTTACTTAATAATGCATGAGCATCACTTCATAAGAATGTTTGCTTTTCCCAGTTAATTATCAGCATATGGAAGCCACAGAAAAGTTCAGGACAATGCCCTGCAAATGAGAGAAATATATAAAACATTGTAATTCCGATAATACAAATAAAATACATGACATTCCCACACCGGGAATCGAACCCGGGCCGCCTGGGTGAGAGCCAGGAATCCTAACCACTAGACCATATGGGAAAATGTTGGCTTCCGATCGAACGGACATCTTCTTTACTTAATAATGCATGAGCATCACTTCATAAGAATGTTTGCTTTTCCCAGTTAATTATCAGCATATGGAAGCCACAGAAATGTTCAGGACAATGCCCTGCAAATGAGAGAAATATATAAAACATTGTAATTCCGATAATACAAATAAAATACATGACATTCCCACACCGGGAATCGAACCCGGGCCGCCTGGGTGAGAGCCAGGAATCCTAACCACTAGACCATATGGGAGAATGTTGGCTTCCGATCGAACGGATATCTTCTTTACTTAATAATGCATGAGCATCACTTCATAAGAATGTTTGCTTTTCCCAGTTAATTATCAGCATATGGAAGCCACAGAAAAGTTCAGGACAATGCCCTGCAAATGAGAGAAATATATAAAACATTGTAATTCCGATAATACAAATAAAATACATGACATTCCCACACCGGGAATCGAACCCGGGCCGCCTGGGTGAGAGCCAGGAATCCTAACCACTAGACCATATGGGAGAATGTTGGCCTCCGATTGAACGGATATCTTCTTTACTTAATAATGCATGAGCATCACTTCATAAGAGTGTTTGCTTTTCCCAGTTAATTATCAGCATATGGAAGCCACAGAAAAGTTCAGGACAATGCCCTGCAAATGAGAGAAATATATAAAACATTGTAATTCCGATAATACAAATAAAATACATGACATTCCCACACCGGGAATCGAACCCGGGCCGCCTGGGTGAGAGCCAGGAATCCTAACCACTAGACCATATGGGAGAATGTTGGCTTCCGATCGAACGGACATCTTCTTTACTTAATAGTGCATGAGCATCACTTCATAAGAATGTTGGCTTTTCCCAGTTAATTATCAGCATATGGAAGCCACAGAAAAGTTCAGGACAATGCCCTGCAAATGAGAGAAATATATAAAACATTGTAATTCCGATAATACACATAAAATACATGACATTCCCACACCGGGAATCGAACCCGGGCCGCCTGGGTGAGAGCCAGGAATCCTAACCACTAGACCATATGGGAAAATGTTGGCTTCCGATCGAACGGACATCTTCTTTACTTAATAATGCATGAGCATCACTTCATAAGAATGTTTGCTTTTCCCAGTTAATTATCAGCATATGGAAGCCACAGAAATGTTCAGGACAATGCCCTGCAAATGAGAGAAATATATAAAACATTGTAATTCCGATAATACAAATAAAATACATGACATTCCCACACCGGGAATCTAACCCGGGCCGCTGGGTTAGAGCCAGGAAACCGAACCACTAGACCATATGGGAGAATGTTGGCTTCCGATCGAACGGACATCTTCTTTACTTAATAATGCATGAGCATCACTTCATAAGAATGTTTGCTTTTCCCAGATAATTATCAGCATATGGAAGCCACAGAAAAGTTCAGGACAATGCCCTGCAAATGAGAGAAATATATAAAACATTGTAATTCCGATAATACAAATAAAATACATGACATGCCCACACCGGGAATCGAACCCGGGCCGCCTGGGTGAGAGCCAGGAATCCTAACCACTAGACCATATGGGAGAATGTTGGCTTCCGATCGAACGGACATCTTCTTTACTTAATAGTGCATGAGCATCACTTCATAAGAATGTTGGCTTTTCCCAGTTAATTATCAGCATATGGAAGCCACAGAAAAGTTCAGGACAATGCCCTGCAAATGAGAGAAATATATAAAACATTGTAATTCCGATAATACAAATAAAATACATGACATGCCCACACCGGGAATCGAACCCGGGCCGCCTGGGTGAGAGCCAGGAATCCTAACCACTAGACCATATGGGAGAATGTTGGCTTCCGATCGAACGGACATCTTCTTTACTTAATAATGCATGAGCATCACTTCATAAGAATGTTTGCTTTTCCCAGTTAATTATCAGCATATGGAAGCCACAGAAAAGTTCAGGACAATGCCCTGCAAATGAGAGAAATATATAAAACATTGTAATTCCGATAATACAAATAAAATACATGACATTCCCACACCGGGAATCGAACCCGGGCCGCCTGGGTGAGAGTCAGGAATCCTAACCAATGGACCATATAGGAAAATGTTGGCTTCCGATCGAACGGACATCTTCTTTACTTAATAATGCATGAGCATCACTTCATAAGAATGTTTGCTTTTCCCAGTTAATTATCAGCATATGGAAGCCACAGAAATGTTCAGGACAATGCCCTGCAAATGAGAGAAATATATAAAACATTGTAATTCCGATAATACAAATAAAATACATGACATTCCCACACCGGGAATCGAACCCGGGCCGCTGGGTTAGAGCCAGGAAACCGAACCACTAGACCATATGGGAGAATGTTGGCTTCCGATCGAACGGACATCTTCTTTACTTAATAATGCATGAGCATCACTTCATAAGAATGTTTGCTTTTCCCAATTAATTATCAGCATATGGAAGCCACAGAAAAGTTCAGGACAATGCCCTGCAAATGAGAGAAATATATAAAACATTGTAATTCCGATAATACAAATAAAATACACGACATTCCCACACCGGGAATCGAACCCAAGCCGCCTGGGTGAGAGCCAGGAATCCTAACCACTAGACCATATGGGAGAATGTTGGCTTCCGATGGAACGGACATCTTCTTTACTTAATAATGCATGAGCATCACTTCATAAGAATGTTTGCTTTTCCCAGTTAATTATCAGCATATGGAAGCCACAGAAAAGTTCAGGATAATGCCCTGCAAATGAGAGAAATATATAAAACATTGTAATTCCGATAATACAAATAAAATACATGACATTCCCACACCGGGAATCGAACCCGGGCCGCTGGGTGAGAGCCAGGAATCCTAACCACTAGACCATATTGGAGAATGTTGGCTTCCGATCGAACGGACATCTTCTTTATTTAATAATGCATGAGCATCACTTCATAAGAATGTTTGCTTTTCCCAGTTAATTATCAGCATATGGAAGCCACAGAAATGTTCAGGACAATGCCCTGCAAATGAGAGAAATATATAAAACATTGTAATTCCGATAATACAAATAAAATACATGACATTCCCACACCGGGAATCGAACCCGGGCCGCTGGGTGAGAGCCGGGAATCCTAACCACTAGACCATATGGGAGAATGTAGGCATCCGATCGAACGGACATCTTCTTTACGTAATAATGCATGAGCATCACTTCATAAGAATGTTTGCTTTTCCCAGTTAATTATCAGCATATGGAAGCCACAGAAAAGTTCAGGACAATGCCCTGCAAATGAGAGAAATATATAAAACATTGTAATTCCGATAATACAAATAAAATACATGACATTCCCACACCGGGAATCGAACCCGGGCCGCCTGGGTGAGAGCCAGGAATCCTAACCACTAGACCATATGGGAGAATGTTGGCTTCACATCGAACGGACATCTTGTTTACTTAATAATGCATGAGCATCACTGCATAAGAATGTTTGCTTTTCCCAGTTAATTATCAGCATATGGAAGCCACAGAAAAGTTCAGGATAATGCCCTGCAAATGAAAGAAATATATAAAACATTGTAATTCCGATAATACAAATAAAATACATGACATTCCCACACCGGGAATCGAACCCGGGCCGCTGGGTGAGAGCCAGGAATCCTAACCACTAGACCATATTGGAGAATGTTGGCTTCCGATCGAACGGACATCTTCTTTACTTAATAATGCATGAGCATCACTTCATAAGAATGTTTGCTTTTCCCAGTTTATTATCAGCATATGGAAGCCACAGAAATGTTCAGGACAATGCCCTGCAAAGGAGAGAAATATATAAAACATTGTAATTCCGATAATACAAATAAAATACATGAAGTTCCCACACCGGGAATCGAACCCGGGCCGCTGGGTGAGAGCCAGGAAACCTAACAACTAGACCATATGGGAGAATGTTGGCTTCCGATCGAACGGACATCTTCTTTACTTAATAATGCATGAGCATCACTTCATAAGAATGTTTGCTTTTCCCAGTTAATTATCAGCATATGGAAGCCACAGAAAAGTTCAGGACAATGCCCTGCAAATGAGAGAAATATATAAAACATTGTAATTCCGATAATACAAATAAAATACATGACATTCCCACACCGGGAGTCGAACACGGGCCGCCTGGGTGAGAGCCAGGAATCCTAACCACTAGACCATATGGGAGAATGTTGGCTTCCGATCGAACGGACATCTTCTTTACTTAATAATGCATGAGCATCACTTCATAAGAATGTTTGCTTTTCCCAGTTAATTATCAGCATATGGAAGCCACAGAAATGTTCAGGACAATGCCCTGCAAATGAGAGAAATATATAAAACATTGTAATTCCGATAATACAAATAAAATACATGACATTCCCACACCGGGAATCGAACCCGGGCCGCTGGGTGAGAGCCAGGAATCCTAACCACAAAACCATATGGGAGAATGTTGGCTTCCGATCGAACGGA
This sequence comes from Euprymna scolopes, assembly GCF_053919585.1. Taxonomy (NCBI): domain Eukaryota; kingdom Metazoa; phylum Mollusca; class Cephalopoda; order Sepiida; family Sepiolidae; genus Euprymna; species Euprymna scolopes. The sequence continues at coordinate 83,387,152 of NC_136509.1, forward strand.
CATCTTCTTTACTTAATAATGCATGAGCATCACTTCATAAGAATGTTTGCTTTTCCCAGTTAATTATCAGCATATGGAAGCCACAGAAAAGTTCAGGACAATGCCCTGCAAATGAGAGAAATATATAAAACATTGTAATTCCGATAATACAAATAAAATACATGACATTCCCACACCGGGAATCGAACCCGGGCCGCCTGGGTGAGAGCCAGGAATCCTAACCACTAGACCATATGGGAAAATGTTGGCTTCCGATCGAACGGACATCTTCTTTACTTAATAATGCATGAGCATCACTTCATAAGAATGTTTGCTTTTCCCAGTTAATTATCAGCATATGGAAGCCACAGAAATGTTCAGGACAATGCCCTGCAAATGAGAGAAATATATAAAACATTGTAATTCCGATAATACAAATAAAATACATGACATTCCCACACCGGGAATCGAACCCGAGCCGCCTGGGTGAGAGCCAGGAATCCTAACCACTAGACCATATGGGAGAATGTTGGCTTCCGATCGAACGGATATCATCTTTACTTAATAATGCATGAGCATCACTTCATAAGAATGTTTGCTTTTCCCAGTTAATTATCAGCATATGGAAGCCACAGAAAAGTTCAGGACAATGCCCTGCAAATGAGAGAAATATATAAAACATTGTAATTCCGATAATACAAATAAAATACATGACATTCCCACACCGGGAATCGAACCCGGGCCGCCTGGGTGAGAGCCAGGAATCCTAACCACTAGACCATATGGGAGAATGTTGGCCTCCGATTGAACGGATATCTTCTTTACTTAATAATGCATGAGCATCACTTCATAAGAATGTTTGCTTTTCCCAGTTAATTATCAGCATATGGAAGCCACAGAAAAGTTCAGGACAATGCCCTGCAAATGAGAGAAATATATAAAACATTGTAATTCCGATAATACAAATAAAATACATGACATTCCCACACCGGGAATCGAACCCGGGCCGCCTGGGTGAGAGCCACGAATCCTAACCACTAGACCATATGGGAGAATGTTGGCTTCCGAACGAACGGACATCTTCTTTACTTAATAGTGCATGAGCATCACTTCATAAGAATGTTGGCTTTTCCCAGTTAATTATCAGCATATGGACGCCACAGAAAAGTTCAGGACAATGCCCTGCAAATGAGAGAAATATATAAAACATTGTAATTCCGATAATACACATAAAATACATGACATTCCCACACCGGGAATCGAACCCGGGCCGCCTGGGTTAGAGCCAGGAATCCTAACCACTAGACCATATGGGAGAATGTTGGCTTCCGATCGAACGGACATCTTCTTTACTTAATAATGCATGAGCATCACTTCATAAGAATGTTTGCTTTTCCCAGTTAATTATCAGCATATGGAAGCCACAGAAATGTTCAGGACAATGCCCTGCAAATGAGAGAAATATATAAAACATTGTAATTCCGATAATACAAATAAAATACATGACATTCCCACACCGGGAATCGAACCCGGGCCGCTGGGTGAGAGCCAGGAATCCTGGCCACTAGACCATATGGGAGAATGTTGGCTTCCGATCGAACGGACATCTTCTTTACTTAATAATGCATGAGCATCACTTCATAAGAATGTTTGCTTTTCCCAGTTAATTATCAGCATATGGAAGCCACAGAAAAGTTCAGGACAATGCCCTGCAAATGAGAGAAATATATAAAACATTGTAATTCCGATAATACAAATAAAATACATGACATTCCCACACCGGGAATCGAACCCGGGCCGCCTGGGTGAGAGCCAGGAATCTTAACCACTAGACCATATGGGAGAATGTTGGCTTCCGATCGAACGGACATCTTCTTTACTTAATAATGCATGAGCATCACTTCATAAGAATGTTTGCTTTTCCCAGTTAATTATCAGCATATGGAAGCCACAGAAATGTTCAGGACAATGCCCTGCAAATGAGAGAAATATATAAAACATTGTAATTCCGATAATACAAATAAAATACATGACATTCCCACACCGGGAATCGAACCCGGGCCGCTGGGTGAGAGCCAGGAAACCTAACCACTAGACCATATGGGAGAATGTTGGCTTCCGATCGAACGGACATCTTCTTTACTTAATAATGCATGAGCATCACTTCATAAGAATGTTTGCTTTTCCCAGTTAATTATCAGCATATGGAAGCCACAGAAAAGTTCAGGACAATGCCCTGCAAATGAGAGAAATATATAAAACATTGTAATTCCGATAATACAAATAAAATACATGACATTCCCACACCGGGAATCGAACCCGGGCCGCCTGGGTGAGAGCAAGGAATCCTAACCACTAGACCATATGGGAAAATGTTGGCTTCCGATCGAACGGACATCTTCTTTACTTAATAATGCATGAGCATCACTTCATAAGAATGTTTGCTTTTCCCAGTTAATTATCAGCATATGGAAGCCACAGAAAAGTTCAGGACAATGCCCTGCAAATGAGAGAAATATATAAAACATTGTAATTCCGATAATACAAATAAAATACATGACATTCCCACACCGGGAATCGAACCCGGGCCGCCTGGGTGAGAGCCAGGAATCCTAACCACTAGACCATATGGGAAAATGTTGGCTTCCGATCGAACGGACATCTTCTTTACTTAATAATGCATGAGCATCACTTCATAAGAATGTTTGCTTTTCCCAGTTAATTATCAGCATATGGAAGCCACAGAAATGTTCAGGACAATGCCCTGCAAATGAGAGAAATATATAAAACATTGTAATTCCGATAATACAAATAAAATACATGACATTCCCACACCGGGAATCGAACCCGGGCCGCAGGGTGAGAGCCAGGAAACCTAACCACTAGACCATATGGGAGAATGTTGGCTTCCGATCGAACGGACATCTTCTTTACTTAATAATGCATGAGCATCACTTCATAAGAATGTTTGCTTTTCCCAGTTAATTATCATCATATGGAAGCCACAAAAATGTTCAGGACAATGCCCTGCAAATGAGAGAAATATATAAAACATTGTAATTCCGATAATACAAATAAAATACATGACATTCCCACACCGGGAATCGAACCCGGGCCGCCTGGGTGAGAGCCAGGAATCCTAACCACTAGACCATATGGGAAAATGTTGGCTTCCGATCGAACGGACATCTTCTTTACTTAATAATGCATGAGCATCACTTCATAAGAATGTTTGCTTTTCCCAGTTAATTATCAGCATATGGAAGCCACAGAAATGTTCAGGACAATGCCCTGCAAATGAGAGAAATATATAAAACATTGTAATTCCGATAATACAAATAAAATACATGACATTCCCACACCGGGAATCGAACCCGGGCCGCTGGGTGAGAGCCAGGAAACCTTACCACTAGACCATATGGGAGAATGTTGGCTTCCGATCGAACGGACATCTTCTTTACTTAATAATGCATGAGCATCACTTCATAAGAATGTTTGCTGTTCCCAGTTAATTATCAGCATATGGAAGCCACAGAAAAGTTCAGGACAATGCCCTGCAAATGAGAGAAATATATAAAACATTGTAATTCCGATAATACAAATAAAATACATGACATTCCCACACCGGGAATCGAACCCGGGCCGCCTGGGTGAGAGCCAGGAATCCTAACCACTAGACCATATGGGAGAATGTTGGCTTCCGATCGAACGGACATCTTCTTTACTTAATAATGCATGAGCATCACTTCATAAGAATGTTTGCTTTTCCCAGTTAATTATCAGCATATGGAAGCCACAGAAAAGTTCAGGACAATGCCCTGCAAATGAGAGAAATATATAAAACATTGTAATTCCGATAATACAAATAAAATACATGACATTCCCACACCGGGAATCGAACCCGGGCCGCCTGGGTGAGAGCCAGGAATCCTAACCACTAGACCATATGGGAGAATGTTGGCTTCAGATCGAACGGACATCTTCTTTACTTAATAATGCATGAGCATCACTTCATAAGAATGTTTGCTTTTCCCAGTTAATTATCAGCATATTGAAGGTACAGAAAAGTTCAGGATAATGCCCTGCAAATGAGAGAAATATATAAAACATTGTAATTCCGATAATACAAATAAAATACATGACATTCCCACACCGGGAATCGAACCCGGGCCGCTGGGTGAGAGCCAGGAATCCTAACCACTACACCATATTGGAGAATGTTGGCTTCAGATCGAACGGACATCTTCTTTACTTAATAATGCATGAGCATCACTTAATAAGAATGTTTGTTTTTCCCAGTTAATTATCAGCATATGGAAGCCACAGAAAAGTTCAGGACAATACCCTGCAAATGAGAGAAATATATGAAACATTGTAATTCCGATAATACAAATAAAATACATGACATTCCCACACCGGGAATCGAACCCGGGCCGCCTGGGTGAGAGCCAGGAATCCTAACCACTAGACCATATGGGAGAATGTTGGCTTCCGATCGAACGGACATCTTCTTTTCTTAATAATGCATGAGCATCACTTCATAAGAATGTTTACTTTTCTAAGTCAATTATCAGCATATGGAAGCCACAGAAAAGTTCAGGACAATGCCCTGCAAATGAGAGAAATATATGAAACATTGTAATTCCGATAATACAAATAAAATACATGACATTCCCACACCGGGAATCGAACCCGGGGTGCCTGGGTGAGAGCCAGGAATCCTAACCACTAGACCATATGGGAGAATGTTGGCTTCCGATCGAACGGACATCTTCTTTACTTAATAATGCATGAGCATCACTTCATAAGAATGTTTGCTTTTCCCAGTTAATTATCAGCATATGGAAGCCACAGAAAAGTTCAGGACAATGCCCTGCAAAGGAGAGAAATATATAAAACATTGTAATTCCGATAATACAAATAAAATACATGACGTTCCCACACCGGGAATCGAACCCGGGCCGCTGGTTGAGAGCCAGGAAACCTAACCACTAGACTATATGGGAGAATGTTGGCTTCCGATCGAACGGACATCTTCTTTACTTAATAATGCATGAGCATCACTTCATAAGAATGTTTGCTTTTCCCAGTTAATTATCAGCATATGGAAGCCACAGAAAAGTTCAGGACAATGCCCTGCAAATGAGAGAAATATATAAAACATTGTAATTCCGATAATACAAATAAAATACGTGACATTCCCACACCGGGAATCGAACCCGGGCCGCCTGGGTGAGAGCCAGGAATCCTAACCACTAGACCATATTGGAGAATGTTGGCTTCCGATCGAACGGACATCTTCTTTACTTAATAATGCATGAGCATCACTTCATAAGAATGTTTGCTTTTCCCAGTTAATTATCAGCATATGGAAGCCACAGAAAAGTTCAGGACAATGCCCTGCAAATGAGAGAAATATATAAAACATTGTACTTCCGATAATACAAATAAAATACATGACATTCCCACACCGGGAATCGAACCCGGGCCGCTGGGTGAGAGCCAGGAATCCTAACCACTAGACCATATGGGAGAATGTTGGCTTCCGATCGAACGGACATCTTCTTTACTTAATAATGCATGAGCATCACTTCATAAGAATGTTTGCTTTTCCCAGTTAATTATCAGCATATGGAAGCCACAGAAAAGTTCAGGATAATGCCCTGCAAATGAGAGAAATATATAAAACATTGTAATTCCGATAATACAAATAAAATACATGACATTCCCACACCGGGAATCGAACCCGGGCCGCTGGGTGAGAGCCAGGAATCCTAACCACTAGACCATATGGGAAAATGTTGGCTTCCGATCGAACAGACATCTTCTTTACTAAATAATGCATGAGCATCACTTCATAAGAATGTTTGCTTTTCCCAGTTAATTATCAGCATATGGAAGCCACAGAAATGTTCAGGACAATGCCCTGCAAATGAGAAAAATATATAAAACATTGTAATTCCGATAATACAAATAAAATACATGACATTCCCACACCGGGAATCGAACCCGGGCCGCCTGGGGGAGAGCCAGGAATCCTAACCACTAGACCATATGGGAGAATGTTGGCTTCCGATCGAACGGACATCTTCTTTACTTAATAATGCATGAGCATCACTTCATAAGAATGTTTGCTTTTCTCAGTTAATTATCAGCATATGGAAGCCACAGAAATGTTCAGGACCATGCCCTGCAAATGCGAGAAATATATAAAACATTGTAATTCCGATAATACAAATACAATACATGACATTCCCACACCGGGAATCGGACCCGGGCCGCTGGGTGAGAGCCAGGAAACCTAACCACTACACCATATGGGAGAATGTTGGCTTCCGATCGAACGGACATCTTCTTTACTTAATAATGCATGAGCATCACTTCATAAGAATGTTTGCTTTTCCCAGTTAATTATCAGCATATGGAAGCCACAGAAAAGTTCAGGACAATGCCCTGCAAATGAGAGAAATATATAAAACATTGTAATTCCGATAATACAAATAAAATACATGACATTCCCACACCGGGAATCGAACCCGGGCCGCCTGGGTGAGAGCCAGGAATCCTAACCACTAGACCATATGGGAGAATGTTGGCTTCCGATCGAACGGACATCTTCTTTTCTTAATAATGCATGAGCATCACTTCATAAGAATGTTTACTTTTCTAAGTCAATTATCAGCATATGGAAGCCACAGAAAAGTTCAGGACAATGCCCTGCAAATGAGAGAAATATATGAAACATTGTAATTCCGATAATACAAATAAAATACATGACATTCCCACACCGGGAATCGAACCCGGGGTGCCTGGGTGAGAGCCAGGAATCCTAACCACTAGACCATATGGGAGAATGTTGGCTTCCGATCGAACGGACATCTTCTTTACTTAATAATGCATGAGCATCACTTCATAAGAATGTTTGCTTTTCCCAGTTAATTATCAGCATATGGAAGCCACAGAAAAGTTCAGGACAATGCCCTGCAAAGGAGAGAAATATATAAAACATTGTAATTCCGATAATACAAATAAAATACATGACGTTCCCACACCGGGAATCGAACCCGGGCCGCTGGTTGAGAGCCAGGAAACCTAACCACTAGACTATATGGGAGAATGTTGGCTTCCGATCGAACGGACATCTTCTTTACTTAATAATGCATGAGCATCACTTCATAAGAATGTTTGCTTTTCCCAGTTAATTATCAGCATATGGAAGCCACAGAAAAGTTCAGGACAATGCCCTGCAAATGAGAGAAATATATAAAACATTGTAATTCCGATAATACAAACAAATACGTGACATTCCCACACCGGGAATCGAACCCGGGCCGCCTGGGTGAGAGCCAGGAATCCTAACCACTAGACCATATTGGAGAATGTTGGCTTCCGATCGAACGGACATCTTCTTTACTTAATAATGCATGAGCATCACTTCATAAGAATGTTTGCTTTTCCCAGTTAATTATCAGCATATGGAAGCCACAGAAAAGTTCAGGACAATGCCCTGCAAATGAGAGAAATATATAAAACATTGTAATTCCGATAATACAAATAAAATACATGACATTCCAACACAGGGAATCGAACCCGGGCCGCTGGGTGAGAGCCAGGAATCCTAACCACTAGACCATATGGGAGAATGTTGGCTTCCGATCGAACGGACATCTTCTTTACTTAATAATGCATGAGCATCACTTCATAAGAATGTTTGCTTTTCCCAGTTAATTATCAGCATATGGAAGCCACAGAAAAGTTCAGGATAATGCCCTGCAAATGAGAGAAATATATAAAACATTGTAATTCCGATAATACAAATAAAATACATGACATTCCCACACCGGGAATCGAACCCGGGCCGCTGGGTGAGAGCCAGGAATCCTAACCACTAGACCATATGGGAAAATGTTGGCTTCCGATCGAACAGACATCTTCTTTACTAAATAATGCATGAGCATCACTTCATAAGAATGTTTGCTTTTCCCAGTTAATTATCAGCATATGGAAGCCACAGAAATGTTCAGGACAATGTCCTGCAAATGAGAGAAATATATAAAACATTGTAATTCCGATAATACAAATAAAATACATGACATTCCCACACCGGGAATCGAACCCGGGCCGCTGGGTGAGAGCCAGGAAACCTAACCACTAGACCATATGGGAGAATGTTGGCGTCCGATCGAACGGACATCTTCTTTACTTAATAATGCATGAGCATCACTTCATAAGAATGTTTGCTTTTCCCAGTTAATTATCAGCATATGGAAGCCACAGAAATGTTCAGGACAATGCCCTGCAAATGAGAGAAATATATAAAACATTGTAATTCCGATAATACAAATACAATACATGACATTCCCACACCGGGAATCGGACCCGGGCCGCTGGGTGAGAGCCAGGAAACCTAACCACTACACCATATGGGAGAATGTTGGCTTCCGATCGAACGGACATCTTCTTTACTTAATAATGCATGAGCATCACTTCATAAGAATGTTTGCTTTTCCCAGTTAATTATCAGCATATGGAAGCCACAGAAAAGTTCAGGACAATGCCCTGCAAATGAGAGAAATATATAAAACATTGTAATTCCGATAATACAAATAAAATACGTGACATTCCCACACCGGGAATCGAACCCGGGCCGCCTGGGTGAGAGCCAGGAATCCTAACCACTAGACCATATTGGAGAATGTTTGCTTCCGATCGAACGGACATCTTCTTTACTTAATAATGCATGAGCATCACTTCATAAGAATGTTTGCTTTTCCCAGTTAATTATCAGCATATGGAAGCCACAGAAAAGTTCAGGACAATGCCCTGCAAATGAGAGAAATATATAAAACATTGTACTTCCGATAATACAAATAAAATACATGACATTCCCACACCGGGAATCGAACCCGGGCCGCTGGGTGAGAGCCAGGAATCCTAACCACTAGACCATATGGGAGAATGTTGGCTTCCGATCGAACGGACATCTTCTTTACTTAATAATGCATGAGCATCACTTCATAAGAATGTTTGCTTTTCCCAGTTAATTATCAGCATATGGAAGCCACAGAAAAGTTCAGGATAATGCCCTGCAAATGAGAGAAATATATAAAACATTGTAATTCCGATAATACAAATAAAATACATGACATTCCCACACCGGGAATCGAACCCGGGCCGCTGGGTGAGAGCCAGGAATCCTAACCACTAGACCATATGGGAAAATGTTGGCTTCCGATCGAACAGACATCTTCTTTACTAAATAATGCATGAGCATCACTTCATAAGAATGTTTGCTTTTCCCAGTTAATTATCAGCATATGGAAGCCACAGAAATGTTCAGGACAATGCCCTGCAAATGAGAAAAATATATAAAACATTGTAATTCCGATAATACAAATAAAATACATGACATTCCCACACCGGGAATCGAACCCGGGCCGCCTGGGGGAGAGCCAGGAATCCTAACCACTAGACCATATGGGAGAATGTTGGCTTCCGATCGAACGGACATCTTCTTTACTTAATAATGCATGAGCATCACTTCATAAGAATGTTTGCTTTTCCCAGTTAATTATCAGCATATGGAAGCCACAGAAATGTTCAGGACAATGCCCTGCAAATGAGAGAAATATATAAAACATTGTAATTCCGATAATACAAATACAATACATGACATTCCCACACCGGGAATCGGACCCGGGCCGCTGGGTGAGAGCCAGGAAACCTAACCACTACACCATATGGGAGAATGTTGGCTTCCGATCGAACGGACATCTTCTTTACTTAATAATGCATGAGCATCACTTCATAAGAATGTTTGCTTTTCCCAGTTAATTATCAGCATATGGAAGCCACAGAAAAGTTCAGGACAATGCCCTGCAAATGAGAGAAATATATAAAACATTGTAATTCCGATAATACAAATAAAATACATGACATTCCCACACCGGGAATCGAACCAGGGCCGCCTGGGTGAGAGCCAGGAATCCTAACCACTAGACCATATGGGAGAATGTTGGCTTCCGATCGAACGGACATCTTCTTTACTTAATAATGCATGAGCATCACTTCATAAGAATGTTTGCTTTTCCCAGTTAATTATCAGCATATGGAAGCCACAGAAAAGTTCAGGACAATACCCTGCAAATGAGAGAAATATATGACACATTGTAATTCCGATAATACAAATAAAATACATGACATTCCCACACCGGGAATCGAACCCGGGTCGCCTGGGTGAGAGCCAGGAATCCTAACCACTAGACCATATGGGAGAATGTTGGCTTCCGATCGAATGGACATCTTCTTTACTTAATAATGCATGAGCATCACTTCATAAGAATGTTTGCTTTTCCCAGTTAATTATCAGCATATGGAAGCCACAGAAAAGTTCAGGATAATGCCCTGCAAATGAGAGAAATATATAAAACATTGTAATTCCGATAATACAAATAAAATACATGACATTCCCACACCGGGAATCGAACCCGGGCCGCCTGGGTGAGAGCCAGGAATCCTAACCACTAGACCATATGGGAGAATGTTGGCTTCCGATCGAACGGACATCTTCTTTACTTAATAATGCATGAGCATCACTTCATAAGAATGTTTGCTTTTCCCAGTTAATTATCAGCATATGGAAGCCACAGAAATGTTCAGGACAATGCCCTGCAAATGCGAGAAATATATAAAACATTGTAATTCCGATAATACAAATACAATACATGACATTCCCACACCGGGAATCGGACCCGGGCCGCTGGGTGAGAGCCAGGAAACCTAACCACTACACCATATGGGAGAATGTTGGCTTCCGATCGAACGGACATCTTCTTTACTTAATAATGCATGAGCATCACTTCATAAGAATGTTTGCTTTTCCCAGTTAATTATCAGCATATGGAAGCCACAGAAAAGTTCAGGACAATGCCCTGCAAATGAGAGAAATATATAAAACATTGTAATTCCGATAATACAAATAAAATACATGACATTCCCACACCGGGAATCGAACCCGGGCCGCCTGGGTGAGAGCCAGGAATCCTAACCACTAGACCATATGGGAGAATGTTGGCTTCCGATCGAACGGACATCTTCTTTTCTTAATAATGCATGAGCATCACTTCATAAGAATGTTTACTTTTCTAAGTCAATTATCAGCATATGGAAGCCACAGAAAAGTTCAGGACAATGCCCTGCAAATGAGAGAAATATATGAAACATTGTAATTCCGATAATACAAATAAAATACATGACATTCCCACACCGGGAATCGAACCCGGGGTGCCTGGGTGAGAGCCAGGAATCCTAACCACTAGACCATATGGGAGAATGTTGGCTTCCGATCGAACGGACATCTTCTTTACTTAATAATGCATGAGCATCACTTCATAAGAATGTTTGCTTTTCCCAGTTAATTATCAGCATATGGAAGCCACAGAAAAGTTCAGGACAATGCCCTGCAAAGGAGAGAAATATATAAAACATTGTAATTCCGATAATACAAATAAAATACATGACGTTCCCACACCGGGAATCGAACCCGGGCCGCTGGTTGAGAGCCAGGAAACCTAACCACTAGACTATATGGGAGAATGTTGGCTTCCGATCGAACGGACATCTTCTTTACTTAATAATGCATGAGCATCACTTCATAAGAATGTTTGCTTTTCCCAGTTAATTATCAGCATATGGAAGCCACAGAAAAGTTCAGGACAATGCCCTGCAAATGAGAGAAATATATAAAACATTGTAATTCCGATAATACAAATAAAATACGTGACATTCCCACACCGGGAATCGAACCCGGGCCGCCTGGGTGAGAGCCAGGAATCCTAACCACTAGACCATATTGGAGAATGTTGGCTTCCGATCGAACGGACATCTTCTTTACTTAATAATGCATGAGCATCACTTCATAAGAATGTTTGCTTTTCCCAGTTAATTATCAGCATATGGAAGCCACAGAAAAGTTCAGGACAATGCCCTGCAAATGAGAGAAATATATAAAACATTGTAATTCCGATAATACAAATAAAATACATGACATTCCAACACAGGGAATCGAACCCGGGCCGCTGGGTGAGAGCCAGGAATCCTAACCACTAGACCATATGGGAGAATGTTGGCTTCCGATCGAACGGACATCTTCTTTACTTAATAATGCATGAGCATCACTTCATAAGAATGTTTGCTTTTCCCAGTTAATTATCAGCATATGGAAGCCACAGAAAAGTTCAGGATAATGCCCTGCAAATGAGAGAAATATATAAAACATTGTAATTCCGATAATACAAATAAAATACATGACATTCCCACACCGGGAATCGAACCCGGGCCGCTGGGTGAGAGCCAGGAATCCTAACCACTAGACCATATGGGAAAATGTTGGCTTCCGATCGAACAGACATCTTCTTTACTAAATAATGCATGAGCATCACTTCATAAGAATGTTTGCTTTTCCCAGTTAATTATCAGCATATGGAAGCCACAGAAATGTTCAGGACAATGTCCTGCAAATGAGAGAAATATATAAAACATTGTAATTCCGATAATACAAATAAAATACATGACATTCCCACACCGGGAATCGAACCCGGGCCGCTGGGTGAGAGCCAGGAAACCTAACCACTAGACCATATGGGAGAATGTTGGCGTCCGATCGAACGGACATCTTCTTTACTTAATAATGCATGAGCATCACTTCATAAGAATGTTTGCTTTTCCCAGTTAATTATCAGCATATGGAAGCCACAGAAATGTTCAGGACAATGCCCTGCAAATGAGAGAAATATATAAAACATTGTAATTCCGATAATACAAATACAATACATGACATTCCCACACCGGGAATCGGACCCGGGCCGCTGGGTGAGAGCCAGGAAACCTAACCACTACACCATATGGGAGAATGTTGGCTTCCGATCGAACGGACATCTTCTTTACTTAATAATGCATGAGCATCACTTCATAAGAATGTTTGCTTTTCCCAGTTAATTATCAGCATATGGAAGCCACAGAAAAGTTCAGGACAATGCCCTGCAAATGAGAGAAATATATAAAACATTGTAATTCCGATAATACAAATAAAATACGTGACATTCCCACACCGGGAATCGAACCCGGGCCGCCTGGGTGAGAGCCAGGAATCCTAACCACTAGACCATATTGGAGAATGTTTGCTTCCGATCGAACGGACATCTTCTTTACTTAATAATGCATGAGCATCACTTCATAAGAATGTTTGCTTTTCCCAGTTAATTATCAGCATATGGAAGCCACAGAAAAGTTCAGGACAATGCCCTGCAAATGAGAGAAATATATAAAACATTGTACTTCCGATAATACAAATAAAATACATGACATTCCCACACCGGGAATCGAACCCGGGCCGCTGGGTGAGAGCCAGGAATCCTAACCACTAGACCATATGGGAGAATGTTGGCTTCCGATCGAACGGACATCTTCTTTACTTAATAATGCATGAGCATCACTTCATAAGAATGTTTGCTTTTCCCAGTTAATTATCAGCATATGGAAGCCACAGAAAAGTTCAGGATAATGCCCTGCAAATGAGAGAAATATATAAAACATTGTAATTCCGATAATACAAATAAAATACATGACATTCCCACACCGGGAATCGAACCCGGGCCGCTGGGTGAGAGCCAGGAATCCTAACCACTAGACCATATGGGAAAATGTTGGCTTCCGATCGAACAGACATCTTCTTTACTAAATAATGCATGAGCATCACTTCATAAGAATGTTTGCTTTTCCCAGTTAATTATCAGCATATGGAAGCCACAGAAATGTTCAGGACAATGCCCTGCAAATGAGAAAAATATATAAAACATTGTAATTCCGATAATACAAATAAAATACATGACATTCCCACACCGGGAATCGAACCCGGGCCGCCTGGGGGAGAGCCAGGAATCCTAACCACTAGACCATATGGGAGAATGTTGGCTTCCGATCGAACGGACATCTTCTTTACTTAATAATGCATGAGCATCACTTCATAAGAATGTTTGCTTTTCCCAGTTAATTATCAGCATATGGAAGCCACAGAAATGTTCAGGACAATGCCCTGCAAATGAGAGAAATATATAAAACATTGTAATTCCGATAATACAAATACAATACATGACATTCCCACACCGGGAATCGGACCCGGGCCGCTGGGTGAGAGCCAGGAAACCTAACCACTACACCATATGGGAGAATGTTGGCTTCCGATCGAACGGACATCTTCTTTACTTAATAATGCATGAGCATCACTTCATAAGAATGTTTGCTTTTCCCAGTTAATTATCAGCATATGGAAGCCACAGAAAAGTTCAGGACAATGCCCTGCAAATGAGAGAAATATATAAAACATTGTAATTCCGATAATACAAATAAAATACATGACATTCCCACACCGGGAATCGAACCAGGGCCGCCTGGGTGAGAGCCAGGAATCCTAACCACTAGACCATATGGGAGAATGTTGGCTTCCGATCGAACGGACATCTTCTTTACTTAATAATGCATGAGCATCACTTCATAAGAATGTTTGCTTTTCCCAGTTAATTATCAGCATATGGAAGCCACAGAAAAGTTCAGGACAATACCCTGCAAATGAGAGAAATATATGACACATTGTAATTCCGATAATACAAATAAAATACATGACATTCCCACACCGGGAATCGAACCCGGGTCGCCTGGGTGAGAGCCAGGAATCCTAACCACTAGACCATATGGGAGAATGTTGGCTTCCGATCGAACGGACATCTTCTTTACTTAATAATGCATGAGCATCACTTCATAAGAATGTTTGCTTTTCCCAGTTAATTATCAGCATATGGAAGCCACAGAAAAGTTCAGGATAATGCCCTGCAAATGAGAGAAATATATAAAACATTGTAATTCCGATAATACAAATAAAATACATGACATTCCCACACCGGGAATCGAACCCGGGCCGCTGGGTGAAAGCCAGGAATCCTTACCACTAGACCATATTGGAGAATGTTGGCTTCCGATCGAACGGACGTCTTCTTTACTTAATAATGCATGAGCATCACTTCATAAGAATGTTTTTTTTCCCAGTTAATTATCAGCATATGGAAGCAACAGAAAAGTTCAGGACAATGCCCTGCAAATGAGAGAAATATATAAAACATTGTAATTCCGATAATACAAATAAAATACATGACATTCCCACACCGGGAATCGAACCCGGGCCGCCTGGGTTTGAGCCAGGAATCCTAACCACTAGACCATATGGGAGAATGTTGGCTTCCGATCGAACGGATATCTTCTTTACTTAATAATGCATGAGCATCACTTCATAAGAATGTTTGCTTTTCCCAGTTAATTATCAGCATATGGAAGCCACAGAAAAGTTCAGGACAATGCCCTGCAAATGAGAGAAATATATAAAACATTGTAATTCCGATAATACAAATAAAATACATGACATTCCCACACCGGGAATCGAACCCGGGCCGCCTGGGTGAGAGCCAGGAATCCTAACCACTAGACCATATGGGAGAATGTTGGCTTCCGATCGAACGGATATCTTCTTTACTTAATAATGCATGAGCATCACTTCATAAGAATGTTTGCTTTTCCCAGTTAATTATCAGCAAATGGAAGCCACAGAAAAGTTCAGGACAATGCCCTGCAAATGAGAGAAATATATAAAACATTGTAATTCCGATAATACAAATAAAATACATGACATTCCCACACCGGGAATCGAACCCGGGCCGCCTGGGTGAGAGCCAGGAATCCTAACCACTAGACCATATGGGAGAATGTTGGCTTCAGATCGAACGGACATCTTCTTTACTTAATAATGCATGAGCATCACTTCATAAGAATGTTTGCTTTTCCCAGTTAATTATCAGCATATGGAAGCCACAGAAAAGTTCAGGATAATGCCCTGCAAATGAGAGAAATATATAAAACATTGTAATTCCGATAATACAAATAAAATACATGACATTCCCACACCGGGAATCGAACCCGGGCCGCTGGGTGAGAGCCAGGAATCCTAACCACTACACCATATTGGAGAATGTTGGCTTCCGATCGAACGGACATCTTCTTTACTTAATAATGCATGAGCATCACTTCATAAGAATGTTTGTTTTTCCCAGTTAATTATCAGCATATGGAAGCCACAGAAAAGTTCAGGACAATGCCCTGCAAAGGAGAGAAATATATAAAACATTGTAATTCCGATAATACAAATAAAATACATGACGTTCCCACACCGGGAATCGAACCCGGGCCGCTGGTTGAGAGCCAGGAAACCTAACCACTAGACCATATGGGAGAATGTTGGCTTCCGATCGAACGGACATCTTCTTTACTTAATAATGCATGAGCATCACTTCATAAGAATGTTTGCTTTTCCCAGTTAATTATCAGCATATGGAAGCCACAGAAAAGTTCAGGACAATGCCCTGCAAATGAGAGAAATATATAAAACATTGTAATTCCGATAATACAAATAAAATACGTGACATTCCAACACCGGGAATCGAACCCGGGCCGCCTGGGTGAGAGCCAGGAATCCTAACCACTAGACCATATTGGAGAATGTTGGCTTCCGATCGAACGGACATCTTCTTTACTTAATAATGCATGAGCATCACTTCATAAGAATGTTTGCTTTTCCCAGTTAATTATCAGCATATGGAAGCCACAGAAAAGTTCAGGACAATGCCCTGCAAATGAGAGAAATATAAAAAACATTGTACTTCCGATAATACATATAAAATACATGACATTCCCACACCGGGAATCGAACCCGGGCCGCTGGGTGAGAGCCAGGAATCCTAACCACTAGACCATATGGGAGAATGTTGGCTTCCGATCGAACGGACATCTTCTTTACTTAATAATGCATGAGCATCACTTCATAAGAATGTTTGCTTTTCCCAGTTAATTATCAGCATATGGAAGCCACAGAAAAGTTCAGGACAATGCCCTGCAAATGAGAGAAATATATAAAACATTGTAATTCCGATAATACAAATAAAATACATGACATTCCCACACCTGGAATCGAACCCGGGCCGCCTGGGTGAGAGCCAGGAATCCTTACCACTAGACCATATGGGAAAATGTTGGCTTCCGATCGAACAGACATCTTCTTTACTAAATAATGCATGAGCATCACTTCATAAGAATGTTTGCTTTTCCCAGTTAATTATCAGCATATGGAAGCCACAGAAAAGTTCAGGATAATGCCCTGCAAATGAGAGAAATATATAAAACATTGTAATTCCGATAATACAAATAAAATACATGACATTCCCACACCGGGAATCGAACCCGGGCCGCTGGGTGAGAGCCAGGAATCCTAACCACTAGACCATATTGGAGAATGTTGGCTTCCGATCGAACGGACATCTTCTTTACTTAATAATGCATGAGCATCACTTCATAAGAATGTTTGCTTTTCCCAGTTAATTATCAGCATATGGAAGCCACAGAAATGTTCAGGACAATGCCCTGCAAATGAGAGAAATATATAAAACATTGTAATTCCGATAATACAAATAAAATACATGACATTCCCACACCGGGAATCGAACCCGGGCCGCTGGGTGAGAGCAAGGAATCCTAACCACTAGACCATATGGGAGAATGTTGGCTTCCGATCGAACGGACATCTTCTTTACTTAATAATGCATGAGCATCACTTCATAAGAATGTTTGCTTTTCCCAGTTAATTATCAGCATATGGAAGCCACAGAAAAGTTCAGGATAATGCCCTGCAAATGAGAGAAATATATAAAACATTGTAATTCCGATAATACAAATAAAATACATGACATTCCCACACCGGGAATCGAACCCGGGCCGCTGGGTGAGAGCCAGGAATCCTAACCACTAGACCATATGGGAAAATGTTGGCTTCCGATCGAACAGACATCTTCTTTACTTAATAATGCATGAGCATCACTTCATAAGAATGTTTGCTTTTCCCAGTTAATTATCAGCATATGGAAGCCACAGAAATGTTCAGGACAATGCCCTGCAAATGAGAGAAATATATAAAACATTGTAATTCCGATAATACAAATACAATACATGACATTCCCACACCGGGAATCGGACCCGGGCCGCTAGGTGAGAGCCAGGAAACCTAACCACTACACCATATGGGAGAATGTTGGCTTCCGATCGAACGGATATCTACTTTACTTAATAATGCATGAGCATCACTTCATAAGAATGTTTGCTTTTCCCAGTTAATTATCAGCATATGGAAGCCACAGAAAAGTTCAGGACAATGCCCTGCAAATGAGAGAAATATATAAAACATTGTACTTCCGATAATACAAATAAAATACATGACATTCCCACACTGGGAATCGAACCCGGGCCGCTGGGTGAGAGCCAGGAATCCTAACCACTAGACCATATGGGAGAATGTTGGCTTCCGATCGAACGGACATCTTCTTTACTTAATAATGCATGAGCATCACTTCATAAGAATGTTTGCTTTTCCCAGTTAATTATCAGCATATGGAAGCCACAGAAAAGTTCAGGATAATGCCCTGCAAATGAGAGAAATATATAAAACATTGTAATTCCGATAATACAAATAAAATACATGACATTCCCACACCGGGAATCGAACCCGGGCCGCTGGGTGAGAGCCAGGAATCCTAACCACTAGACCATATGGGAAAATGTTGGCTTCCGATCGAACAGACATCTTCTTTACTAAATAATGCATGAGCATCACTTCATAAGAATGTTTGCTTTTCCCAGTTAATTATCAGCATATGGAAGCCACAGAAAAGTTCAGGACAATGCCCTGCAAATGAGAGAAATATATAAAACATTGTAATTCCGATAATACAAATAAAATACATGACATTCCCACACCGGGAATCGAACCCGGGCCGCCTGGGTGAGAGCCAGGAATCCTAACCACTAGACCATATGGGAGAATGTTGGCTTCCGATCGAACGGACATCTTCTTTACTTAATAATGCATGAGCATCACTTCATAAGAATGTTTGCTTTTCCCAGTTAATTATCAGCATATGGAAGCCACAGAAAAGTTCAGGACAATACCCTGCAAATGAGAGAAATATATGACACATTGTAATTCCGATAATACAAATAAAATACATGACATTCCCACACCGGGAATCGAACCCGGGCCGCCTGGGTGAGAGCCAGGAATCCTAACCACTAGACCATATGGGAGAATGTTGGCTTTCGATCGAACGGACATCTTCTTTACTTAATAATGCATGAGCATCACTTCATAAGAATGTTTGCTTTTCCCAGTTAATTATCAGCATATGGAAGCCACAGAAAAGTTCAGGATAATGCCCTGCAAATGAGAGAAATATATAAAACATTGTAATTCCGATAATACAAATAAAATACATGACATTCCCACACCGGGAATCGAACCCGGGCCGCTGGGTGAAAGCCAGGAATCCTTACCACTAGACCATATTGGAGAATGTTGGCTTCCGATCGAACGGACGTCTTCTTTACTTAATAATGCATGAGCATCACTTCATAAGAATGTTTGTTTTTCCCAGTTAATTATCAGCATATGGAAGCAACAGAAAAGTTCAGGACAATGCCCTGCAAATGAGAGAAATATATAAAACATTGTAATTCCGATAATACAAATAAAATACATGACATTCCCACACCGGGAATCGAACCCGGGCCGCCTGGGTTAGAGCCAGGAATCCTAACCACTAGACCATATGGGAGAATGTTGGCTTCCGATCGAACGGATATCTTCTTTACTTAATAATGCATGAGCATCACTTCATAAGAATGTTTGCTTTTCCCAGTTAATTATCAGCATATGGAAGCCACAGAAAAGTTCAGGACAATGCCCTGCAAATGAGAGAAATATATGAAACATTGTAATTCCGATAATACAAATAAAATACACGACATTCCCACACCGGGAATCGAACCCGGGCCGCCTGGGTGAAAGCCAGGAATCCTAACCACTAGACCATATTGGAGAATGTTGGCTTCCGATCGAACGGATATCTTCTTTACTTAATAATGCATGAGCATCACTTCATAAGAATGTTTGCTTTTCCCAGTTAATTATCAGCAAATGGAAGCCACAGAAAAGTTCAGGACAATGCCCTGCAAATGAGAGAAATATATAAAACATTGTAATTCCGATAATACAAATAAAATACATGACATTCCCACACCGGGAATCGAACCCGGGCCGCCTGGGTGAGAGCCAGGAATCCTAACCACTAGACCATATGGGAGAATGTTGGCTTCAGATCGAACGGACATCTTCTTTACTTAATAATGCATGAGCATCACTTCATAAGAATGTTTGCTTTTCCCAGTTAATTATCAGCATATGGAAGCCACAGAAAAGTTCAGGATAATGCCCTGCAAATGAGAGAAATATATAAAACATTGTAATTTCGATAATACAAATAAAATACATGACATTCCCACACCGGGAATCGAACCCGGGCCGCTGGGTGAGAGCCAGGAATCCTAACCACTACACCATATTGGAGAATGTTGGCTTCCGATCGAACGGACATCTTCTTTACTTAATAATGCATGAGCATCACTTCATAAGAATGTTTGTTTTTCCCAGTTAATTATCAGCATATGGAAGCCACAGAAAAGTTCAGGACAATACCCTGCAAATGAGAGAATTATATGAAACATTGTAATTCCGATAATACAAATAAAATACATGACATTCCCACACCGGGAATCGAACCCGGGCCGCCTGTGTGAGAGCCAGGAATCCTAACCACTAGACCATATGGGAGAATGTTTGCTTCCGATCGAACGGACATCTTCTTTACTTAATAATGCATGAGCATCACTTCATAAGAATGTTTGCTTTTCCCAGTTAATTATCAGCATATGGAAGCCACAGAAAAGTTCAGGACAATGCCCTGCAAAGGAGAGAAATATATAAAACATTGTAATTCCGATAATACAAATAAAATACATGACGTTCCCACACCGGGAATCGAACCCGGGCCGCTGGTTGAGAGCCAGGAAACCTAACCACTAGACCATATGGGAGAATGTTGGCTTCCGATCGAACGGACATCTTCTTTACTTAATAATGCATGAGCATCACTTCATAAGAATGTTTGCTTTTCCCAGTTAATTATCAGCATATGGAAGCCACAGAAAAGTTCAGGACAATGCCCTGCAAATGAGAGAAATATATAAAACATTGTAATTCCGATAATACAAATAAAATACGTGACATTCCCACACCGGGAATCGAACCCGGGCCGCCTGGGTGAGAGCCAGGAATCCTAACCACTAGACCATATTGGAGAATGTTGGCTTCCGATCGAACGGACATCTTCTTTACTTAATAATGCATGAGCATCACTTCATAAGAATGTTTGCTTTTCCCAGTTAATTATCAGCATATGGAAGCCACAGAAAAGTTCAGGACAATGCCCTGCAAATGAGAGAAATATAAAAAACATTGTACTTCCGATAATACATATAAAATACATGACATTCCCACACCGGGAATCGAACCCGGGCCGCTGGGTGAGAGCCAGGAATCCTAACCACTAGACCATATGGGAGAATGTTGGCTTCCGATCGAACGGACATCTTCTTTACTTAATAATGCATGAGCATCACTTCATAAGAATGTTTGCTTTTCCCAGTTAATTATCAGCATATGGAAGCCACAGAAAAGTTCAGGACAATGCCCTGCAAATGAGAGGAATATATAAAACATTGTAATTCCGATAATACAAATAAAATACATGACATTCCCACACCGGGAATCGAACCCGGGCCGCTGGGTGAGAGCCAGGAATCCTAACCACTAGACCATATGGGAAAATGTTGGCTTCCGATCGAACAGACATCTTCTTTACTAAATAATGCATGAGCATCACTTCATAAGAATGTTTGCTTTTCCCAGTTAAGTATCAGCATATGGAAGCCACAGAAAAGTTCAGGATAATGCCCTGCAAATGAGAGAAATATATAAAACATTGTAATTCCGATAATACAAATAAAATACATGACATTCCCACACCGGGAATCGAACCCGGGCCGCTGGGTGAGAGCCAGGAATCCTAACCACTAGACCATATTGGAGAATGTTGGCTTCCGATCGAACGGACATCTTCTTTACTTAATAATGCATGAGCATCACTTCATAAGAATGTTTGCTTTTCCCAGTTAATTATCAGCATATGGAAGCCACAGAAATGTTCAGGACAATGCCCTGCAAATGAGAGAAATATATAAAACATTGTAATTCCGATAATACAAATAAAATACATGACATTCCCACACCGGGAATCGAACCCGGGCCGCTGGGTGAGAGCCAGGAATCCTAACCACTAGACCATATGGGAGAATGTTGGCTTCCGACCGAACGGACATCTTCTTTACTTAATAATGCATGAGCATCACTTCATAAGAATGTTTGCTATTCCCAGTTAATTATCAGCATATGGAAGCCACAGAAATTTCAGGATAATGCCCTGCAAATGAGAGAAATATATAAAACATTGTAATTCCGATAATACAAATAAAATACATGACATTCCCACACCGGGAATCGAACCCGGGCCGCTGGGTGAGAGCCAGGAATCCTAACCACTAGACCATATGGGAAAATGTTGGCTTCCGATCGAACAGACATCTTCTTTACTTAATAATGCATGAGCATCACTTCATAAGAATGTTTGCTTTTCCCAGTTAATTATCAGCATATGGAAGCCACAGAAATGTTCAGGACAATGCCCTGCAAATGAGAGAAATATATAAAACATTGTAATTCCGATAATACAAATACAATACATGACATTCCCACACCGGGAATCGGACCCGGGCCGCTGGGTGAGAGCCAGGAAACCTAACCACTACACCATATCGGAGAATGTTGGCTTCCGATCGAACGGATATCTTCTTTACTTAATAATGCATGAGCATCACTTCATAAGAATGTTTGCTTTTCCCAGTTAATTATCAGCATATGGAAGCCACAGAAATGTTCAGGACAATGCCCTGCAAATGAGAGAAATATATAAAACATTGTAATTCCGATAATACAAATAAAATACATGACATTCCCACACCGGGAATCGAACCCGGGCCGCTGGGTGAGAGCCAGGAATCCTAACCACTAGACCATATGGGAGAATGTTGGCTTCCGATCGAACGGACATCTTCTTTACTTAATAATGCATGAGCATCACTTCATAAGAATGTTTGCTTTTCCCAGTTAATTATCAGCATATGGAAGCCACAGAAAAGTTCAGGATAATGCCCTGCAAATGAGAGAAATATATAAAACATTGTAATTCCGATAATACAAATAAAATACATGACATTCCCACACCGGGAATCGAACCCGGGCCGCTGGGTGAGAGCCAGGAATCCTAACCACTAGACCATATGGGAAAATGTTGGCTTCCGATCGAACAGACATCTTCTTTACTTAATAATGCATGAGCATCACTTCATAAGAATGTTTGCTTTTCCCAGTTAATTATCAGCATATGGAAGCCACAGAAATGTTCAGGACAATGCCCTGCAAATGAGAGAAATATATAAAACATTGTAATTCCGATAATACAAATACAATACATGACATTCCCACACCGGGAATCGGACCCGGGCCGCTGGGTGAGAGCCAGGAAACCTAACCACTACACCATATGGGAGAATGTTGGCTTCCGATCGAACGGATATCTTCTTTACTTAATAATGCATGAGCATCACTTCATAAGAATGTTTGCTTTTCCCAGTTAATTATCAGCATATGGAAGCCACAGAAAAGTTCAGGAAAATGCCCTGCAAATGAGAGAAATATATAAAACATTGTAATTCCGATAATACAAATAAAATACATGACATTCCCACACCGGGAATCGAACCCGGGCCGCCTGGGTGAGAGCCAGGAATCCTAACCACTAGACCATATGGGAGAATGTTGGCTTTCGATCGAACGGACATCTTCTTTACTTAATAATGCATGAGCATCACTTCATAAGAATGTTTGCTTTTCCCAGTTAATTATCAGCATATGGAAGCCACAGAAAAGTTCAGGACAATGCCCTGCAAATGAGAGAAATATATAAAACATTGTAATTCCGATAATACAAATAAAATACATGACATTCCCACACCGGGAATCGAACCCGGGCCGCCTGGGTGAGAGCCAGGAATCCTAACAACTAGACCATATGGGAGAATGTTGGCTTCCGATCGAACGGACATCTTCTTTACTTAATAATGCATGAGCATCACTTCATAAGAATGTTTGCTTTTCCCAGTTAATTATCAGCATATGGAAGCCACAGAAAAGTTCAGGACAATGCCCTGCAAATGAGAGAAATATATAAAACATTGTAATTCCGATAATACAAATAAAATACATGACATTCCCACACCGGGAATCGAACCCGGGCCGCCTGGGTGAGAGCCAGGAATCCTAACCACTAGACCATATGGGAGAATGTTGGCTTCCGATCGAACGGACATCTTCTTTACTTAATAATGCATGAGCATCACTTCATAAGAATGTTTGCTTTTCCCAGTTAATTATCAGCATATGGAAGCCACAGAAAAGTTCAGGACAATGCCCTGCAAATGAGAGAAATATATAAAACATTGTAATTCCGATAATACAAATAAAATACATGACATTCCCACACCGGGAATCGAACCCGGGCCGCCTGGGTGAGAGCCAGGAATCCTAACCACTAGACCATATGGGAGAATGTTGGCTTCCGATCGAACGGACATCTTCTTTACTTAATAATGCATGAGCATCACTTCATAAGAATGTTTGCTTTTCCCAGTTAATTATCAGCATATGGAAGCCACAGAAAAGTTCAGGACAATGCCCTGCAAATGAGAGAAATATATAAAACATTGTAATTCCGATAATACAAATAAAATACATGACATGACATTCCCACACCGGGAATCGAACCCGGGCCGCCTGGGTGAGAGCCAGGAATCCTAACCACTAGACCATATGGGAGAATGTTGGCTTCCGATCGAACGGACATCTTCTTTACTTAATAATGCATGAGCATCACTTCATAAGAATGTTTGCTTTTCCCAGTTAATTATCAGCATATGGAAGCCACAGAAATGTTCAGGACAATGCCCTGCAAATGAGAGAAATATATAAAACATTGTAATTCCGATAATACAAATAAAATACATGACATTCCCACACCGGGAATCGAACCCGGGCCGCCTGGGTGAGAGCCAGGAATCCTAACAACTAGACCATATGGGAGAATGTTGGCTTCCGATCGAACGGACATCTTCTTTACTTAATAATGCATGAGCATCACTTCATAAGAATGTTTGCTTTTCCCAGTTAATTATCAGCATATGGAAGCCACAGAAAAGTTCAGGACAATGCCCTGCAAATGAGAGAAATATATAAAACATTGTAATTCCGATAATACAAATAAAATACATGACATTCTCACACCGGGAATCGAACCCGGGCCGCCTGGGTGAGAGCCAGGAATCCTAACCACTAGACCATATGGGAGAATGTTGGCTTCCGATCGAACGGACATCTTCTTTACTTAATAATGCATGAGCATCACTTCATAAGAATGTTTGCTTTTCCCAGTTAATTATCAGCATATGGAAGCCACAGAAAAGTTCAGGACAATGCCCTGCAAATGAGAGAAATATATAAAACATTGTAATTCCGATAATACAAATAAAATACATGACATTCCCACACCGGGAATCGAACCCGGGCCGCCTGGGTGAGAGCCAGGAATCCTAACCACTAGACCATATGGGAGAATGTTGGCTTCCGATCGAACGGACATCTTCTTTACTTAATAATGCATGAGCATCACTTCATAAGAATGTTTGCTTTTCCCAGTTAATTATCAGCATATGGAAGCCACAGAAAGGTTCAGGACAATGCCCTGCAAATGAGAGAAATATATAAAACATTGTAATTCCGATAATACAAATAAAATACATGACATTCCCACACCGGGAATCGAACCCGGGCCGCCTGGGTGAGAGCCAGGAATCCTAACCACTAGACCATATGGGAGAATGTTGGCTTCCGATCGAACGGACATCTTCTTTACTTAATAATGCATGAGCATCACTTCATAAGAATGTTTGCTTTTCCCAGTTAATTATCAGCATATGGAAGCCACAGAAAAGTTCAGGACAATGCCCTGCAAATGAGAGAAATATATAAAACATTGTAATTCCGATAATACAAATAAAATACATGACATGACATTCCCACACCGGGAATCGAACCCGGGCCGCCTGGGTGAGAGCCAGGAATCCTAACCACTAGACCATATGGGAGAATGTTGGCTTCCGATCGAACGGACATCTTCTTTACTTAATAATGCATGAGCATCACTTCATAAGAATGTTTGCTTTTCCCAGTTAATTATCAGCATATGGAAGCCACAGAAAAGTTCAGGACAATGCCCTGCAAATGAGAGAAATATATAAAACATTGTAATTCCGATAATACAAATAAAATACATGACATTCCCACACCGGGAATCGAACCCGGGCCGCCTGGGTGAGAGCCAGGAATCCTAACCACTAGACCATAGACTCTCAACCTGGGGGCCATGGCCCCCAAGGGGGCCATGGCAATAATTTAGGGGGGCCATGGTGGAATTTTCTTTTTTAATTGATTAAGTTGACAATAAAATTTTGTTACCTACATAATATTGTTACGAATGTGTGTACGTGTGTATGTATGTATGTGTGTATGTATGTGGAAGAGAGGTGATCGAATTATCTCAGTGTGGCCTTGGATATCAGCACGTAAACATGTGGGTATAATTGATTCTGAACCATACTGTATACTGTTTTACTTATTTTGTTCGACAATTATAAATGCGGTCGCTGTTTTCGTGTGTGAAATATTTGTGCACTTCCTTTATTATTTTCTTATTTTTTGGTATCATTGTATTCATGCTCATTCCCTACTCAGGTATTCCTGCTTTTTTTTTTTTAGTGCTAATATTGATGTGACTCGCTATTCTTCTCATAATTTCAATTGGGGTAGTGCTTGTCAAAGGAGGTGTGTTCTTGCTGTAGAAAGTACATTTCAGCTTGCTAGGTTGAGTGTGAATGTTTATCATCTTTACTCTCTCTGTGTATGTTTGTGTATGCTTGTGTGTGTGCTTAATGTGTGATCATTCTTTTGTTTTATCACTTAATGTTTGTTCTGAATGTCTGTCTTCTTTATTTTCCCTAGATTTGCGATGGCTACTAGTGTTACTAAGAAGCGGAAGTACAGTGAAGAGTACATTAGCTACGGATTTACATCAATTCTCGCTGATGGCATCGAGAAACCTCAGTGTGTACTGTGCTTCAAAGTCTTGGGGAACGATTCTATGAGGCCTAGTAAGTTGAAGCATCATTTGCAGACCATCCATCCACAGTATGCTGAAAAAGACCCCGATTTTTTCAGGCGCCATGAAAGTAGTTTCGGAAAACAGAAACTGGATGCAACTGGTGCTTTCCAACAACAGACCTCAAGTGTAGTTGAGGCATCATACGAGGTTGCCCTTGAAATAGCGAAGCAAAAGAAGCCCCACACAATTGGTGAAACCTTAATTAAGCCATGTACTTTAAAGATGGTCAAGCGTGTTCTTGGAGATGCAAATGAACGTAAAATTCAACAAATTTCCTTGTCAAACGACACAGTGAAGCGGAGAATTAATGAAATGTCAGATGACATAAAGGAAAAAGTGATACAGGAGATCAAATCGTCTCCAGCTGGTATGTTTGCAATACAACTGGATGAGTCAACGGATGTGAGTTCGTGTGCACAGCTACTCGTGTTTGTTAGGTATATTTTCTTGTGTGATATCAAGGAAGAATATCTGTTATGTACACAGCTTGAGACCACCACAACAGCTGAAGATGTGATGGAAAAGCTATCTTCTTTCTTCAAAGCTAACAGGATCCCATGGGAAAATTGTTGTGGAGTCTGTACAGACGGGGCTCCAGCGATGCTGGGATCAAAATCAGGGTTCCAGAAGCGAATGCCAAGGGGGTTCATTGTATGATCCATCGTTTTGCACTGGCGTCGAAAACCCTCCCTGATGAACTTTGCAAGATCCTGGAGGCAGTGGTCAAATGCGTCAACTTTGTAAAAGCTGGAGCTCTGAACTCTCGCCTTTTCCAGAACCTCTGTAGAGACATGGATTCGGAGCATGAAGCTCTCCTCTTTTACTCCAAAGTGCGCTGGCTTTCCAAGGGCAATGTTGTGAATCGAGTGTTTGAACTTCGGGGGGAGCTAAAATTGTTCCTGGAAATGCAAGGGAAAGATGATCTGTTGAGTCACTTCAATGAGGTTTTGTGGGAGCCACGTCTTGCATATTTAGCAGATATATTTGAGCAGCTAAATAGGTTGAATCTGAAACTACAGGGCAAGGAAAGAAATGTGTTTCACCTGATGGACTGTCTTCGTGGATTTCTTGCCAAGCTCCAGAATTGGCAAAGGAAAGTCGGTGCCGGGAATGTTGCCATGTTTGAAAACCTTTCAGCTGTCCTTGACGAGAATGAAGAAGATAGTCTGCTTGACCCATTACTTAAAACTGAAATCACCCAGCATCTGAGATCCTTGGAAAGTGAACTTAATATGTACTTCCCAGAATTCGAGGAGGAAGAAGGGAAGTTGGTAAGGAATCCATTCTCTGGCACTCTTGATATTACTACCATTCCCAGTGATGTTCAGGACGAGTTCCTTGATCTCAAACATGATTCTGCTGCCAAAGATCTCTATGAAGAAAAATCTCTGAATGTATTCTGGTGTTCGATGCATCAGTCATATCCAAAAGTCAGTGAGATTGCACTTCGACTACTCTTGCCTTTTTCAACTACCTATTTATGTGAGTCTGGTTTCTCCACCCTTCTACAAATCAAGAATAAGAGCCGCAACCGATTGGATGTGGACCCCGACATGAGATGTGCATTGTCAGTGACACAACCTCGGATTCGTCAACTGACTGAAAAGAAACAATATCAGCCTTCCCACTGATGTGTGATAAAGTATGCAGAGGTTAATTGAACTTTCTCCCATCCAAATCAAATTTGCTATTGTCTGCTAGTCTTTTGTAGTCTAGTGATGTAAGTTAAGCATATCACAGAAATCTATCAATATAAGATAATTATGACTGTAAACTTTGTAATAAAGCAAGGGTGTTCTCTTCATCAACATTTTATTTATTCTTTTTTTTCTGCGCCTTTTTTGGCAGGGTGGGATTTGGGAGAAAAATGAAGGGGAGCCACACGAATGTTGAGAATTAATGAAGGGGGGAATGGAGTGAAAAAGGTTGAGAACAACTGCACTAGACCATGTGGGAGAATGTTGGCTTCCGATCGAACGGACATCTTCTTTACTTAATAATGTATGAGCATCACTTCATAAGAATGTTTGCTTTTCCCAGTTAATTATCAGCATATGGAAGCCACAGAAATGTTCAGGACAATGCCCTGCAAATGAGAGAAATATATAAAACATTGTAATTCCGATAATACAAATAAAATACATGACATTCCCACACCGGGAATCGAACCCGGGCCGCTGGGCGAGAGCCAGGAATCCTAACCACTAGACCATATGGGAGAATGTTGGCTTCCGATCGAACGGACATCTTCTTTACTTAATAATGCATGAGCATCACTTCATAAGAATGTTTGCTTTTCCCAGTTAATTATCAGCATATGGAAGCCACAGAAAAGTTCAGGACAATGCCCTGCAAATGAGAGAAATATATAAAACATTGTAATTCCGATAATACAAATAAAATACATGACATTCCCACACCGGGAATCGAACCCGGGCCGCCTGGGTGAGAGCCAGGAATCCTAACCACTAGACCATATGGGAGAATGTTGGCTTCCGATCGAACGGACATCTTCTTTACTTAATAATGCATGAGCATCACTTCATAAGAATGTTTGCTTTTCCCAGTTAATTATCAGCATATGGAAGCCACAGAAAAGTTCAAGACAATACCCTGCAAATGAGAGAAATATATGAAACATTGTAATTCCGATAATACAAATAAAATACACGACATTCCCACACCGGGAATCGAACCCGGGCCGCCTGGGTGAGAGCCAGGAATCCTAACCACTAGACCATATGGGAGAATGTTGGCTTCCGATCGAACGGACATCTTCTTTACTTAATAATGCATGAGCATCACTTCATAAGAATGTTTGCTTTTCCCAGTTAATTATCAGCATATGGAAGCCACAGAAAAGTTCAGGATAATGCCCTGCAACTGAGAGAAATATATAAAACATTGTAATTCCGATAATACAAATAAAATACATGACATTCCAACACCGGGAATCGAACCCGGGCCGCTGGGGGAGAGCCAGGAATCCTAACCACTAGACCATATTGGAGAATGTTGGCTTCCGATCGAACGGACATCTTCTTTACTTAATAATGCATGAGCATCACTTCATAAGAATGTTTGTTTTTCCCAGTTAATTATCAGCATATGGAAGCCACAGAAAAGTTCAGGACAATACCCTGCAAATGAGAGAAATATATGAAACATTGTAATTCCGATAATACAAATAAAATACATGACATTCCCACACCGGGAATCGAACCCGGGCCGCCTGGGTGAGAGCCAGGAATCCTAACCACTAGACCATATGGGAGAATGTTGGCTTCCGATCGAACGGACATCTTCTGTTCTTAATAATGCATGAGCATCATTTCATAAGAATGTTTGCTTTTCCCAGTTAATTATCAGCATATGGAAGCCACAGAAAAGTTCAGGACAATGCCCTGCAAATGAGAGAAATATATAAAACATTGTAATTCCGATAATACAAATAAAATACATGACATTCCCACACCGGGAATCGAACCCGGGCCGCCTGGGTGAGAGCCAGGAATCCTAACCACTAGACTATATGGGAGAATGTTGGCTTCCGATCGAACGGACATCTTCTGTTCTTAATAATGCATGAGCATCACTTCATAAGAATGTTTGCTTTTCCCAGTTAATTATCAGCATATGGAAGCCACAGAAAATTTCAGGACAATGCCCTGCAAATGAGAGAAATATATGAGAGAAAAATGAGAGCCAGGAATCCTAACCACTAGACCATATGGGAGAATGTTGGCTTCCGATCGAACGGACATCTTCTTTACTTAATAATGCATGAGCATCACTTCATAAGAATGTTTGCTTTTCCCAGTTAATTATCAGCATATGGAAGCCACAGAAAAGTTCAGGATAATGCCCTGCAACTGAGAGAAATATATAAAACATTGTAATTCCGATAATACAAATAAAATACATGACATTCCAACACCGGGAATCGAACCCGGGCCGCCTGGGTGAGAGCCAGGAATCCTAACCACTAGACCATATGGGAGAATGTTGGCTTCCGATCGAACGGACATCTTCTGTTCTTAATAATGCATGAGCATCATTTCATAAGAATGTTTGCTTTTCCCAGTTAATTATCAGCATATGGAAGCCACAGAAAAGTTCAGGACAATGCCCTGCAAATGAGAGAAATATATAAAACATTGTAATTCCGATAATACAAATAAAATACATGACATTCCCACACCGGGAATCGAACCCGGGCCGCCTGGGTGAGAGCCAGGAATCCTAACCACTAGACCATATGGGAGAATGTTGGCTTCCGATCGAACGGACATCTTCTGTTCTTAATAATGCATGAGCATCACTTCATAAGAATGTTTGCTTTTCCCAGTTAATTATCAGCATATGGAAGCCACAGAAAATTTCAGGACAATGCCCTGCAAATGAGAGAAATATATAAAACATTGTAATTCCGATAATACAAATAAAATACATGACATTCCCACACCGGGAATCGAACCCGGGCCGTCTGGGTGAGAGCTAGGAATCCTAACCACTAGACCATATGGGAGAATGTTGGCTTCCGATCGAACGGACATCTTCTTTACTTAATAATGCATGAGCATCACTTCATAAGAATGTTTGCTTTTCCCAGTTGATTATCAGCATATGGAAGCCACAGAGACGTTCAGGACAATGCCCTGCAAATGAGAGAAATATATAAAACATTGTAATTCCGATAATACAAATAAAATACATGACATTCCCACACCGGGAATCGAACCCGGGCCGCCTGGGTGAGAGCCAGGAATCCTAACCACTAGACCATATGGGAGAATGTTGGCTTCCGATCGAACGGATATCTTCTTTACTTAATAATGCATGAGCATCACTTCATAAGAATGTTTGCTTTTCCCAGTAAATTATCAGCATATGGAAGCCACAGAAAAGTTCAGGACAATGCCCTGCAAATGAGAGAAATATATAAAACATTGTAATTCCGATAATACAAATAAAATACATGGCATTCCCACACCGGGAATCGAACCCGGGCCGCCTGGGTGAGAGCCAGGAATCCTAACCACTAGACCATATGGGAGAATGTTGGCTTCCGATCGAACGGACATCTTCTTTACTTAATAATGCATGAGCATCACTTCATAAGAATGTTTGCTTTTCCCAGTAAATTATCAGCATATGGAAGCCACAGAAAAGTTCAGGACAATGCCCTGCAAATGAGAGAAATATATAAAACATTGTAATTCCGATAATACAAATAAAATACATGACATTCCCACACCGGGAATCGAACCCGGGCCGCCTGGGTGAGAGCCAGGAATCCTAACCATTAGACCATATGGGAGAATGTTGGCTTCCGATCGAACGGACATCTTCTTTACTTAATAATGCATGAGCATCACTTCATAAGAATGTTTGCTTTTCCCAGTTAATTATCAGCATATGGAAGCCACAGAAAAGTTCAGGACAATGCCCTGCAAATGAGAGAAATATATAAAACATTGTAATTCCGATAATACAAATAAAATACATGACATTCCCACACCGGGAATCGAACCCGGGCCGCCTGGGTGAGAGCCAGGAATCCTAACCACTAGACAATATGGGAGAATGTTGGCTTCCGATCGAACGGACATCTTCTTTACTTAATAATGCATGAGCATCACTTCATAAGAATGTTTGCTTTTCGCAGTCAATTATCAGCATATGGAAGCCACAGAAAAGTTCAGGACAATGCCCTGCAAATGAGAGAAATATATAAAACATTGTAATTCCGATAATACAAATAAAATACATGACATTCCCACACCGGGAATCGAACCCGGGCCGCCTGGGTGAGAGCCAGGAATCCTAACCACTAGACCATATGGGAGAATGTTGGCTTCCGATCGAACGGACATCTTCTTTACTTAATAATGCATGAACATCACTTCATAAGCATGTTTGCTTTTCCCAGTTAATTATCAGCATATGGAAGCCACAGAAAAGTTCAGGACAATGCCCTGCAAAGGAGAGAAATATATAAAACATTGTAATTCCGATAATACAAATAAAATACGTTACATTCCCACACCGGGAACCGAACCGGGCCGTCTGGGTGAGAGCCAGGAATCCTAACCACTAGACCATATGGGAGAATGTTGGCTTCCGATCGAACGGACATCTTCTTTACTTAATAATGCATGAGCATCACTTCATAAGAATGTTTGCTTTTCCCAGTTAATTATCAGCATATGGAAGCCACAGAAAAGTTCAGGACAATGCCCTGCAAATGAGAGAAATATATAAAACATTGTAATTCCGATAATACAAATAAAATACATGACATTCCCACGCCGGGAATCGAACCCGGGCCGCCTGGGTGAGAGCCAGGAATCCTAACCACTAGACCATATGGGAGAATGTTGGCTTCACATCGAACGGACATCTTCTTTACTTAATAATTCATGACCATCACTCCATAAGAATGTTTGCTTTTCCCAGTTAATTATCAGCATATGGAAGCCACAGAAAAGTTCAGGACAATACCCTGCAAATGAGAGAAATATATGAAACATTGTAATTCCGATAATACAAATAAAATACATGACATTCCCACACCGGGAATCGAACCCGAGCCGCCTGGGTGAGAGCCAGGAATCCTAACCACTAGACCATATGGGAGAATGTTGGCTACCGATCGAACGGACATCTTCTTTACTTAATAATGAATGAGCATCACTTCATAAGAATGTTTGCTTTTCCCAGTTAATTATCAGCATATGGAAGCCACAGAAAAGTTCAGGACAATGCCCTGCAAATGAGAGAAATATATAAAACATTGTAATTCCGATAATACAAATAAAATACATGACATTCCCACACCGGGAATCGAACCCGGGCCGCCTGGGTGAGAGCCAGGAATCCTAACCACTAGACCATATGGGAGAATGTTGGCTTCCGATCGAACGGACATCTTCTGTTCTTAATAATGCATGAGCATCATTTCATAAGAATGTTTGCTTTTCCCAGTTAATTATAAGCATATGGAAGCCACAGAAAAGTTCAGGACAATGCCCTGCAAATGAGAGAAATATATAAAACATTGTAATTCCGATAATACAAATAAAATACATGACATTCCACACCGGGAATCGAACCCGGGCCGCCTGGGTGAGAGCCAGGAATCCTACCCACTAGACCATATGGGAGAATGTTGGCTTCCGATCGAACGGACATCTTCTGTTCTTAATAATGCATGAGCATCACTTCATAAGAATGTTTGCTTTTCCCAGTTAATTATCAGCATATGGAAGCCACAGAAAATTTCAGGACAATGCCCTGCAAATGAGAGAAATATATGAGAGAAAAATGAGAGCCAGGAATCCTAACCACTAGACCATATGGGAGAATGTTGGCTTCCGATCGAACGGACATCTTCTGTTCTTAATAATGCATGAGCATCATTTCATAAGAATGTTTGCTTTTCCCAGTTAATTATCAGCATATGGAAGCCACAGAAAAGTTCAGGACAATGCCCTGCAAATGAGAGAAATATATAAAACATTGTAATTCCGATAATACAAATAAAATACATGACATTCCCACACCGGGAATCGAACCCGGGCCGCCTGGGTGAGAGCCAGGAATCCTAACCACTAGACCATATGGGAGAATGTTGGCTTCCGATCGAACGGACATCTTCTGTTCTTAATAATGCATGAGCATCACTTCATAAGAATGTTTGCTTTTCCCAGTTAATTATCAGCATATGGAAGCCACAGAAAATTTCAGGACAATGCCCTGCAAATGAGAGAAATATATAAAACATTGTAATTCCGATAATACAAATAAAATACATGACATTCCCACACCGGGAATCGAACCCGGGCCGTCTGGGTGAGAGCCAGGAATCCTAACAACTAGACCATATGGGAGAATGTTGGCTTCCGATCGAACGGACATCTTCTTTACTTAATAATGCATGAGCATCACTTCATAAGAATGTTTGCTTTTCCCAGTTGATTATCAGCATATGGAAGCCACAGAGACGTTCAGGACAATGCCCTGCAAATGAGAGAAATATATAAAACATTGTAATTCCGATAATACAAATAAAAGACATGACATTCCCACACCGGGAATCGAACCCGGGCCGCCTGGGTGAGAGCCAGGAATCCTAACCACTAGACCATATGGGAGAATGTTGGCTTCCGATCGAACGGACATCTTCTTTACTTAATAATGCATGAGCATCACTTCATAAGAATGTTTGCTTTTCCCAGTAAATTATCAGCATATGGAAGCCACAGAAAAGTTCAGGACAATGCCCTGCAAATGAGAGAAATATATAAAACATTGTAATTCCGATAATACAAATAAAATACATGACATTCCCACACCGGGAATTGAACCCGGGCCGCCTGGGTGAGAGCCAGGAATCCTAACCACTAGACCATATGGGAGAATGTTGGCTTCCGATCGAACGGACATCTTCTTTACTTAATAATGCATGAGCATCACTTCATAAGAATGTTTGCTTTTCCCAGTAAATTATCAGCATATGGAAGCCACAGAAAAGTTCAGGACAATGCCCTGCAAATGAGAGAAATATATAAAACATTGTAATTCCGATAATACAAATAAAATACATGACATTCCCACACCGGGAATCGAACCCGGGCCGCCCAGGTGAGAGCCAGGAATCCTAACCATTAGACCATATGGGAGAATGTTGGCTTCCGATCGAACGGACATCTTCTTTACTTAATAATGCATGAGCATCACTTCATAAGAATGTTTGCTTTTCCCAGTTAATTATCAGCATATGGAAGCCACAGAAAAGTTCAGGACAATGCCCTGCAAATGAGAGAAATATATAAAACATTGTAATTCCGATAATACAAATAAAATACATGACATTCCCACACCGGGAATCGAACCCGGGCCGCCTGGGTGAGAGCCAGGAATCCTAACCACTAGACAATATGGGAGAATGTTGGCTTCCGATCGAACGGACATCTTCTTTACTTAATAATGCATGAGCATCACTTCATAAGAATGTTTGCTTTTCGCAGTCAATTATCAGCATATGGAAGCCACAGAAACGTTCAGGACAATGCCCTGCAAATGAGAGAAATATATAAAACATTGTAATTCCGATAATACAAATAAAATACATGACATTCCCACACCGGGAATCGAACCCGGGCCGCCTGGGTGAGAGCCAGGAATCCTAACCACTAGACCATATGGGAGAATGTTGGCTTCCGATCGAACGGACATCTTCTTTACTTAATAATGCATGAGCATCACTTCATAAGAATGTTTGCTTTTCCCAGTAAATTATCAGCATATGGAAGCCACAGAAAAGTTCAGGACAATGCCCTTCAAATGAGAGAAATATATAAAACATTGTAATTCCGATAATACAAATAAAATACATGACATTCCCACACCGGGAATCGAACCCGGGCCGCCCGGGTGAGAGCCAGGAATCCTAACCATAAGACCATATGGGAGAATGTTGGCTTCCGATCGAACGGACATCTTCTTTACTTAATAATGCATGAGCATCACTTCATAAGAATGTTTGCTTTTCCCAGTTAATTATCAGCATATGGAAGCCACAGAAAAGTTCAGGACAATGCCCTGCAAATGAGAGAAATATATAAAACATTGTAATTCCGATAATACAAATAAAATACATGACATTCCCACACCGGGAATCGAACCCGGGCCGCCTGGGTGAGAGCCAGGAATCCTAACCACTAGACAATATGGGAGAATGTTGGCTTCCGATCGAACGGACATCTTCTTTACTTAATAATGCATGAGCATCACTTCATAAGAATGTTTGCTTTTCGCAGTCAATTATCAGCATATGGAAGCCACAGAAAAGTTCAGGACAATGCCCTGCAAATGAGAGAAATATATAAAACATTGTAATTCCGATAATACAAATAAAATACATGACATTCCCACACCGGGAATCGAACCCGGGCCACCTGGGTGAGAGCCAGGAATCCTAACCACTAGACCATATGGGAGAATGTTGGCTTCCGATCGAACGGACATCTTCTTTACTTAATAATGCATGAACATCACTTCATAAGCATGTTTGCTTTTCCCAGTTAATTATCAGCATATGGAAGCCACAGAAAAGTTCAGGACAATGCCCTGCAAAGGAGAGAAATATATAAAACATTGTAATTCCGATAATACAAATAAAATACGTGACATGCCCACACCGGGAATCGAACCCGGGCCGTCTGGGTGAGAGCCAGGAATCCTAACCACTAGACCATATGGGAGAATGTTGGCTTCCGATCGAACGGACATCTTCTTTACTTAATAATGCATGAGCATCACTTCATAAGAATGTTTGCTTTTCCCAGTTAATTATCAGCATATGGAAGCCACAGAAAAGTTCAGGACAATGCCCTGCAAATGAGAGAAATATATAAAACATTGTAATTCCGATAATACAAATAAAATACATGACATTCCCACGCCGGGAATCGAACCCGGGCCGCCTGGGTGAGAGCCAGGAATCCTAACCACTAGACCATATGGGAGAATGTTGGCTTCACATCGAACGGACATCTTCTTTACTTAATAATGCATGACCATCACTCCATAAGAATGTTTGCTTTTCCCAGTTAATTATCAGCATATGGAAGCCACAGAAAAGTTCAGGACAATACCCTGCAAATGAGAGAAATATATGAAACATTGTAATTCCGATAATACAAATAAAATACATGACATTCCCACACCGGGAATCGAACCCGGGCCGCCTGGGTTAGAGCCAGGAATCCTAACAACTAGACCATATGGGGGAATGTTGGCTTCCGATCGAACGGACATCTTCTTTACTTAATAATGCATGAGCATCACTTCATAAGAATGTTTGCTTTTCCCAGTTAATTATCAGCATATGGAAGCCACAGAAAAGTTCAGGACAATGCCCTGCAAATGAGAGAAATATATAAAACATTGTAATTCCGATAATACAAATAAAATACATGACATTCCCACACCGGGAATCGAACCCGGGCCGCCTGGGCGAGAGCCAGGAATCCTAACCACTAGACCATATGGGAGAATGTTGGCTTCTGATCGAACGGACATCTTCTTTACTTAATAATGCATGAGCATCACTTCATAAGAATGTTTGCTTTTCCCAGTTAATTATCAGCATATGGAAGCCACAGAAAATTCCGGACAATGCCCTGCAAAGGAGAGAAATATATAAAACATTGTAATTCCGATAATACAAATAAAATACATGACATTCCCACACCGGGAATCGAACCCGGGCCGTCTGGGTGAGAGCCAGGAATCCTAACCACTAGACCATATGGGAGAATGTTGGCCTCCGATCGAACGCACATCTTCTTTACTTAATAATGCATGAGCATCACTTCATAAGAATGTTTGCTTTTCCCAGTTAATTATCAGCATATGAAAGCAACAGAAAAGTTCAGGACAATGCCCTGCAAATGAGAGAAATATATAAAACATTGTAATTCCGATAATACAAATAAAATACATGACATTCCCACACCGGGAATCGAACCCGGGCACCCTGGGTGAGAGCCAGGAATCCTAACCACTAGACCATATGGGAGAATGTTGGCTTCACATCGACCGGACATCTTTTTTACTTTATAATGCATGACCATCACTCCATAAGAATGTTTGCTTTTCCCAGTTAATTATCAGCATATGGAAGCCACAGAAAAGTTCAGGACAATACCCTGCAAATGAGAGAAATATATGAAACATTGTAATTCCGATAATACAAATAAAATACATGACATTCCCACACTGGGAATCGAACCCGGGCCGCCTGGGTTAGAGCCAGGAATCCTAACAACTAGACCATATGGGTGAATGTTGGCTTCCGATCGAACGGACATCTTCTTTACTTAATAATGCATGAGCATCACTTCATAAGAATGTTTGCTTTTCCCAGTTAATTATCAGCATATGGAAGCCACAGAAAAGTTCAGGACAATGCCCTGCAAATGAGAGAAATATATGAAACATTGTAATTCCGATAATACAAATAAAATACATGACATTCTCACACCGGGAATCGAACCCGGGCACCCTGGGTGAGAGCCAGGAATCCTAACAACTAGACCATATGGGAGAATGTTGGCTTCCGATCGAACGGACATCTTCTTTACTTAATAATGCATGAGCATCACTTCATAAGAATGTTTGCTTTTCCCAGTTAATTATCAGCATATGGAAGCCACAGAAAAGTTCAGGACAATGCCCTGCAAATGAGAGAAATATATAAAACATTGTAATTCCGATAATACAAATAAAATACATGACATTCCCACACCGGGAATCGAACCCGGGCCGCCTGGGTGAGAGCCAGGAATCCTAACCACTAGACCATATGGGAGAATGTTGGCTTCCGATCGAACGGACATCTTCTTTACTTAATAATGCATGAGCATCACTTCATAAGAATGTTTGCTTTTCCCAGTTAATTATCAGCATATGGAAGCCACAGAAAAGTTCAGGACAATGCCCTGCAAATGAGAGAAATATATGAAACATTGTAATTCCGATAATACAAATAAAATACATGACATTCCCACACCGGGAATCGAACCCGGGCCGTCTGGGTGAGAGCCAGGAATCCTAACCACTAGACCATATGGGAGAATGTTGGCCTCCGATCGAACGGACATCTTCTTTACTTAATAATGCATGAGCATCACTTCATAAGAATGTTTGCTTTTCCCAGTTAATTATCAGCATATGGTAGCCACAGAAATGTTCAGGACAATGCCCTGCAAATGAGAGAAATATATAAAACATTGTAATTCCGATAATACAAATAAAATACATGACATTCCCACACCGGGAATCGAACCCGCGCACCCTGGGTGAGAGCCAGGAATCCTAACCACTAGACCATATGGGAGAATGTTGGCTTCACATCGAACGGACATCTTCTTTACTTAATAATGCATGACCATCACTCCATAAGAATGTTTGCTTTTCCCAGTTAATTATCAGCATATGGAAGCCACAGAAAAGTTCAGGACAATACCCTGCAAATGAGAGAAATATATGAAACATTGTAATTCCGATAATACAAATAAAATACATGACATTCCCACACCGGGTATCGAACCCGGGCCGCCTGGGTGAGAGCCAGGAATCCTAACAACTAGACCATATGGGTGAATGTTGGCTTCCGATCGAACGGACATCTTCTTTACTTAATAATGCATGAGCATCACTTCATAAGAATGTTTGCTTTTCCCAGTTAATTATCAGCATATGGAAGCCACAGAAAAGTTCAGGACAATGCCCTGCAAATGAGAGAAATATATAAAACATTGTAATTCCGATAATACAAATAAAATACATGACATTGCCACACCGGGAATCGAACCCGGGCCGTCTGGGTGAGAGCCAGGAATCCTAACCACTAGACCATATGGGAGAATGTTGGCCTCCGATCGAACGGACATCTTCTTTACTTAATAATGCATGAGCATCACTTCATAAGAATGTTTGCTTTTCCCAGTTAATTATCAGCATATGGAAGCCAGAGAAAAGTTTAGGACAATGCCCTGCAAATGAGAGAAATATATAAAACATTGTAATTCCGATAATACAAATAAAATACATGACATTCCCACACCGGGAATCGAACCCGTGCACCCTGGGTGAGAGCCAGGAATCCAACCACTAGACCATATGGGAGAATGTTGGCTTCCGATCGAACGGACATCTTCTTTACTTAATAATGCATGAGCATCACTTCATAAGAATGTTTGCTTTTCCCAGTTAATTATCAGCATATGGAAGCCACAGAAAAGTTCAGGACAATGCCCTGCAAAGGAGAGAAATATATAAAACATTGTAATTCCGATAATACAAATAAAATACATGACATTCCCACACCGGGAATCGAACCCGGGCCGCCTGGGTGAGAGCCAGGAATCCTAACCACTAGACCATATGGGAGAATGTTGGCTTCCGATCGAACGGACATCTTCTTTACTTAATAATGCATGAGCATCACTTCATAAGAATGTTTGCTTTTCCCAGTTAATTATCAGCATATGGAAGCCACAGAAAAGTTCAGGACAATGCCCTGCAAATGAGAGAAATATATAAAACATTGTAATTCCGATAATACAAATAAAATACATGACATTCCCACACCGGGAATCGAACCCGGGCACCCTGGGTGAGAGCCAGGAATCCTAACCACTAGACCATATGGGAGAATGTTGGCTTCCGATCGAACGGACATCTTCTTTACTTAATAATGCATGAGCATCACTTCATAAGAATGTTTGCTTTTCCCAGTTAATTATCAGCATATGGAAGCCACAGAAAAGTTCAGGACCATGCTCTGCAAATGAGAGAAATATATAAAACATTGTAATTCCGATAATACAAATAAAATACATGACATTCCCACACCGGGAATCGAAACCGGGCCGCGTGGGTGAGAGCCAGGAATCCTAACCACTAGACCATATGGGAGAATGTTGGCTTCCGATCGAACGGACATCTTCTTTACTTAATAATGCATGAGCATCACTTCACAAGAATGTTTGCTTTTCCCAGTTAATTATCAGCATATGGAAGCCACAGAAAAGTTCAGGACAATGCCCTGCAAATGAGAGAAATATATAAAACATTGCAATTCCGATAATACAAATAAGAAACGTGACATTCCCACACCGGGAATCGAACCCGGGCCGCCTGGGTGAGAGCCAGGAATCCTAACCACTAGACCATATGGGAGAATGTTGGCTTCCGATCGAACGGACATCTTCTTTACTTAATAATGCATGAGCATCACTTCATAAGAATGTTTGCTTTTCCCAGTTAATTATCAGCATATGGAAGCCACAGAAAAGTTCAGGACAATGCCCTGCAAATGAGAGAAATATATGAAACATTGTAATTCCGATAATACAAATAAAATACATGACATTCCCACACCGGGAATCGAACCCGGGCACCCTGGGTGAGAGCCAGGAATCCTAACAACTAGACCATATGGGAGAATGTTGGCTTCCGATCGAACGGACATCTTCTTTACTTAATAATGCATGAGCATCACTTCATAAGAATGTTTGCTTTTCCCAGTTAATTATCAGCATATGGAAGCCACAGAAAAGTTCAGGACAATGCCCTGCAAATGAGAGAAATATATAAAACATTGTAATTCCGATAATACAAATAAAATACATGACATTCCCACACCGGGAATCGAACCCGGGCCGTCTGGGTGAGAGCCAGGAATCCTAACCACTAGACCATATGGGAGAATGTTGGCTTCCGATCGAACGGACATCTTCTTTACTTAATAATGCATGAGCATCACTTCATAAGAATGTTTGCTTTTCCCAGTTAATTATCAGCATATGGAAGCCACAGAAAAGTTCAGGACAATGCCCTGCAAAGGAGAGAAATATATAAAACATTGTAATTCCGATAATACAAATAAAAGACATGACATTCCCACACCGGGAATCGAACCCGGGCCGTCTGGGTGAGAGCCAGGAATCCTAACCACTAGACCATATGGGAGAATGTTGGCCTCCGATCGAACGGACATCTTCTTTACTTAATAATGCATGAGCATCACTTCATAAGAATGTTTGCTTTTCCCAGTTAATTATCAGCATATGGAAGCCAGAGAAAAGTTCAGGACAATGCCCTGCAAATGAGAGAAATATATAAAACATTGTAATTCCGATAATACAAATAAAATACATGACATTTTCACACCGGGAATCGAACCCGTGCACCCTGGGTGAGAGCCAGGAATCCTAACCACTAGACCATATGGGAGAATGTTGGCTTCCGATCGAACGGACATCTTCTTTACTTAATAATGCATGAGCATCACTTCATAAGAATGTTTGCTTTTCCCAGTTAATTATCAGCATATGGAAGCCACAGAAAAGTTCAGGACAATGCCCTGCAAAGGAGAGAAATATATAAAACATTGTAATTCCGATAATACAAATAAAATACATGACATTCCCACACCGGGAATCGAACCCGGGCACCCTGGGTGAGAGCCAGGAATCCTAACAACTAGACCATATGGGAGAATGTTGGCTTCCGATCGAACGGACATCTTCTTTACTTAATAATGCATGAGCATCACTTCATAAGAATGTTTGCTTTTCCCAGTTAATTATTAGCATATGGAAGCCACAGAAAAGTTCAGGACAATGCCCTGCAAATGAGAGAAATATATAAAACATTGTAATTCCGATAATACAAATAAAATACATGACATTCCCACACCGGGAATCGAACCCGGGCCGCCTGGGT
The DNA here is from genome assembly GCF_053919585.1 of Euprymna scolopes. Taxonomy (NCBI): domain Eukaryota; kingdom Metazoa; phylum Mollusca; class Cephalopoda; order Sepiida; family Sepiolidae; genus Euprymna; species Euprymna scolopes. Next base: position 83,430,861 of record NC_136509.1, read on the forward strand.
GAGAGCCAGGAATCCTAACCACTAGACCATATGGGAGAATGTTGGCTTCCGATCGAACGGACATCTTCTTTACTTAATAATGCATGAGCATCACTTCATAAGAATGTTTGCTTTTCCCAGTTAATTATCAGCATATGGAAGCCACAGAAAAGTTCAGGACAATGCCCTGCAAATGAGAGAAATATATGAAACATTGTAATTCCGATAATACAAATAAAATACATGACATTCCCACACCGGGAATCGAACCCGGGCACCCTGGGTGAGAGCCAGGAATCTTAACAACTAGACCATATGGGAGAATGTTGGCTTCCGATCGAACGGACATCTTCTGTTCTTAATAATGCATGAGCATCACTTCATAAGAATGTTTGCTTTTCCCAGTTAATTATCAGCATATGGAAGCCACAGAAAAGTTCAGGACAATGCCCTGCAAATGAGAGAAATATATAAAACATTGTAATTCCGATAATACAAATAAAATACATGACATTCCCAAACCTGGAATCGAACCCGGGCCGCCTGGGTGAGAGCCAGGAATCCTAACCACTAGACCATATGGGAGAATGTTGGCTTCCGATCGAACGGACATCTTCTTTACTTAATAATGCATGAGCATCACTTCATAAGAATGTTTGCTTTTCCCAGTTAATTATCAGCATATGGAAGCCACAGAAAAGTTCAGGACAATGCCCTGCAAATGAGAGAAATATATAAAACATTGTAATTCCGATAATACAAATAAAATACATGACATTCCCACACCGGGAATCGAACCCGGGCCGCTGGGTGAGAGCCAGGAATCCTAACCACTAGACCATATGGGAGAATGTTGGCTTCCGATCGAACGGACATCTTCTTTACTTAATAATGCATGAGCATCACTTCATGAGAATGTTTGCTTTTCCCAGTTAATTATCAGCATATGGAAGCCACAGAAAAGTTCAGGACAATGCCCTGCAAATGAGAGAAATATATAAAACATTGTAATTCCGATAATACAAATAAAATACATGACATTCCCACACCGGGAATCGAACCCGGGCCGCTGGGTGAGAGCCAGGAATCCTAACCACTAGACGATATGGGAGAATGTTGGCTTCCGATCGAACGGACATCTTCTTTACTTAATAATGCATGAGCATCACTTCATAAGAATGTTTGCTTTTCCCAGTTAATTGTCAGCATATGGAAGCCACAGAAAAGTTCCGGACAATGCCGTGCAAAGTAGAGAAATATATAAAACATTGTAATTCCGATAATACAAATAAAATACATGACATTCCCACACCGGGAATCGAACCCGGGCCGTCTGGGTGAGAGCCAGGAATCCTAACCACTAGACCATATGGGAGAATGTTGGCTTCCGATCGAACGGACATCTTCTTTACTTAATAATGCATGAGCATCACTTCATAAGAATGTTTGCTTTTCCCAGTTAATTATCAGCATATGGAAGCCACAGAAAAGTTCAGGACAATGCCCTGCAAATGAGAGAAATATATAAAACATTGTAATTCCGATAATACAAATAAAATACATTACATTCCCACACCGGGAATCGAACCCGGGCCGCCTGGGTGAGAGCCAGGAATCCTAACCACTAGACCATATGGGAGAATGTTGGCTTCCGATCGAACGGACATCTTCTTTACTTAATAATGCATGAGCATCACTTCATAAGAATGTTTGCTTTTCCCAGTTAATTATCAGCATATGGAAGCCACAGAAAAGTTCAGGACAATGCCCTGCAAAGGAGAGAAATATATAAAACATTGTAATTCCGATAATACAAATAAAATACATGACATTCCCACACCGGGAATCGAACCCGGGCACCCTGGGTGAGAGCCAGGAATCCTAACCACTAGACCATATGGGAGAATGTTGGCTACCGATCGAACGGACATCTTCTTTACTTAATAATGCATGAGCATCACTTCATAAGAATGTTTGCTTTTCCCAGTTAATTATCAGCATATGGAAGCCACAGAAAAGTTCAGGACCATGCTCTGCAAATAAGAGAAATATATAAAACATTGTAATTCCGATAATACAAATAAAATACATGACATTCCCACACCGGGAATCGAAACCGGGCCGCGTGGGTGAGAGCCAGGAATCCTAACCACTAGACCATATGGGAGAATGTTGGCTTCCGATCGAACGGACATCTTCTTTACTTAATAATGCATGAGCATCACTTCACAAGAATGTTTGCTTTTCCCAGTTAATTATCAGCATATGGAAGCCACAGAAAAGTTCAGGACAATGCCCTGCAAATGAGAGAAATATATAAAACATTGCAATTCTTATAATACAAATAAGAACGTGACATTCCCACACCGGGAATCGAACCCGGGCCGCCTGGGTGAGAGCCAGGAATCCTAACCACTAGACCATATGGGAGAATGTTGGCTTCCGATCGAACGGACATCTTCTTTACTTAATAATGCATGAGCATCACTTCATAAGAATGTTTGCTTTTCCCAGTTAATTATCAGCATATGGAAGCCACAGAAAAGTTCAGGACAATGCCCTGCAAATGAGAGAAATATATGAAACATTGTAATTCCGATAATACAAATAAAATACATGACATTCCCACACCGGGAATCGAACCCGGGCCGCCTGGGTGAGAGCCAGGAATCCTAACCACTAGACCATATGGGAGAATGTTGGCTTCCGATCGAACGGACATCTTCTTTACTTAATAATGCATGAGCATCACTTCATAAGAATGTTTGCTTTTCCCAGTTAATTATCAGCATATGGAAGCCACAGAAAAGTTCAGGACAATGCCCTGCAAATGAGAGAAATATATAAAACATTGTAATTCCGATAATACAAATAAAATACATGACATTCCCACACCGGGTACCGAACCCGGGCCGCCTGGGTGAGAGCCAGGAATCCTAACCACTAGACCATATGGGAGAATGTTGGATTCCGATCGAACGGACATCTTCTTTACTTAATAATGCATGAGCATCACTTCATAAGAATGTTTGCTTTTCCCAGTTAATTATCAGCATATGGAAGCCACAGAAAAGTTCAGGACAATGCCCTGCAAATGAGAGAAATATATAAAACATTGTAATTCCGATAATACAAATAAAATACATGACATTCCCACACCGGGAATCGAAACCGGGCCGCTGGGTGAGAGCCAGGAATCCTAACCACTAGACCATATGGGAGAATGTTGGCTTCCGATCGAACGGACATCTTCTTTACTTAATAATGCATGAGCATCACTTCATAAGAATGTTTGCTTTTCCCAGTTAATTATCAGCATATGGAAGCCACAGAAAAGTTCAGGACAATGCCCTGCAAATGAGAGAAATATATAAAACATTGTAATTCCGATAATACAAATAAAATACATGACATTCCCACACCGGGAATCGAACCCGGGCCGCTGGGTGAGAGCCAGGAATCCTAACCACTAGACCATATGGGAGAATGTTGGCTTCCGATCGAACGGACATCTTCTTTACTTAATAATGCATGAGCATCACTTCATAAGAAGGTTTGCATTTCCCAGTTAATTATCAGCATATGGAAGCCAGAGAAAAGTTCAGGACAATGCCCTGCAAATGAGAGAATTATATAAAACATTGTAATTCCGATAATACAAATAAAATACATGACATTCCCACACCGGGAATCGAACCCGGGCCGCCTGGGTGAGAGCCAGGAATCCTATCCACTAGACCATATGGGAGAATGTTGGCTTCACATCGAACGGACATCTTCTTTACTTAATAATGCATGAGCATCACTGCATAAGAATGTTTGCTTTTCCCAGTTAATTATCAGCATATGGAAGCCACAGAAAAGTTCAGGACAATGCCCTGCAAATGAGAGAAATATATAACACATTGTAATTCCGATAATACAAATAAAATACATGACATTCCCACACCGGGAATCGAACCCGGGCTGCTGGGTGAGAGCCAGGAATCCTAACCACTAGACCATATGGGAGAATGTTGGCTTCCGATCGAACGGACATCTTCTTTACTTAATAATGCATGAGCATCACTTCATAAGAATGTTTGTTTTTCCCAGTTAATTATCAGCATATGGAAGCCAAAGAAAAGTTCAGGACAATACCCTGCAAATGAGAGAAATATATGAAACATTGTCATTCCGATAATACAAATAAAATACATGACATTCCCACACCGGCAATCGAACTCGGGCCGCCTGGGTGAGAGCCAGGAATCCTAACCACTAGACCATATGGGAGAATGTTGGCTACCGATCGAACGGACATCTTCTTTACTTAATAATGCATGAGCATCACTTCATAAGAATGTTTGCTTTTCCCAGTTAATTATCAGCATATGGAAGCAACAGAACAGTACAGGACAATGCCCTGCAAATGAGAGAAATATATAAAACATTGTAATTCCGATAATACAAATAAAATACATGACATTCCCACACCGGGAATCGAACCTGGGCCGCCTGGGTGAGAGCCAGAAATCCTAACCACTAGACCATATGGGAGAATGTTGGCTTTCGATCGAACGGACATCTTCTTTACTTAATAATGCATGAACATCACTTCATAAGAATGTTTGCTTTGCCCAGTTAATTATCAGCATATGGAAGCCACAGAAAAGTTCAGGACAATGCCCTGCAAAGGAGAGAAATATATAAAACATTGTAATTCCGATAATACAAATAAAATACATGACATTCCCACACCGGGAATCGAACCCGGGCCGCCTGCGTGAGAGCTAGGAATCCTAACCACTAGACCATATTGGAGAATGTTGGCTTCCGATCGAACGGACATCTTCTTTACTTAATAATGCATGAGCATCACTTCATAAGAATGTTTGTTTTTCCAAGTTAATTATCAGCATATGGAAGCCACAGAAAAGTTCAGGACAATACCCTGCAAATGAGAGAAATATATGAAACATTGTAATTCCGATAATACAAATAAAATACATTACATTCCCACACCGGGAATCGAACCCGGGCCGCCTGGGTGAGAGCCAGGCATCCTAACCACTAGACCATATGGGAGAATGTTGGCTTCCGATCGAACGGACATCTTCTTTACTTAATAATGCATGAGCATCACTTCATAAGAATGTTTGCTTTTCCCAGTTAATTATCAGCATATGGAAGCCACAGAAAAGTTCAGGATAATGCCCTGCAAATGAGAGAAATATATAAAACATTGCAATTCCGATAATACAAATAAAATGCATGACATTCCCACACCGGGAATCGAACCCGGGCCGCCTGGGTGAGAGCCAGGAATCCTAACCACTAGACCATATGGGAGAATGTTGGCTTCCGATCGAACGGACATCTTTACTTAATAATGCATGAGCATCACTTCATAAGAATGTTTGTTTTTCACAGTTAATTATCAACATATGGAAGCCACAGAAAAGTTCAGGACAATGCCCTGCAAATGAGAGAAATATATAAAACATTGTAATTCCGATAATACAAATAAAATACATGACATTCCCACACCGGGAATCGAACCCGGGCCGCCTGGGTGAGAGCCAGGAATCCTAACCACTAGACCATATTGGAGAATGTAGGCTTCCGATCGAACGGACATCTTCTTTACTTAATAATGCATGAGCATCACTTCATAAGAATGTTTGTTTTTCCCAGTTAATTATCAGCATATGGAAGCAACAGAAAAGTTCAGGACAATACCCTGCAAATGAGAGAAATATATGAAACATTGTAATTCCGATAATACAAATAAAATACATGACATTCCCACACCGGGAATCGAACCCGGGCCGCCTGGGTGAGAGCCAGGAATCCTAACAACTAGACCATATGGGAGAATGTTGGCTTCCGATCGAACGGACATCTTCTTTACTTAATAATGCATGAGCATCACTGCATAAGAATGTTTGCTTTTCCCAGTTAATTATCAGCATATGGAAGCAACAGAAAAGTTCAGGACAATGCCCTGCAAATGAGAGAAATATATAAAACATTGTAATTCCGATAATACAAATAAAATACATGACATTCCCACACCGGGAATCGAACCCGGGCCGCCTGGGTGAGAGCCAGGAATCCTAACCACTAGACCATATGGGAGAATGTTGGCTTCCGATCGAACGGATATCTTCTTTACTTAATAATGCATGAGCATCACTTCATAAGAATGTTGGCTTTTCCCAGTTAATTATCAGCAAATGGAAGCCACAGAAAAGTTCAGGACAATGCCCTGCAAATGAGAGAAATATATAAAACATTGTAATTCCGATAATACAAATAAAATACATGACATTCCCACACCGGGAATCGAACCCGGGCTGCCTGGGTGAGAGCCAGGAATCCTAAACACTAGACCATATGGGAGAATGTTGGCTTCCGATCGAACGGACATCTTCTTTACTTAATAATGCATGAGCATCACTTCATAAGAATGTTTGCTTTTCCTAGTTAATTGTCAGCATATGGAAGCCACAGAAAAGTTCAGGACAATGCCCTGCAAATGAGAGAAATATATAAAACATTGTAATTCCGATAATACAAATAAAATACATGACGTGCCCACACCGGGAATCTAACCCGGGCCGCTGGGTGAGAGCCAGGAATCCTAACCACTAGACCATATGGGAGAATGTTGGCTTCCGATCGAACGGGCATCTTCTTTACTTAATAATGCATGAGCATCACTTCATAAGAATGTTTGTTTTTCCCAGTTAATTATCAGCATATGGAAGCCACAGAAAAGTTCAGGACAATGCCCTGCAAATGAGAGAAATATATAAAACATTGTAATTCCGATAATACAAATAAAATACATGACATTCCCACACCGGGAATCGAACCCGGGCCGCCTGGGTGAGAGCCAGGAATCCTAACCACTAGACCATATGGGAGAATGTTCGCTACCGATCGAACGGACATCTTCTTTACTTAATAATGCATGAGCATCACTTCATAAGAATGTATGCTTTTCCTAGTTAATTGTCAGCATATGGAAGCCACAGAAAAGTTCAGGACAATGCCCTGCAAATGAGAGAAATATATAAAACATTGTAATTCCGATAATACAAATAAAATACATGACGTGCCCACACCGGGAATCGAACCAGGGCCGCTGGGTGAGAGCCAGGAATCCTAACCACTAGACCATATGGGAGAATGTTGGCTTCCGATCGAACGGGCATCTTCTTTACTTAATAATGCATGAGCATCACTTCATAAGAATGTTTGTTTTTCCCAGTTAATTATCAGCATATGGAAGCCACAGAAAAGTTCAGGACAATGCCCTGCAAATGAGAGAAATATATGAAACATTGTAATTCCGATAATACAAATAAAATACATGACATTCCCACACCGGGAATCGAACCCGGGCCGCCTGGGTGAGAGCCAGGAATCCTAACCACTAGACCATATGGAGAAAATGTTGGCTACCGATCGAACGGACATCTTCTTTACTTAATAATGCATGAGCATCACTTCATAAGAATGTTTGCTTTGCCCAGTTAATTATCAGCATATGGAAGCCACAGAAAAGTTCAGGACAATGCCCTGCAAAGGAGAGAAATATATAAAACATTGTAATTCCGATAATACAAATAAAATACATGACATTCCCACACCGGGAATCGAACCCGGGCCGCCTGCGTGAGAGCTAGTAATCCTAACCACTAGACCATATTGGAGAATGTTGGCTTCCGATCAAACGGACATCTTCTTTACTTAATAATGCATGAGCATCACTTCATAAGAATGTTTGTTTTTCCCAGTTAATTATCAGCATATGGAAGCCACAGAAAAGTTCAGGACAATACCCTGCAAATGAGAGAAATATATGAAACATTGTAATTCCGATAATACAAATAAAATACATTACATTCCCACACCGGGAATCGAACCCGGGCCGCCTGGGTGAGAGCCAGGCATCCTAACCACTAGACCATATGGGAGAATGTTGGCTTCCGATCGAACGGACATCTTCTTTACTTAATAATGCATGAGCATCACTTCATAAGAATGTTTGCTTTTCCCAGTTAATTATCAGCATATGGAAGCCACAGAAAAGTTCAGGATAATGCCCTGCAAATGAGAGAAATATATAAAACATTGCAATTCCGATAATACAAATAAAATACATGACATTCCCACACCGGGAATCGAACCCGGGCCGACTGGGTGAGAGCCAGGAATCCTAACCACTAGACCATATTGGAGAATGTTGGCTTCCGATCGAACGGACATCTTCTTTACTTAATAATGCATGAGCATCACTTCATAAGAATGTTTGTTTTTCCCAGTTAATTATCAGCATATGGAAGCCACAGAAAAGTTCAGGACAATACCCTGCAAATGAGAGAAATATATGAAACATTGTAATTCCGATAATACAAATAAAATACATGACATTCCCACACCGGGAATCGAACCCGGGCTTCCTGGGTGAGAGCCAGGAATCCTAACCACTAGACCATATGGGAGAATGTTGGCTTCCGATCGAACGGATATCTTCTTTACTTAATAATGCATGAGCATCACTTCATAAGAATGTTGGCTTTCCCAGTTAATTATCAGCATATGGAAGCCACAGAAAAGTTCAGGACAATGCCCTGCAAATGAGAGAAATATATAAAACATTGTAATTCCGATAATACAAATAAAATACATGACATTCCCACACCGGGAATCGAACCCGGGCTGCCTGGGTGAGAGCCAGGAATCCTAACCACTAGACCATATGGGAGAATGTTGGCTTCCGATCGAACGGACATCTTCTTTACTTAATAATGCATGAGCATCACTTCATAAGAATGTTTGCTTTTCCCAGTTAATTATCAGCATATGGAAGCCACAGAAAAGTTCAGGACAATGCCCTGCAAAGGAGAGAAATATATAAAACATTGTAATTCCGATAATACAAATAAAATACATGACGTGCCCACACCGGGAATCGAACCACGGCCGCTGGTTGAGAGCCAGGAAACCTAACCACTAGAGGATATGGGAGAATGTTGGCTTCCGATCGAACGGACATCTTCTTTACTTAATAATGCATGAGCATCACTTCATAAGAATGTTTGCTTTTCCCAGTTAATTATCAGCATATGGAAGCCACAGAAAAGTTCAGGACAATGTTCTGCAAATGAGAGAAATATATGAAACATTGTAATTCCGATAATACAAATAAAATACATGACATTCCCACACCGGGAATCGAACCCGGGCCGCCTGGTTGAGAGCTAGGAATCCTAACCACTAGATCGTATGGGAGAATGTTGGCTTCCGATCGAACGGACATCTTCTTTACTTAATAATGCATGAGCATCACTTCATAAGAATGTTTGCTTTTCCCAGTTAATTATCAGCATATGGAAGCCACAGAAAAGTTCAGGATAATGCCCTGCAAATGAGAGAAATATATAAAACATTGCAATTCCGATAATACAAATAAAATACATGACATTCCCACACCGGGAATCGAACCCGGGCCGCCTGGGTGAGAGCCAGGAATCCTAACCACTAGACCATATGGGAGAATGTTGGCTTCCGATCGAACGGACATCTATATTTAATAATGCATGAGCATCACTTCATAAGAATGTTTGTTTTTCCCAGTTAATTATCAGCATATGGAAGCCACAGAAAAGTTCAGGACAATGCCCTGCAAATGAGAGAAATATATAAAACATTGTAATTCCGATAATACAAATAAAATACATGACATTCCCACACCGGGAATCGAACCCGGGCCGCCTGGGTGAGAGCCAGGAATCCTAACCACTAGACCATATTGGAGAATGTTGGCTTCCGATCGAACGGACATCTTCTTTACTTAATAATGCATGAGCATCACTTCATAAGAATGTTTGCTTTTCCCAGTTAATTATCAGCATATGGAAGCCACAGAAAAGTTCAGGATAATGCCCTGCAAATGAGAGAAATATATAAAACATTGCAATTCCGATAATACAAATAAAATACACGACATTCCCACACCGGGAATCGAACCCGGGCCGCCTGGGTGAGAGCCAGGAATCCTAACCACTAGACCATATGGGAGAATGTTTGCTTCCGATCGAACGGACATCTTTACTTAATAATGCATGAGCATCACTTCATAAGAATGTTTGTTTTTCACAGTTAATTATCAACATATGGAAGCCACAGAAAAGTTCAGGACAATGCCCTGCAAATGAGAGAAATATATAAAACATTGTAATTCCGATAATACAAATAAAATACATGACATTCCCACACCGGGAATCGAACCCGGGCCGCCTGGGTGAGAGCCAGGAATCCTAACCACTAGACCATATTGGAGAATGTTGGCTTCCGATCGAACGGACATCTTCTTTACTTCATAATGCATGAGCATCACTTCATAAGAATGTTTGTTTTTCCCAGTTAATTATCAGCATATGGAAGCCACAGAAAAGTTCAGGACAATACCCTGCAAATGAGAGAAATATATGAAACATTGTAATTCCGATAATACAAATTAAATACATGACATTCCCACACCGGGAATCGAACCCGGGCCGCCTGGGTGAGAGCCAGGAATCCTAACCACTAGACCATATGGGAGAATGTTGGCTTCCGATCGAACGGACATCTTCTTTACTTAATAATGCATGAGCATCACTTCATAAGAATGTTTGTTTTTCCCAGTTAATTATCAGCATATGGAAGCAACAGAAAAGTTCAGGACAATGCCCTGCAAATGAGAGAAATATATAAAACATTGTAATTCCGATAATACAAATAAAATACATGACATTCCCACACCGGGAATCGAACCCGGGCCGCCTGGGTGAGAGCCAGGAATCCTAACCACTAGACCATATGGGAGAATGTTGGCTTCCGATCGAACGGATATCTTCTTTACTTAATAATGCCTGAGCATCACTTCATAAGAATGTTGGCTTTTCCCAGTTAATTATCAGCATATGGAAGCCACAGAAAAGTTCAGGACAATGCCCTGCAAATGAGAGAAATATATAAAACATTGTAATTCCGATAATACAAATAAAATACATGACATTCCCACACCGGGAATCGAACCCGGGCTGCCTGGGTGAGAGCCAGGAATCCTAACCACTAGACCATATGGGAGAATGTTGGCTTCCGATCGAACGGACATCTTCTTTACTTAATAATGCATGAGCATCACTTCATAAGAATGTTTGCTTTTCCCAGTTAATTATCAGCATATGGAAGCCACAGAAAAGTTCAGGACAATGCCCTGCAAAGGAGAGAAATATATAAAACATTGTAATTCCGATAATACAAATAAAATACATGACGTGCCAACACCGGGAATTGAACCAGGGCCGCTGGTTGAGAGCCAGGAAACCTAACCACTAGACCATATGGGAGAATGTTGGCTTCCGATCGAACGGACATCTTCTTTACTTAATAATGCATGAGCATCACTTCATAAGAATGTTTGCTTTTCCCAGTTAATTATCAGCATATGGAAGCCACAGAAAAGTTCAGGACAATGCCCTGCAAATGAGAGAAATATATAAAACATTGTAATTCCGATAATACAAATAAAATACATGACATTCCCACACCGGGAATCGAACCCGGGCCGCATGGGTGAGAGCCAGGAATCCTAACCACTAGATCATATGGGAGAATGTTGGCTTCCGATCGAACGGACATCTTCTTTACTTAATAATGCATGAGCATCACTTCATAAGAATGTTTGCTTTTCCCAGTTAATTATCAGCATATGGAAGCCACAGAAAAGTTCAGGATAATGCCCTGCAAATGAGAGAAATATATAAAACATTGCAATTCCGATAATACAAATAAAGTACATGACATTCCCACACCGGGAATCGAACCCGGGCCGCCTGGGTGAGAGCCAGGAATGCTTACCACTAGACCATATGGGAGAATGTTGGCTACCGATCGAACGGACATCTTTACTTAATAATGCATTAGCATCACTTCATAAGAATGTTTGCTTTTCCCAGTTAATTATCAGCATATGGAAGCCACAGAAAAGTTCAGGACAATGCCCTGCAAATGAGAGAAATATATAAAACATTGTAATTCCGATAATACAAATAAAATACATGACATTCCCACACCGGGAATCGAACCCTGGCCGCCTGGGTGAGAGCCAGGAATCCTAACCACTAGACAATATTGGAGAATGTTGGCTTCCGATCGAACGGACATCTTCTTTACTTAACAATGCATGAGCATCACTTCATAAGAATGTTTGTTTTTCCCAGTTAATTATCAGCATATGGAAGCCACAGAAAAGTTCAGGACAATACCCTGCAAATGAGAGAAATATATGAAACATTGTAATTCCGATAATACAAATAAAATACATGACATTCCCACACCGGGAATCGAACCCGGGCCTCCTGGGTGAGAGCAAGGCATCCTAACCACTTGACCATATGGGAGAATGTTGGCTTCCGATCGAACGGACATCTTCTTTACTTAATAATGCATGAGCATCACTTCATAAGAATGTGTGTTTTTCCCAGTTAATTATCAGCATATGGAAGCAACAGAAAAGTTCAGGACAATGCCCTGCAAATGAGAGAAATATATAAAACATTGTAATTCCGATAATACAAATAAAATACATGACATTCCCACACCGGGAATCGAACCCGGGCCGCCTGGGTGAGAGCCAGGAATCCTAACAACTAGACCATATGGGAGAATGTTGGCTTCCGATCGAACGGATATCTTCTTTTCTTAATAATGCATGAGCATCACTTCATAAGAATGTTTGCTTTTCCCAGTTAATTATCAGCATATGGAAGCCACAGAGACGTTCAGGACAATGCCCTGCAAATGAGAGAAATATATAAAACATTGTAATTCCGATAATACAAATAAAATACATGACATTCCCACACCGGGAATCGAACCCGGGCTGCCTGGGTGAGAGCCAGGAATCCTAACCACTAGACCATATGGGAGAATGTTGGCTTCCGATCGAACGGACATCTTCTTTACTTAATAATGCATGAGCATCACTTCATAAGAATGTTTGCTTTTCCCAGTTAATTATCAGCATATGGAAGCCAGAGAAAAGTTCAGGACAATGCCCTGCAAATGAGAGAAATATATAAAACATTGTAATTCCGATAATACAAATAAAATACATGACATTCCCACACCGGGAATCGAACCCGGGCCGCCTGGGTGAGAGCCAGGAATCCTAACCACTAGACCATATGGGAGAATGTTGGCTTCCGATCGAACGGACATCTTCTTTACTTAGTAATGCATAAGCATCACTTCATAAGAATGTTTGCTTTTCCCAGTTAATTATCAGCATATGGAAGCCACAGAAATGTTCAGGACAATGCCCTGCAAATGAGAGAAATATATAAAACATTGTAATTCCGATAATACAAATAAAATACATGACATTCCCACACCGGGAATCGAACCCGGGCCGCCTGGGTGAGAGCCAGGAATCCTAACCACTAGACCATATGGGAAAATGTTGGCTTCCGATCGAACGGACATCTTCTTTACTTAATAATGCATGAGCATCACTTCATAAGAATGTTTTCTTTTCCCAGTTAATTATCAGCATATGGAAGCCACAGAAATGTTCAGGACAATGCCCTGCAAATGAGAGAAATATATAAAACATTGTAATTCCGATAATACAAATAAAATACATGACATTCCCACACCGGGAATCGAACCCGGGCCGCCTGGGTGAGAGCCAGGAATCCTAACCACTAGACCATATGGGAGAATGTTGGCTTCCGATCGAACGGATATCTTCTTTACTTAATAATGCATGAGCATCACTTCATAAGAATGTTTGCTTTTCCCAGTTAATTATCAGCATATGGAAGCCACAGAAAAGTTCAGGACAATGCCCTGCAAATGAGAGAAATATATAAAACATTGTAATTCCGATAATACAAATAAAATACATGACATTCCCACACCGGGAATCGAACCCGGGCCGCCTGGGTGAGAGCCAGGAATCCTAACCACTAGACCATATGGGAGAATGTTGGCCTCCGATTGAACGGATATCTTCTTTACTTAATAATGCATGAGCATCACTTCATAAGAATGTTTGCTTTTCCCAGTTTATTATCAGCATATGGAAGCCACAGAACAGTTCAGGACAATGCCCTGCAAATGAGAGAAATATATAAAACATTGTAATTCCGATAATACAAATAAAATACATGACATTCCCACACCGGGAATCGAACCCGGGCCGCCTGGGTGAGAGCCAGGAATCCTAACCACTAGACCATATGGGAGAATGTTGGCTTCCGATCGAACGGACATCTTCTTTACTTAATAATGCATGAGCATCACTTCATAAGAATGTTGGCTTTTCCCAGTTAATTATCAGCATATGGAAGCCACAGAAAAGTTCAGGACAATGCCCTGCAAATGAGAGAAATATATAAAACATTGTAATTCCGATAATACAAATAAAATACATTACATTCCCACACCGGGAATCGAACCCGGGCCGCCTGGGTGAGAGCCAGGAATCCTAACCACTAGACCATATGGGAAAATGTTGGCTTCCGATCGAACGGACATCTTCTTTACTTAATAATGCATGAGCATCACTTCATAAGAATGTTTGCTTTTCCCAGTTAATTATCAGCATATGAAAGCCACAGAAATGTTCAGGACAATGCCCTGCAAATGAGAGAAATATATAAAACATTGTAATTCCGATAATACAAATAAAATACATGACATTCCCACACCGGGAATCTAACCCGGGCCGCTGGGTTAGAGCCAGGAAACCGAACCACTAGACCATATGGGAGAATGTTGGCTTCCGATCGAACGGACATCTTCTTTACTTAATAATGCATGAGCATCACTTCATAAGAAGTTTTGCTTTTCCCAGTTAATTATCAGCATATGGAAGCCACAGAAAAGTTCAGGACAATGCCCTGCAAATGAGAGAAATATATAAAACATTGTAATTCCGATAATACAAATAAAATACATGACATTCCCACACCGGGAATCGAACCCGGGCCGCCTGGGTGAGAGCCAGGAATCCTAACCACTAGACCATATGGGAGAATGTTGGCTTCCGATCGAACGGACATCTTCTTTACTTAATAATGCATGAGCATCACTTCATAAGAATGTTTGCTTTTCCCAGTTAATTATCAGCATATGGAAGCCACAGAAAAGTTCAGGACAATGCCCTGCAAATGAGAGAAATATATAAAACATTGTAATTCCGATAATACAAATAAAATACATGACATTCCCACACGGGGAATCGAACCCGGGCCGCCTGGGTGAGAGTCAGGAATCCTAACCACTAGACCATATAGGAAAATGTTGGCTTCCGATCGAACGGACATCTTCTTTACTTAATAATGCATGAGCATCACTTCATAAGAATGTTTGCTTTTCCCAGTTAATTATCAGCATATGGAAGCCACAGAAATGTTCAGGACAATGCCCTGCAAATGAGAGAAATATATAAAACATTGTAATTCCGATAATACAAATAAAATACATGACATTCCCACACCGGGAATCGAACCCGGGCCGCTGGGTTAGAGCCAGGAAACCGAACCACTAGACCATATGGGAGAATGTTGGCTTCCGATCGAACGGACATCTTCTTTACTTAATAATGCATGAGCATCACTTCATAAGAATGTTTGCTTTTCCCAGTTCATTATCAGCATATGGAAGCCACAGAAAAGTTCAGGACAATGCCCTGCAAATGAGAGAAATATATAAAACATTGTAATTCCGATAATACAAATAAAATACACGACATTCCCACACCGGGAATCGAACCCAAGCCGCCTGGGTGAGAGCCAGGAATCCTAACCACTAGACCATATGGGAGAATGTTGGCTTCTGATCGAACGGACATCTTCTTTACTTAATAATGCATGAGCATCACTTCATAAGAATGTTTGCTTTTCCCAGTTAATTATCAGCATATGGAAGCCACAGAAAAGTTCAGGACAATGCCCTGCAAATGAGAGAAATATATAAAACATTGTAATTCCGATAATACAAATAAAATACATGACATTCCCACACCGGGAATCGAACCCGGGCCGCTGGGTGAGAGCCAGGAATCCTAACCACTAGACCATATTGGAGAATGTTGGCTTCCGATCGAACGAACATCTTCTTTACTTAATAATGCATGAGCATCACTTCATAAGAATGTTTGTTTTTCCCAGTTAATTATCAGCATATGGAAGCCACAAAAAAGTTCAGGACAATACCCTGCAAATGAGAGAAATATATGAAACATTGTAATTCCGATAATACAAATAAAATACATGACATTCTCACACCGGGAATCGGACCCGGGCCGCCTGGGTGAGAGCCAGGAATCCTAACCACTAGACCATATGGGAGAATGTTGGCTTCCGATCGAACGGACATCTTCTTTTCTTAATAATGCATGAGCATCACTTCATAAGAATGTTTGCTTTTCCCAGTTAATTATCAGCATATGGAAGCCACAGAAAAGTTCAGGACAATGCCCTGCAAATGAGAGAAATATATAAAACATTGTAATTCCGATAATACAAATAAAATACATGACATTCCCACACCGGGAATCGAACCCGGGCCGCCTGGGTGAGAGCCAGCAATCCTAACCACTAGACCATATGGGAGAATGTTGGCTTCACATCGAACGGACATCTTGTTTACTTAATAATGCATGAGCATCACTTCATAAGAATGTTTGCTTTTCCCAGTTAATTATCCGCATATGGAAGCCACAGACAAGTTCAGGATAATACCCTGCAAATGAGAGAAATATATAAAACATTGTAATTCCGATAATACAAATAAAATACATGACATTCCCACACCGGGAATCGAACCCGGGCCGCTGGGTGAGAGCCAGGAATCCTAACCACTAGACCATATTGGAGAATGTTGGCTTCCGATCGAACGGACATCTTCTTTACTTAATAATGCATGAGCATCACTTCATAAGAATGTTTGTTTTTCCCAGTGAATTATCAGCATATGGAAGCCACAGAAAAGTTCAGGACAATACCCTGCAAATGAGAGAAATATATGAAACATTGTAATTCCGATAATACAAATAAAATACATGACATTCCCACACCGGGAATCGAACCCGGGCCGCCTGGGTGAGAGCCAGGAATCCTAACCACTAGACCATATGGGAGAATGTTGGCTTCCGATCGAACGGATATCTTCTTTACTTAATAATGCATGAGCATCACTTCATAAGAATGTTGGCTTTTCCCAGTTAATTATCAGCATATGGAAGCCACAGAAAAGTTCAGGACAATGCCCTGCAAAGGAGAGAAATATATAAAACATTGTAATTCCGATAATACAAATAAAATACATGAAGTTCCCACACCGGGAATCGAACCCGGGCCGCTGGGTGAGAGCCAGGAAACCTAACCACTAGACCATATGGGAGAATGTTGGCTTCCGATCGAACGGACATCTTCTTTACTTAATAATGCATGAGCATCACTTCATAAGAATGTTTGCTTTTCCCAGTTAATTATCAGCATATGGAAGCCACAGAAAAGTTCAGGACAATGCCCTGCAAATGAGAGAAATATATAAAACATTGTAATTCCGATAATACAAATAAAATACATGACATTCCCACACCGGGAGTCCAACCCGGGCCGCCTGGGTGAGAGCCAGGAATCCTAACCACTAGACCATATGGGAGAATGTTGGCTTCCGATCGAACGGACATCTTCTTTACTTAATAATGCATGAGCATCACTTCATAAGAATGTTTGCTTTTCCCAGTTAATTATCAGCATATGGAAGCCACAGAAATGTTCAGGACAATGCCCTGCAAATGAGAGAAATATATAAAACATTGTAATTCCGATAATACAAATAAAATACATGACATTCCCACACCGGGAATCGAACCCGGGCCGCTGGGTGAGAGCCAGGAATCCTAACCACAAAACCATATGGGAGAATGTTGGCTTCCGATCGAACGGACATCTTCTTTACTTAATAATGCATGAGCATCACTTCATAAGAATGTTTGCTTTTCCCAGTTAATTATCAGCATATGGAAGCCACAGAAAAGTTCAGGACAATGCCCTGCAAATGAGAGAAATATATAAAACATTGTAATTCCGATAATACAAATAAAATACATGACATTCCCACACCGGGAATCGAACCCGGGCCGCCTGGGTGAGAGCCAGGAATCCTAACCACTAGACCATATGGGAAAATGTTGGCTTCCGATCGAACGGACATCTTCTTTACTTAATAATGCATGAGCATCACTTCATAAGAATGTTTGCTTTTCCCAGTTAATTATCAGCATATGGAAGCCACAGAAATGTTCAGGACAATGCCCTGCAAATGAGAGAAATATATAAAACATTGTAATTCCGATAATACAAATAAAATACATGACATTCCCACACCGGGAATCGAACCCGGGCCGCCTGGGTGAGAGCCAGGAATCCTAACCACTAGACCATATGGGAGAATGTTGGCTTCCGATCGAACGGATATCTTCTTTACTTAATAATGCATGAGCATCACTTCATAAGAATGTTTGCTTTTCCCAATTAATTATCAGCATATGGAAGCCACAGAAAAGTTCAGGACAATGCCCTGCAAATGAGAGAAATATATAAAACATTGTAATTCCGATAATACAAATAAAATACATAACATTCCCACACCGGGAATCGAACCCGGGCCGCCTGGGTGAGAGCCAGGAATCCTAACCACTAGACCATATGGGAGAATGTTGGCCTCCGATTGAACGCATATCTTCTTAACTTAATAATGCATGAGCATCACTTCATAAGAATGTTTGCTTTTCCCAGTTAATTATCAGCATATGGAAGCCACAGAAAAGTTCAGGACAATGCCCTGCAAATGAGAGAAATATATAAAACATTGTAATTCCGATAATACTAATAAAATACATGACATTCCCACACCGGGAATCGAACCCGGGCCGCCTGGGTGAGAGCCAGCAATCCTAACCACTAGACCATATGGGAAAATGTTGGCTTCCGATCGAACGGACATCTTCTTTACTTAATAATGCATGAGCATCACTTCATAAGAATGTTTGCTTTTCCCAGTTAATTATCAGCATATGGAAGCCACAGAAATGTTCAGGACAATGCCCTGCAAATGAGAGAAATATATAAAACATTGTAATTCCGATAATACAAATGAAATACATGACATTCCCACACCGGGAATCGAACCCGGGCTCCCTGGGTGAGAGCCAGGAATCCTAACCACTAGACCATATGGGAGAATGTTGGCCTCCGATTGAACGGATATCTTCTTAACTTAATAATGCATGAGCATCACTTCATAAGAATGTTTGCTTTTCCCAGTTAATTATCAGCATATGGAAGCCACAGAACAGTTCAGGACAATGCCCTGCAAATGAGAGAAATATATAAAACATTGTAATTCCGATAATACAAATAAAATACATGACATTCCCACACCGGGAATCGAACCCGGGCCGCCTGGGTGAGAGCCAGGAATCCTAACCACTAGACCATATGGGAGAATGTTGGCTTCCGATCGAACGGACATCTTCTTTACTTAATAATGCATGAGCATCACTTCATAAGAATGTTTGCTTTTCCCAGTTAATTATCAGCATATGGAAGCCACAGAAAAGTTCAGGACAATGCCCTGCAAATGAGAGAAATATATAAAGCATTGTAATTCCGATAATACAAATGAAATACATGACATTCCCACACCGGGAATCGAACCCGGGCCGCCTGGGTGAGAGCCAGGAATCCTAACCACTAGACCATATGGGAGAATGTTGGCTTCCGATCGAACGGACATCTTCTTTACTTAATAATGCATGAGCATCACTTCATAAGAATGTTTGCTTTTCCCAGTTAATTATCAGCATATGGAAGCCAGAGAAAAGTTCAGGACAATGCCCTGCAAATGAGAGAAATATATAAAACATTGTAATTCCGATAATACAAATAAAATACATGACATTCCCACACCGGGAATCGAACCCGGGCCGCCTGGGTGAGAGCCAGGAATCCTAACCACTAGACCATATAGGAAAATGTTGGCTTCCGATCGAACGGACATCTTCTTTACTTAATAATGCATGAGCATCACTTCATAAGAATGTTTGCTTTTCCCAGTTAATTATCAGCATATGGAAGCCACAGAAATGTTCAGGACAATGCCCTGCAAATGAGAGAAATATATAAAACATTGTAATTCCGATAATACAAATAAAATACACGACATTCCCACACCGGGAATCGAACCCAAGCCGCCTGGGTGAGAGCCAGGAATCCTAACCACTAGACCATATGGGAGAATGTTGGCTTCCGATCGAACGGACATCTTCTTTACTTAATAATGCATGAGCATCACTTCATAAGAATGTTTGCTTTTCCCAGTTAATTATCAGCATATGGAAGCCACAGAAAAGTTCAGGATAATGCCCTGCAAATGAGAGAAATATATAAAACATTGTAATTCCGATAATACAAATAAAATACATGACATTCCCACACCGGGAATCGAACCCGGGCCGCTGGGTGAGAGCCAGGAATCCTAACCACTAGACCATATTGGAGAATGTTGGCTTCCGATCGAACGAACATCTTCTTTACTTAATAATGCATGAGCATCACTTCATAAGAATGTTTGTTTTTCCCAGTTAATTATCAGCATATGGAAGCCACAAAAAAAATCAGGACAATACCCTGCAAATGAGAGAAATATATGAAACATTGTAATTCCGATAATACAAATAAAATACATGACATTCCCACACCGGGAATCGGACCCGGGCCGCCTGGGTGAGAGCCAGGAATCCTAACCACTAGACCATATGGGAGAATGTTGGCTTCCGATCGAACGGACATCTTCTTTTCTTAATAATGCATGAGCATCACTTCATAAGAATGTTTGCTTTTCCCAGTTAATTATCAGCATATGGAAGCCACAGAAAAGTTCAGGACAATGCCCTGCAAATGAGAGAAATATATAAAACATTGTAATTCCGATAATACAAATAAAATACATGACATTCCCACACCGGGAATCGAACCCGGGCCGCCTGGGTGAGAGCCAGGAATCCTAACCACTAGACCATATGGGAGAATGTTGGCTTCCGATCGAACGGATATCTTCTTTACTTAATAATGCATGAGCATCACTTCATAAGAATGTTGGCTTTTCCCAGTTAATTATCAGCATATGGAAGCAACAGAAAAGTTCAGGACAATGCCCTGCAAAGGAGAGAAATATATAAAACATTGTAATTCCGATAATACAAATAAAATACATGACATTCCCACACCGGGAATCGAACCCGGGCTGCCTGGGTGAGAGCCAGGAATCCTAACCACTAGACCATATGGGAGAATGTTGGCTTCCGATCGAACGGACATCTTCTTTACTTAATAATGCATGAGCATCACTTCATAAGAATGTTTGCTTTTCCCAGTTAATTATCAGCATATGGAAGCCACAGAAAAGTTCAGGACAATGCCCTGCAAAGGAGAGAAATATATAAAACATTGTAATTCCGATAATACAAATAACATACATGACGTTCCCACACCGGGAATCGAACCCGGGCCGCTGGGTGAGAGCCAGGAAACCTAACAACTAGACCATATGGGAGAATGTTGGCTTCCGATCGAACGGACATCTTCTTTACTTAATAATGCATGAGCATCACTTCATAAGAATGTTTGCTTTTCCCAGTTAATTATCAGCATATGGAAGCCAGAGAAAAGTTCAGGACAATGCCCTGCAAATGAGAGAAATATATAAAACATTGTAATTCCGATAATACAAATAAAATACGTTACATTCCCACACCGGGAATCGAACCCGGGCCGCCTGGGTGAGAGCCAGGAATCCTAACCACTAGACCATATGGGAGAATGTTGGCTTCCGATCGAACGGACATCTTCTTTACTTAATAATGCATGAGCATCACTTCATAAGAATGTTTACTTTTCCCAGTTAATTATCAGCATATGGAAGCCACAGAAAAGTTCAGGACAATGCCTTGCAAATGACAGAAATATATACAACATTGTAATTCCGATAATACAAATAAAATACATGACATTCCCACACCGGGAATCGAACCCGGGCCGCCTGGGTGAGAGGCAGGAATCCTAACCACTAGACCATATGGGAGAATGTTGGCTTCCGATCGAACGGACAACTTCTTTACTTAATAATGCATGAGCATCACTTCATAAGAATGTTTGCTTTTCCCAGTTAATTATCAGCATATGGAAGCCACAGAAAAGTTCAGGATAATCCCCTGCAAATGAGAGAAATATATAAAACATTGTAATTCCGATAATATAAATAAAATACATGACATTCTCACACCGGGAATCGAACCGGGGCCGCTGGGTGAGAGCGAGGAATCCTAACCACTAGACCATATTGGAGAATGTTGGCTTCCGATCGAACGGACATCTTCTTTACTTAATAATGCATGAGCATCACTTCATGAGAATGTTTGTTTTTCCCAGTTAATTATCAGCATATGGAAGCCACAGAAAAGTTCAGGACAATACCCTGCAAATGAGAGAAATATATGAAACATTGTAATTCCGATAATACAAATAAAATACATGACATTCCCACACCGGGAATCGGACCGGGCCGCCTGGGTGAGAGCCAGGAATCCTAACCACTAGACCATATGGGAGAATGTTGGCTTCCGATCGAACGGACATCTTCTTTACTTAATAATGCATGAGCATCACTTCATAAGAATGTTTGCTTTTCCCAGTTAATTATCAGCATATGGAAGCCACAGAAAAGTTCAGGACAATGCCCTGCAAATGAGAGAAATATATAAAACATTGTAATTCCGATAATACAAATAAAATACATGACATTCCCACACCGGGAATCGAACCCGGGCCGCCTGGGTAAGAGCCAGGAATCCTAACCACTAGACCATATGGGAGAATGTTGGCTTCCGATCGAACGGATATCTTCTTTACTTAATAATGCATGAGCATCACTTCATAAGAATGTTGGCATTTCCCAGTTAATTATCAGCATATGGAAGCCACAGAAAAGTTCAGGACAATGCCCTGCAAAGGAGAGAAATATATAAAACATTGTAATTCCGATAATACAAATAAAATACATGACATTCCCACACCGGGAATCGAACCCGGGCTGCCTGGGTTAGAGCCAGGAATCCTAACCACTAGACCATATGGGAGAATGTTGGCTTCCGATCGAACGGAAATCTTCTTTACTTAATAATGCATGAGCATCACTTCATAAGAATGTTTGTTTTTCCCAGTTAATTATCAGCTTATGGAAGCCACAGAAAAGTTCAGGACAATGCCCTGCAAAGGAGAGAAATATATAAAACATTGTAATTCCGATAATACAAATAACATACATGACGTATCCACACCGGGAATCGAACCCAGGCCGCCTGGGTAAGAGCCAGGAATCCTAACCACTAGACCATATGGGAGAATGTTGGCTTCCGATCGAACGGACATCTTCTTTACTTAATAATGCATGAGCATCACTTCATAAGAATGTTTGCTTTTCCCAGTTAATTATCAGCATATGGAAGCCACAGAAATGTTCAGGACAATGCCCTGCAAATGAGAGAAATATATAAAACATTGTAATTCCGATAATACAAATAAAATACATGACATTCCCACACCGGGAATCGAACCCGGGCCGCTGGGTGAGAGCCAGGAATCCTGGCCACTAGACCATATGGGAGAATGTTGGCTTCCGATCGAACGGACATCTTCTTTACTTAATAATGCATGAGCATCACTTCATAAGAATGTTTGCTTTTCCCAGTTAATTATCAGCATATGGAAGCCACAGAAAAGTTCAGGACAATGCCCTGCAAATGAGAGAAATATATAAAACATTGTAATTCCGATAATACAAATAAAATACATGACATTCCCACACCGGGAATCGAACCCGGGCCGCCTGGGTGAGAGCCAGGAATCCTAACCACTAGACCATATGGGAAAATGTTGGCTTCCGATCGAACGGACATCATCTTTACTTAATAATGCATGAGCATCACTTCATAAGAATGTTTGCTTTTCCCAGTTAATTATCAGCATATGGAAGCCACAGAAATGTTCAGGACAATGCCCTGCAAATGAGAGAAATATATAAAACATTGTAATTCCGATAATACAAATAAAATACATGACATTCCCACACCGGGAATCGAACCCGGGCCGCTGGGTGAGAGCCAGGAAACCTAACCACTAGACCATATGGGAGAATGTTGGCTTCCGATCGAACGGACATCTTCTTTACTTAATAATGCATGAGCATCACTTCATAAGAATGTTTGCTTTTCCCAGTTAATTATCAGCATATGGAAGCCACAGAAAAGTTCAGGACAATGCCCTGCAAATGAGAGAAATATATAAAACATTGTAATTCCGATAATACAAATAAAATACATTACATTCCCACACCGGGAATCGAACCCGGGCCGCCTGGGTGAGAGCAAGGAATCCTAACCACTAGACCATATGGGAAAATGTTGGCTTCCGATCGAACGGACATCTTCTTTACTTAATAATGCATGAGCATCACTTCATAAGAATGTTTGCTTTTCCCAGTTAATTATCAGCATATGGAAGCCACAGAAAAGTTCAGGACAATGCCCTGCAAATGAGAGAAATATATAAAACATTGTAATTCCGATAATACAAATAAAATACATGACATTCCCACACCGGGAATCGAACCCGGGCCGCCTGGGTGAGAGCCAGGAATCCTAACCACTAGACCATATGGGAAAATGTTGGCTTCCGATCGAACGGACATCTTCTTTACTTAATAATGCATGAGCATCACTTCATAAGAATGTTTGCTTTTCCCAGTTAATTATCAGCATATGGAAGCCACAGAAATGTTCAGGACAATGCCCTGCAAATGAGAGAAATATATAAAACATTGTAATTCCGATAATACAAATAAAATACATGACATTCCCACACCGGGAATCGAACCCGGGCCGCTGGGTGAGAGCCAGGAAACCTAACCACTAGACCATATGGGAGAATGTTGGCTTCCGATCGAACGGACATCTTCTTTACTTAATAATGCATGAGCATCACTTCATAAGAATGTTTGCTTTTCCCAGTTAATTATCAGCATATGGAAGCCACAGAAATGTTCAGGACAATGCCCTGCAAATGAGAGAAATATATAAAACATTGTAATTCCGATAATACAAATAAAATACATGACATTCCCACACCGGGAATCGAACCCGGGCCGCCTGGGTGAGAGCCAGGAATCCTAACCACTAGACCATATGGGAAAATGTTGGCTTCCGATCGAACGGACATCTTCTTTACTTAATAATGCATGAGCATCACTTCATAAGAATGTTTGCTTTTCCCAGTTAATTATCAGCATATGGAAGCCACAGAAATGTTCAGGACAATGCCCTGCAAATGAGAGAAATATATAAAACATTGTAATTCCGATAATACAAATAAAATACATGACATTCCCACACCGGGAATCGAACCCGGGCCGCTGGGTGAGAGCCAGGAAACCTTACCACTAGACCATATGGGAGAATGTTGGCTTCCGATCGAACGGACATCTTCTTTACTTAATAATGCATGAGCGTCACTTCATAAGAATGTTTGCTGTTCCCAGTTAATTATCAGCATATGGAAGCCACAGAAAAGTTCAGGACAATGCCCTGCAAATGAGAGAAATATATAAAACATTGTAATTCCGATAATACAAATAAAATACATGACATTCCCACACCGGGAATCGAACCCGGGCCGCCTGGGTGAGAGCCAGGAATCCTAACCACTAGACCATATGGGAGAATGTTGGCTTCCGATCGAACGGACATCTTCTTTACTTAATAATGCATGAGCATCACTTCATAAGAATGTTTGCTTTTCCCAGTTAATTATCAGTATATGGAAGCCACAGAAAAGTTCAGGACAATGCCCTGCAAATGAGAGAAATATATAAAACATTGTAATTCCGATAATACAAATAAAATACATGACATTCCCACACCGGGAATCGAACCCGGGCCGCTGGGTGAGAGCCAGGAATCCTAACCACTACACCATATTGGAGAATGTTGGCTTCAGATCGAACGGACATCTTCTTTACTTAATAATGCATGAGCATCACTTCATAAGAATGTTTGTTTTTCCCAGTTAATTATCAGCATATGGAAGCCACAGAAAAGTTCAGGACAATACCCTGCAAATGAGAGAAATATATGAAACATTGTAATTCCGATAATACAAATAAAATACATGACATTCCCACACCGGGAATCGAACCCGGGCCGCCTGGGTGAGAGCCAGGAATCCTAACCACTAGACCATATGGGAGAATGTTGGCTTCCGATCGAACGGACATCTTCTTTTCTTAATAATGCATGAGCATCACTTCATAAGAATGTTTACTTTTCCCAGTTAATTATCAGCATATGGAAGCCACAGAAAAGTTCAGGACAATGCCCTGCAAATGAGAGAAATATATAAAACATTGTAATTCCGATAATACAAATAAAATACGTGACATTCCCACACCGGGAATCGAACCCGGGCCGCCTGGGTGAGAGCCAGGAATCCTAACCACTAGACCATATTGGAGAATGTTGGCTTCCGATCGAACGGACATCTTCTTTACTTAATAATGCATGAGCATCACTTCATAAGAATGTTTGCTTTTCCCAGTTAATTATCAGCATATGGAAGCCACAGAAAAGTTCAGGACAATGCCCTGCAAATGAGAGAAATATATAAAACATTGTACTTCCGATAATACAAATAAAATACATGACATTCCCACACCGGGAATCGAACCCGGGCCGCTGGGTGAGAGCCAGGAATCCTAACCACTAGACCATATGGGAGAATGTTGGCTTCCGATCGAACGGACATCTTCTTTACTTAATAATGCATGAGCATCACTTCATAAGAATGTTTGCTTTTCCCAGTTAATTATCAGCATATGGAAGCCACAGAAAAGTTCAGGATAATGCCCTGCAAATGAGAGAAATATATAAAACATTGTAATTCCGATAATACAAATAAAATACATGACATTCCCACACCGGGAATCGAACCCGGGCCGCTGGGTGAGAGCCAGGAATCCTAACCACTAGACCATATGGGAAAATGTTGGCTTCCGATCGAACAGACATCTTCTTTACTAAATAATGCATGAGCATCACTTCATAGGAATGTTTGCTTTTCCCAGTTAATTATCAGCATATGGAAGCCACAGAAATGTTCAGGACAATGCCCTGCAAATGAGAGAAATATATAAAACATTGTAATTCCGATAATACAAATAAAATACATGACATTCCCACACCGGGAATCGAACCCGGGCCGCTGGGTGAGAGCCAGGAAACCTAACCACTAGACCATATGGGAGAATGTTGGCGTCCGATCGAACGGACATCTTCTTTACTTAATAATGCATGGGCATCACTTCATAAGAATGTTTGCTTTTCCCAGTTAATTATCAGCATATGGAAGCCACAGAAAAGTTCAGGACAATGCCCTGCAAAGGAGAGAAATATATAAAACATTGTAATTCCGATAATACAAATAAAATACATGACATTCCCACACCGGGAATCGAACCCGGGCCGCCTGGGTGAGAGCCAGGAATCCTAACCACTAGACCATATGGGAGAATGTTGGCTTCCGATCGAACGGACATCTTCTTTACTTAATAATGCATGAGCATCACTTCATAAGAATGTTTGCTTTTCCCAGTTAATTATCAGCATATGGAAGCCACAGAAAATTTCAGGACAATACCCTGCAAATGAGAGAAATATATGACACATTGTAATTCCGATAATACAAATAAAATACATGACATTCCCACACCGGGAATCGAACCCGGGCCGCCTGGGTGAGAGCCAGGAATCCTAACCACTAGACCATATGGGAGAATGTTGGCTTCCGATCGAACGGACATCTTCTTTACTTAATAATGCATGAGCATCACTTCATAAGAATGTTTGCTTTTCCCAGTTAATTAACAGCATATGGAAGCCACAGAAAAGTTCAGGACAATGCCCTGCAAATGAGAGAAATATATAAAACATTGTAATTCCGATAATACAAATAAAATACGTGACATTCCCACACCGGGAATCGAACCCGGGCCGCCTGGGTGAGAGCCAGGAATCCTAACCACTAGACCATATTGGAGAATGTTGGCTTCCGATCGAACGGACATCTTCTTTACTTAATAATGCATGAGCATCACTTCATAAGAATGTTTGCTTTTCCCAGTTAATTATCAGCATATGGAAGCCACAGAAAAGTTCAGGACAATGCCCTGCAAATGAGAGAAATATATAAAACATTGTACTTCCGATAATACAAATAAAATACATGACATTCCCACACCGGGAATCGAACCCGGGCCGCTGGGTGAGAGCCAGGAATCCTAACCACTAGACCATATGGGAGAATGTTGGCTTCCGATCGAACGGACATCTTCTTTACTTAATAATGCATGAGCATCACTTCATAAGAATGTTTGCTTTTCCCAGTTAATTATCAGCATATGGAAGCCACAGAAAAGTTCAGGATAATGCCCTGCAAATGAGAGAAATATATAAAACATTGTAATTCCGATAATACAAATAAAATACATGACATTCCCACACCGGGAATCGAACCCGGGCCGCTGGGTGAGAGCCAGGAATCCTAACCACTAGACCATATGGGAAAATGTTGGCTTCCGATCGAACAGACATCTTCTTTACTAAATAATGCATGAGCATCACTTCATAAGAATGTTTGCTTTTCCCAGTTAATTATCAGCATATGGAAGCCACAGAAATGTTCAGGACAATGCCCTGCAAATGAGAGAAATATATAAAACATTGTAATTCCGATAATACAAATAAAATACATGACATTCCCACACCGGGAATCGAACCCGGGCCGCCTGGGGGAGAGCCAGGAATCCTAACCACTAGACCATATGGGAGAATGTTTGCTTCCGATCGAACGGACATCTTCTTTACTTAATAATGCATGAGCATCACTTCATAAGAATGTTTGCTTTTCCCAGTTAATTATCAGCATATGGAAGCCACAGAAATGTTCAGGACAATGCCCTGCAAATGAGAGAAATATATAAAACATTGTAATTCCGATAATACAAATACAATACATGACATTCCCACACCGGGAATCGGACCCGGGCCGCTGGGTGAGAGCCAGGAAACCTAACCACTACACCATATGGGAGAATGTTGGCTTCCGATCGAACGGACATCTTCTTTACTTAATAATGCATGAGCATCACTTCATAAGAATGTTTGCTTTTCCCAGTTAATTATCAGCATATGGAAGCCACAGAAAAGTTCAGGACAATGCCCTGCAAATGAGAGAAATATATAAAACATTGTAATTCCGATAATACAAATAAAATACATGACATTCCCACACCGGGAATCGAAACCGGGCCGCCTGGGTGAGAGCCAGGAATCCTAACCACTAGACCATATGGGAGAATGTTGGCTTCCGATCGAACGGACATCTTCTTTACTTAATAATGCATGAGCATCACTTCATAAGAATGTTTGCTTTTCCCAGTTAATTATCAGCATATGGAAGCCACAGAAAAGTTCAGGACAATACCCTGCAAATGAGAGAAATATATGACACATTGTAATTCCGATAATACAAATAAAATACATCACATTCCCACACCGGGAATCGAACCCGGGCCGCCTGGGTGAGAGCCAGGAATCCTAACCACTAGACCATATGGGAGAATGTTGGCTTCCGATCGAACGGACATCTTCTTTACTTAATAATGCATGAGCATCACTTCATAAGAATGTTTGCTTTTCCCAGTTAATTATCAGCATATGGAAGCCACAGAAAAGTTCAGGATAATGCCCTGCAAATGAGAGAAATATATAAAACATTGTAATTCCGATAATACAAATAAAATACATGACATTCCCACACCGGGAATCGAACCCGGGCCGCTGGGTGAAAGCCAGGAATCCTTACCACTAGACCATATTGGAGAATGTTGGCTTCCGATCGAACGGACGTCTTCTTTACTTAATAATGCATGAGCATCACTTCATAAGAATGTTTGTTTTTCCCAGTTAATTATCAGCATATGGAAGCAACAGAAAAGTTCAGGACAATGCCCTGCAAATGAGAGAAATATATAAAACATTGTAATTCCGATAATACAAATAAAATACATGACATTCCCACACCGGGAATCGAACCCGGGCCGCCTGGGTTAGAGCCAGGAATCCTAACCACTAGACAATATGGGAGAATGTTGGCTTCCGATCGAACGGATATCTTCTTTACTTAATAATGCATGAGCATCACTTCATAAGAATGTTTGCTTTTCCCAGTTAATTATCAGCAAATGGAAGCCACAGAAAAGTTCAGGACAATGCCCTGCAAATGAGAGAAATATATAAAACATTGTAATTCCGATAATACAAATAAAATACATGACATTCCCACACCGGGAATCGAACCCGGGCCGCCTGGGTGAGAGCCAGGAATCCTAACCACTAGACCATATGGGAGAATGTTGGCTTCAGATCGAACGGACATCTTCTTTACTTAATAATGCATGAGCATCACTTCATAAGAATGTTTGCTTTTCCCAGTTAATTATCAGCATATGGAAGCCACAGAAAAGTTCAGGATAATGCCCTGCAAATGAGAGAAATATATAAAACATTGTAATTCCGATAATACAAATAAAATACATGACATTCCCACACCGGGAATCGAACCCGGGCCGCTGGGTGAGAGCCAGGAATCCTAACCACTACACCATATTGGAGAATGTTGGCTTCCGATCGAACGGACATCTTCTTTACTTAATAATGCATGAGCATCACTTCATAAGAATGTTTGTTTTTCCCAGTTAATTATCAGCATATGGAAGCCACAGAAAAGTTCAGGACAATACCCTGCAAAGGAGAGAATTATATGAAACATTGAAATTCCGATAATACAAATAAAATACATGACATTCCCACACCGGGAATCGAACCCGGGCCGCCTGGGTGAGAGCCAGGAATCCTAACCACTAGACCATATGGGAGAATGTTTGCTTCCGATCGAACGGACATCTTCTTTACTTAATAATGCATGAGCATCACTTCATAAGAATGTTTGCTTTTCCCAGTTAATTATCAGCATATGGAAGCCACAGAAAAGTTCAGGACAATGCCCTGCAAAGGAGAGAAATATATAAAACATTGTAATTCCGATAATACAAATAAAATACATGACGTTCCCACACCGGGAATCGAACCCGGGCCGCTGGTTGAGAGCCAGGAAACCTAACCACTAGACCATATGGGAGAATGTTGGCTTCCGATCGAACGGACATCTTCTTTACTTAATAATGCATGAGCATCACTTCATAAGAATGTTTGCTTTTCCCAGTTAATTATCAGCATATGGAAGCCACAGAAAAGTTCAGGACAATGCCCTGCAAATGAGAGAAATATATAAAACATTGTAATTCCGATAATACAAATAAAATACGTGACATTCCCACACCGGGAATGGAACCCGGGCCGCCTGGGTGAGAGCCAGGAATCCTAACCACTAGACCATATTGGAGAATGTTGGCTTCCGATCGAACGGACATCTTCTTTACTTAATAATGCATGAGCATCACTTCATAAGAATGTTTGCTTTTCCCAGTTAATTATCAGCATATGGAAGCCACAGAAAAGTTCAGGACAATGCCCTGCAAATGAGAGAAATATAAAAAACATTGTACTTCCGATAATACATATAAAATACATGACATTCCCACACCGGGAATCGAACCCGGGCCGCTGGGTGAGAGCCAGGAATCCTAACCACTAGACCATATGGGAGAATGTTGGCTTCCGATCGAACGGACATCTTCTTTACTTAATAATGCATGAGCATCACTTCATAAGAATGTTTGCTTTTCCCAGTTAATTATCAGCATATGGAAGCCACAGAAAAGTTCAGGATAATGCCCTGCAAATGAGAGAAATATATAAAACATTGTAATTCCGATAATACAAATAAAATACATGACATTCCCACACCGGGAATCGAACCCGGGCCGCTGGGTGAGAGCCAGGAATCCTAACCACTAGACCATATGGGAAAATGTTGGCTTCCGATCGAACAGACATCTTCTTTACTTAATAATGCATGAGCATCACTTCATAAGAATGTTTGCTTTTCCCAGTTAATTATCAGCATATGGAAGCCACAGAAATGTTCAGGACAATGCCCTGCAAATGAGAGAAATATATAAAACATTGTAATTCCGATAATACAAATACAATACATGACATTCCCACACCGGGAATCGGACCCGGGCCGCTGGGTGAGAGCCAGGAAACCTAACCACTACACCATATGGGAGAATGTTGGCTTCCGATCGAACGGATATCTTCTTTACTTAATAATGCATGAGCATCACTTCATAAGAATGTTTGCTTTTCCCAGTTAATTATCAGCATATGGAAGCCACAGAAAAGTTCAGGACAATGCCCTGCAAATGAGAGAAATATATAAAACATTGTAATTCCGATAATACAAATAAAATACATGACATTCCCACACCGGGAATCGAACCCGGGCCGCCTGGGGGAGAGCCAGGAATCCTAACCACTAGACCATATGGGAGAATGTTGGCTTCCGATCGAACGGACATCTTCTTTACTTAATAATGCATGAGCATCACTTCATAAGAATGTTTGCTTTTCCCAGTTAATTATCAGCATATGGAAGCCACAGAAAAGTTCAGGACAATGCCCTGCAAATGAGAGAAATATATAAAACATTGTAATTCCGATAATACAAATAAAATACATGACATTCCCACACCGGGAATCGAACCCGGGCCGCCTGGGTGAGAGCCAGGAATCCTAACCACTAGACCATATGGGAGAATGTTGGCTTCCGATCGAACGGACATCTTCTTTACTTAATAATGCATGAGCATCACTTCATAAGAATGTTTGCTTTTCCCAGTTAATTATCAGCATATGGAAGCCACAGAAAAGTTCAGGACAATGCCCTGCAAATGAGAGAAATATATAAAACATTGTAATTCCGATAATACAAATAAAATACATGACATTCCCACACCGGGAATCGAACCCGGGCCGCCTGGGTGAGAGCCAGGAATCCTAACCACTAGACCATATGGGAGAATGTTGGCTTCCGATCGAACGGACATCTTCTTTACTTAATAATGCATGAGCATCACTTCATAAGAATGTTTGCTTTTCCCAGTTAATTATCAGCATATGGAAGCCACAGAAAGGTTCAGGACAATGCCCTGCAAATGAGAGAAATATATAAAACATTGTAATTCCGATAATACAAATAAAATACATGACATTCCCACACCGGGAATCGAACCCGGGCCGCCTGGGTGAGAGCCAGGAATCCTAACCACTAGACCATATGGGAGAATGTTGGCTTCCGATCGAACGGACATC
Organism: Euprymna scolopes; assembly: GCF_053919585.1. Lineage (NCBI taxonomy): Eukaryota > Metazoa > Mollusca > Cephalopoda > Sepiida > Sepiolidae > Euprymna > Euprymna scolopes. The sequence continues at coordinate 83,464,405 of NC_136509.1, forward strand.
TTCTTTACTTAATAATGCATGAGCATCACTTCATAAGAATGTTTGCTTTTCCCAGTTAATTATCAGCATATGGAAGCCACAGAAAAGTTCAGGACAATGCCCTGCAAATGAGAGAAATATATAAAACATTGTAATTCCGATAATACAAATAAAATACATGACATGACATTCCCACACCGGGAATCGAACCCGGGCCGCCTGGGTGAGAGCCAGGAATCCTTACCACTAGACCATATGGGAGAATGTTGGCTTCCGATCGAACGGACATCTTCTTTACTTAATAATGCATGAGCATCACTTCATAAGAATGTTTGCTTTTCCCAGTTAATTATCAGCATATGGAAGCCACAGAAAAGTTCAGGACAATGCCCTGCAAATGAGAGAAATATATAAAACATTGTAATTCCGATAATACAAATAAAATACATGACATTCCCACACCGGGAATCGAACCCGGGCCGCCTGGGTGAGAGCCAGGAATCCTAACCACTAGACCATAGGCTCTCAACCTGGGGGCCATGGCCCCCAAGGGGGCCATGGCAATAATTTAGGGGGGCCATTGTGGAATTTTCTTTTTTAATTGATTAAGTTGACAATAAAATTTTGTTACCTACATAATATTGTTACGAATGTGTGTGTACGTGTGTATGTATGTATGTGTGTATGTATGTGGAAGAGAGGTGATCGAATTATCTCAGTGTGGCCTTGGATATCAGCACGTAAACATGTGGGTATAATTGATTCTGAACCATACTGTATACTGTTTTACTTATTTTGTTCGACAATTATAAATGCGGTCGCTGTTTTCGTGTGTGAAATATTTGTGCACTTCCTTTATTATTTTCTTATTTTTTGGTATCATTGTATTCATGCTCATTCCCTACTCAGGTATTCCTGCTTTTTTTTTTAGTGCTAATATTGATGTGACTCGCTATTCTTCTCATAATTTCAATTGGGGCAGTGCTTGTCAAAGGAGGTGTGTTCTTGCTGTAGAAAGTACATTTCAGCTTGCTAGGTTGAGTGTGAATGTTTATCATCTTTACTCTCTCTGTGTATGTTTGTGTATGCTTGTGTGTGTGCTTAATGTGTGATCATTCTTTTGTTTTATCACTTAATGTTTGTTCTGATGGTCTGTCTTCTTTATTTTCCCTAGATTTGCGATGGCTACTAGTGTTACTAAGAAGCGGAAGTACAGTGAAGAGTACATTAGCTACGGATTTACATCAATTCTCGCTGATGGCATCGAGAAACCTCAGTGTGTACTGTGCTTCAAAGTCTTGGGGAACGATTCTATGAGGCCTAGTAAGTTGAAGCATCATTTGCAGACCATCCATCCACAGTATGCTGAAAAAGACCCCGATTTTTTCAGGCGCCATGAAAGTAGTTTCGGAAAACAGAAACTGGATGCAACTGGTGCTTTCCAACAACAGACCTCAAGTGTAGTTGAGGCATCATACGAGGTTGCCCTTGAAATAGCGAAGCAAAAGAAGCCCCACACAATTGGTGAAACCTTAATTAAGCCATGTACTTTAAAGATGGTCAAGCGTGTTCTTGGAGATGCAAATGAACGTAAAATTCAACAAATTTCCTTGTCAAACGACACAGTGAAGCGGAGAATTAATGAAATGTCAGATGACATAAAGGAAAAAGTGATACAGGAGATCAAATCGTCTCCAGCTGGTATGTTTGCAATACAACTGGATGAGTCAACGGATGTGAGTTCGTGTGCACAGCTACTCGTGTTTGTTAGGTATATTTTCTTGTGTGATATCAAGGAAGAATATCTGTTATGTACACAGCTTGAGACCACCACAACAGCTGAAGATGTGATGGAAAAGCTATCTTCTTTCTTCAAAGCTAACAGGATCCCATGGGAAAATTGTTGTGGAGTCTGTACAGACGGGGCTCCAGCGATGCTGGGATCAAAATCAGGGTTCCAGAAGCGAATGCCAAGGGGGTTCATTGTATGATCCATCGTTTTGCACTGGCGTCGAAAACCCTCCCTGATGAACTTTGCAAGATCCTGGAGGCAGTGGTCAAATGCGTCAACTTTGTAAAAGCTGGAGCTCTGAACTCTCGCCTTTTCCAGAACCTCTGTAGAGACATGGATTCGGAGCATGAAGCTCTCCTCTTTTACTCCAAAGTGCGCTGGCTTTCCAAGGGCAATGTTGTGAATCGAGTGTTTGAACTTCGGGGGGAGCTAAAATTGTTCCTGGAAATGCAAGGGAAAGATGATCTGTTGAGTCACTTCAATGAGGTTTTGTGGGAGCCACGTCTTGCATATTTAGCAGATATATTTGAGCAGCTAAATAGGTTGAATCTGAAACTACAGGGCAAGGAAAGAAATGTGTTTCACCTGATGGACTGTCTTCGTGGATTTCTTGCCAAGCTCCAGAATTGGCAAAGGAAAGTCGGTGCCGGGAATGTTGCCATGTTTGAAAACCTTTCAGCTGTCCTTGACGAGAATGAAGAAGATAGTCTGCTTGACCCATTACTTAAAACTGAAATCACCCAGCATCTGAGATCCTTGGAAAGTGAACTTAATATGTACTTCCCAGAATTCGAGGAGGAAGAAGGGAAGTTGGTAAGGAATCCATTCTCTGGCACTCTTGATATTACTACCATTCCCAGTGATGTTCAGGACGAGTTCCTTGATCTCAAACATGATTCTGCTGCCAAAGATCTCTATGAAGAAAAATCTCTGAATGTATTCTGGTGTTCGATGCATCAGTCATATCCAAAAGTCAGTGAGATTGCACTTCGACTACTCTTGCCTTTTTCAACTACCTATTTATGTGAGTCTGGTTTCTCCACCCTTCTACAAATCAAGAATAAGAGCCGCAACCGATTGGATGTGGACCCCGACATGAGATGTGCATTGTCAGTGACACAACCTCGGATTCGTCAACTGACTGAAAAGAAACAATATCAGCCTTCCCACTGATGTGTGATAAAGTATGCAGAGGTTAATTGAACTTTCTCCCATCCAAATCAAATTTGCTATTGTCTGCTAGTCTTTTGTAGTCTAGTGATGTAAGTTAAGCATATCACAGAAATCTATCAATATAAGATAATTATGACTGTAAACTTTGTAATAAAGCAAGGGTGTTCTCTTCATCAACATTTTATTTATTCTTTTTTTTCTGCGCCTTTTTTGGCAGGGTGGGATTTGGGAGAAAAATGAAGGGGAGCCACACGAATGTTGAGAATTAATGAAGGGGGGAATGGAGTGAAAAAGGTTGAGAACAACTGCACTAGACCATGTGGGAGAATGTTGGCTTCCGATCGAACGGACATCTTCTTTACTTAATAATGTATGAGCATCACTTCATAAGAATGTTTGCTTTTCCCAGTTAATTATCAGCATATGGAAGCCACAGAAATGCTCAGGACAATGCCCTGCAAATGAGAGAAATATATAAAACATTGTAATTCCGATAATACAAATAAAATACATGACATTCCCACACCGGGAATCGAACCCGGGCCGCTGGGCGAGTGCCAGGAATCCTAACCACTAGACCATATGGGAGAATGTTGGCTTCCGATCGAACGGACATCTTCTTTACTTAATAATGCATGAGCATCACTTCATAAGAATGTTTGCTTTTCCCAGTTAATTATCAGCATATGGAAGCCACAGAAAAGTTCAGGACAATGCCCTGCAAATGAGAGAAATATATAAAACATTGTAATTCCGATAATACAAATAAAATACATGACATTCCCACACCGGGAATCGAACCCGGGCCGCCTGGGTGAGAGCCAGGAATCCTAACCACTAGACCATATGGGAGAATGTTGGCTTCCGATCGAACGGACATCTTCTTTACTTAATAATGCATGAGCATCACTTCATAAGAATGTTTGTTTTTCCCAGTTAATTATCAGCATATGGAAGCCACAGAAAAGTTCAGGACAATACCCTGCAAATGAGAGAAATATATGAAACATTGTAATTCCGATAATACAAATAAAATACATGACATTCCCACACCGGGAATCGAACCCGGGCCGCCTGGGTGAGAGCCAGGAATCCTAACTACTAGACCATATGGGAGAATGTTGGCTTCCGATCGAACGGACATCTTCTGTTCTTAATAATGCATGAGCATCATTTCATAAGAATGTTTGCTTTTCCCAGTTAATTATCAGCATATGGAAGCCACAGAAAAGTTCAGGACAATGCCCTGCAAATGAGAGAAATATATAAAACATTGTAATTCCGATAATACAAATAAAATACATGACATTCCCACACCGGTAATCGAACCCGGGCCGCCTAGGTGAGAGCCAGGAATCCTAACCACTAGACCATATGGGAGAATGTTGGCTTCCGATCGAACGGACATCTTCTATTCTTAATAATGCATGAGCATCACTTCATAAGAATGTTTGCTTTTCCCAGTTAATTATCAGCATATGGAAGCCACAGAAAATTTCAGGACAATGCCCTGCAAATGAGAGAAATATATGAGAGAAAAATGAGAGCCAGGAATCCTAACCACTAGACCATATGGGAGAATGTTGGCTTCCGATCGAACGGACATCTTCTTTACTTAATAATGCATGAGCATCACTTCATAAGAATGTTTGCTTTTCCCAGTTAATTATCAGCATATGGAAGCCACAGAAAAGTTCAGGATAATGCCCTGCAACTGAGAGAAATATATAAAACATTGTAATTCCGATAATACAAATAAAATACATGACATTCCAACACCGGGAATCGAACCCGGGCCGCCTGGGTGAGAGCCAGGAATCCTAACTACTAGACCATATGGGAGAATGTTGGCTTCCGATCGAACGGACATCTTCTGTTCTTAATAATGCATGAGCATCATTTCATAAGAATGTTTGCTTTTCCCAGTTAATTATCAGCATATGGAAGCCACAGAAAAGTTCAGGACAATGCCCTGCAAATGAGAGAAATATATAAAACATTGTAATTCCGATAATACAAATAAAATACATGACATTCCCACACCGGGAATCGAACCCGGGCCGCCTAGGTGAGAGCCAGGAATCCTAACCACTAGACCATATGGGAGAATGTTGGCTTCCGATCGAACGGACATCTTCTATTCTTAATAATGCATGAGCATCACTTCATAAGAATGTTTGCTTTTCCCAGTTAATTATCAGCATATGGAAGCCACAGAAAATTTCAGGACAATGCCCTGCAAATGAGAGAAATATATGAGAGAAAAATGAGAGCCAGGAATCCTAACCACTAGACCATATGGGAGAATGTTAGCTTCCGATCGAACGGACATCTTCTTTACTTAATAATGCATGAGCATCACTTCATAAGAATGTTTGCTTTTCCCAGTTAATTATCAGCATATGGAAGCCACAGAAAAGTTCAGGATAATGCCCTGCAACTGAGAGAAATATATAAAACATTGTAATTCCGATAATACAAATAAAATACATGACATTCCAACACCGGGAATCGAACCCGGGCCGCCTGGGTGAGAGCCAGGAATCCTAACCACTAGACCATATGGGAGAATGTTGGCTTCCGATCGAACGGACATCTTCTGTTCTTAATAATGCATGAGCATCATTTCATAAGAATGTTTGCTTTTCCCAGTTAATTATCAGCATATGGAAGCCACAGAAAAGTTCAGGACAATGCCCTGCAAATGAGAGAAATATATAAAACATTGTAATTCCGATAATACAAATAAAATACATGACATTCCCACACCGGGAATCGAACCCGGGCCGCCTGGGTGAGAGCCAGGAATCCTAACCACTAGACCATATGGGAGAATGTTGGCTTCCGATCGAACGGACATCTTCTTTACTTAATAATGCATGAGCATCACTTCATAAGAATGTTTGCTTTTCCCAGTAAATTATCAGCATATGGAAGCCACAGAAAAGTTCAGGACAATGCCCTGCAAATGAGAGAAATATATAAAACATTGTAATTCCGATAATACAAATAAAATACATGACATTCCCACACCGGGAATCGAACCCGGGCCGCCTGGGTGAGAGCCAGGAATCCTAACCACTAGACCATATGGGAGAATGTTGGCTTCCGATCGAACGGACATCTTCTTTACTTAATAATGCATGAGCTTCACTTCATAAGAATGTTTGCTTTTCCCAGTAAATTATCAGCATATGGAAGCCACAGAAAAGTTCAGGACAATGCCCTGCAAATGAGAGAAATATATAAAACATTGTAATTCCGATAATACAAATAAAATACATGACATTCCCACACCGGGAATCGAACCCGGGCCGCCTGGGTGAGAGCCAGGAATCCTAACCATTAGACCATATGGGAGAATGTTGGCTTCCGATCGAACGGACATCTTCTTTACTTAATAATGCATGAGCATCACTTCATAAGAATGTTTGCTTTTCCCAGTTAATTATCAGCATATGGAAGCCACAGAAAAGTTCAGGACAATGCCCTGCAAATGAGAGAAATATATAAAACATTGTAATTCCGATAATACAAATAAAATACATGACATTCCCACACCGGGAATCGAACCCGGGCCGCCTGGGTGAGAGCCAGGAATCCTAACCACTAGACAATATGGGAGAATGTTGGCTTCCGATCGAACGGACATCTTCTTTACTTAATAATGCATGAGCATCACTTCATAAGAATGTTTGCTTTTCGCAGTCAATTATCAGCATATGGAAGCCACAGAAAAGTTCAGGACAATGCCCTGCAAATGAGAGAAATATATAAAACATTGTAATTCCGATAATACAAATAAAATACATGACATTCCCACACCGGGAATCGAACCCGGGCCGCCTGGGTGAGAGCCAGGAATCCTAACCACTAGACCATATGGGAGAATGTTGGCTTCCGATCGAACGGACATCTTCTTTACTTAATAATGCATGAACATCACTTCATAAGCATGTTTGCTTTTCCCAGTTAATTATCAGCATATGGAAGCCACAGAAAAGTTCAGGACAATGCCCTGCAAAGGAGAGAAATATATAAAACATTGTAATTCCGATAATACGAATAAAATACGTGACATTCCCACACCGGGAATCGAACCCGGGCCGTCTGGGTGAGAGCCAGGAATCCTAACCACTAGACCATATGGGAGAATGTTGGCTTCACATCGAACGGACATCTTCTTTACTTAATAATGCATGACCATCACTCCATAAGAATGTTTGCTTTTCCCAGTTAATTATCAGCATATGGAAGCCACAGAAAAGTTCAGGACAATGCCCTGCAAATGAGAGAAATATATAAAACATTGTAATTCCGATAATACAAATAAAATACATGACATTCCCACACCGGGAATCGAACCCGGGCCGCCTGGGTGAGAGCCAGGAATCCTAACCACAAGACCATATGGGAGAATGTTGGCTTCCGATCGAACGGACATCTTCTGTTCTTAATAATGCATGAGCATCATTTCATAAGAATGTTTGCTTTTCCCAGTTAATTATCAGCATATGGAAGCCACAGAAAAGTTCAGGACAATGCCCTGCAAATGAGAGAAATATATAAAACATTGTAATTCCGATAATACAAATAAAATACATGACATTCCCACACCGGGAATCGAACCCGGGCCGCCTGGGTGAGAGCCAGGAATCCTAACCACTAGACCATATGGTAGAATGTTGGCTTCCGATCGAACGGACATCTTCTGTTCTTAATAATGCATGAGCATCACTTCATAAGAATGTTTGCTTTTCCCAGTTAATTATCAGCATATGGAAGCCACAGAAAATTTCTGGACAATGCCCTGCAAATGAGAGAAATATATGAGAGAAAAATGAGAGCCAGGAATCCTAACCACTAGACCATATGGGAGAATGTTGGCTTCCGATCGAACGGACATCTTCTTTACTTAATAATGCATGAGCATCACTTCATAAGAATGTTTGCTTTTCCCAGTTAATTATCAGCATATGGAAGCCAAAGAAAAGTTCAGGATAATGCCCTGCAACTGAGAGAAATATATTAAACATTGTAATTCCGATAATACAAATAAAATACATGACATTCCAACACCGGGAATCGAACCCGGACCGCCTGGGTGAGAGCCAGGAATCCTAACCACTAGACCATATGGGAGAATGTTGGCTTCCGATCGAACGGACATCTTCTGTTCTTAATAATGCATGAGCATCATTTCATAAGAATGTTTGCTTTTCCCAGTTAATTATCAGCATATGGAAGCCACAGAAAAGTTCAGGACAATGCCCTGCAAATGAGAGAAATATATAAAACATTGTAATTCCGATAATACAAATAAAATACATGACATTCCCACACCGGGAATCGAACCCGGGCCGCCTGGGTGAGAGCCAGGAATCCTAACCACTAGACCATATGGGAGAATGTTGGCTTCCGATCGAACGGACATCTTCTTTACTTAATAATGCATGAGCATCACTTCATAAGAATGTTTGCTTTTCCCAGTAAATTATCAGCATATGGAAGCCACAGAAAAGTTCAGGACAATGCCCTGCAAATGAGAGAAATATATAAAACATTGTAATTCCGATAATACAAATAAAATACATGACATTCCCACACCGGGAATCGAACCCGGGCCGCCTGGGTGAGAGCCAGGAATCCTAACCATTAGACCATATGGGAGAATGTTGGCTTCCGATCGAACGGACATCTTCTTTACTTAATAATGCATGAGCATCACTTCATAAGAATGTTTGCTTTTCCCAGTTAATTATCAGCATATGGAAGCCACAGAAAAGTTCAGGACAATGCCCTGCAAATGAGAGAAATATATAAAACATTGTAATTCCGATAATACAAATAAAATACATGACATTCCCACACCGGGAATCGAACCCGGGCCGCCTGGGTGAGAGCCAGGAATCCTAACCACTAGACAATATGGGAGAATGTTGGCTTCCGATCGAACGGACATCTTCTTTACTTAATAATGCATGAGCATCACTTCATAAGAATGTTTGCTTTTCCCAGTCAATTATCAGCATATGGAAGCCACAGAAAAGTTCAGGACAATGCCCTGCAAATGAGAGAAATATATAAAACATTGTAATTCCGATAATACAAATAAAATACATGACATTCCCACACCGGGAATCGAACCCGGGCCGCCTGGGTGAGAGCCAGGAATCCTAACCACTAGACCATATGGGAGAATGTTGGCTTCCGATCGAACGGACATCTTCTTTACTTAATAATGCATGAACATCACTTCATAAGCATGTTTGCTTTTCCCAGTTAATTATCAGCATATGGAAGCCACAGAAAAGTTCAGGACAATGCCCTGCAAAGGAGAGAAATATATAAAACATTGTAATTCCGATAATACAAATAAAATACGTGACATTCCCACACCGGGAATCGAACCCGGGCCGTCTGGGTGAGAGCCAGGAATCCTAACCACTAGACCATATGGGAGAATGTTGGCTTCCGATCGAACGGACATCTTCTTTACTTAATAATGCATGAGCATCACTTCATAAGAATGTTTGCTTTTCCCAGTTAATTATCAGCATATGGAAGCCACAGAAAAGTTCAGGACAATGCCCTGCAAATGAGAGAAATATATAAAACATTGTAATTCCGATAATACAAATAAAATACATGACATTCCCACGTCGGGAATCGAACCCGGGCCGCCTGGGTGAGAGCCAGGAATCCTAACCACTAGACCATATGGGAGAATGTTGGCTTCACATCGAACGGACATCTTCTTTACTTAATAATGCATGACCATCACTCCATAAGAATGTTTGCTTTTCCCAGTTAATTATCAGCATATGGAAGCCACAGAAAAGTTCAGGACAATACCCTGCAAATGAGAGAAATATATGAAACATTGTAATTCCGATAATACAAATAAAATACATGACATTCCCACACCGGGAATCGAACCCGGGCCGCCTGGGTTAGAGCCAGGAATCCTAACAACTAGACCATATGGGTGAATGTTGGCTTCCGATCGAACGGACATCTTCTTTACTTAATAATGCATGAGCATCACTTCATAAGAATGTTTGCTTTTCCCAGTTAATTATCAGCATATGGAAGCCACAGAAAAGTTCAGGACAATGCCCTGCAAATGAGAGAAATATATAAAACATTGTAATTCCGATAATACAAATAAAATACATGACATTCCCACACCGGGAATCGAACCCGGGCCGCCTGGGCGAGAGCCAGGAATCCTAACCACTAGACCATATGGGAGAATGTTGGCTTCTGATCGAACGGACATCTTCTTTACTTAATAATGCATGAGCATCACTTCATAAGAAGGTTTGCTTTTCCCAGTTAATTATCAGCATATGGAAGCCACAGAAAAGTTCCGGACAATGCCCTGCAAAGGAGAGAAATATATAAAACATTGTAATTCCGATAATACAAATAAAATACATGACATTCCCACACCGGGAATCGAACCCGGGCCGTCTGGGTGAGAGCCAGGAATCCTAACCACTAGACCATATGGGAGAATGTTGGCCTCCGATCGAACGGACATCTTCTTTACTTAATAATGCATGAGCATCACTTCATAAGAATGTTTGCTTTTCCCAGTTAATTATCAGCATATGGAAGCAACAGAAAAGTTCAGGACAATGCCCTGCAAATGAGAGAAATATATAAAACATTGTAATTCCGATAATACAAATAAAATACATGACATTCCCACACCGGGAATCGAACCCGGGCACCCTGGGTGAGAGCCAGGAATCCTAACCACTAGACCATATGGGAGAATGTTGGCTTCACATCGACCGGACATCTTCTTTACTTAATAATGCATGACCATCACTCCATAAGAATGTTTGCTTTTCCCAGTTAATTATCAGCATATGGAAGCCACAGAAATGTTCAGGACAATACCCTGCAAATGAGAGAAATATATGAAACATTGTAATTCCGATAATACAAATAAAATACATGACATTCCCACACCGGGAATCGAACCCGGGCCGCCTGGGTGAGAGCCAGGAATCCTAACAACTAGACCATATGGGTGAATGTTGGCTTCCGATCGAACGGACATCTTCTTTACTTAATAATGCATGAGCATAACTTCATAAGAATGTTTGCTTTTCCCAGTTAATTATCAGCATATGGAAGCCACAGAAAAGTTCAGGACAATGCCCTGCAAATGAGAGAAATATATGAAACATTGTAATTCCGATAATACAAATAAAATACATGACATTCCCACACCGGGAATCGAACCCGGGCACCCTGGGTGAGAGCCAGGAATCCTAACAACTAGACCATATGGGAGAATGGTAGCTTCCGATCGAACGGACATCTTCTTTACTTAATAATGCATGAGCATCACTTCATAAGAATGTTTGCTTTTCCCAGTTAATTATCAGCATATGGAAGCCACAGAAAAGTTCAGGACAATGCCCTGCAAATGAGAGAAATATATAAAACATTGTAATTCCGATAATACAAATAAAATACATGACATTCCCACACCGGGAATCGAACCCGGGCCGCCTGGGTGAGAGCCAGGAATCCTAACCACAAGACTATATGGGAGAATGTTGGCTTCCGATCGAACGGACATCTTCTTTACTTAATAATGCATGAGCATCACTTCATAAGAATGTTTGCTTTTCCCAGTTAATTATCAGCATATGGAAGCACCAGAAAAGTTCAGGACAATGCCCTGCAAATGAGAGAAATATATGAAACATTGTAATTCCGATAATACAAATAAAATACATGACATTCCCACACCGGGAATCGAACCCGGGCCGTCTGGGTGAGAGCCAGGAATCCTAACCACTAGACCATATGGGAGAATGTTGGCCTCCGATCGAACGGACATCTTCTTTACTTAATAATGCATGAGCATCACTTCATAAGAATGTTTGCTTTTCCCAGTTAATTATCAGCATATGGAAGCCACAGAAATGTTCAGGACAATGCCCTGCAAATCAGAGAAATATATAAAACATTGTAATTCCGATAATACAAATAAAATACATGACATTCCCACACCGGGAATCGAACCCGGGCACCCTGGGTGAGAGCCAGGAATCCTAACCACTAGACCATATGGGAGAATGTTGGCGTCACATCGAACGGACATCTTCTTTACTTAATAATGCATGACCATCACTCCATAAGAATGTTTGCTTTTCCCAGTTAATTATCAGCATATGGAAGCCACAGAAAAGTTCAGGACAATACCCTGCAAATGAGAGAAATATATGAAACATTGTAATTCCGATAATACAAATAAAATACATTACATTCCCACACCGGGTATCGAACCCGGGCCGCCTGGGTGAGAGCCAGGAATCTTAACAACTAGACCATATGGGTGAATGTTGGCTTCCGATCGAACGGACATCTTCTTTACTTAATAATGCATGAGCATCACTTCATAAGAATGTTTGCTTTTCCCAGTTAATTATCAGCATATGGAAGCCACAGAAAAGTTCAGGACAATGCCCTGCAAAGGAGAGAAATATATAAAACATTGTAATTCCGATAATACAAATAAAATACATGACATTGCCACACCGGGAATCGAACCCGGGCCGTCTGGGTGAGAGCCAGGAATCCTAACCACTAGACCATATGGGAGAATGTTGGCCTCCGATCGAACGGACATCTTCTTTACTTAATAATGCATGAGTATCACTTCATAAGAATGTTTGCTTTTCCCAGTTAATTATCAGCATATGGAAGCCAGAGAAAAGTTCAGGACAATGCCCTGCAAATGAGAGAAATATATAAAACATTGTAATTCCGATAATACAAATAAAATACATGACATTCCCACACCGGGAATCGAACCCGTGCACCCTGGGTGAGAGCCAGGAATCCTAACCACTAGACCATATGGGAGAATGTTGGCTTCCGATCGAACGGACATCTTCTTTACTTAATAATGCATGAGCATCACTTCATAAGAATGTTTGCTTTTCCCAGTTAATTATCAGCATATGGAAGCCACAGAAAAGTTCAGGACAATGCCCTGCAAAGGAGAGAAATATATAAAACATTGTAATTCCGATAATACAAATAAAATACATGACATTCCCACACCGGGAATCGAACCCGGGCCGCCTGGGTGAGAGCCAGGAATCCTAACCACTAGACCATATGGGTGAATGTTGGCTTCCGATCGAACGGACATCTTCTTTACTTAATAATGCATGAGCATCACTTCATAAGAATGTTTGCTTTTCCCAGTTAATTATCAGCATATGGAAGCCATAGAAAAGTTCAGGACCATGCTCTGCAAATGAGAGAAATATATAAAACATTGTAATTCCGATAATACAAATAAAATACATGACATTCCCACACCGGGAATCGAACCCGGGCCGCCTGGGTGAGAGCCAGGAATCCTAACCACTAGACCATATGGGAGAATGTTGGCTTCCGATCGAACGGACATCTTCTTTACTTAATAATGCATGAGCATCACTTCATAAGAATGTTTGCTTTTCCCAGTTAATTATCAGCATATGGAAGCCACAGAAAAGTTCAGGACAATGCCCTGCAAATGAGAGAAATATATGAAACATTGTAATTCCGATAATACAAATAAAATACATGACATTCCCACACAGGGAATCGAACCCGGGCACCCTGGGTGAGAGCCAGGAATCTTAACAACTAGACCATATGGGAGAATGTTGGCTTCCGATCGAACGGACATCTTCTTTACTTAATAATGCATGAGCATCACTTCATAAGAATGTTTGCTTTTCCCAGTTAATTATCAGCATATGGAAGCCACAGAAAAGTTCAGGACAATGCCCTGCAAATGAGAGAAATATATAAAACATTGTAATTCCGATAATACAAATAAAATACATGACATTCCCACACCGGGAATCGAACCCGGGCCGCCTGGGTGAGAGCCAGGAATCCTAACCACTAGACCATATGGGAGAATGTTGGCTTCCGATCGAACGGACATCTTCTTTACTTAATAATGCATAAGAATGTTTGCTTTTCCCAGTTAATTATCAGCATATGGAAGCAACAGAAAAGTTCAGGACAATGCCCTGCAAATGAGAGAAATATATAAAACATTGTAATTCCGATAATACAAATAAAATACATGACATTCCCACACCGGGAATCGAACCCGGGCCGCTGGGTGAGAGCCAGGAATCCTAACCACTAGACGATATAGGAGAATGTTGGCTTCCGATCGAACGGACATCTTCTTTACTTAATAATACATGAGCATCACTTCATGAGAATGTTTGCTTTTCCCAGTTAATTATCAGCATATGGAAGCCACAGAAAAGTTCAGGACAATGCCCTGCAAATGAGAGAAATATATAAAACATTGTAATTCCGAGATTACAAATAAAATACATGACATTCCCACACCGGGAATCGAACCCGGGCCGCTGGGTGAGAGCCAGGAATCCTAACCACTAGACGATATGGGAGAATGTTGGCTTCCGATCGAACGGACATCTTCTTTACTTAATAATGCATGAGCATCACTTCATAAGAATGTTTGCTTTTCCCAGTTAATTGTCAGCATATGGAAGCCACAGAAAAGTTCCGGACAATGCCGTGCAAAGTAGAGAAATATATAAAACATTGTAATTCCGATAATACAAATAAAATACATGACATTCCCACACCGGGAATCGAACCCGGGCCGTCTGGGTGAGAGCCAGGAATCCTAACCACTAGACCATATGGGAGAATGTTGGCTTCCGATCGAACGGACATCTTCTTTACTTAATAATGCATGAGCATCACTTCATAAGAATGTTTGCTTTTCCCAGTTAATTATCAGCATATGGAAGCCACAGAAAAGTTCAGGACAATGCCCTGCAAAGGAGAGAAATATATAAAACATTGTAATTCCGATAATACAAATAAAATACATGACATTCCCACACCGGGAATCGAACCCGGGCCGCCTGGGTGAGAGCCAGGAATCCTAACCACTAGACCATATGGGAGAATGTTGGCTTCCGATCCAACGGACATCTTCTTTACTTAATAATGCATGAGCATCACTTCATAAGAATGTTTGCTTTTCCCAGTTAATTATCAGCATATGGAAGCCATAGAAAAGTTCAGGACCATGCTCTGCAAATGAGAGAAATATATAAAACATTGTAATTCCGATAATACAAATAAAATACATGACATTCCCACACCGGGAATCGAACCCGGGCCGCCTGGGTGAGAGCCAGGAATCCTAACCACTAGACCATATGGGAGAATGTTGGCTTCCGATCGAACGGACATCTTCTTTACTTAATAATGCATGAGCATCACTTCATAAGAATGTTTGCTTTTCCCAGTTAATTATCAGCATATGGAAGCCACAGAAAAGTTCAGGACAATGCCCTGCAAATGAGAGAAATATATGAAACATTGTAATTCCGATAATACAAATAAAATACATGACATTCCCACACCGGGAATCGAACCCGGGCACCCTGGGTGAGAGCCAGGAATCTTAACAACTAGCCCATATGGGAGAATGTTGGCTTCCGATCGAACGGACATCTTCTTTACTTAATAAGGCATGAGCATCACTTCATAAGAATGTTTGCTTTTCCCAGTTAATTATCAGCATATGGAAGCCACAGAAAAGTTCAGGACAATGCCCTGCAAATGAGAGAAATATATAAAACATTGTAATTCCGATAATACAAATAAAATACATGACATTCCCACACCGGGAATCGAACCCGGGCCGCCTGGGTGAGAGCCAGGAATCCTAACCACTAGACCATATGGGAGAATGTTGGCTTCCGATCGAACGGACATCTTCTTTACTTAATAATGCATAAGAATGTTTGCTTTTCCCAGTTAATTATCAGCATATGGAAGCCACAGAAAAGTTCAGGACAATGCCCTGCAAATGAGAGAAATATATAAAACATTGTAATTCCGATAATACAAATAAAATACATGACATTCCCACACCGGGAATCGAACCCGGGCCGCTGGGTGAGAGCCAGGAATCCTAACCACTAGACGATATGGGAGAATGTTGGCTTCCGATCGAACGGACATCTTCTTTACTTAATAATGCATGAGCATCACTTCATGAGAATGTTTGCTTTTCCCAGTTAATTATCAGCATATGGAAGCCACAGAAAAGTTCAGGACAATGCCCTGCAAATGAGAGAAATATATAAAACATTGTAATTCCGATAATACAAATAAAATACATGACATTCCCACACCGGGAATCGAACCCGGGCCGCCTGGGTGAGAGCCAGGAATCCTAACCACTAGACGATATGGGAGAATGTTGGCTTCCGATCGAACGAACATCTTCTTTACTTAATAATGCATGAGCATCACTTCATAAGAATGTTTGCTTTTCCCAGTTAATTATCAGCATATGGAAGCCACAGAAAAGTTCAGGACAATGCCCTGCAAATGAGAGAAATATATAAAACATTGTAATTCCGATAATACAAATAAAATACATGACATTCCCACACCGGGAATCGAACCCGGGCCGCCTGGGTGAGAGCCAGGAATCCTAACCACTAGACCATATGGGAGAATGTTGGCTTCCGATCGAACGGACATCTTCTTTACTTAATAATGCATGAGCATCACTTCATAAGAATGTTTGCTTTTCCCAGTTAATTATCAGCATATGGAAGCCACAGAAAAGTTCAGGACAATGCCCTGCAAAGGAGAGAAATATATAAAACATTGTAATTCCGATAATACAAATAAAATACATGACATTCCCACACCGGGAATCGAAACCGGGCCGCGTGGGTGAGAGCCAGGAATCCTAACCACTAGACCATATGGGAGAATGTTGGCTTCCGATCGAACGGACATCTTCTTTACTTAATAATGCATGAGCATCACTTCACAAGAATGTTTGCTTTTCCCAGTTAATTATCAGCATATGGAAGCCACAGAAAAGTTCAGGACAATGCCCTGCAAATGAGAGACATATATAAAACATTGCAATTCCGATAATACAAATAAGAAACGTGACATTCCCACACCGGGAATCGAACCCGGGCCGCCTGGGTGAGAGCCAGGAATCCTAACCACTAGACCATATGGGAGAATGTTGGCTTCCGATCGAACGGACATCTTCTTTACTTAATAATGCATGAGCATCACTTCATAAGAATGTTTGCTTTTCCCAGTTAATTATCAGCATATGGAAGCCACAGAAAAGTTCAGGACAATGCCCTGCAAATGAGAGAAATATATGAAACATTGTAATTCCGATAATACAAATAAAATACATGACATTCCCACACCGGGAATCGAACCCGGGCACCCTGGGTGAGAGCCAGGAATCCTAACAACTAGACCATATGGGAGAATGTTGGCTTCCGATCGAACGGACATCTTCTTTACTTAATAATGCATGAGCATCACTTCATAAGAATGTTTGCTTTTCCCAGTTAATTATCAGCATATGGAAGCCACAGAAAAGTTCAGGACAATGCCCTGCAAATGAGAGAAATATATAAAACATTGTAATTCCGATAATACAAATAAAATACATGACATTCCCACACCGGGAATCGAACCCGGGCCGTCTGGGTGAGAGCCAGGAATCCTAACCACTAGACCATATGGGAGAATGTTGGCTTCCGATCGAACGGACATCTTCTTTACTTAATAATGCATGAGCATCACTTCATAAGAATGTTGTCTTTTCCCAGTTAATTATCAGCATTTTGAAGCCACAGAAAGTTCAGGACAATGCCCTGCAAAGGAGAGAAATATATAAAACATTGTAATTCCGATAATACAAATAAAAGACATGACATTCCCACACCGGGAATCGAACCCGGGCCGTCTGGGTGAGAGCCAGGAATCCTAACCACTGGACCATATGGGAGAATGTTGGCCTCCGATCGAACGGATATCTTCTTTACTTAATAATGCATGAGCATCACTTCATAAGAATGTTTGCTTTTCCCAGTTAATTATCAGCATATGGAAGCCAGAGAAAAGTTCAGGACAATGCCCTGCAAATGAGAGAAATATATAAAACATTGTAATTCCGATAATACAAATAATATACATGACATTCCCACACCGGGAATCGAACCCGTGCACCCTGGGTGAGAGCCAGGAATCCTAACCACTAGACCATATGGGAGAATGTTGGCTTCCGATCGAACGGACATCTTCTTTACTTAATAATGCATGAGCATCACTTCATAAGAATGTTTGCTTTTCCCAGTTAATTATCAGCATATGGAAGCCACAGAAAAGTTCAGGACAATGCCCTGCAAAGGAGAGAAATATATAAAACATTGTAATACCGATAATACAAATAAAATACATGACATTCCCACACCGGGAATCGAACCCGGGCCGCCTGGGTGAGAGCCAGGAATCCTAACCACTAGACCATAGGGAGAATGTTGGCTTCCGATCGAACGGACATCTTCTTTACTTAAAATTGCATGAGCATCACTTCATAAGAATGTTTGCTTTTCCCAGTTAATTATCAGCATATGGAAGCCATAGAACAGTTCAGGACCATGCTCTGCAAATGAGAGAAATATATAAAACATTGTAATTCCGAAAATACAAATAAAATACATGACATTCCCACACCGGGAATCGAACCCGGGCCGCCTGGGTGAGAGCCAGGAATCCTAACCACTAGACCATATGGGAGAATGTTGGCTTCCGATCGAACGGACATCTTCTTTACTTAATAATGCATGAGCATCAC
Source organism: Euprymna scolopes (assembly GCF_053919585.1). Taxonomy (NCBI): domain Eukaryota; kingdom Metazoa; phylum Mollusca; class Cephalopoda; order Sepiida; family Sepiolidae; genus Euprymna; species Euprymna scolopes. The sequence goes on from NC_136509.1 coordinate 83,483,076, forward strand.
TTCACAAGAATGTTTGCTTTTCCCAGTTAATTATCAGCATATGGAAGCCACAGAAAAGTTCAGGACATGTCCTGCAAATGAGAGAAATATATGAAACATTGTAATTCCGATAATACAAATAAAATACATGACATTCCCACACCGGGAATCGAACCCGGGCACCCTGGGTGAGAGCCAGGAATCCTAACAACTAGACCATATGGGAGAATGTTGGCTTCCGATCGAACGGACATCTTCTTTACTTAATAATGCATGAGCATCACTTCATAAGAATGTTTGCTTTTCCCAATTAATTATCAGCATATGGAAGCCACAGAAAAGTTCAGGACAATGCCCTGCAAATGAGAGAAATATATAAAACATTGTAATTCCGATAATACAAATAAAATACATGACATTCCCACACCGGGAATCGAACCCGGTCCGCCTGGGTGAGAGCCAGGAATCCTAACCACTAGACCATATGGGAGAATGTTGGCTTCCGATCGAACGGACATCTTCTTTACTTAATAATGCATGAGCATCACTTCATAAGAATGTTTGCTTTTCCCAGTTAATTATCAGCATATGGAAGCCACAGAAAAGTGCAGGACAATGCCCTGCACATGAGAGAAATATATGAAACATTGTAATTCCGATAATACAAATAAAATACATGACATTCCCACACTGGGAATCGAACCCGGGCACCCTGGGTGAGAGCCAGGAATCTTAACAACTAGACCATATGGGAGAATGTTGGCTTCCGATCGAACGGACATCTTCTTTACTTAATAATGCATGAGCATCACTTCATAAGAATGTTTGCTTTTCCCAGTTAATTATCAGCATATGGAAGCCACAGAAAAGTTCAGGACAATGCCCTGCAAATGAGAGAAATATATAAAACATTGTAATTCCGATAATACAAATAAAATACATGACATTCCCACACCGGGAATCGAACCCGGGCCGTCTGGGTGAGAGCCAGGAATCCTAACCACTAGACCATATGGGAGAATGTTGGCTTCCGATCGAACGGACATCTTCTTTACTTAATAATGCATGAGCATCACTTCATAAGAATGTTTGCTTTTCCCAGTTAATTATCAGCATATGGAAGCCATAGAAAAGTTCAGGACCATGCTCTGCAAATGAGAGAAATATATAAAACATTGTAATTCCGATAATACAAATAAAATACATGACATTCCCACACCGGGAATCGAACCCGGGCCGCCTGGGTGAGAGCCAGGAATCCTAACCACTAGACCATATGGGAGAATGTTGGCTTCCGATCGAACGGACATCTTCTTTACTTAATAATGCATGAGCATCACTTCACAAGAATGTTTGCTTTTCCCAGTTAATTATCAGCATATGGAAGCCACTAAAAAGTTCAGGACATGTCCTGCAAATGAGAGAAATATATGAAACATTGTAATTCCGATAATACAAATAAAATACATGACATTCCCACACCGGGATTCGAACCCGGGCACCCTGGGTGAGAGCCAGGAATCCTAACAACTAGACCATATGGGAGAATGTTGGCTTCCGATCGAACGGACATCTACTTTACTTAATAATGCATGAGCATCACTTCATAAGAATGTTTGCTTTTCCCAGTTAATTATCAGCATATGGAAGCCACAGAAAAGTTCAGGACAATGCCCTGCAAATGAGAGAAATATATAAAACATTGTAATTCCGATAATACAAATAAAATACATGACATTCCCACACCGGGAATCGAACCCGGGCCGCCTGGGTGAGAGCCAGGAATCCTAACCACTAGACCATATGGGAGAATGTTGGCTTCCGATCGAACGGACATCTTCTTTACTTAATAATGCATGAGCATCACTTCATAAGAATGTTTGCTTTTCCCAGTTAATTATCAGCATATGGAAGCCACAGAAAAGTTCAGGACAATGCCCTGCAAATGAGAGAAATATATGAAACATTGTAATTCCGATAATACAAATAAAATACATGACATTCCCACACCGGGAATCGAACCCGGGCCGCCTGGGTGAGAGCCAGGAATCCTAACCACTAGATCATATGGGAGAATGTTGGCTTCCGATCGAACGGACATCTTCTTTACTTAATAATGCATAAGAATGTTTGCTTTTCCCAGTTAATTATCAGCATATGGAAGCCACAGAAAAGTTCAGGACAATGCCCTGCAAATGAGAGAAATATATAAAACATTGTAATTCCGATAATACAAATAAAATACATGACATTCCCACACCGGGAATCGAACCCGGGCCGCTGGGTGAGAGCCAGGAATCCTAACCACTAGACGATATGGGAGAATGTTGGCTTCCGATCGAACGGACATCTTCTTTACTTAATAATGCATGAGCATCACTTCATGAGAATGTTTGCTTTTCCCAGTTAATTATCAGCATATGGAAGCCACAGAAAAGTTCAGGACAATGCCCTGCAAATGAGAGAAATATATAAAACATTGTAATTCCGATAATACAAATAAAATACATGACATTCCCACACCGAGAATCGAACCCGGGCCGCTGGGTGAGAGCCAGGAATCCTAACCACTAGACGATATGGGAGAATGTTGGCTTCCGATCGAACGGACATCTTCTTTACTTAATAATGCATGAGCATCACTTCATAAGAATGTTTGCTTTTCCCAGTTAATTATCAGCATATGGAAGCCACAGAAAAGTTCAGGACAATGCCCTGCAAATGAGAGAAATATATAAAACATTGTAATTCCGATAATACAAATAAAATACATGACATTCCCACACCGGGAATCGAACCCGGGCACCCTGGGTGAGAGCCAGGAATCCTAACAACTAGACCATATGGGAGAATGTTGGCTTCCGATCGAACGGACATCTTCTTTACTTAATAATGCATGAGCATCACTTCATAAGAATGTTTGCTTTTACCAGTTAATTATCAGCATATGGAAGCCACAGAAAAGTTCAGGACAATGCCCTGCAAAGGAGAGAAATATATAAAACATTGTAATTCCGATAATACAAATAAAATACATGACATTCCCACACCGGGAATCGAACCCGGGCACCCTGGGTGAGAGCCAGGAATCCTAACAACTAGACCATATGGGAGAATGTTGGCTTCCGATCGAACGGACATCTTCTTTACTTAATAATGCATGAGCATCACTTCATAAGAATGTTTGCTTTTCCCAGTTAATTATCAGCATATGGAAGCCACAGAAAAGTTCAGGACCATGCTCTGCAAATGAGAGAAATATATAAAACATTGTAATTCCGATAATACAAATAAAATACATGACATTCCCACACCGGGAATCGAAACCGGGCCGCGTGGGTGAGAGCCAGGAATCCTAACCACTAGACCATATGGGAGAATGTTGGCTTCCGATCGAACGGACATCTTCTTTACTTAATAATGCATGAGCATCACTTCACAAGAATGTTTGCTTTTCCCAGTTAATTATCAGCATATGGAAGCCACAGAAAAGTTCAGGACAATGCCCTGCAAATGAGAGACATATATAAAACATTGCAATTCCGATAATACAAATAAGAAACGTGACATTCCCACACCGGGAATCGAACCCGGGCCGCCTGGGTGAGAGCCAGGAATCCTAACCACTAGACCATATGGGAGAATGTTGGCTTCCGATCGAACGGACATCTTCTTTACTTAATAATGCATGAGCATCACTTCATAAGAATGTTTGCTTTTCCCAGTTAATTATCAGCATATGGAAGCCACAGAAAAGTTCAGGACAATGCCCTGCAAATGAGAGAAATATATGAAACATTGTAATTCCGATAATACAAATAAAATACATGACATTCCCACACCGGGAATCGAACCCGGGCACCCTGGGTGAGAGCCAGGAATCCTAACAACTAGACCATATGGGAGAATGTTGGCTTCCGATCGAACGGACATCTTCTTTACTTAATAATGCATGAGCATCACTTCATAAGAATGTTTGCTTTTCCCAGTTAATTATCAGCATATGGAAGCCACAGAAAAGTTCAGGACAATGCCCTGCAAATGAGAGAAATATATAAAACATTGTAATTCCGATAATACAAATAAAATACATGACATTCCCACACCGGGAATCGAACCCGGGCCGTCTGGGTGAGAGCCAGGAATCCTAACCACTAGACCATATGGGAGAATGTTGGCTTCCGATCGAACGGACATCTTCTTTACTTAATAATGCATGAGCATCACTTCATAAGAATGTTTGCTTTTCCCAGTTAATTATCAGCATTTTGAAGCCACAGAAAAGTTCAGGACAATGCCCTGCAAAGGAGAGAAATATATAAAACATTGTAATTCCGATAATACAAATAAAAGACATGACATTCCCACACCGGGAATCGAACCCGGGCCGTCTGGGTGAGAGCCAGGAATCCTAACCACTGGACCATATGGGAGAATGTTGGCCTCCGATCGAACGGACATCTTCTTTACTTAATAATGCATGAGCATCACTTCATAAGAATGTTTGCTTTTCCCAGTTAATTATCAGCATATGGAAGCCAGAGAAAAGTTCAGGACAATGCCCTGCAAATGAGAGAAATATATAAAACATTGTAATTCCGATAATACAAATAATATACATGACATTCCCACACCGGGAATCGAACCCGTGCACCCTGGGTGAGAGCCAGGAATCCTAACCACTAGACCATATGGGAGAATGTTGGCTTCCGATCGAACGGACATCTTCTTTACTTAATAATGCATGAGCATCACTTCATAAGAATGTTTGCTTTTCCCAGTTAATTATCAGCATATGGAAGCCACAGAAAAGTTCAGGACAATGCCCTGCAAAGGAGAGAAATATATAAAACATTGTAATACCGATAATACAAATAAAATACATGACATTCCCACACCGGGAATCGAACCCGGGCCGCCTGGGTGAGAGCCAGGAATCCTAACCACTAGACCATAGGGAGAATGTTGGCTTCCGATCGAACGGACATCTTCTTTACTTAAAATTGCATGAGCATCACTTCATAAGAATGTTTGCTTTTCCCAGTTAATTATCAGCATATGGAAGCCATAGAACAGTTCAGGACCATGCTCTGCAAATGAGAGAAATATATAAAACATTGTAATTCCGATAATACAAATAAAATACATGACATTCCCACACCGGGAATCGAACCCGGGCCGCCTGGGTGAGAGCCAGGAATCCTAACCACTAGACCATATGGGAGAATGTTGGCTTCCGATCGAACGGACATCTTCTTTACTTAATAATGCATGAGCATCACTTCACAAGAATGTTTGCTTTTCCCAGTTAATTATCAGCATATGGAAGCCACAGAAAAGTTCAGGACATGTCCTGCAAATGAGAGAAATATATAAAAAATTGTAATTCCGATAATACAAATAAAATACATGACATTCCCACACCGGGAATCGAACCCGGGCCGCCTGGGTGAGAGCCAGGAATCCTAACCACTAGACCATATGGGAGAATGTTGGCTTCCGATCGAACGGACATCTTCTTTACTTAATAATGCATGAGCATCACTTCATAAGAATGTTTGCTTTTCCCAGTTAATTATCAGCATATGGAAGCCACAGAAAAGTTCAGGACAATGCCCTGCACATGAGAGAAATATATGAAACATTGTAATTCCGATAATACAAATAAAATACATGACATTCCCACACCGGGAATCGAACCCGCGCACCCTGGGTGAGAGCCAGGAATCTTAACAACTAGACCATATGGGAGAATGTTGGCTTCCGATCGAACGGACATCTTCTTTACTTAATAATGCATGAGCATCACTTCATAAGAATGTTTGCTTTTCCCAGTTAATTATCAGCATATGGAAGCCACAGAAAAGTTCAGGACAATGCCCTGCAAATGAGATAAATATATAAAACATTGTAATTCCGATAATACAAATAAAATACATGACATTCCCACACCGGGAATCGAACCCGGGCCGCCTGGGTGAGAGCCAGGAATCCTAACCACTAGACCATATGGGAGAATGTTGGCTTCCGATCGAACGGACATCTTCTTTACTTAATAATGCATGAGCATCACTTCATAAGAATGTTTGCTTTTCCCAGTTAATTATCAGCATATGGAAGCCACAGAAAAGTTCAGGACAATGCCCTGCAAATGAGAGAAATATATAAAACATTGTAATTCCGATAATACAAATAAAATACATGACATTCCCACACCGGGAATCGAACCCGGGCCGCTGGGTTAGAGCCAGGAATCCTAACCACTAGACCATATGGGAGAATGTTGGCTTCCGATCGAACGGACATCTTCTTTACTTAATAATGCATGAGCATCACTTCATGAGAATGTTTGCTTTTCCCAGTTAATTATCAGCATATGGAAGCCACAGAAAAGTTCAGGACAATGCCCTGCAAATGAGAGAAATATATAAAACATTGCAATTCCGATAATACAAATAAAATACATGACATTCCCACACCGGGAATCGAACCCGGGCCGCTGGGTGAGAGCCAGGAATCCTAACCACTAGACGATATGGGAGAATGTTGGCTTCCGATCGAACGGACATCTTCTTTACTTAATAATGCATGAGCATCACTTCATAAGAATGTTTGCTTTTCCCAGTTAATTGTCAGCATATGGAAGCCACAGAAAAGTTCCGGACAATGCCGTGCAAAGTAGAGAAATATATAAAACATTGTAATTCCGATAATACAAATAAAATACATGACATTCCCACACCGGGAATCGAACCCGGGCCGTCTGGGTGAGAGCCAGGAATCCTAACCACTAGACCATATGGGAGAATGTTGGCTTCCGATCGAACGGACATCTTCTTTACTTAATAATGCATGAGCATCACTTCATAAGAATGTTTGCTTTTCCCAGTTAATTATCAGCATATGGAAGCCACAGAAAAGTTCAGGACAATGCCCTGCAAATGAGAGAAATATATAAAACATTGTAATTCCGATAATACAAATAAAATACATGACATTCCCACACCGGGAATCGAACCCGGGCCGCCTGGGTGAGAGCCAGGAATCCTAACCACTAGACCATATGGGAGAATGTTGGCTTCCGATCGAACGGACATCTTCTTTACTTAATAATGCATGAGCATCACTTCATAAGAATGTTTGCTTTTCCCAGTTAATTATCAGCATATGGAAGCCACAGAAAAGTTCAGGACAATGCCCTGCAAATGAGAGAAATATATAAAACATTGTAATTCCGATAATACAAATAAAATACATGACATTCCCACACCGGGAATCGAACCCGGGCCGCCTGGGTGAGAGCTAGGAATCCTAACCACAAGACCATATGGGAGAAGGTTGGCTTCCGATCGAACGGACATCTTCTTTACTTAATAATGCATGAGCATCACTTCATAAGAATGTTTGCTTTTCCCAGTTAATTATCAGCATATGGAAGCCACAGAAAAGTTCAGGACAATGCCCTGCAAATGAGAGAAATATATAAAACATTGTAATTCCGATAATACAAATAAAATACATGACATTCCCACACCGGGAATCGAACCCGGGCCGCCTGGGTGAGAGCGAGGAATCCTAACCACTAGACCATATGGGAGAATGTTGGCTTCCGATCGAACGGACATCTTCTTTACTTAATAATGCATGAGCATCACTTCATAAGAATGTTTGCTTTTCCCAGTTAATTATCAGCATATGGAAGCCACAGAAAAGTTCAGGACAATGCCCTGCAAATGAGAGAAATATATAAAACATTGTAATTCCGATAATACAAATAAAATACATGACATTCCCACACCGGGAATCGAACCCGGGCCGCCTGGGTGAGAGCCAGGAATCCTAACCACTAGACCATATGGGAGAATGTTGGCTTCCGATCGAACGGACATCTTCTTTACTTAATAATGCATGAGCATCACTTCATAAGAATGTTTGCTTTTCCCAGTTAATTATCAGCATATGGAAGCCACAGAAAAGTTCAGGACAATGCCCTGCAAATGAGAGAAATATATAAAACATTGTAATTCCGATAATACAAATAAAATACATGACATTCCCACACCGGGAATCGAACCCGGGCCGCTGGGTGAGAGCCAGGAATCCTAACCACTAGACCATATGGGAGAATGTTGGCTTCCGATCGAACGGACATCTTCTTTACTTAATAATGCATGAGCATCACTTCATAAGAATGTTTGCTTTTCCAGTTAATTATCAGCATATGGAAGCCATAGAAAAGTTCAGGACAATGCCCTGCAAATGAGAGAAATATATAAAACATTGTAATTCCGATAATACAAATAAAATACATGACATTCCCACACCGGGTATCGAAGCCGGGCCGCTGGGTGAGAGCCAGGAATCCTAACCACTAGACCATATGGGAGAATGTTGGCTTCCGATCGAACGGACATCTTCTTTACTTAATAATGCATGAGCATCACTTCATAAGAAGGTTTGCATTTCCCAGTTAATTATCAGCATATGGAAGCCACAGAAAAGTTCAGGACAATGCCCTGCAAATGAGAGAAATATATAAAACATTGTAATTCCGATAATACAAATACAATACATGACATTCCTACACCGGGTATCGAACCCGGGCCGCCTGGGTGAGAGCCAGGAATCCTAACCACTGGACCATATGGGAGAATGTTGGCTTCCGATCGAACGGACATCTTCTTTACTTAATAATGCATGAGCATCACTTCATAATAATATTTGGTTTTCCCAGTTAATTATCAGCATATGGAAGCCACAGAAACGTTCAGGACAATGCCCTGCAAATGAGAGAAATATATAAAACATTGTAATTCCGATAATACAAATAAAATACATGACATTCCCACACCGGGAATCGAACCCGGGCCGCCTGGGTGAGAGTCAGGAATCCTAACCACTAGACCATATGGGAGAATGTTGGCTTCCGATCGTACGGACATCTTCTTTACTTAATAATGCATGAGCATCACTTCATAAGAATGTTTGCTTTTCCCAGTTAATTATCAGCATATGGAAGCCACAGAAAAGTTCAGGACAATGCCCTGCAAATGAGAGAAATATATAAAACATTGTAATTCCGATAATACAAATAAAATACATGACATTCCCACACCGGGAATCGAACCCGGGCCGCCTGGGTGAGAGTCAGGAATCCTAACCACTAGACCATATGGGAGAATGTTGGCTTCCGATCGTACGGACATCTTCTTTACTTAATAATGCATGAGCATCACTTCATAAGAATGCTTGCTTTTCCCAGTTAATTATCAGCATATGGAAGCCACAGAAAAGTTCAGGACAATGCCCTGCAAATGAGAGAAATATATAAAACATTGTAATTCCGATAATACAAATAAAATACATGACATTCCCACACCGGGAATCGAACCCGGGCTGCTGGGTGAGAGCCAGGAATCCTAACCACTAGACCATATGGGAGAATGTTGGCTTCCGATCGAACGGACATCTTCTTTACTTAATAATGCATGAGCATCACTTCATAAGAATGTTTGTTTTTCCCAGTTAATTATCAGCATATGGAAGCCACAGAAAAGTTCAGGACAATACCCTGCAAATAAGATAAATATATGAAACATTGTAATTCCGATAATACAAATAAAATACATGACATTCCCACACCGGGAATCGAACCCGGGCCGCCTGGGTAAGAGCCAGGAATCCTAACCACTAGACCATATGGGAGAATGTTGGCTTCCGATCGAACGGACATCTTCTTTACTTAATAATGCATGAGCATCACTTCATAAGAATGTTTGCTTTTCCCAGTTAATTATCAGCATATGGAAGCCACAGAAACGTTCAGGACAATGCCCTTCAAATGAGAGAAATATATAAAACATTGTAATTCCGATAATACAAATAAAATACATGATATTCCCACACCGGGAATCGAACTCGGGCCGCCTGGGTGAGAGCCAGGAATCCTAACCACTAGACCATATGGGAGAATGTTGGCTTCCGATCGAACGGACATCTTCTTTTCTTAATAATGCATGAGCATCACTTCATAAGAATGTTTGCTTTTCCCAGTGAATTATCAGCATATGGAAGCCACAGAAAAGTTCAGGACAATGCCCTGCAAATGAGAGAAATATATAAAACATTGTAATTCCGATAATACAAATAAAATACATGACATTCCCACACCGGGAATCGAACCCGGGCCGCTGGGTGAGAGCCAGGAATCCTAACCACTAGACCATATGGGAGAATGTTGGCTTCCGATCGAACGGACATCTTCTTTACTTAATAATGCATGAGCATCACTTCATAAGAATGTTTGCTTTTCCAGTTAATTATCAGCATATGGAAGCCATAGAAAAGTTCAGGACAATGCCCTGCAAATGAGAGAAATATATAAAACATTGTAATTCCGATAATACAAATAAAATACATGACATTCCCACACCGGGAATCGAAGCCGGGCCGCTGGGTGAGAGCCAGGAATCCTAACCACTAGACCATATGGGAGAATGTTGGCTTCCGATCGAACGGACATCTTCTTTACTTAATAATGCATGAGCATCACTTCATAAGAAGGTTTGCATTTCCCAGTTAATTATCAGCATATGGAAGCCACAGAAAAGTTCAGGACAATGCCCTGCAAATGAGAGAAATATATAAAACATTGTAATTCCGATAATACAAATACAATACATGACATTCCTACACCGGGTATCGAACCCGGGCCGCCTGGGTGAGAGCCAGGAATCCTAACCACTGGACCATATGGGAGAATGTTGGCTTCCGATCGAACGGACATCTTCTTTACTTAATAATGCATGAGCATCACTTCATAATAATATTTGGTTTTCCCAGTTAATTATCAGCATATGGAAGCCACAGAAACGTTCAGGACAATGCCCTGCAAATGAGAGAAATATATAAAACATTGTAATTCCGATAATACAAATAAAATACATGACATTCCCACACCGGGAATCGAACCCGGGCCGCCTGGGTGAGAGTCAGGAATCCTAACCACTAGACCATATGGGAGAATGTTGGCTTCCGATCGTACGGACATCTTCTTTACTTAATAATGCATGAGCATCACTTCATAAGAATGTTTGCTTTTCCCAGTTAATTATCAGCATATGGAAGCCACAGAAAAGTTCAGGACAATGCCCTGCAAATGAGAGAAATATATAAAACATTGTAATTCCGATAATACAAATAAAATACATGACATTCCCACACCGGGAATCGAACCCGGGCCGCCTGGGTGAGAGTCAGGAATCCTAACCACTAGACCATATGGGAGAATGTTGGCTTCCGATCGTACGGACATCTTCTTTACTTAATAATGCATGAGCATCACTTCATAAGAATGCTTGCTTTTCCCAGTTAATTATCAGCATATGGAAGCCACAGAAAAGTTCAGGACAATGCCCTGCAAATGAGAGAAATATATAAAACATTGTAATTCCGATAATACAAATAAAATACATGACATTCCCACACCGGGAATCGAACCCGGGCTGCTGGGTGAGAGCCAGGAATCCTAACCACTAGACCATATGGGAGAATGTTGGCTTCCGATCGAACGGACATCTTCTTTACTTAATAATGCATGAGCATCACTTCATAAGAATGTTTGTTTTTCCCAGTTAATTATCAGCATATGGAAGCCACAGAAAAGTTCAGGACAATACCCTGCAAATAAGAGAAATATATGAAACATTGTAATTCCGATAATACAAATAAAATACATGACATTCCCACACCGGGAATCGAACCCGGGCCGCCTGGGTAAGAGCCAGGAATCCTAACCACTAGACCATATGGGAGAATGTTGGCTTCCGATCGAACGGACATCTTCTTTACTTAATAATGCATGAGCATCACTTCATAAGAATGTTTGCTTTTCCCAGTTAATTATCAGCATATGGAAGCCACAGAAACGTTCAGGACAATGCCCTTCAAATGAGAGAAATATATAAAACATTGTAATTCCGATAATACAAATAAAATACATGATATTCCCACACCGGGAATCGAACTCGGGCCGCCTGGGTGAGAGCCAGGAATCCTAACCACTAGACCATATGGGAGAATGTTGGCTTCCGATCGAACGGACATCTTCTTTTCTTAATAATGCATGAGCATCACTTCATAAGAATGTTTGCTTTTCCCAGTGAATTATCAGCATATGGAAGCCACAGAAAAGTTCAGGACAATGCCCTGCAAATGAGAGAAATATATAAAACATTGTAATTCCGATAATACAAATAAAATATATGATATTCCCACACCGGGAATCGAACCCGTGCCGCCTTGGTGAGAGCCAGGAATCCTAACCACTAGACCATATGGGAGAATGTTGGCTTCCGATCGAACGGACATCTTCTTTACTTAATAATGCATGAGCATCACTTCATAAGAATGTTTGCTTTGCCCAGTTAATTATCAGCATATGGAAGCCACAGAAAAGTTCAGGACAATGCCCTGCAAAGGAGAGAAATATATAAAACATTGTAATTCCGATAATACAAATAAAATACATGACATTCCCACACCGGGAATCGAACCCGGGCCGCCTGGGTGAGAGTCAGGAATCCTAACCACTAGACCATATGGGAGAATGTTGGCTTCAGATCGAACGGACATCTTCTTTACTTAATAATGCATGAGCATCACTTCATAAGAATGTTTGCTTTTCCCAGTTAATTATCAGCATATGGAAGCCACAGAAAAGTTCAGGACAATGCCCTGCAAATGAGAGAAATATATAACACATTGTAATTCCGATAATACAAATAAAATACATGACATTCCCACACCGGGAATCGAACCCGGGCTGCTGGGTGAGAGCCAGGAATCCTAACCACTAGACCATATGGGAGAATGTTGGCTTCCGATCGAACGGACATCTTCTTTACTTAATAATGCATGAGCATCACTTCATAAGAATGTTTGTTTTTCCCAGTTAATTATCAGCATATGGAAGCCAAAGAAAAGTTCAGGACAATACCCTGCAAATGAGAGAAATATATGAAACATTGTAATTTCGATAATACAAATAAAATACATGACATTCCCACACCGGGAATCGAACCCGGGCCGCCTTGGTAAGAGCCAGGAATCGTAACCACTAGACCATATGGGAGAATGTTGGCTTTCTATAGTACGGACATCTTCTTTACTTAATAATGCATGAGCATCACTTCATAAGAATGTTTGCTTTTCCCAGTGAATTATCAGCATATGGAAGCCACAGAAAAGTTCAGGACAATGCCCTGCAAATGAGAGAAATATATAAAACATTGAAATTCCGATAATACAAATAAACTACATGACATTCCCACACCGGGAATCGAACCCGGGCCGCCTGGGTGAGAGCCAGGAATCCTAACCACTAGACCATATTGGAGAATGTTGGCTTCCGATCGAACGGACATCTTCTTTTCTTAATAATGCATGAGCATCACTTCATAAGAATGTTTGCTTTTCCCAGTTAATTATCAGCATATGGAAGCCACAGAAAAGTTCAGGACAATGCCCTGCAAATGAGAGAAATATATAAAACATTGTAATTCCGATAATACAAATAAAATACATGACATTCCCACACCGGGAATCGAACTCGGGCCGCCTGGGTGAGAGCCAGGAATCCTAACCACTAGACCATATGGGAGAATGTTGGCTACCGATCGAACGGACATCTTCTTTACTTAATAATGCATGAGCATCACTTCATAAGAATGTTTGCTTTTCCCAGTTAATTATCAGCATATGAAAGCAACAGAACAGTACAGGACAATGCCCTGCAAATGAGAGAAATATATAAAACATTGTAATTCCGATAATACAAATAAAATACATGACATTCCCACACCGGGAATCGAACCCGGGCCGCCTGGGTGAGAGCCAGAAATCCTAACCACTAGACCATATGGGAGAATGTTGGCTTTCGATCGAACGGACATCTTCTTTACTTAATAATGCATGAGCATCACTTCATAAGAATGTTTGCTTTGCCCAGTTAATTATCAGCATATGGAAGCCACAGAAAAGTTCAGGACAATGCCCTGCAAAGGAGAGAAATATATAAAACATTGTAATTCCGATAATACAAATAAAATACATGACATTCCCACACCGGGAATCGAACCCGGGCCGCCTGTGTGAGAGCTAGGAATCCTAACCACTAGACCATATTGGAGAATGTTGGCTTCCGATCGAACGGACATCTTCTTTACTTAATAATGCATGAGCATAACTTCATAAGAATGTTTGTTTTTCCCAGTTAATTATCAGCATATGGAAGCCACAGAAAAGTTCAGGACAATACCCTGCAAATGAGAGAAATATATGAAACATTGTAATTCCGATAATACAAATAAAATACATGACATTCCCACACCGGTAATCGAACCCGGGCCGCCTGGGTGAGAGCCAGGCATCCTAACCACTAGACCATATGGGAGAATGTTGGCTTCCGATCGAACGGACATCTTCTTTACTTAATAATGCATGAGCATCACTTCATAAGAATGTTTGCTTTTCCCAGTTAATTATCAGCATATGGAAGCCACAGAAAAGTTCAGGATAATGCCCTGCAAATGAGAGAAATATATAAAACATTGCAATTCCGATAATACAAATAAAATACATGACATTCCCACACCGGGAATCGAACCCGGGCCGCCTGGGTGAGAGCCAGGAATCCTAACCACTAGACCATATGGGAGAATGTTGGCTTCCGATCGAACGGACATCTTTACTTAATAATGCATGAGCATCACTTCATAAGAATGTTTGTTTTTCCCAGTTAATTATCAGCATATGGAAGCAACAGAAAAGTTCAGGACAATGCCCTGCAAATGAGAGAAATATATAAAACATTGTAATTCCGATAATACAAATAAAATACATGACATTCCCACACCGGGAATCGAACCCGGGCCGCCTGGGTGAGAGCCAGGAATCCTAACCACTAGACCATATGGGAGAATGTTGGCTTCCGATCGAACGGATATCTTCTTTACTTAATAATGCATGAGCATCACTTCATAAGAATGTTTGCTTTTCCCAGTTAATTATCAGCATATGGAAGCCACAGAAAAGTTCAGGACAATGCCCTGCAAATGAGAGAAATATATAAAACATTGTAATTCCGATAATACAAATAAAATACATGACATTCCCACACCGGGAATCGAACCCGGGCTGCCTGGGTGAGAGCCAGGAATCCTAAACACTAGACCATATGGGAGAATGTTGGCTTCCGATCGAACGGACATCTTCTTTACTTAATAATGCATGAGCATCACTTCATAAGAATGTTTGCTTTTCCTAGTTAATTGTCAGCATATGGAAGCCACAGAAAAGTTCAGGACAATGCCCTGCAAATGAGAGAAATATATAAAACATTGTAATTCCGATAATACAAATAAAATACATGACGTGCCCACACCGGGAATCGAACCCGGGCCGCTGGGTGAGAGCCAGGAATCCTAACCACTAGACCATATGGGAGAATGTTGGCTTCCGATCGAACGAGCATCTTCTTTACTTAATAATGCATGAGCATCACTTCATAAGAATGTTTGTTTTTCCCAGTTAATTATCAGCATATGGAAGCCACAGAAAAGTTCAGGACAATGCCCTGCAAATGAGAGAAATATATAAAACATTGTAATTCCGATAATACAAATAAAATACATGACATTCCCACACCGGGAATCGAACCCGGGCCGCCTGGGTGAGAGCCAGGAATCCTAACCACTAGACCATATGGGAGAATGTTGGCTACCGATCGAACGGACATCTTCTTTACTTAATAATGCATGAGCATCACTTCATAAGAATGTTTGCTTTTCCTAGTTAATTGTCAGCATATGGAAGCCACAGAAAAGTTCAGGACAATGCCCTGCAAATGAGAGAAATATATAAAACATTGTAATTCCGATAATACAAATAAAATACATGACGTGCCCACACCGGGAATCGAACCAGGGCCGCTGGGTGAGAGCCAGGAATCCTAACAACTAGACCATATGGGAGAATGTTGGCTTCCGATCGAACGGGCATCTTCTTTACTTAATAATGCATGAGCATCACTTCATAAGAATGTTTGTTTTTCCCAGTTAATTATCAGCATATGGAAGCCACAGAAATGTTCAGGACAATGCCCTGCAAATGAGAGAAATATATGAAACATTGTAATTCCGATAATACAAATAAAATACATGACATTCCCACACCGGGAATCGAACCCGGGCCGCCTGGGTGAGAGCCAGGAATCCTAACCACTAGACCATATGGGAGAATGTTGGCTACCGATCGAACGGACATCTTCTTTACTTAATAATGCATGAGCATCACTTCATAAGAATGTTTGCTTTTCCCAGTTAATTATCAGCATATGGAAGCCACAGAAAAGTTCAGGACAATGCCCTGCAAATGAGAGAAATATATAAAACATTGTAATTCCGATAATACAAATAAAATACATGACATTCCCACACCGGGAATCGAACCCGGGCCGCCTGGGTGAGAGCCAGGAATCCTAACCACTAGACCATATGGGAGAATGTTGGCTTTCGATCGAACGGACATCTTCTTTACTTAATAATGCATGAGCATCACTTCATAAGAATGTTTGCTTTGCCCAGTTAATTATCAGCATATGGAAGCCACAGAAAAGTTCAGGACAATGCCCTGCAAAGGAGAGAAATATATGAAACATTGTAATTCCGATAATACAAATAAAATACATGACATTCCCACACCGGGAATCGAACCCGGGCCGCCTGGGTGAGAGCCAGGAATCCTAACCACTAGACCATATGGGAGAATGTTGGCTACCGATCGAACGGACATCTTCTTTACTTAATAATGCATGAGCATCACTTCATAAGAATGTTTGCTTTTCCTAGTTAATTGTCAGCATATGGAAGCCACAGAAAAGTTCAGGACAATGCCCTGCAAATGAGAGAAATATATAAAACATTGTAATTCCGATAATACAAATAAAATACATGACGTGCCCACACCGGGAATCGAACCAGGGCCGCTGGGTGAGAGCCAGGAATCCTAACAACTAGACCATATGGGAGAATGTTGGCTTCCGATCGAACGGGCATCTTCTTTACTTAATAATGCATGAGCATCACTTCATAAGAATGTTTGTTTTTCCCAGTTAATTATCAGCATATGGAAGCCACAGAAATGTTCAGGACAATGCCCTGCAAATGAGAGAAATATATGAAACATTGTAATTCCGATAATACAAATAAAATACATGACATTCCCACACCGGGAATCGAACCCGGGCCGCCTGGGTGAGAGCCAGGAATCCTAACCACTAGACCATATGGGAGAATGTTGGCTACCGATCGAACGGACATCTTCTTTACTTAATAATGCATGAGCATCACTTCATAAGAATGTTTGCTTTTCCCAGTTAATTATCAGCATATGGAAGCCACAGAAAAGTTCAGGACAATGCCCTGCAAATGAGAGAAATATATAAAACATTGTAATTCCGATAATACAAATAAAATACATGACATTCCCACACCGGGAATCGAACCCGGGCCGCCTGGGTGAGAGCCAGGAATCCTAACCACTAGACCATATGGGAGAATGTTGGCTTTCGATCGAACGGACATCTTCTTTACTTAATAATGCATGAGCATCACTTCATAAGAATGTTTGCTTTGCCCAGTTAATTATCAGCATATGGAAGCCACAGAAAAGTTCAGGACAATGCCCTGCAAAGGAGAGAAATATATGAAACATTGTAATTCCGATAATACAAATAAAATACATGACATTCCCACACCGGGAATCGAACCCGGGCCGCCTGGGTGAGAGCCAGGAATCCTTACCACTAGACCATATGGGAGAATGTTGGCTACCGATCGAACGGACATCTTCTTTACTTAGTAATGCATGAGCATCACTTCATAAGAATGTTTGCTTTTCCCAGTTAATTATCAGCATATGGAAGCCACAGAAAAGTTCAGGACAATGCCCTGCAAATCAGAGAAATATATCAAACATTGTAATTCCGATAATACAAATAAAATACATGACATTCCCACACCGGGAATCGAACCCGGGCCGCCTGGGTGAGAGCCAGGAATCCTAACCACTAGACCATATGGGAGAATGTTGGCTTTCGATCGAACGGACATCTTCTTTACTTAATAATGCATGAGCATCACTTCATAAGAATCTTTGCTTTGCCCAGTTAATTATCAGCATATGGAAGCCACAGAAAAGTTCAGGACAATGCCCTGCAAAGGAGAGAAATATATAAAACATTGTAATTCCGATAATACAAATAAAATACATGACATTCCCACACCGGGAATCGAACCCGGGCCGCCTGCGTGAGAGCTAGGAATCCTAACCACTAGACCATATTGGAGAATGTTGGCTTCCGATCGAACGGACATCTTCTTTACTTAATAATGCATGAGCATCACTTCATAAGAATGTTTGTTTTTCCCAGTTAATTATCAGCATATGGAAGCCACAGAAAAGTTCAGGACAATACCCTGCAAATGAGAGAAATATATGAAACATTGTAATTCCGATAATACAAATAAAATACATGACATTCCCACACCGGGAATCGAACCCGGGCCGCCTGGGTGAGAGCCAGGCATCCTAACCACTAGACCATATGGGAGAATGTTGGCTTCCGATCGAACGGACATCTTCTTTACTTAATAATGCATGAGCATCACTTCATAAGAATGTTTGCTTTTCCCAGTTAATTATCAGCATATGGAAGCCACAGAAAAGTTCAGGATAATGCCCTGCAAATGAGAGAAATATATAAAACATTGCAATTCCGATAAATCAAATAAAATACATGACATTCCCACACCGGGAATCGAACCCGGGCCGACTGGGTGAGAGCCAGGAATCCTAACCACTAGACCATATGGGAGAATGTTGGCTACCGATCGAACGGACATCTTCTTTACTTAATAATGCATGAGCATCACTTCATAAGAATGTTTGCTTTCCCAGTTAATTATCAGCATATGGAAGCCACAGAAAAGTTCAGGACAATGCCCTGCAAATGAGAGAAATATATAAAACATTGTAATTCCGATAATACAAATAAAATACATGACATTCCCACACCGGGAATCGAACCCGGGCCGCCTGGGTGAGAGCCAGGAATCCTAACCACTAGACCATATGGGAGAATGTTGGCTTTCGATCGAACGGACATCTTCTTTACTTAATAATGCATGAGCATCACTTCATAAGAATGTTTGCTTTGCCCAGTTAATTATCAGCATATGGAAGCCACAGAAAAGTTCAGGACAATGCCCTGCAAAGGAGAGAAATATATGAAACATTGTAATTCCGATAATACAAATAAAATACATGACATTCCCACACCGGGAATCGAACCCGGGCCGCCTGGGTGAGAGCCAGGAATCCTTACCACTAGACCATATGGGAGAATGTTGGCTACCGATCGAACGGACATCTTCTTTACTTAATAATGCATGAGCATCACTTCATAAGAATGTTTGCTTTTCCCAGTTAATTATCAGCATATGGAAGCCACAGAAAAGTTCAGGACAATGCCCTGCAAATCAGAGAAATATATCAAACATTGTAATTCCGATAATACAAATAAAATACATGACATTCCCACACCGGGAATCGAACCCGGGCCGCCTGGGTGAGAGCCAGGAATCCTAACCACTAGACCATATGGGAGAATGTTGGCTTTCGATCGAACGGACATCTTCTTTACTTAATAATGCATGAGCATCACTTCATAAGAATCTTTGCTTTGCCCAGTTAATTATCAGCATATGGAAGCCACAGAAAAGTTCAGGACAATGCCCTGCAAAGGAGAGAAATATATAAAACATTGTAATTCCGATAATACAAATAAAATACATGACATTCCCACACCGGGAATCGAACCCGGGCCGCCTGCGTGAGAGCTAGGAACCCTAACCACTAGACCATATTGGAGAATGTTGGCTTCCGATCGAACGGACATCTTCTTTACTTAATAATGCATGAGCATCACTTCATAAGAATGTTTGTTTTTCCCAGTTAATTATCAGCATATGGAAGCCACAGAAAAGTTCAGGACAATACCCTGCAAATGAGAGAAATATATGAAACATTGTAATTCCGATAATACAAATAAAATACATGACATTCCCACACCGGGAATCGAACCCGGGCCGCCTGGGTGAGAGCCAGGCATCCTAACCACTAGACCATATGGGAGAATGTTGGCTTCCGATCGAACGGACATCTTCTTTACTTAATAATGCATGAGCATCACTTCATAAGAATGTTTGCTTTTCCCAGTTAATTATCAGCATATGGAAGCCACAGAAAAGTTCAGGATAATGCCCTGCAAATGAGAGAAATATATAAAACATTGCAATTCCGATAATACAAATAAAATACATGACATTCCCACACCGGGAATCGAACCCGGGCCGACTGGGTGAGAGCCAGGCATCCTAACCACTAGACCATATGGGAGAATGTTGGCTTCCGATCGAACGGACATCTTCTTTACTTAATAATGCATGAGCATCACTTCATAAGAATGTTTGCTTTTCCCAGTTAATTATCAGCATATGGAAGCCACAGAAAAGTTCAGGACAATACCCTGCAAATGAGAGAAATATATGAAACATTGTAATTCCGATAATACAAATAAAATACATGACATTCCCACACCGGGAATCGAACCCGGGCTTCCTGGGTGAGAGCCAGGAATCCTAACCACTAGACCATATGGGAGAATGTTGGCTTCCGATCGAACGGATATCTTCTTTACTTAATAATGCATGAGCATCACTTCATAAGAATGTTGGCTTTCCCAGTTAATTATCAGCATATGGAAGCCACAGAAAAGTTCAGGACAATGTCCTGCAAATGAGAGAAATATATAAAACATTGTAATTCCGATAATACAAATAAAATACATGACATTCCCACACCGGGAATCGAACCCGGGCTGCCTGGGTGAGAGCCAGGAATCCTAACCACTAGACCATATGGGAGAATGTTGGCTTCCGATCGAACGGACATCTTCTTTACTTAATAATGCATGAGCATCACTTCATAAGAATGTTTGCTTTTCCCAGTTAATTATCAGCATATGGAAGCCACAGAAAAGTTCAGAACAATGCCCTGCAAAGGAGAGAAATATATAAAACATTGTAATTCCGATAATACAAATAAAATACATGACGTGCCCACACCGGGAATCGAACCAGGGCCGCTGGTTGAGAGCCAGGAAACCTAACCACTAGACCATATGGGAGAATGTTGGCTTCCGATCGAACGGACACCTTCTTTACTTAATAATGCATGAGCATCACTTCATAAGAATGTTTGCTTTTCCCAGTTAATTATCAGCATATGGAAGCCACAGAAAAGTTCAGGACAATGCCCTGCAAATGAGAGAAATATATAAAACATTGTAATTCCGATAATACAAATAAAATACATGACATTCCCACACCGGGAATCGAACCCGGGCCGCCTGGGTGAGAGCCAGGAATCCTAACCACTAGATCGTATGGGAGAATGTTGGCTTCCGATCGAACGGACATCTTCTTTACTTAATAATGCATGAGCATCACTTCATAAGAATGTTTGCTTTTCCCAGTTAATTATAAGCATATGGAAGCCACAGAAAAGTTCAGGATAATGCCCTGCAAATGAGAGAAATATATAAAACATTGCAATTCCGATAATACAAATAAAATACATGACATTCCCACACCGGGAATCGAACCCGGGCCGCCTGGGTGAGAGCCAGGAATCCTAACCACTAGACCATATGGGAGAATGTTGGCTTCCGATCGAACGGACATCTTTACTTAATAATGCATGAGCATCACTTCATAAGAATGTTTGTTTTTCCCAGTTAATTATCAGCATATGGATGCCACAGAAAAGTTCAGGACAATGCCCTGCAAATGAGAGAAATATATAAAACATTGTAATTCCGATAATACAAATAAAATACATGACATTCCCACACCGGGAATCGAACCCGGGCCGCCTGGGTGAGAGCCAGGAATCCTAACCACTAGACCATATTGGAGAATGTTGGCTTCCGATCGAACGGACATCTTCTTTACTTAATAATGCATGAGCATCACTTCATAAGAATGTTTGCTTTTCCCAGTTAATTATCAGCATATGGAAGCCACAGAAAAGTTCAGGACAATGCCCTGCAAATGAGAGAAATATATAAAACATTGCAATTCCGATAATACAAATAAAATACACGACATTCCCACACCGGGAATCGAACCCGGGCCGCCTGGGTGAGAGCCAGGAATCCTAACCACTAGACCATATGGGAGAATGTTTGCTTCCGATCGAACGGACATCTTTACTTAATAATGCATGAGCATCACTTCATAAGAATGTTTGTTTTTCCCAGTTAATTATCAACATATGGAAGCCACAGAAAAGTTCAGGACAATGCCCTGCAAATGAGAGAAATATATAAAACATTGTAATTCCGATAATACAAATAAAATACATGACATTCCCACACCGGGAATCGAACCCGGGCCGCCTGGGTGAGAGCCAGGAATCCTAACCACTAGACCATATTGGAGAATGTTGGCTTCCGATCGAACGGACATCTTCTTTACTTAATAATGCATGAGCATCACTTCATAAGAATGTTTGTTTTTCCCAGTTAATTATCAGCATATGGAAGCCACAGAAAAGTTCAGGACAATACCCTGCAAATGAGAGAAATATATGAAACATTGTAATTCCGATAATACAAATTAAATACATGACATTCCCACACCGGGAATCGAACCCGGGCCGCCTGGGTGAGAGCCAGGAATCCTAACCACTAGACCATATGGGAGAATGTTGGCTTCCGATCGAACGGATATCTTCTTTACTTAATAATGCATGAGCATCACTTCATAAGAATGCTGGCTTTTCCCAGTTAATTATCAGCATATGGAAGCCACAGAAAAGTTCAGGACAATGCCCTGCAAATGAGAGAAATATATAAAACATTGTAATTCCGATAATACAAATAAAATACATGACATTCCCACACCGGGAATAGAACCCGGGCTGCCTGGGTGAGAGCCAGGAATCCTAACCACTAGACCATATGGGAGAATGTTGGCTTCCGATCGAACGGACATCTTCTTTACTTAATAATGCATGAGCATCACTTCATAAGAATGTTTGCTTTTCCCAGTTAATTATCAGCATATGGAAGCCACAGAAAAGTTCAGGACAATGCCCTGCAAAGGAGAGAAATATATAAAACATTGTAATTCCGATAATACAAATAAAATACATGACGTGCCAACACCGGGAATCGAACCAGGGCCGCTGGTTGAGAGCCAGGAAACCTAACCACTAGACCATATGGGAGAATGTTGGCTTCCGATCGAACGGACATCTTCTTTACTTAATAATGCATGAGCATCACTTCATAAGAATGTTTGCTTTTCCCAGTTAATTATCAGCATATGGAAGCCACAGAAAAGTTCAGGACAATGCCCTGCAAATGAGAGAAATATATAAAACATTGTAATTCCGATAATACAAATAAAATACATGACATTCCCACACCGGGAATCGAACCCGGCCGCATAGGTGAGAGCCAGGAATCCTAACCACTAGATCATATGGGAGAATGTTGGCTTCCGATCGAACGGACATCTTCTTTACTTAATAATGCATGAGCATCACTTCATAAGAATGTTTGCTTTTCCCAGTTAATTATCAGCATATGGAAGCCACAGAAAAGTTCAGGACAATGCCCTGCAAATGAGAGAAATATATAAAACATTGTAATTCCGATAATACAAATAAAATACATGACATTCCCACACCGGGAATCGAACCCTGGCCGCCTGGGTGAGAGCCAGGAATCCTAACCACTAGACAATATTGGAGAATGTTGGCTTCCGATCGAACGGACATCTTCTTTACTTAACAATGCATGAGCATCACTTCATAAGAATGTTTGTTTTTCCCAGTTAATTATCAGCATATGGAAGCAACAGAAAAGTTCAGGACAATGCCCTGCAAATGAGAGAAATATATAAAACATTGTAATTCCGATAATACAAATAAAATACATGACATTCCCACACCGGGAATCGAACCCGGGCCGCCTGGGTGAGAGCCAGGAATCCTAACAACTAGACCATATTGGAGAATGTTGGCTTCCGATCGAACGGATATCTTCTTTACTTAATAATGCATGAGCATCACTTCATAAGAATGTTGGCTTTTCCCAGTTAATTATCAGCATATGGAAGCCACAGAAAAGTTCAGGACAATGCCCTGCAAATGAGAGAAATATATAAAACATTGTAATTCCGATAATACAAATAAAATACATGACATTCCCACACCGGGAATCGAACCCGGGCTTCCTGGGTGAGAGCCAGGAATCCTAACCGCTAGACCATATGGGAGAATGTTGGCTTCCGATCGAACGGACATCTTCTTTACTTAATAATGCATGAGCATCACTTCATAAGAATGTTTGCTTTTCCCAGTTAATTATCAGCATATGGAAGCCACAGAAAAGTTCAGGACAATGCCCTGCAAATGAGAGAAATATATAAAACATTGTAATTCCGATAATACAAATAAAATACATGACATTCCCACACCGGGAATCGAACCCGGGTCGCCTGGGTGAGAGCCAGGAATCGTAACCACTAGACCATATGGGAGAATGTTGGCTTCCGATTCAACGGACATCTTCTTTACTTAGTAATGCATAAGCATCACTTCATAAGAATGTTTGCTTTTCCCAGTTAATTATCAGCATATGGAAGCCACAGAAATGTTCAGGACAATGCCCTGCAAATGAGAGAAATATATAAAACATTTTAATTCCGATAATACAAATAAAATACATGACATTCCCACACCGGGAATCGAACCTGGGCCGCCTGGGTGAGAGCCAGGAATCCTAACCACTAGACCATATGGGAGAATGTTGGCTTCCGATCGAACGGACATCTTCTTTACTTAGTAATGCATGAGCATCACTTCATAAGAATGTTTGCTTTTCCCAGTTAATTATCAGCATATGGAAGCAACAGAAAAGTTCAGGACAATGCCCTGCAAATGAGAGAAATATATAAAACATTGTAATTCCGATAATACAAATAAAATACATGACATTCCCACACCGGGAATCGAACCCGGGCCGCCTGGGTGAGAGCCAGGAATCCTAACCACTAGACCATATGGGAAAATGTTGGCTTCCGATCGAACGGACATCTTCTTTACTTAATAATGCATGAGCATCACTTCATAAGAATGTTTGCTTTTCCCAGTTAATTATCAGCATATGGAAGCCACAGAAAAGTTCAGGACAATGCCCTGCAAATGAGAGAAATATATAAAACATTGAAATTCCGATAATACAAATAAAATACATGACATTCCCACACCGGGAATCGAACCCGGGCCGCTGGGTGAGAGCCAGGAATCCTAACCACTAGACCATATGGGAGAATGTTGGCTTCCGATCGAACGGACATCTTCTTTACTTAATAATGCATGAGCATCACGTCATAAGAATGTTTGCTTTTCCACATTAATTATCAGCATATGGAAGCCACAGAAAAGTTCAGGACAATGCCCTGCAAATGAGAGAAATATATAAAACATTGTAATTCCGATAATACAAATAAAATACATGACATTCCCACACCGGGAATCGAACCCGGGCCGCCTGGGTGAGAGCCAGGAATCCTAACCACTAGACCATATGGGAAAATGTTGGCTTCCGATCGAACGGACATCTTCTTTACTTAATAATGCATGAGCATCACTTCATAAGAATGTTTGCTTTTCCCAGTTAATTATCAGCATATGGAAGCCACAGAAAAGTTCAGCACAATGCCGTGCAAATGAGAGAAATATATAAAACATTGTAATTCCGATAATACAAATAAAATACATGCCATTCCCACACCGGGAATCGCACCCGGGCCGCTGGGTGAGAGCCAGGAAACCTAACCACTAGACAATATTGGAGAATGTTGGCTTCCGATCGAACGGACATCTTCTTTACTTTATAATGCATGAGCATCACTTCATAAGAATGTTTGCTTTTCCCAGTTAATTATCAGCATATGGAAGCCACAGAAAAGTTCAGGACAATGCCCTGCAAATGAGAGAAATATATAAAACATTGTAATTCCGATAATACAAATAAAATACATGACATTCCCACACCGGGAATCGAACCCGGGCCGCCTGGGTAAGAGCCAGGAATCCTAACTACTAGACCATATGGGAGAATGTTGGCTTCCGATCGAACGGACATCTTCTTTACTTAATAATGCTTGAGCATCACTTCATAAGAATGTTTGCTTTTCCCAGTTAATTATCAGCATATGGAAGCCACAGAAAAGTTCAGGATAATGCCCTGCAAATGAGAGAAATATATAAAACATTGTAATTCCGATAATACAAATAAAATACATGACATTCCCACACCGGGAATCGAACCCGGGCCGCTGGGTGAGAGCCAGGAATCCTAACCACTAGACCATATTGGAGAATGTTGGCTTCCGATCGAACGGACATCTTCTGTACTTAATAATGCATGAGCATCACTTCATAAGAATGTTTGCTTTTCCCAGTTAATTATCAGCATATGGAAGACACTGAAAAGTTCAGGACAATACCCTGCATATGAGAGAAATATATGAAACATTGTAATTCCGATAATACAAATAAAATACATGACATTCCCACACCGGGAATCGAACCCGGGCCGCCTTGGTGAGAGCCAGGAATCCTATCCACTAGACCATATGGGAGAATGTTGACTTCCGATCGAACGGACATCTTCTTTACTTAATAATGCATGAGCATCACTTCATAAGAATGTTTGTTTTTCCCAGTTAATTATCAGCATATGGAAGCCACAGAAAAGTTCAGGACAATACCCTGCAAATGAGAGAAATATATGAAACATTGTAATTCCGATAATACAAATAAAATACATGACATTCCCACACCGGGAATCGAACCCGGGCCGCCTGGGTGAGAGCCAGGAATCCTAACCACTAGACCATATGGGAGATTGTTGGCTTCCGATCGAACGGACATCTTCTTTACTTAATAATGCATGAGCATCACTTCATAAGAATGTTTGCTTTTCCCAGTTAATTATCAGCATATTGAAGCCACAGAGACGTTCAGGACAATGCCCTGCAAATGAGAGAAATATATAAAACATTGTAATTCCGATAATACAAATAAAATACATGACATTCCCACACCGGGAATCGAACCCGGGCCGCCTGGGTGAGAGCCAGGAATCCTAACCACTAGACCATATGGGAGAATGTTGACTTCCGATCGAACGGACATCTTCTTTACTTAATAATGCATGAGCATCACTTCATAAGAATGTTTGTTTTTCCCAGTTAATTATCAGCATATGGAAGCCACAGAAAAGTTCAGGACAATACCCTGCAAATGAGAGAAATATATGAAACATTGTAATTCCGATAATACAAATAAAATACATGACATTCCCAAACCGGGAATCGAACCCGGGCCGCCTGGGTGAGAGCCAGGAATCCTAACCACTAGACCATATGGGAGATTGTTGGCTTCCGATCGAACGGACATCTTCTTTACTTAATAATGCATGAGCATCACTTCATAAGAATGTTTGCTTTTCCCAGTTAATTATCAGCATATTGAAGCCACAGAGACGTTCAGGACAATGCCCTGCAAATGAGAGAAATATATAAAACATTGTAATTCCGATAATACAAATAAAATACATGACATTCCCACACCGGGAATCGAACCCGGGCCGCCTGGGTGAGAGCCAGGAATCCTAACCACTAGACCATATGGGAGAATGTTGGCTTCCGATCGAACGGACATCTTCTTTACTTAATAATGCATGAGCATCACTTCATAAGAATGTTTGCTTTTCCCAGTTAATTATCAGCATATGGAAGCCACAGAAAAGTTCAGGACAATGCCCTGCAAATGAGAGAAATATATAAAACATTGTAATTCCGATAATACAAATAAAATACATGACATTCCCACACCGGGAATCGAACTCGGGCCGCCTGGGTGAGAGCCAGGAATCCTAACCACTAGACCATATGGGAGAATGTTGGCTTCCGATCGAACGGATATCTTCTTTACTTAATAATGCATGAGCATCACTTCATAAGAATGTTGGCTTTTCCCAGTTAATTATCAGCATATGGAAGCCACAGAAAAGTTCAGTACAATGCCCTGCAAATGAGAGAAATATATAAAACATTGTAATTCCGATTATACACATAAAATACATCACATTCCCACACCGGGAATCGAACCCGGGCCGCCTGGGTGAGAGCCAGGTATCCTAACCACTAGACCATATGGGAAAATGTTGACTTCCGATCGAACGGACATCTTCTTTACTTAATAATGCATGAGCATCACTTCATAAGAATGTTTGCTTTTCCCAGTTAATTATCAGCATATGGAAGCCACAGAAATGTTCAGGACAATGCCCTGCAAATGAGAGAAATATATAAAACATTGTAATTCCGATAATACAAATAAAATACATGACATTCCCACACCGGGAATCGAACCCGGGCCGCTGGGTGAGAGCCAGGATACGTAACCACTAGACCATATGGGAGAATGTTGGCTTCCGATCGAACGGACATCTTCTTTACTTAATAATGCATGAGCATCACTTCATAAGAATGTTTGCTTTTCCCAGTTAATTATCAGCATATGGAAGCCACAGAAAAGTTCAGGACAATGCCCTGCAAATGAGAGAAATATATGAAACATTGTAATTCCGATAATACAAATAAAATACATGACTTTCCCACACCGGGAATCCAACCCGGGCCGCCTGGGCGAGAGCCAGGAATCCTAACCACTAGACCATATGGGAGAATGTTGGCTTCCGATCGAACGGACATCTTCTTTTCTTAATAATGCATGAGCATCACTTCATAAGAATGTTTGCTTTTCCCAGTTAATTATCAGCATATGGAAGCCACAGAAAAGTTCAGGACAATGCCCTGCAAATGAGAGAAATATATAAAACATTGTAATTCCGATAATACAAATAAAATACATGACATTCCCACACCGGGAATCGAACCCGGGCCGCCTGGGTGAGAGCCAGGAATCCTAACCACTAGACCATATGGGAGAATGTTGGCTTCCGATCGAACGGACATCTTCTTTACTTAATAATGCATGAGCATCAATTCATAAGAATGTTTGCTTTTCCCAGTTAATTATCAGCATATGGAAGCCACAGAAAAGTTCAGGACAATGCCCTTCAAATGAGAGAAATATATAAAACATTGTAATTCCGATAATACACATAAAATACATGACATTCCCACACCGGGAATCGAACCCGGGCCGCCTGGGTGAGAGCCAGGAATCCTAACCACTAGACCATATGGGAACATGTTGGCTTCCGATCGAACGGACATCTTCTTTACTTAATAATGCATGAGCATCACTTCATAAGAATGTTTGCTTTTCCCAGTTAATTATCAGCATATGGAAGCCACAGAAAAGTTCAGGATAATGCCCTGCAAATGAGAGAAATATATAAAACATTGTAATTCCGATAATACAAATAAAATACATGACATTCCCACACCGGGAATCGAACCCGGGCCGCTGGGTGAGAGCCAGGAATCCTAACCACTAGACCATATTGGAGAATGTTGGCTTCCGATCGAACGGACATCTTCTTTACTTAATAATGCATGAGCATCACTTCATAAGAATGTTTGTTTTTCCCAGTGAATTATCAGCATATGGAAGCCACAGAAAAGTTCAGAACAATACCCTGCAAATGAGAGAAATATATGAAACATTGTAATTCCGATAATACAAATAAAATACATGACATTCCCACACCGGGAATCGAACCCGGGCCGCCTGGGTGAGAGCCAGGAATCCTAACCGCTAGACCATATGGGAGAATGTTGGCTTCCGATCGAACGGACATCTTCTTTACTTAATAATGCATGAGCATCACTTCATAAGAATGTTTGCTTTTCCCAGTTAATTATCAGCATATGGAAGCCACAGAAAAGTTCAGGACAATGCCCTGCAAATGAGAGAAATATATAAAACATTGTAATTCCGATAATACAAATAAAATACATGACATTCCCACACCGGGAATCGAACTCGGGCCGCCTGGGTGAGAGCCAGGAATCCTAACCACTAGACCATATGGGAGAATGTTGGCTTCCGATCGAACGGATATCTTCTTTACTTAATAATGCATGAGCATCACTTCATAAGAATGTTGGCTTTTCCCAGTTAATTATCAGCATATGGAAGCCACAGAAAAGTTCAGGACAATGCCCTGCAAATGAGAGAAATATATGAAACATTGTAATTCCGATAATACAAATAAAATACATGACATTCCCACACCGGGAATCGAACCCGGGCCGCCTGGGCGAGAGCCAGGAATCCTAACCACTAGACCATATGGGAGAATGTTGGCTTCCGATCGAACGGACATCTTCTTTACTTAATAATGCATGAGCATCACTTCATAAGAATGTTTGCTTTTCCCAGTTAATTATCAGCATATGGAAGCAACAGAAAAGTTAAGGACAATGCCCTGCAAATGAGAGAAATATATAAAACATTGTAATTCCGATAATACAAATAAAATACATGACATTCCCACACCGGGAATCGAACCCGGGCCACCTGGGTGAGAGCCAGGAATCCTAACCACTAGACCATAAGGGAGAATGTTGGCTTCCGATCGAACGGACATCTTCTTTACTTAATAATGCATGAGCATCAATTCATAAGAATGTTTGCTTTTCCCAGTTAATTATCAGCATATGGAAGCCACAGAAAAGTTCAGGACAATGCCCTTCAAAGGAGAGAAATATATAAAACATTGTAATTCCGATAATACAAATAAAATACATGAAGTTCCCACACCGGGAATCGAACCCGGGCCGCCTGGGTGAGAGCTAGGAATCCTAACCACTAGACCATATGGGAGAATGTTGGCTTCCGATCGAACGGAGATCTTCTTTACTTAATAATGCATGAGCATCACTTCATAAGAATGTTTGCTTTTCCCAGTTAATTATCAGCATATGGAAGCCACAGAAAAGTTCAGGACAATGCCCTTCAAATGAGAGAAATATATAAAACATTGTAATTCCGATAATACAAATAAAATACATGACATTCCCACACCGGGAATCGAACCCGGGCCGCCTGGGTGAGAGCCAGGAATCCTAACCACTAGACCATATTGGAGAATGTTGTCTTCCGATCGAACGGACATCTTCTTTACTTAATAATGCATGAGTATCACTTCATAAGAATGTTTGTTTTTCCCAGTGAATTATCAGCATATGGAAGCCACAGAAAAGTTCAGGACAATACCCTGCAAATGAGAGAAATATATGAAACATTGTAATTCCGTTAATACAAATAAAATACATGACATTCCCACACCGGGAATCGAACCCGGGCCGCCTGGGTGAGAGCCAGGAATCCTAACCACTAGACCATATGGGAGAATGTTGGCTTCCGATCGAACGGATATCTTCTTTACTTAATAATGCATGAGCATCACTTCATAAGAATGTTTGCTTTTCCCAGTTAACTATCAGCATATGGAAGCCACAGAAAAGTTCAGGACAATGCCCTGCAAATGAGAGAAATATATAAAACATTGTAATTCCGATAATACAAATAAAATACATGACATTCCCACACCGGGAATCGAACCCGGGCCGCTGTGTGAGAGCCAAAAAAAACTTAACCACTAGACCATATGGGAGAATGTTGGCTTCCGATCGAACGGACATCTTCTTTACTTAATAATGCATGAGCATCACTTCATAAGAATGTTTGCTTTTCCCAGTTAATTATCAGCATATGGAAGCCACAGAAAAGTTCAGGACAATGCCCTGCAAATGAGAGAAATATATAAAACATTGTAATTCCGATAATACAAATAAAATACATGACATTCCCACACCGGGAATCGAACCCGGGCCGCCTTGGTGAGAGCCAGGAATCCTAACCACTAGACCATATGGGAGAATGTTGGCTTCCGATCGAACGGACATCTTCTTTACTTAATAATGCATGAGCATCACTTCATAAGAATGTTTGCTTTTCCCAGTTAATTATCAGCATATGGAAGCCACAGAAAAGTTCAGGACAATGCCCTGCAAATGAGAGAAATATATAAAACATTGTAATTCTGATAATACAAATAAAATACATGACATTCCCACACCGGGAATCGAACCCGGGCCGCCTGGGTGAGAGCCAGGAGTCCTAACCACTAGACCATATGGGAGAATGTTGGCTTCCGATCGAACGGACATCTTCTTTACTTAATAATGCATGAGCATCACTTCATAAGAATGTTTGCTTTTCCCAGTTAATTATCAGCATATGGAAGCCACAGAAAAGTTCAGGATAATGCCCTGCAAATGAGAGAAATATATAAAACATTGTAATTCCGATAATACAAATAAAATACATGACATTCCCACACCGGGAATCGAACCCGGGCCGCTGGGTGAGAGCCAGGAATCCTAACCACTAGACCATATTGGAGAATGTTGGCTTCCGATCGAACGGACATCTTCTTTACTTAATAATGCATGAGCATCACTTCATAAGAATGTTTGTTTTTCCCAGTTAATTATCAGCATATGGAAGCCACAGAAAAGTTCAGGACAATACCCTGCAAATGAGAGAAATATATGAAACATTGTAATTCCGATAATACAAATAAAATACATGACATTCCCACACCGGGAATCGGACCCGGGCCGCCTGGGTGAGAGCCAGGAATCCTAACCACTAGACCATATGGGAGAATGTTGGCTTCCGATCGAACGGACATCTTCTTTACTTAATAATGCATGAGCATCACTTCATAAGAATGTTTGCTTTTCCCAGTTAATTATCAGCATATGGAAGCCACAGAAAAGTTCAGGATAATGCCCTGCAAATGAGAGAAATATATAAAACATTGTAATTCCGATAATACAAATAAAATACATGACATTCCCACACCGGGAATCGAACCCGGGCCGCCTGGGTAAGAGCCAGGAATCCTAACCACTAGACCATATGGGAGAATGTTGGCTTCCGATCGAACGGATATCTTCTTTTCTTAATAATGCATGAGCATCACTTCATAAGAATGTTTGCTTTTCCCAGTTAATTATCAGCATATGGAAGCCACAGAAAAGTTCAGGACAATGCCCTGCAAAGGAGAGAAATATATAAAACATTGTAATTCCGATAATACAAATAAAATACATGACGTTCCCACACCGGGAATCGAACCCGGGCCGCTGGGTGAGAGCCAGGAATCCTAACCACTAGACCATATGGGAGAATGTTGGCTTCCGATCGAACGGACATCTTCTTTACTTAATAATGCATGAGCATCACTTCATAAGAATGTTTGCTTTTCCCAGTTAATTATCAGCATATGGAAGCCACGGAAAAGTTCAGGACAATGCCCTGCAAATGAGAGAAATATATAAAACATTGTAATTCCGATAATACAAATAAAATACGTGACATTCCCACACCGGGAATCGAACCCGGGCAACCTGGGTGAGAGCCAGGAATCCTAACCACTAGACCATATGGGAGAATGTTGGCTTCCGATCGAACGGACATCTTCTTTACTTAATAATGCATGAGCATCACTTCATAAGAATGTTTGCTTTTCCCAGTTAATTATCAGCATATGGAAGCCACAGAAATGTTCAGGACAATGCCCTGCAAATGAGAGAAATATATAAAACATTGTAATTCCGATAATACAAATAAAATACATGACATTCCCACACCGGGAATCGAACCCGGGCCGCTGGGTTAGAGCCAGGAATCCTAACCACTAGACCATATTGGAGAATGTTGGCTTCCGATCGAACGGACATCTTCTTTACTTAATGCATGAGCATCACTTCATAAAAATGTTTGTTTTTCCCAGTTAATTATCAGCATATAGAAGCCACAGAAAAGTTCAGGACAATACCCTGCAAATGAGAGAAATATATGAAACATTGTAATTCCGATAATACAAATAAAATACATGACATTCCCACACCGGGAATCGAACCCGGGCCGCCTGGGCGAGAGCCAGGAATCCTAACCACTAGACCATATGGGAGAATGTTGGCTTCCGATCGAACGGACATCTTCTTTTCTTAATAATGCATGAGCATCACTTCATAAGAATGTTTGCTTTTCCCAGTTAATTATCAGCATATGGAAGCCACAGAAAAGTTCAGGACAATGCCCTGCAAATGAGAGAAATATATAAAACATTGTAATTCCGATAATACAAATAAAATACATGACATTCCCACAGCGGGAATCGAACCCGGGCCGCTGGGTGAGAGCCAGGAATCCTAACCACTAGACCATATGGGAGAATGTTGGCTTCCGATCGAACGGACATCTTCTTTACTTAATAATGCATGAGCACTACTTCATAAGAATGTTTGCTTTTCCCAGTTAATTATCAGCATATGGAAGCAACAGAAAAGTTAAGGACAATGCCCTGCAAATGAGAGAAATATATAAAACATTGTAATTCCGATAATACAAATAAAATACATGACATTCCCACACCGGGAATCGAACCCGGGCCACCTGGGTGAGAGCCAGGAATCCTAACCACTAGACCATAAGGGAGAATGTTGGCTTCCGATCGACCGGACATCTTCTTTACTTAATAATGCATGAGCATCAATTCATAAGAATGTTTGCTTTTCCCAGTTAATTATCAGCATATGGAAGCCACAGAAAAGTTCAGGACAATGCCCTTCAAAGGAGAGAAATATATAAAACATTGTAATTCCGATAATACAAATAAAATACATGAAGTTCCCACACCGGGAATCGAACCCGGGCCGCCTG
Source organism: Euprymna scolopes (assembly GCF_053919585.1). Lineage (NCBI taxonomy): Eukaryota > Metazoa > Mollusca > Cephalopoda > Sepiida > Sepiolidae > Euprymna > Euprymna scolopes. The sequence continues at coordinate 83,518,032 of NC_136509.1, forward strand.
GGTGAGAGCTAGGAATCCTAACCACTAGACCATATGGGAGAATGTTGGCTTCCGATCGAACGGACATCTTCTTTACTTAATAATGCATGAGCATCACTTCATAAGAATGTTTGCTTTTCCCAGTTAATTATCAGCATATGGAAGCCACAGAAAAGTTCAGGACAATGCCCTTCAAATGAGAGAAATATATAAAACATTGTAATTCCGATAATACAAATAAAATACATGACATTCCCACACCGGGAATCGAACCCGGGCCGCCTGGGTGAGAGCCAGGAATCCTAACCACTAGACCATATTGGAGAATGTTGTCTTCCGATCGAACGGACATCTTCTTTACTTAATAATGCATGAGCATCACTTCATAAGAATGTTTGTTTTTCCCAGTGAATTATCAGCATATGGAAGCCACAGAAAAGTTCAGGACAATACCCTGCAAATGAGAGAAATATATGAAACATTGTAATTCCGATAATACAAATAAAATACATGACATTCCCACACCGGGAATCGAACCCGGGCCGCCTGGGTGAGAGCCAGGAATCCTAATCACTAGACCATATGGGAGAATGTTGGCTTCCGATCGAACGGATATCTTCTTTACTTAATAATGCATGAGCATCACTTCATAAGAATGTTTGCTTTTCCCAGTTAACTATCAGCATATGGAAGCCACAGAAAAGTTCAGGACAATGCCCTGCAAATGAGAGAAATATATAAAACATTGTAATTCCGATAATACAAATAAAATACATGACATTCCCACACCGGGAATCGAACCCGGGCCGCTGTGTGAGAGCCAAAAAAAACTTAACCACTAGACCATATGGGAGAATGTTGGCTTCCGATCGAACGGACATCTTCTTTACTTAATAATGCATGAGCATCACTTCATAAGAATGTTTGCTTTTCCCAGTTAATTATCAGCATATGGAAGCCACAGAAAAGTTCAGGACAATGCCCTGCAAATGAGAGAAATATATAAAACATTGTAATTCCGATAATACAAATAAAATACATGACATTCCCACACCGGGAATCGAACCCGGGCCGCCTTGGTGAGAGCCAGGAATCCTAACCACTAGACCATATGGGAGAATGTTGGCTTCCGATCGAACGGACATCTTCTTTACTTAATAATGCATGAGCATCACTTCATAAGAATGTTTGCTTTTCCCAGTTAATTATCAGCATATGGAAGCCACAGAAAAGTTCAGGACAATGCCCTGCAAATGAGAGAAATATATAAAACATTGTAATTCTGATAATACAAATAAAATACATGACATTCCCACACCGGGAATCGAACCCGGGCCGCCTGGGTGAGAGCCAGGAGTCCTAACCACTAGACCATATGGGAGAATGTTGGCTTCCGATCGAACGGACATCTTCTTTACTTAATAATGCATGAGCATCACTTCATAAGAATGTTTGCTTTTCCCAGTTAATTATCAGCATATGGAAGCCACAGAAAAGTTCAGGATAATGCCCTGCAAATGAGAGAAATATATAAAACATTGTAATTCCGATAATACAAATAAAATACATGACATTCCCACACCGGGAATCGAACCCGGGCCGCTGGGTGAGAGCCAGGAATCCTAACCACTAGACCATATTGGAGAATGTTGGCTTCCGATCGAACGGACATCTTCTTTACTTAATAATGCATGAGCATCACTTCATAAGAATGTTTGTTTTTCCCAGTTAATTATCAGCATATGGAAGCCACAGAAAAGTTCAGGACAATACCCTGCAAATGAGAGAAATATATGAAACATTGTAATTCCGATAATACAAATAAAATACATGACATTCCCACACCGGGAATCGGACCCGGGCCGCCTGGGTGAGAGCCAGGAATCCTAACCACTAGACCATATGGGAGAATGTTGGCTTCCAATCGAACGGACATCTTCTTTACTTAATAATGCATGAGCATCACTTCATAAGAATGTTTGCTTTTCCCAGTTAATTATCAGCATATGGAAGCCACAGAAAAGTTCAGGATAATGCCCTGCAAATGAGAGAAATATATAAAACATTGTAATTCCGATAATACAAATAAAATACATGACATTCCCACACCGGGAATCGAACCCGGGCCGCCTGGGTAAGAGCCAGGAATCCTAACCACTAGACCATATGGGAGAATGTTGGCTTCCGATCGAACGGATATCTTCTTTACTTAATAATGCATGAGCATCACTTCATAAGAATGTTTGCTTTTCCCAGTTAATTATCAGCATATGGAAGCCACAGAAAAGTTCAGGACAATGCCCTGCAAATGAGAGAAATATATAAAACATTGAAATTCCGATAATACAAATAAAATACATGACATTCCCACACCGGGAATCGAACCCGGGCTGCCTGGGTGAGAGCCAGGAATCCTAACCACTAGACCATATGGGAGCATGTTGGCTTCCGATCGAACGGACATCTTCTTTACTTAATAATGCATGAGCATCACTTCATAAGAATGTTTGCTTTTCCCAGTTAATTATCAGCATATGGAAGCCACAGAAAAGTTCAGGACAATGCCCTGCAAAGGAGAGAAATATATAAAACATTGTAATTCCGATAATACAAATAAAATACATGACGTTCCCACACCGGGAATCGAACCCGGGCCGCTGGGTGAGAGCCAGGAATCCTAACCACTAGACCATATGGGAGAATGTTGGCTTCCGATCGAACGGACATCTTCTTTACTTAATAATGCATGAGCATCACTTCATAAGAATGTTTGCTTTTCCCAGTTAATTATCAGCATATGGAAGCCACGGAAAAGTTCAGGACAATGCCCTGCAAATGAGAGAAATATATAAAACATTGTAATTCCGATAATACAAATAAAATACGTGACATTCCCACACCGGGAATCGAACCCGGGCAACCTGGGTGAGAGCCAGGAATCCTAACCACTAGACCATATGGGAGAATGTTGGCTTCCGATCGAACGGACATCTTCTTTACTTAATAATGCATGAGCATCATTTCATAAGAATGTTTGTTTTTCCCTGTTAATTATCAGCATATGGAAGCCACAGAAATGTTCAGGACAATGCCCTGCAAATGAGAGAAATATATAAAACATTGTAATTCCGATAATACAAATAAAATACATGACATTCCCACACCGGGAATCGAACCCGGGCCGCTGGGTGAGAGCCAGGGATCCTAACCACTAGACCATATGGGAGAATGTTGGCTTCTGATCGAACGGACATCTTCTTTACTTAATAATGCATGAGCATCACTTCATAAGAATGTTTGCTTTTCCCAGTTAATTATCAGCATATGGAAGCCACAGAAAAGTTCAGGATAATGCCCTGCAAATGAGAGAAATATATAAAACATTGTAATTCCGATAATACAAATAAAATACATGACATTCCCACACCGGGAATCGAACCCGGGCCGCTGGGTGAGAGCCAGGAATCCTAACCACTAGACCATATGGGAAAATGTTGGCTTCCGATCGAACAGACATCTTCTTTACTTAATAATGCATGAGCATCACTTCATAAGAATGTTTGCTTTTCCCAGTTAATTATCAGCATATGGAAGCCACAGAAATGTTCAGGACAATGCCCTGCAAAGTAGAGAAATATATAAAACATTGTAATTCCGATAATACAAATAAAATACATGACATTCCCACACCGGGAATCGAACTCGGGCCGCTGGGTGTGAGCCAGGAAACCTAACCACTAGACCATATGGGAGAATGTTGGCTTCCGATCGAACGGACATCTTCTTTACTTAATAATGCATGAGCATCACTTCATAAGAATGTTTGCTTTTCCCAGTTAATTATCAGCATATGGAAGCCACAGAAAAGTTCAGGACAATGCCCTGCAAATGAGAGAAATATATGACACATTGTAATTCCGATAATACAAATAAAATACATGACATTCCCACACCGGGAATCGAACCCGGGCCGCCTGGGTGAGAGCCAGGAATCCTAACCACTAGACCATATGGGAGAATGTTGGCTTCCGATCGAACGGACATCTTCTTTACTTAATAATGCATGAGCATCACTTCATAAGAATGTTTGCTTTTCCCAGTTAATTATCAGCATATGGAAGCCACAGAAAAGTTCAGGATAATGCCCTGCAAATGAGAGAAATATATAAAACATTGTAATTCCGATAATACAAATAAAATACATGACATTCCCACACCGGGAATCGAACCCGGGCCGCTGGGTGAGAGCCAGGAATCCTAACCACTAGACCATATGGGAGAATGTTGGCTTCCGATCGAACGGACATCTTCTTTACTTAATAATGCATGAGCATCACCTCATAAGAATGTTTGTTTTTCCCAGTTAATTATCAGCATATGGAAGCCACAGAAAAGTTCAGGACAATGCCCTGCAAAGGAGAGAAATATATAAAACATTGTAATTCCGATAATACAAATAAAATACATGACATTCCCACACCGGGAATCGAACCCGGGCCGCCTGGGTGATAGCTAGGAATCCTAACCACTAGACCATATGGGAGAATGTTGGCTTCCGATCGAACGGATATCTTCTTTACTTAATAATGCATGAGCATCACTTCATAAGAATGTTTGCTTTTCCCAGTTAATTATCAGCATATGGAAGCCACAGAAAAGTTCAGGACAATGCCCTGCAAATGAGAGAAATATATAAAACATTGTAATTCCGATAATACAAATAAAATACATGACATTCCCACACCGGGAGTCGAACCCGGGCCGCCTGGGTGAGAGCCAGGAATCCTAACCACTAGACCATATCGGAGAATGTTGGCTCCCGATCGAACGGACATCTTCTTTACTTAATAATGCATGAGCATCACTTCATAAGAATGTTTGCTTTTCCCAGTTAATTATCAGCATATGGAAGCCACAGAAAAGTTCAGGATAATGCCCTGCAAATGAGAGAAATATATAAAACATTGTAATTCCGATAATACAAATAAAATACATGACATTCCCACACCGGGAATCGAACCCGGGCCGCTGGGTGAGAGCCAGGAATCCTAACCACTAGACCATATGGGAGAATGTTGGCTTCCGATCGAACGGACATCTTCTTTACTTAATAATGCATGAACATCACTTCATAAGAATGTTTGCTTTTCCCAGTTAATTATCAGCATATGGAAGCCACAGAAAAGTTCAGGACAATGCCCTGCAAATGAGAGAAATATATAAAACATTGTAATTCCGATAATACAAATAAAATACATGACATTCCCACACCGGGAATCGAACCCGGGCCGCCTGGGTGAGAGCCAGGAATCCTAACCACTAGACCATATGGGAGAATGTTGGCTTCCGATCGAACGGATATCTTCTTTACTTAATAATGCATGAGCATCACTTCATAAGAATGTTGGCTTTTCCCAGTTAATTATCAGCATATGGAAGCCACAGAAAAGTTCAGGACAATGCCCTGCAAATGAGAGAAATATATAAAACATTGTAATTCCGATAATACAAATAAAATACATGACATTCCCACACCGGGAATCGAACCCGGGCCGCCTGGGTGAGAGCCAGGAATCCCAACCACTAGACCATATGGGAGAATATTGGCTTCCGATCGAACGGACAAGTTCTTTACTTAATAATGCATGAGCATCACTTCATAAGAATGTTTGCTTTTCCCAGTTAATTATCAGCATATGGAAGCCACAGAAAAGTTCAGGACAATGCCCTGCAAATGAGAGAAATATATAAAACATTGTAATTCCGATAATACAAATAAAATACATGACATTCCCACACCGGGAATCGAACCCGGGCCGCCTGGGTGAGAGCCAGGAATCCTAACCACTAGACCATATGGGAGAATGTTGGCTTCCGATCGAACGGACATCTTCTTTACTTAATAATGCATGAGCATCACTTCATAAGAATGTTTGCTTTTCCCAGTTAATTATCAGCATATGGAAGCAACAGAAAAGTTCAGGACAATGCCCTGCAAATGAGAGAAATATATAAAACATTGTAATTCCGATAATACAAATAAAATACATGACATTCCCACACCGGGAATCGAACCCGGGCCGCCTGGGTGAGAGCCAGGAATCCTAACCACTAGACCATATGGGAGAATGTTGGCTTCCGATCGAACGGACATCTTCTTTACTTAATAATGCATGAGCATCACTTCATAAGAATGTTTGCTTTTCCCAGTTAATTATCAGCATATGGAAGCCACAGAAAAGTTCAGGACAATGCCCTGCAAATGAGAGAAATATATAAAACATTGTAATTCCGATAATACAAATAAAATACATGACATTCCCACACCGGGAATCGAACCCGGGCCGCCTAGGTGAGAGCCAGGAATCCTAACCACTAGACCATATGGGAGAATGTTGGCTTTCGATCGAACGGACATCTTCTTTACTTAATAATGCATGAGCATCACTTCATAAGAATGTTTGCTTTTCCCAGTTAATTATCAGCATATGGAAGCCACAGAAAAGTTCAGGACAATGCCCTGCAAATGAGAGAAATATATAAAACATTGTAATTCCGATAATACAAATAAAATACATGACATTCCCACACCGGGAATCGAACCCGGGCCGCCTGGGTGAGAGCCAGGAATCCTAACCACTAGACCATAGACTCTCAACCTGGGGGCCATGGCCCCCAAGGGGGCCATGGCAATAATTTAGGGGGGCCATGGTGGAATTTTCTTTTTTAATTGATTAAGTTTACAATAAAATTTTGTTACCTACATAATATTGTTACGAATGTGTGTGTACGTGTGTATGTATGTATGTGTGTATGTATGTGGGAGAGAGGTGATCGAATTATCTCAGTGTGGCCTTGGATATCAGCACGTAAACATGTGGGTATAATTGATTCTGAACCATACTGTATACTGTTTTACTTATTTTGTTCGACAATTATAAATGCGGTCGCTGTTTTCGTGTGTGAAATATTTGTGCACTTCCTTTATTATTTTCTTATTTTTTGGTATCATTTTATTCATGCTCATTCCCTACTCAGGTATTCCTGCTTTTTTTTTTTAGTGCTAATATTGATGTGACTCGCTATTCTTCTCATAATTTCAATTGGGGCAGTGCTTGTCAAAGGAGGTGTGTTCTTGCTGTAGAAAGTACATTTCAGCTTGCTAGGTTGAGTGTGAATGTTTATCATCTTTACTCTCTCTGTGTATGTTTGTGTATGACTGTGTGTGTGCTTAATGTGTGAGTCCATGGATGTATTATGTATGTGGATATTTGTGTGTTTGTCATTTTATCACTTGTCCTATTTATCTGTCCTTCATTATCATTCTTTTGTCTTATCACTTAATGTTTGTTCTGATGGTCTGTCTTCTTTATTTTCCCTAGATTTGCGATGGCTACTAGTGTTACTAAGAAGCGGAAGTACAGTGAAGAGTACATTAGCTACGGATTTACATCAATTCTCGCTGATGGCATCGAGAAACCTCAGTGTGTACTGTGCTTCAAAGTCTTGGGGAACGATTCTATGAGGCCTAGTAAGTTGAAGCATCATTTGCAGACCATCCATCCACAGTATGCTGAAAAAGACCCCGATTTTTTCAGGCGCCATGAAAGTAGTTTCGGAAAACAGAAACTGGATGCAACTGGTGCTTTCCAACAACAGACCTCAAGTGTAGTTGAGGCATCATACGAGGTTGCCCTTGAAATAGCGAAGCAAAAGAAGCCCCACACAATTGGTGAAACCTTAATTAAGCCATGTACTTTAAAGATGGTCAAGCGTGTTCTTGGAGATGCAAATGAACGTAAAATTCAACAAATTTCCTTGTCAAACGACACAGTGAAGCGGAGAATTAATGAAATGTCAGATGACATAAAGGAAAAAGTGATACAGGAGATCAAATCGTCTCCAGCTGGTATGTTTGCAATACAACTGGATGAGTCAACGGATGTGAGTTCGTGTGCACAGCTACTCGTGTTTGTTAGGTATATTTTCTTGTGTGATATCAAGGAAGAATATCTGTTATGTACACAGCTTGAGACCACCACAACAGCTGAAGATGTGATGGAAAAGCTATCTTCTTTCTTCAAAGCTAACAGGATCCCATGGGAAAATTGTTGTGGAGTCTGTACAGACGGGGCTCCAGCGATGCTGGGATCAAAATCAGGGTTCCAGAAGCGAATGCCAAGGGGGTTCATTGTATGATCCATCGTTTTGCACTGGCGTCGAAAACCCTCCCTGATGAACTTTGCAAGATCCTGGAGGCAGTGGTCAAATGCGTCAACTTTGTAAAAGCTGGAGCTCTGAACTCTCGCCTTTTCCAGAACCTCTGTAGAGACATGGATTCGGAGCATGAAGCTCTCCTCTTTTACTCCAAAGTGCGCTGGCTTTCCAAGGGCAATGTTGTGAATCGAGTGTTTGAACTTCGGGGGGAGCTAAAATTGTTATCAATAAATATCAGCATATGGAAGCCACAGAAAAGTTCAGGACAATACCCTGCAAATGAGAGAAATATATGAAACATTGTAATTCCGATAATACAAATAAAATACATGACATTCCCACACCGGAAATCGAACCCGGGCCGCCTGGGTGAGAGCCAGGCATCCTAACCACTAGACCATATGGGAGAATGTTGGCTTCCGATCGAACGGACATCTTCTTTACTTAATAATGCATGAGCATCACTTCATAAGAATGTTTGCTTTTCCCAGTTAATTATCAGCATATGGAAGCCACAGAAAAGTTCAGGATAATGCCCTGCAAATGAGAGAAATATATAAAACATTGCAATTCCGATAATACAAATAAAATACATGACATTCCCACACCGGGAATCGAACCCGGGCCGCCTGGGTGAGAGCCAGGAATCCTAACCACTAGACCATATGGGAGAATGTTGGCTTCCGATTGAACGGACATCTTTACTTAATAATGCATGAGCATCACTTCATAAGAATGTTTGTTTTTCCCAGTTAATTATCAGCATATGGAAGCCACAGAAAAGTTCAGGACAATGCCCTGCAAATGAGAGAAATATATAAAACACTAGCATTTCAGCCCGGCGTTGCCCGGGTGTTTGGATGTGTATGCTGAGCAAAAAAAAAAGAGTAAATTTTTTTTAATTTGACCCCTATTATGACCCCTTAAAATTTATAGTTTCGGGCTCAAATCACTTTATTAAATTAGATCCAGGTTCAAGTAACCTATATCTAAAATTTCAAGTGTCTAGACCCAAAATTGTCGGAGGAGTTTGGTAGAGTTCTTAAAGGTTCTTAAAGGTCAAATCGTTGAAATTTGACCCCTTAACAGCCAAATTTCTGGCTGACACCCGTCACATCGATTTTCCCAAATCTCAGTACCCGGTATTTCAAATTTCGAGTCTATAGACTAAAAATTGACAGAGTTATTGCGTAGGGAAATGTACACAGACAGACAGACAGACAGACACGTTCACTTTTATAGATATATAGATAGATAGACAGATAGATGAAACAAAAATATATACGTATACATAAATATATATGGAAACGATTTTGTGTTCATTTTAAGCTTTTTACGCAAATATTTCGCAAGTATAAATCATGTAGAATATCTGCATGAATATAATTACCCGTAATAGTTAACTAAAGGTGATCACCCTAGAAGAAAACTGAAAAAACTAATAGGGAATTAATTAAAAATGAATGTCTAAAAGAATATGCAAATTAGTTAGATCTTTTGCTAATGAATGCAATTCGATAACTCATATATAAGAAAATTGTATTTTCTTTTTAAATAAATAGAAAAATAGGGTTTTTAATATGAATATCACTACACACCAAAGGAATACGGAATTATAGGTATATAGATTGTAATTCCGATAATACAAATAATATACATGACATTCCCACACCGGGAATCGAACCCGGGCCGCCTGGGTGAGAGCCAGGAATCCTAACCACTAGACCATATTGGAGAATGTTGGCTTCCGATCGAACGGACATCTTCTTTACTTAATAATGCATGAGCATCACTTCATAAGAATGTTTGTTTTTCCCAGTTAATTATCAGCATATGGAAGCCACAGAAAAGTTCAGGACAATGCCCTGCAAATGAGAGAAATATATGAAACATTGTAATTCCGATAATACAAATAAAATACATGACATTCCCACACCGGGAATCGAACCCGGGCCGCCTGGGTGAGATCCAGGAATCCTAACCACTAGACAATATGGGAGAATTTTGGCCTCCGATCGAACGGACATCTTCTTTACTTAATAATGCATTAGCATCACTTCATAAGAATGTTTGTTTTTCCCAGTTAATTATCAGCATATGGAAGCCACAGAAAAGTTCAGGACAATGCCCTGCAAATGAGAGAAATATATAAAACATTGTAATTCCGATAATACAAATAAAATACATGACATTCCCACACCGGGAATCGAACCCGGGCTGCCTGGGTGAGAGCCAGGAATCCTAACCACTAGACCATATGGGAGAATGTTGGCTTCCGATCGAACGGACATCTTCTTTACTTAATAATGCATGAGCATCACTTCATAAGAATGTTTGCTTTTCCCAGTTAATTATCAGCATATGGAAGCCACAGAAAAGTTCAGGACAATGCCCTGCAAATGAGAGAAATATATAAAACATTGTAATTCCGATAATACAAATAAAATACATGACATTCCCACACCGGGAATCGAACCCGGGCCGCCTGGGTGAGAGCTAGGAATCCTAACCACTAGACCATATTGGAGAATGTTGGCTTCCGATCGAACGGACATCTTCTTTACTTAATAATGCATGAGCATCACTTCATAAGAATGTTTGTTTTTCCCAGTTAATTATCAGCATATGGAAGCCACAGAAAAGTTCAGGACAATACCCTGCAAATGAGAGAAATATATGAAACATTGTAATTCCGATAATACAAATAAAATACATGACATTCCCACACCGGAAATCGAACCCGGGCCGCCTGGGTGAGAGCCAGGCATCCTAACCACTAGACCATATGGGAGAATGTTGGCTTCCGATCGAACGGACATCTTCTTTACTTAATAATGCATGAGCATCACTTCATAAGAATGTTTGCTTTTCCCAGTTAATTATCAGCATATGGAAGCCACAGAAAAGTTCAGGATAATGCCCTGCAAATGAGAGAAATATATAAAACATTGCAATTCCGATAATACAAATAAAATACATGACATTCCCACACCGGGAATCGAACCCGGGCCGCCTGGGTGAGAGCCAGGAATCCTAACCACTAGACCATATGGGAGAATGTTGGCTTCCGATCGAACGGACATCTTTACTTAATAATGCATGAGCATCACTTCATAAGAATGTTTGTTTTTCCCAGTTAATTATCAGCATATGGAAGCCACAGAAAAGTTCAGGACAATGCCCTGCAAATGAGAGAAATATATAAAACACTAGCATTTCACCCCGGCGTTGCCCGGGTGTTTGGATGTGTATGCTGAGCAAAAAAAAAAGAGTAAATTTTTTTTAATGTGACCCCTATTATGACCCCTTAAAATTTATAGTTTCGGGCTCAAATCACTTTATTAAATTAGATCCAGGTTCAAGGAACCTATATCTAAAATTTCAAGTGTCTAGACCCAAAATTGTCGGAGGAGTTTTGTAGAGTTCTTAAAGGTCAAATCGTTGAAATTTGACCCCTTAACAGCCAAATTTCTGGCTGACACCCGTCACATCGATTTTCCCAAATCTCAGTACCCGGTATTTTAAATTTCGAGTCTATAGACTAAAAATTGACAGAGTTATTGCGTAGGGAAATGTACACAGACAGACAGACAGACAGACAGACACGTTCACTTTTATAGATATATAGATAGATAGACAGATAGATGAAACAAAAATATATACGTATACATAAATATATATGGAAACGATTTTGTGTTCATTTTAAGCTTTTTACGCAAATATTTCGCAAGTATAAATCATGTAGAATATCTGCATGAATATAATTACCCGTAATAGTTAACTAAAGGTGATCACCCTAGAAGAAAACTGAAAAAACTAATAGGGAATTAATTAAAAATGAATGTCTAAAAGAATATGCAAATTAGTTAGATCTTTTGCTAATGAATGCAATTCGATAACTCATATATAAGAAAATTGTATTTTCTTTTTAAATAAATAGAAAAATAGGGTTTTTAATATGAATATCACTACACACCAAAGGAATACGGAATTATAGGTATATAGATTGTAATTCCGATAATACAAATAATATACATGACATTCCCACACCGGGAATCGAACCCGGGCCGCCTGGGTGAGAGCCAGGAATCCTAACCACTAGACCATATTGGAGAATGTTGGCTTCCGATCGAACGGACATCTTCTTTACTTAATAATGCATGAGCATCACTTCATAAGAATGTTTGTTTTTCCCAGTTAATTATCAGCATATGGAAGCCACAGAAAAGTTCAGGACAATGCCGTGCAAATGAGAGAAATATATAAAACATTGTAATTCCGATAATACAAATAAAATACATGACATTCCCACACCGGGAATCGAACCCGGGCCTCCTGGGTGAGAGCCAGGAATCCTAACCACTAGACCATATGGGAGAATGTTGGCTTCCGATCGAACGGACATCTTCTTTACTTTATAATGCATTAGCATCACTTCATAAGAATGTTTGTTTTTCCCAGTTAATTATCAGCATATGGAAGCAACAGAAAAGTTCAGGACAATGCCCTGCAAATGAGAGAAATATATAAAACATTGTAATTCCGATAATACAAATAAAATACATGACATTCCCACACCGGGAATCGAACCCGGGCCGCCTGGGTGAGAGCCAGGAATCCTAACCACTAGACCATATGGGAGAATGTTGGCTTCCGATCGAACGGATATCTTCTTTACTTAATAATGCATGAGCTTCACTTCATAAGAATGTTTGCTTTTCCCAGTTGATTATCAGCATATGGAAGCCACAGAGACGTTCAGGACAATGCCCTGCAAATGAGAGAAATATATAAAACATTGTAATTCCGATAATACAAATAAAATACATGACATTCCCACACCGGGAATCGAACCCGGGCCGCCTGGGTGAGAGCCAGGAATCCTAACCACTAGACCATATGGGAGAATGTTGGCTTCCGATCGAACGGACATCTTCTGTACTTAATAATGCATAAGCATCACTTCATAAGAATGTTTGCTTTTCCCAGTTAATTATCAGCATATGGAAGCCACAGAAAAGTTCAGGACAATGCCCTGCAAATGCGAGAAATATATAAAACATTGTAATTCCGATAATACAAATAAAATACATGACATTCCCACACCGGGAATCGAACCCGGGCCGCCTGGGTGAGAGCCAGGAATCCTAACCACTAGACCATATGGGAGAATGTTGGCTTCCGATCGAACGGACATCTTCTTTACTTAATAATGCATGAGCATCACTTCAAAAGAATGTTTGCTTTTCCCAGTTTATTATCAGCAAATGGAAGCCACAGAAAAGTTCAGGACAATGCCCTGCAAAGGAGAGAAATATATAAAACATTGTAATTCCGATAATACAAATAAAATACATGACATTCCCACACCGGGAATCGAACCCGGTCCGCCTGGGTGAGAGCCAGGAATCATAACCACAAGACCATATGGGAGAATGTTGGCTTCCGATCGAACGGACATCTTCTTTACTTAATAATGCATGAGCATCACTTCATAAGAATGTTTGCTTTTCCCAGTTAATTATCAGAAAATGGAAGCCACAGAAAAGTTAAGGACAATGCCCTGCAAATGAGAGAAATATATAAAACATTGTAATTCCGATAATACAAATAAAATACATGACATTCCCACACAGGGAATCGAACCCGGGCCGCTGGGTGAGAGCCAGGAATCCTAACCACTAGACCATATGGGAGAATGTTGGCTTCCGATCGAACGGACATCTTCTTTACTTAATAATGCATGAGCATCACTTCATAAGAATGTTTGTTTTTCCCAGTTAATTATCAGCATATGGAAGCCACAGAAAAGTTCAGGACAATGCCCTGCAAATGAGAGAAATATATAAAACATTGTAATTCCGATAATACAGATAAAATACATGACATTCCCACACCGGGAATCGAACCCGGGCCGCTGGGTGAGAGCCAGGAATCCTAACCACTAGACCATATGGGAGAATGTTGGCTTCCGATCGAACGGACATCTTTTTTACTTAATAATGCATGAGCATCACTTCATAAGAATGTTTGCTTTTCCCAGTTAATTATCAGCATATGGAAGCCACAGAAAAGTTCAGGACAATGCCGTGCAAATGAGAGAAATATATAAAACATTGTAATTCCGATAATACAAATAAAATACATGACATTCCCACACCGGGAATCGAACCCGGGCCGCCTGGGTGAGAGCCAGGAATCCTAACCACTAGACCATATGGGAGAATGTTGGCTTCCGATCGAACGGACATCTTCTTTACTTAATAATGCATGAGCATCACTTCATAAGAATGTTTGCTTTTCCCAGTTAATTATCAGCATATGGAAGCCACAGAAATGTTCAGGACAATGCCCTGCAAATGAGAGAAATATATAAAACATTGTAATTCGGATAATACAAATAAAATACATGACATTCCCACACCGGGAATCGAACCCGGGCCGCCTGGGTGAGAGCCAGGAATCCTAACCACTAGACCATATGGGAGAATGTTGGCTTCCGATCGAACGGACATCTTCTTTACTTAATAATGCATGAGCATCACTTCATAAGAATGTTTGCTTTTCCCAGTTAATTATCAGCATATGGAAGCCACAGAAAAGTTCAGGACAATGCCCTGCAAATGAGACAAATATATAAGACATTGTAATTCCGATAATACAAATAAAATACATGACATTCCCACACCGGGAATCGAACCCGGGCCGCCTGGGTGAGAGCCAGGAATCCTAACCACTAGACCATATGGGAGAATGTTGGCTTCCGATCGAACGGAGATCTTCTTTACTTAATAATGCATGAGCATCACTTCATAAGAATGTTTGCTTTTCCCAGTTAATTATCAGCATATGGAAGCCACAGAAATGTTCAGGACAATGCCCTGCAAATGAGAGAAATATATAAAACATTGTAATTCCGATAATACAAATAAAATACATGACATTCCCACACCGGGAATCGAACCCGGGCCGCTGGGTGAGAGCCAGGAATCCTAACACCTAGACCATATTGGAGAATGTTGGCTTCCGATCGAACGGACATCTTCTTTACTTAATAATGCATGAGCATCACTTCATAAGAATGTTTGTTTTTCCCAGTTAATTATCAGCATATGGAAGCCACAGAAAAGTTCAGGACAATACCCTGCAAATGAGAGAAATATATGAAACATTGTAATTCCGATAATACAAATAAAATACATGACATTCCCACACCGGGAATCGAACCCGGGCCGCCTGGGTGAGAGCCAGGAATCCTAACCACTAGACCATATGGGAGAATGTTGACTTCCGATCGAACGGACATCTTCTTTACTTAATAATGCATGAGCATCACTTCATAAGAATGTTTGTTTTTCCCAGTTAATTATCAGCATATGGAAGCCACAGAAAAGTTCAGGACAATACCCTGCAAATGAGAAAAATATATGAAACATTGTAATTCCGATAATACAAATAAAATACATGACATTCCCACACCGGGAATCGAACCCGGGCCGCCTGGGTGAGAGCCATGAATCCTAACCACTAGACCATATGGGAGAATGTTGGCTTCCCATCGAACGGACATCTTCTTTACTTAATAATGCATGAGCATCACTTCATAAGAATGTTTGCTTTTCCCAGTTAATTATCAGCATATGGAAGCCACAGAAAAGTTCAGGACAATACCCTGCAAATGAGAGAAATATATAAAACATTGTAATTCCGATAATACAAATAAAATGCATGACATTCCACCACCGGGAATCGAACCAGGGCCGCCTTGGTGAGAGCCAGGAATCCTAACCACTAGACCATATGGGAGAAGGTTGGCTTCCGATCGAACGGACATCTTCTTTACTTAATAATGCATGAGCATCACTTCATAAGAATGTTTGCAGTTCCCAGTTAATTATCAGCATATGGAAGCCACAGAAAAGTTCAGGACAATACCCTGCAAATGAGAGAAATATATGAAACATTGTAATTCCGATAATACAAATAAAATACATGACATTCCCACACCGGGAATCGAACCCGGGCCGCCTGGGTGAGAGCCAGGCATCCTAACCACTAGACCATATGGGAGAATGTTGGCTTCCGATCGAACGGACATCTTTACTTAATAATGCATGAGCATCACTTCATAAGAATGTTTGTTTTTCCCAGTTAATTATCAGCATATGGAAGCCACAGAAAAGTTCAGGACAATGCCCTGCAAATGAGAGAAATATATAAAACACTAGCATTTCACCCCGGCGTTGCCCGGGTGTTTGGATGTGTATGCTGAGCAAAAAAAAAAGAGTAAATTTTTTTTAATGTGACCCCTATTATGACCCCTTAAAATTTTTAGTTTCGGGCTCAAATCACTTTATTAAATTAGATCCAGGTTCAAGGAACCTATATCTAAAATTTCAAGTGTCTAGACCCAAAATTGTCGGAGGAGTTTTGTAGAGTTCTTAAAGGTCAAATCGTTGAAATTTGACCCCTTAACAGCCAAATTTCTGGCTGACACCCGTCACATCGATTTTCCCAAATCTCAGTACCCGGTATTTTAAATTTCGAGTCTATAGACTAAAAATTGACAGAGTTATTGCGTAGGGAAATGTACACAGACAGACAGACAGACAGACAGACACGTTCACTTTTATAGATATATAGATAGATAGACAGATAGATGAAACAAAAATATATACGTATACATAAATATATATGGAAACGATTTTGTGTTCATTTTAAGCTTTTTACGCAAATATTTCGCAAGTATAAATCATGTAGAATATCTGCATGAATATAATTACCCGTAATAGTTAACTAAAGGTGATCACCCTAGAAGAAAACTGAAAAAACTAATAGGGAATTAATTAAAAATGAATGTCTAAAAGAATATGCAAATTAGTTAGATCTTTTGCTAATGAATGCAATTCGATAACTCATATATAAGAAAATTGTATTTTCTTTTTAAATAAATAGAAAAATAGGGTTTTTAATATGAATATCACTACACACCAAAGGAATACGGAATTATAGGTATATAGATTGTAATTCCGATAATACAAATAATATACATGACATTCCCACACCGGGAATCGAACCCGGGCCGCCTGGGTGAGAGCCAGGAATCCTAACCACTAGACCATATTGGAGAATGTTGGCTTCCGATCGAACGGACATCTTCTTTACTTAATAATGCATGAGCATCACTTCATAAGAATGTTTGTTTTTCCCAGTTAATTATCAGCATATGGAAGCCACAGAAAAGTTCAGGACAATGCCCTGCAAATGAGAGAAATATATAAAACATTGTAATTCCGATAATACAAATAAAATACATGACATTCCCACACCGGGAATCGAACCCGGGCCGCCTGGGTGAGAGCCAGGAATCCTAACCACTAGACCATATGGGAGAATGTTGGCTTCCGATCGAACGGACATCTTCTTTACTTTATAATGCATTAGCATCACTTCATAAGAATGTTTGTTTTTCCCAGTTAATTATCAGCATATGGAAGCAACAGAAAAGTTCAGGACAATGCCCTGCAAATGAGAGAAATATATAAAACATTGTAATTCCGATAATACAAATAAAATACATGACATTCCCACACCGGGAATCGAACCCGGGCCGCCTGGGTGAGAGCCAGGAATCCTAACCACTAGACCATATGGGAGAATGTTGGCTTCCGATCGAACGGATATCTTCTTTACTTAATAATGCATGAGCATAACTTCATAAGAATGTTTGCTTTTCCCAGTTGATTATCAGCATATGGAAGCCACAGAGACGTTCAGGACAATGCCCTGCAAATGAGAGAAATATATAAAACATTGTAATTCCGATAATACAAATAAAATACATGACATTCCCACACCGGGAATCGAACCCGGGCCGCCTGGGTGAGAGCCAGGAATCCTAACCACTAGACCATATGGGAGAATGTTGGCTTCCGATCGAACGGACATCTTCTGTACTTAATAATGCATGAGCATCACTTCATAAGAATGTTTGCTTTTCCCAGTTAATTATCAGAAAATGGAAGCCACAGAAAAGTTAAGGACAATGCCCTGCAAATGAGAGAAATATATAAAACATTGTAATTCCGATAATACAAATAAAATACATGACATTCCCACACAGGAAATCGAACCCGGGCCGCTGGGTGAGAGCCAGGAATCCTAACCACTAGACCATATGGGAGAATGTTGGCTTCCGATCGAACGGACATCTTCTTTACTTAATAATGCATGAGCATCACTTCATAAGAATGTTTGTTTTTCCCAGTTAATTATCAGCATATGGAAGCCACAGAAAAGTTCAGGACAATGCCCTGCAAATGAGAGAAATATATAAAACATTGTAATTCCGATAATACAGATAAAATACATGACATTCCCACACCGGGAATCGAACCCGGGCCGCTGGGTGAGAGCCAGGAATCCTAACCACTAGACCATATGGGAGAATGTTGGCTTCCGATCGAACGGACATCTTTTTTACTTAATAATGCATGAGCATCACTTCATAAGAATGTTTGCTTTTCCCAGTTAATTATCAGCATATGGAAGCCACAGAAAAGTTCAGGACAATGCCGTGCAAATGAGAGAAATATATAAAACATTGTAATTCCGATAATACAAATAAAATACATGACATTCCCACACCGGGAATCGAACCCGGGCCGCCTGGGTGAGAGCCAGGAATCCTAACCACTAGACCATATGGGAAAATGTTGGCTTCCGATCGAACGGACATCTTCTTTACTTAATAATGCATGAGCATCACTTCATAAGAATGTTTGCTTTTCTCAGTTAATTATCAGCATATGGAAGCCACAGAAATGTTCAGGACAATGCCCTGCAAATGAGAGAAATATATAAAACATTGTAATTCGGATAATACAAATAAAATACATGACATTCCCACACCGGGAATCGAACCCGGGCCGCCTGGGTGAGAGCCAGGAATCCTAACCACTAGACCATATGGGAGAATGTTGGCTTCCGATCGAACGGACATCTTCTTTACTTAATAATGCATGAGCATCACTTCATAAGAATGTTTGCTTTTCCCAGTTAATTATCAGCATATGGAAGCCACAGAAAAGTTCAGGACAATGCCCTGCAAATGAGAGAAATATATAAGACATTGTAATTCCGATAATACAAATAAAATACATGACATTCCCACACCGGGAATCGAACCCGGGCCGCCTGGGTGAGAGCCAGGAATCCTAACCACTAGACCATATGGGAGAATGTTGGCTTCCGATCGAACGGAGATCTTCTTTACTTAATAATGCATGAGCATCACTTCATAAGAATGTTTGCTTTTCCCAGTTAATTATCAGCATATGGAAGCCACAGAAATGTTCAGGACAATGCCCTGCAAATGAGAGAAATATATAAAACATTGTAATTCCGATAATACAAATAAAATACATGACATTCCCACACCGGGAATCGAACCCGGGCCGCTGGGTGAGAGCCAGGAATCCTAACACCTAGACCATATTGGAGAATGTTGGCTTCCGATCGAACGGACATCTTCTTTACTTAATAATGCATGAGCATCACTTCATAAGAATGTTTGTTTTTCCCAGTTAATTATCAGCATATGGAAGCCACAGAAAAGTTCAGGACAATACCCTGCAAATGAGAGAAATATATGAAACATTGTAATTCCGATAATACAAATAAAATACATGACATTCCCACACCGGGAATCGAACCCGGGCCGCCTGGATGAGAGCCAGGAATCCTAACCACTAGACCATATGGGAGAATGTTGACTTCCGATCGAACGGACATCTTCTTTACTTAATAATGCATGAGCATCACTTCATAAGAATGTTTGTTTTTCCCAGTTAATTATCAGCATATGGAAGCCACAGAAAAGTTCAGGACAATACCCTGCAAATGAGAGAAATATATGAAACATTGTAATTCCGATAATACAAATAAAATACATGACATTCCCACACCGAAAATCGAACCCGGGCCGCCTGGGTGAGAGCCATGAATCCTAACCACTAGACCATATGGGAGAATGTTGGCTTCCCATCGAACGGACATCTTCTTTACTTAATAATGCATGAGCATCACTTCATAAGAATGTTTGCTTTTCCCAGTTAATTATCAGCATATGGAAGCCACAGAAAAGTTCAGGACAATACCCTGCAAATGAGAGAAATATATAAAACATTGTAATTCCGATAATACAAATAAAATGCATGACATTCCACCACCGGGAATCGAACCAGGGCCGCCTTGGTGAGAGCCAGGAATCCTAACCACTAGACCATATGGGAGAAGGTTGGCTTCCGATCGAACGGACATCTTCTTTACTTAATAATGCATGAGCATCACTTCATAAGAATGTTTGCAGTTCCCAGTTAATTATCAGCATATGGAAGCCACAGAAAAGTTCAGGACAATACCCTGCAAATGAGAGAAATATATGAAACATTGTAATTCCGATAATACAAATAAAATACATGACATTCCCACACCGGGAATCGAACCCGGGCCGCCTGGGTGAGAGCCACGAATCCTAACCACTAGACCATATGGGAGAATGTTGGCTTCCGATCGAACGGACATCTTCCGTTCTTAATAATGCATGAGCATCATTTCATAAGAATGTTTGCTTTTCCCAGTTAATTATCAGCATATGGAAGCCACAGAGACGTTCAGGACAATGCCCTGCAAATGAGAGAAATATATAAAACATTGTAATTCCTATAATACAAATAAGATACATGACATTCCCACACCGGGAATCGAACCCGGGCCGCCTGGGTGAGAGCCAGGAATCCTAACCACTAGACCATATGGGAGAATGTTGGCTTCCGATCGAACGGACATCTTCTTTACTAAATAATGCATGAGCATCACTTCATAAGAATGTTTGCTTTTCCCAGTTGATTATCAGCATATGGAAGCCAGAGAGACGTTCAGGACAATGCCCTGCAAATGAGAGAAATATATAAAACATTGTAATTCCGATAATACAAATAAAATACATGACATTCCCACACCGGGAATCGAACCCGGGCCGCCTGGGTGAGAGCCAGGAATCCTAACCACTAGACCATATGGGAGAATGTTGGCTTCAGATCGAACGGACATCTTCTGTACTTAATAATGCATAAGCATCACTTCATAAGAATGTTTGCTTTTCCCAGTTAATTATCAGCATATGGAAGCCACAGAAAAGTTCAGGACAATGCCCTGCAAATGAGAGAAATATATAAAACATTGTAATTCCGATAATACAAATAAAATACATGACATTCCCACACCGGGAATCGAACCCGGGCCGCCTGGGTGAGAGCCAGGAATCCTAACCACTAGACCATATGGGAGAATGTTGGCTTCCGATCGAACGGACATCTTCTTTACTTAATAATGCATGAGCATCACTTCAAAAGAATGTTTGCTTTTCCCAGTTAATTATCAGCATATGGAAGCCACAGAAAAGTTCAGGACAATGCCGTGCAAATGAGAGAAATATATAAAACTTTGTAATTCCGATAATACAAATAAAATACATGACATTCCCACACCGGGAATCGAACCCGGGCCGCCTGGGTGAGAGCCAGGAATCCTAACCACTAGACCATATGGGAGAATGTTGGCTTCACATCGAACGGACATCTTCTTTACTTAATAATGCATGAGCATCACTCCATAAGAATGTTTGCTTTTCCCAGTTTATTATCAGCAAATGGAAGCCACAGAAAAGTTAAGGACAATGCCCTGCAAAGGAGAGAAATATATAAAACATTGTAATTCCGATAATACAAATAAAATACATGACATTCCCACACCGGGAATCGAACCCGGTCCGCCTGGGTGAGAGCCAGGAATCCTAACCACAAGACCATATGGGAGAATGTTGGCTTCCGATCGAACGGACATCTTCTTTACTTAATAATGCATGAGCATCACTTCATAAGAATGTTTGCTTTTCCCAGTTAATTATCAGAAAATGGAAGCCACAGAAAAGTTAAGGACAATGCCCTGCAAATGAGAGAAATATATAAAACATTGTAATTCCGATAATACAAATAAAATACATGACATTCCCACACAGGGAATCGAACCCGGGCCGCTGGGTGAGAGCCAGGAATCCTAACCACTAGACCATATGGGAGAATGTTGGCTTCCGATCGAACGGACATCTTCTTTACTTAATAATGCATGAACATCACTTCATAAGAATGTTTGCTTTTCCCAGTTAATTATCAGCATATGGAAGCCACAGAAAAGTTCAGGACAATGCCCTGCAAATGAGAGAAATATATAAAACATTGCAATTCCGATAATACAAATAAGAAACGTGACATTCCCACACCGGGAATCGAACCCGGGCCGCTGGGTGAGAGCCAGGAATCCTAACCACTAGACCATATGGGAGAATGTTGGCTTCCAGTCAAACGGACATCTTCTTTACTTAATAATGCATGAGCATCACTTCATAAGAATGTTTGCTTTTCCCAGTTTATTATCAGCATATGGAAGCCACAGAAAAGTTCAGGACAATGCCCTGCAAAGGAGAGAAATATATAAAACATTGTAATTCCGATAATACAAATAAAATACATGACATTCCCACACCGAGAATCGAACCCGGGCCGCCTGGGTGAGAGCCAGGATCCTAACCACAAGACCATATGGGAGAATGTTGGTTTCCGATCGAACGGACATCTTCTTTACTTAATAATGCATGAGCATCACTTCATAAGAATGTTTGCTTTTCCCAGTTAATTATCAGCATATGGAAGCCACAGAAAAGTTCAGGACATTGCCCTGCAAATGAGAGAAATATATAAAACATTGTAATTCCGATAATACAAATAAAATACATGACATTCCCAAACCGGGAATCGAACCCGGGCCGCCTGGGTGAGAGCCACGAATCCTAACCACTAGACCATATGGGAGAATGTTGGCTTCCGATCGAACGGACATCTTCTGTTCTTAATAATGCATGAGCATCATTTCATAAGAATGTTTGCTTTTCCCAGTTTATTATCAGCATATGGAAGCCACAGAGACGTTCAGGACAATGCCCTGCAAATGAGAGAAATATATAAAACATTGTAATTCCTATAATACAAATAAGATACATGACATTCCCACACCGGGAATCGAACCCGGGCCGCCTGGGTGAGAGCCAGGAATCCTAACCACTAGACCATATGGGAGAATGTTGGCTTCCGATCGAACGGACATCTTCTTTACTAAATAATGCATGAGCATCACTTCATAAGAATGTGGGCTTTTCCCAGTTGATTATCAGCATATGGAAGCCACAGAAAAGTTAAGGACAATGCCCTGCAAATGAGAGAAATATATAAAACATTGTAATTCCGATAATACAAATAAAATACATGACATTCCCACACCGGGAATCGAACCCTGGCCGCCTGGGTGAGAGCCAGGAATCCTAACCACTAGACCATATGGGAGAATGTTGGCTTCCGATCGAACGGACATCTTCTGTACTTAATAATGCATAAGCATCACTTCATAAGAATGTTTGCTTTTCCCAGTTAATTATCAGAAAATGGAAGCCACAGAAAAGTTAAGGACAATGCCCTGCAAATGAGAGAAATATATAAAACATTGTAATTCCGATAATACAAATAAAATACATGACATTCCCACACAGGGAATCGAACCCGGGCCGCTGGGTGAGAGCCAGGAATCCTAACCACTAGACCATATGGGAGAATGTTGGCTTCCGATCGAACGGACATCTTCTTTACTTAATAATGCATGAACATCACTTCATAAGAATGTTTGCTTTTCCCAGTTAATTATCAGCATATGGAAGCCACAGAAAAGTTCAGGACAATGCCCTGCAAATGAGAGAAATATATAAAACATTGCAATTCCGATAATACAAATAAGAAACGTGACATTCCCACACCGGGAATCGAACCCGGGCTGCCTGGGTGAGAGCCAGGAATCCTAACCACTAGACCATATGGGAGAATGTTGGCTTCCAGTCAAACGGACATCTTCTTTACTTAATAATGCATGAGCATCACTTCATAAGAATGTTTGCTTTTCCCAGTTTATTATCAGCATATGGAAGCCACAGAAAAGTTCAGGACAATGCCCTGCAAAGGAGAGAAATATATAAAACATTGTAATTCCGATAATACAAATAAAATACATGACATTCCCACACCGAGAATCGAACCCGGGCCGCCTGGGTGAGAGCCAGGATCCTAACCACAAGACCATATGGGAGAATGTTGGTTTCCGATCGAACGGACATCTTCTTTACTTAATAATTCATGAGCATCACTTCATAAGAATGTTTGCTTTTCCCAGTTAATTATCAGCATATGGAAGCCACAGAAAAGTTCACGACATTGCCCTGCAAATGAGAGAAATATATAAAACATTGTAATTCCGATAATACAAATAAAATACATGACATTCCCAAACCGGGAATCGAACCCGGGCCGCCTGGGTGAGAGCCACGAATCCTAACCACTAGACCATATGGGAGAATGTTGGCTTCCGATCGAACGGACATCTTCTGTTCTTAATAATGCATGAGCATCATTTCATAAGAATGTTTGCTTTTCCCAGTTTATTATCAGCATATGGAAGCCACAGAGACGTTCAGGACAATGCCCTGCAAATGAGAGAAATATATAAAACATTGTAATTCCTATAATACAAATAAGATACATGACATTCCCACACCGGGAATCGAACCCGGGCCGCCTGGGTGAGAGCCAGGAATCCTAACCACTAGACCATATGGGAGAATGTTGGCTTCCGATCGAACGGACATCTTCTTTACTAAATAATGCATGAGCATCACTTCATAAGAATGTGGGCTTTTCCCAGTTGATTATCAGCATATGGAAGCCACAGAAAAGTTAAGGACAATGCCCTGCAAATGAGAGAAATATATAAAACATTGTAATTCCGATAATACAAATAAAATACATGACATTCCCACACCGGGAATCGAACCCTGGCCGCCTGGGTGAGAGCCAGGAATCCTAACCACTAGACCATATGGGAGAATGTTGGCTTCCGATCGAACGGACATCTTCTGTACTTAATAATGCATAAGCATCACTTCATAAGAATGATTGCTTTTCCCAGTTAATTATCAGCATATGGAAGCCACAGAAAAGTTCAGGACAATGCCCTGCAAATGAGAGAAATATATAAAACATTGTAATTCCGATAATACAAATAAAATACATGACATTCCCACACCGGGAATCGAACCCGGGCCGCCTGGGTGAGAGCCAGGAATCCTAACCACTAGACCATATGGGAGAATGTTGGCTTCCGATC
Organism: Euprymna scolopes; assembly: GCF_053919585.1. Lineage (NCBI taxonomy): Eukaryota > Metazoa > Mollusca > Cephalopoda > Sepiida > Sepiolidae > Euprymna > Euprymna scolopes. Next base: position 83,543,550 of record NC_136509.1, read on the forward strand.
GAACGGACATCTTCTTTACTTAATAATGCATGAGCATCACTTCAAAAGAATGTTTGCTTTTCCCAGTTAATTATCAGCATATGGAAGCCACAGAAAAGTTCAGGACAATGCCGTGCAAATGAGAGAAATATATAAAACTTTGTAATTCCGATAATACAAATAAAATACATGACATTCCCACACCGGGAATCGAACCCGGGCCGCCTGGGTGAGAGCCAGGAATCCTAACCACTAGACCATATGGGAGAATGTTGGCTTCACATCGAACGGACATCTTCTTTACTTAATAATGCATGAGCATCACTCCATAAGAATGTTTGCTTTTCCCAGTTTATTATCAGCAAATGGAAGCCACAGAAAAGTTAAGGACAATGCCCTGCAAAGGAGAGAAATATATAAAGCATTGTAATTCCGATAATACAAATAAAATACATGACATTCCCACACCGGGAATCGAACCCGGTCCGCCTGGGTGAGAGCCAGGAATCCTAACCACAAGACCATATGGGAGAATGTTGGCTTCCGATCGAACGGACATCTTCTTTACTTAATAATGCATGAGCATCACTTCATAAGAATGTTTGCTTTTCCCAGTTAATTATCAGAAAATGGAAGCCACAGAAAAGTTAAGGACAATGCCCTGCAAATGAGAGAAATATATAAAACATTGTAATTCCGATAATACAAATAAAATACATGACATTCCCACACAGGGAATCGAACCCGGGCCGCTGGGTGAGAGCCAGGAATCCTAACCACTAGACCATATGGGAGAATGTTGGCTTCCGATCGAACGGACATCTTCTTTACTTAATAATGCATGAACATCACTTCATAAGAATGTTTGCTTTTCCCAGTTAATTATCAGCATATGGAAGCCACAGAAAAGTTCAGGACAATGCCCTGCAAATGAGAGAAATATATAAAACATTGCAATTCCGATAATACAAATAAGAAACGTGACATTCCCACACCGGGAATCGAACCCGGGCTGCCTGGGTGAGAGCCAGGAATCCTAACCACTAGACCATATGGGAGAATGTTGGCTTCCAGTCAAACGGACATCTTCTTTACTTAATAATGCATGAGCATCACTTCATAAGAATGTTTGCTTTTCCCAGTTTATTATCAGCATATGGAAGCCACAGAAAAGTTCAGGACAATGCCCTGCAAAGGAGAGAAATATATAAAACATTGTAATTCCGATAATACAAATAAAATACATGACATTCCCACACCGAGAATCGAACCCGGGCCGCCTGGGTGAGAGCCAGGATCCTAACCACAAGACCATATGGGAGAATGTTGGTTTCCGATCGAACGGACATCTTCTTTACTTAATAATGCATGAGCATCACTTCATAAGAATGTTTGCTTTTCCCAGTTAATTATCAGCATATGGAAGCCACAGAAAAGTTCAGGACATTGCCCTGCAAATGAGAGAAATATATAAAACATTGTAATTCCGATAATACAAATAAAATACATGACATTCCCACACCGGGAATCGAACCCGGGCCGCCTGGGTGAGAGCCAGGAATCCTAACAACTAGACCATATGGGAGAATGTTGGCTACCGATCGAACGGACATCTTCTTTCCTTTATAATGCATGAGCATCACTTCATAAGAATGTTTGCTTTTCCCAGTTAATTATCAGCATATGGAAGTCACAAAAAAGTTCAGGACAATGCCCTGCAAATGAGAGAAATATATAAAACATTGTAATTCCGATAATACAAATAAAATACATGACATTCCCACACCGGGAATCGAACCCGGGCCGCTGGGTGAGAGCCAGGAATCCTAAACACTAGACCATATGGGAGAATGTTGGCTTCCGATCGAACGGACATCTTCTGTACTTAATAATGCATGAGCATCACTTCATAAGAATGTTTGTTTTTCCCAGTTAATTATCAGCATATGGAAGCCACAGAAAAGTTCAGGACAATGCCCTGCAAAGGAGAGAAATATATAAAACATTGTAATTCCGATAATACAAATAAAATATATGACATTCCCACACCGGGAATCGAACCAGGGCCGCCTGGGTGAGAGCCAGGCATCCTAACCACTAGACCATATGGGAGAATGTTGGCTTCCGATCGAACGGACATCTTCTTTACTTAATAATGCATGAGCATCACTTCATAAGAATGTTTGCTTTTCCCAGTTAATTACCAGCATATGGAAGCCACAGAAAAGTTCAGGACAATGCCCTGCAAATGAGAGAAATATATAAAACATTGTAATTCCGATAATACAAATAAAATACATGACATTCCCACACCGGGAATCGAACCCGGGCCGCCTGGGTGAGAGCCAGGAATCCTAACCACTAGACCATATGGGAGAATGGGTGCATCCGATCAAACGGTTACCTTCTTTACTTAATAATGCATGAGCATCACTTCATGAGAATGTTTGCTTTTCCCAGTTAATTATCAGCATATGGAAGCCACAGAAAAGTTCAGGACAATGCCCTGCAAAGGAGAGAAATATATAAAACATTGTAATTCCGATAATACAAATAAAATACATGACATTCCCACACCGGAAATCGAACCCCGGCTCCCTGGGTGAGAGCCAGGAATCCTAACCACAAGACCATATGGGAGAATGTTGGCTTCCGATCGAACGGACATCTTCTTTACTTAATAATGCATAAGCATCACTTCATAAGAATGTTTGCTTTTCCCAGTTAATTATCAGCATATGGAAGCCACAGAAAAGTTCAGGACAATGCCCTGCAAATGAGAGAAATATATAAAACATTTTAATTCCGATAATACAAATAAAAAACATGACATTCCCACACCGGGAATCGAACCCGGGCAACCTGGGTGAGAGCCAGAAATCCTAACCACTAGACCATATGGGAGAATGTTGGCTTCCGATCGAACGGACATCTTCTTTACTTAATAATGCATGAGTATCACATCATAAGAATGTTTGCTTTTCCCAGTTAATTATCAGCATATGGAAGCCACAGAAAAGTTCAGGACAATGCCCTGCAAATGAGAGAAATATATAAAACATTGTAATTCCGATAATACAAATAAAATACATGACATTCCCACACCGGGAATCGAACCCGGGCCGCCTGGGTGAGAGCCAGGAATCCTAACCACTAGACCATATGGGAGAATGTTGGCCTCCGATCGAACGGACATCTTCTTTACTTAATAATGCATGACCATCACTTCATAAGAATGTTAGCTTTTCCCAGTTAATTATCAGCATATAGAAGCCACAGAAAAGGTCAGGACAATGCCCTGCAAAGGAGAGAAATATATAAAACATTGTAATTCCGATAATACAAATAAAATATATGACATTCCCACACCGGGAATCGAACCCGGGCCGCCTAGGTGAGAGCCAGGAATCCTAACCAGTAGACCATATGGGAGAATGTTGGCTTCCGATCGAACGGACATCTTCTTTACTTAATAATGCATGAGCATCACTTCATAAGAATGTTTGCTTTTCCCAGTTAATTATCAGCATATGGCAGCAACAGAAAAGTTCAGGACAATGCCCTGCAAATGAGAGAAATATATAAAACATTGTAATTCCGATAATACAAATAAAATACATGACATTCCCACACCGGGAATCGAACCCGGGCCGCCTGGGTGAGAGCCAGGAATCCTAACCACTAGACCATATGGGAGAATGGGTGCTTCCGATCGAACGGTTATCTTCTTTACTTAATAATGCATGAGCATCACTTCATATGAATGTTTGCTTTTCCCAGTTAATTATCAGCATATGGAAGCCACAGAAAAGTTCAGGACAATGCCCTGCAAAGGAGAGAAATATATAAAACATTGTAATTCCGATAATACAAATAAAATACATGACATTCCCACACCGGAAATCGAACCCCGGCTCCCTGGGCGAGAGCCAGGAATCCTAACTACAAGACCATATGGGAGAATGTTGGCTTCCGATCGAACGGACATCTTCTTTACTTAATAATGCATAAGCATCACTTCATAAGAATGTTTGCTTTTCCCAGTTAATTATCAGCATATGGAAGCCACAGAAAAGTTCAGGACAATGCCCTGCCAATGAGAGAAATATATAAAACATTTTAATTCCGATAATACAAATAAAATACATGACATTCCCACACCGGGAATCGAACCCGGGCCGCCTGGGTTAGAGCCAGAAATCCTAACCACTAGACCATATGGGAGAATGTTGGCTTCCGATCGAACGGACATCTTCTTTACTTAATAATGCATGAGCATCACATCATAAGAATGTTAGCTTTTCCCAGTTAATTATCAGCATATGGAAGCCACAGAAAAGTTCAGGACAATGCCGTGCAAATGAGAGAAATATATAAAACATTGTAATTCCGATAATACAAATAAAATACATGACATTCCCACACCGGGAATCGAACCCGGGCCGCCTGGGTGAGATCCAGGACTCCTAACCACTAGACAATATGGGAGAATTTTGGCCTCCGATCGAACGGACATCTTCTTTACTTAATAATGCATGAGCATCACTTCATAAGAATGTTTGCTTTTCCCAGTTAATTATCAGCATATGGAAGCCACAGAAAAGTTCAGGACAATGCCCTGCAAATGAGAGAAATATATAAAACATTGTAATTCCGATAATACAAATAAAATATATGACATTCCCACACCGGGAATGTAACCCGGGCCGCCTGGGTGAGAGCCAGGAATCCTAACCACTAGACAATATTGGAGAATGTTGGCTTCCGATCGAACGGACATCTTCTTTACTTAATAATGCATAAGCATCACTTCATAAGAATGTTTGCTTTTCCCAGTTAATTATCAGCATATTAAAGGCCACAGAAAAGTTCAGGACAATGCCCTGCAAATGAGAGAAATATATAAAACATTGTCAGCCCGATAATACAAATAAAATACATGACATTCCCACACCGGGAATCGAACCCGGGCCGCCTGGGTAAGAGTCAGGAATCCTAACCACTAGAACTTATGGGAGAATGTTGGTTTCCGATCGAACGGACATCTTCTTTACTTAATGCATGAGCATCACTTCATAAGAATGTTTGCTTTTCCCAGTTAATTATCAGCATATGGAAGCCACAGAAAAGTTCAGGACAATACCCTGCAAATGAGAGAAATATATAAAACATTGTAATTCCGATAATACAAATAAAATACTTCACATTCCCACACCGGGAATCGAACCCCGGCCCCCTGGGTGAGAGCCAGGAATCCTAACCACCAGACCATATGGGAGCACGTCGGTTTCCGATCGAACGAACAGCTGCTTTACTTAATAATGCATGAGCATCACTTCATAAGAATGTTGGCTTTTCCCAGTTAATTATCAGCATATGGAAGCCACAGAAAAGTTCAGGACAATGCCCTGCAAATGAGAGAAATATATAAAACATTGTAATTCCGATAATACAAATAAAATACATGACATTCCCACACCGGGAATCGAACCCGGGCCGCCTGGGTGAGAGCAAGGAATCCTAACCACTAGACCATATGGGAGTATGTTGGCTTCCGATCGAACGGACATCTTCTTTACTTAATAATGCATAAGCATCACTTCATAAGAATGTTTGCTTTTCCCAGTTAATTATCAGCATAGTGAAGCCACAGAAAAGTTCAGGACAATGCCCTGCAAATGAGAGAAATATATAAAACATTGTAATTCCGATAATACAAATAAAATACATGACATTCCCACACCGGGAATCGATCCCGGACCGCCTGGAGGAGAGCCAGGAATCCTAATCACTAGACCATATGGGAGAATGTTGGCTTCCGATCGAACGGACATCTTCTTTACTTAATAATGCATGAGCATCACTTCATAAGAATGTTTGCTTTTCCCAGTTAATTATCAGCATATGGAAGCCACAGAAAAGTTCAGGACAATGCCCTGCAAATGAGAGAAATATATAAAACATTGTAATTCCGATAATACAAATAAAATACATGACATTCCCACACCGGGAATCGAACCCCGGCTCCCTGGGTGAGAGCCAGGAATCCTAACCACAAGACCATATGGGAGAATGTCGGTTTCCGATCGAACTGACATCTGCTTTACTTAATAATGCATGAGCATCACTTCATAAGAATGTTTGCTTTTCCCAGTTAATTATCAGCATATGGAAGCCACAGAAAAGTTCAGGACAATGCCCTGCAAATGAGAGAAATATATAAAACATTGTAATTCCGATAATACAAATAAAATACATGACATTCCCACACCGGGAATCGAACCCGGGCCGCCTGGGTGAGAGCAAGGAATCCTAACCACTAGACCATATGGGAGTATGTTGGCTTCCGATGCAACGGACATCTTCTTTACTTAATAAGGCATAAGCATCACTTCATAAGAATGTTTGCTTTTCCCAGTTAATTATCAGCATAGTGAAGCCACAGAAAAGTTCAGGACAATGCCCTGCAAATGAGAGAAATATATAAAACATTGTAATTCCGATAATACAAATAAAATACATGACATTCCCACACCGGGAATCGGACCCGGGCCGCCTGGAGGAGAGCCAGGAATCCTAACCACTAGACCATATGGGAGAATGTTGGCTTCCGATCGAACGGACATCTTCTTTACTTAATAATGCATGAGCATCACTTCATAAGAATGTTTGCTTTTCCCAGTTAATTATCAGCATATGGAAGCCACAGAAAAGTTCAGGACAATGCCCTGCAAATGAGAGAAATATATAAAACATTGTAATTCCGATAATACAAATAAAATACATGACATTCCCACACCGGGAATCGAACCCCGGCTCCCTGGGTGAGAGCCAGGAATCCTAACCACCAGACCATATGGGAGAATGTCGGTTTCCGATCGAACGGACATCTGCTTTGTTTAATAATGCATGAGCATCACTTCATAAGAATGTTTGCTTTTCCCAGTTAATTATCAGCATATGGAAGCCACAGAAAAGTTCAGGACAATGCCCTGCAAATGAGAGAAATATATAAAACATTGTAATTCCGATAATACAAATAAAATACATGACATTCCCACACCGGGAATCGAACCCGGGCCGCCTGGGTGAGAGCCAGGAATCCTAACCACTAGACCATATGGGAGTATGTTGGCTTCCGATCGAACGGACATCTTCTTTACTTAATAATGCATAAGCATCACTTCATAAGAATGTTTGCTTTTCCCAGTTAATTATCAGCATAGTGAAGCCACAGAAAAGTTCAGGACAATGCCCTGCAAATGAGAGAAATATATAAAACATTGTAATTCCGATAATACAAATAAAATACATGACATTCCCACACCGGGAATCGAACCCGGGCCGCCTGGGTGAGAGCCAGGAATCCTAACCACTAGACCATATGGGAGAATGTTGGCTTCCGCTCGAACGGACATCTTCTTTACTTAATAATGCATGAGCATCACTTCATAAGAATGTTTGCTTTTCCCAGTTAATTATCAGCATATGGAAGCCACAGAAAAGTTCAGGACAATGCCCTGCAAATGAGAGAAATATATAAAACATTGTAATTCCGATAATACAAATAAAATACATGACATTCCCACACCGGGAATCGACCCCGGGCCGCCTGGGTGAGAGCCAGGAACCCTAACCACTAGACCATATGGGAGAATGTTGGTTTCCGATCGAACGGACATCTTCTTTACTTAATAATGCATGAGCATCACTTCATAAGAATGTTTGCTTTTCCCAGTTAATTATCAGCATATGGAAGCCACAGAAAAGTTCAGGACAATGCCCTGCAAATGAGAGAAATATATAAAACATTGTAATTCCGATAATACAAATAAAATACATGACATTCCCACACCGGGAATCGAACCCGGGCCGCCTGGGGTAGAGCCAGGAATCCTAACCACTAGACCATATGGGAGAATGTTGGCTTCCGATCGAACGGACATCTTCTTTATTTAATAATGCATGAGCATCACTTCATAAGAATGTTTGCTTTTCCCAGTTAATTATCAGCATATGGAAGCCACAGAAAAGTTCAGGACAATGCCCTGCAAATGAGAGAAATATATAAAACATTGTAATTCCGATAATACAAATAAAAAACATGACATTCCCACACCGGGAATCGAACCCGGGCCGCCTGGGTGAGAGCCAGGAACCCTAACCACTAGACCATATGGGAGAATGTTGGTTTCCGATCGAACGGACATCTTCTTTACTTAATAATGCATGAGCTTCACTTCATAAGAATGTTTGCTTTTCCCAGTTAATTATCAGCATATGGAAGCCACAGAAAAGTTCAGGACAATGCCCTGCAAATGAGAGAAATATATAAAACATTGTAATTCCGATAATACAAATAAAATACATGACATTCCCACACCGGGAATCGAACCCCGGCTCCCTGGGTGAGAGCCAGGAATCCTAACCACCAGACCATATGGGAGAATGTCGGTGTCCGATCGAACGGACATCTTCTTTACTTAATAATGCATGAGCATCACTTCATAAGAATGTTTGCTTTTCCCAGTTAATTATCAGCATATGGAAGCCACAGAAAAGTTCAGGACAATGCCCTGCAAATGAGAGAAATATATAAAACATTGTAATTCCGATAATACAAATAAAATATATGACATTCCCACACCGGGAATCGAACCCTGGCCGCCTGGGTGAGAGCAAGGAATCCTAACCACTAGACCATATGGGAGTATGTTGGCTTCCGATCGAACGGACATCTTCTTTACTTAATAATGCATGAGCTTCACTTCATAAGAATGTTTGCTTTTCCCAGTTAATTATCAGCATATGGAAGCCACAGAAAAGTTCAGGACAATGCCCTGCAAATGAGAGAAATATATAAAACATTGTAATTCCGATAATACAAATAAAATACATGACATTCCCACACCGGGAATCGCACCCTTGCTCCCTGGGTGAGAGCCAGGAATCCTAACCACCAGACCATATGGGAGAATGTCGGTGTCCGATCGAACGGACATCTTCTTTACTTAATAATGCATGAGCATCACTTCATAAGAATTTTTGCTTTTCCCAGTTAATTATCAGCATAGTGAAGCCACAGAAAAGTTAAGGACAATGCCGTGCAAATGAGAGAAATATATAAAACATTGTAATTCCGATAATACAAATAAAATACATGACATTCCCACACCGGGAATCGACCCCGGACCGCCTGGAGGAGAGCCAGGAATCCTAATCACTAGACCATATGGGAGAATGTTGGCTTCCGATCGAACGGACATCTTCTTTACTTAATAATGCATGAGCATCACTTCATAAGAATGTTTGCTTTTCCCAGTTAATTATCAGCATATGGAAGCCACAGAAAAGTTCAGGACAATGCCCTGCAAATGAGAGAAATATATAAAACATTGTAATTCCGATAATACAAATAAAATACATGACATTCCCACACCGGGAATCGAACCCCGGCTCCCTGGGTGAGAGCCAGGAATCCTAACCACCAGACCATATGGGAGAATGTCGGTTTCCGATCGAACGGACATCTGCTTTACTTAATAATGCATGAGCATCACTTCATAAGAATGTTTGCTTTTCCCAGTTAATTATCAGCATATGGAAGCCACAGAAAAGTTCAGGACAATGCCCTGCAAATGAGAGAAATATATAAAACATTGTAATTCCGATAATACAAATAAAATACATGACATTCCCACACCGGGAATCGAACCCGGGCCGCCTGGGTGAGAGCCAGGAATCCTAACAACTAGACCATATGGGAGAATGTTGGCTTCCGATCGAACGGACATCTTCTTTACTTAATAATGCATGAGCATCACTTCATAAGAATGTTTGCTTTTCCCAGTTAATTATCAGCATAGTGTTGCCACAGAAAAGTTCAGGACAATGCCCTGCAAATGAGAGAAATATATAAAACATTGTAATTCCGATAATACAAATAAAATACATGACATTCCCACACCGGGAATCGGACCCGGGCCGCCTGGAGGAGAGCCAGGAATCCTAACCCCCAGACCATATGGGAGAATGTTGGCTTCCGATCGAACGGACATCTTCTTTACTTAATAATGCATGAGCATCACTTCATAAGAATGTTTGCTTTTCCCAGTTAATTATCAGCATATGGAAGCCACAGAAAAGTTCAGGACAATGCCCTGCAAATGAGAGAAATATATAAAACATTGTAATTCCGATAATACAAATAAAATACATGACATTCCCACACCGGGAATCGAACCCGGGCCGCCTGGGTGAGAGCCAGGAATCCTAACCACTAGACCATATGGGAGTATGTTGGCTTCCGATCGAACGGACATCTTCTTTACTTAATAATGCATAAGCATCACTTCATAAGAATGTTTGCTTTTCCCAGTTAATTATCAGCATAGTGAAGCCACAGAAAAGTTCAGGACAATGCCCTGCAAATGAGAGAAATATATAAAACATTATAATTCCGATAATACAAATAAAATACATGACATTCCCACACCGGGAATCGAACCCGGGTCGCCTGGGTGAGAGCCAGGAATCCTAACCACTAGACCATATGGGAGAATGTTGGCTTCCGATCGAACGGACATCTTCTTTACTTAATAATGCATGAGCATCACTTCATAAGAATGTTTGCTTTTCCCAGTTAATTATCAGCATATGGAAGCCACAGAAAAGTTCAGGACAATGCCCTGCAAATGAGAGAAATATATAAAACATTGTAATTCCGATAATACAAATAAAATACATGACATTCCCACACCGGGAATCGACCCCGGGCCGCCTGGGTGAGAGCCAGGAACCCTAACCACTAGACCATATGGGAGAATGTTGGTTTCCGATCGAACGGACATCTTCTTTACTTAATAATGCATGAGCATCACTTCATAAGAATGTTTGCTTTTCCCAGTTAATTATCAGCATATGGAAGCCACAGAAAAGTTCAGGACAATGCCCTGCAAATGAGAGAAATATATAAAACATTGTAATTCCGATAATACAAATAAAATACATGACATTCCCACACCGGGAATCGAACCCGGGCCGCCTGGGTGAGAGCCAGGAATCCTAACCACTAGACCATATGGGAGTATGTTGGCTTCCGATCGAACGGACATCTTCTTTACTTAATAATGCATAAGCATCACTTCATAAGAATGTTTGCTTTTCCCAGTTAATTATCAGCATAGTGAAGCCACAGAAAAGTTCAGGACAATGCCCTGCAAATGAGAGAAATATATAAAACATTATAATTCCGATAATACAAATAAAATACATGACATTCCCACACCGGGAATCGAACCCGGGCCGCCTGGGTGAGAGCCAGGAATCCTAACCACTAGACCATATGGGAGAATGTTGGCTTCCGATCGAACGGACATCTTCTTTACTTAATAATGCATGAGCATCACTTCATAAGAATGTTTGCTTTTCCCAGTTAATTATCAGCATATGGAAGCCACAGAAAAGTTCAGGACAATGCCCTGCAAATGAGAGAAATATATAAAACATTGTAATTCCGATAATACAAATAAAATACATGACATTCCCACACCGGGAATCGACCCCGGGCCGCCTGGGTGAGAGCCAGGAACCCTAACCACTAGACCATATGGGAGAATGTTGGTTTCCGATCGAACGGACATCTTCTTTACTTAATAATGCATGAGCATCACTTCATAAGAATGTTTGCTTTTCCCAGTTAATTATCAGCATATGGAAGCCACAGAAAAGTTCAGGACAATGCCCTGCAAATGAGAGAAATATATAAAACATTGTAATTCCGATAATACAAATAAAATACATGACATTCCCACACCGGGAATCGAACCCGGGCCGCCTGAGGTAGAGCCAGGAATCCTCACCACTAGACCATATGGGAGAATGTTGGCTTCCGATCGAACGGACATCTTCTTTACTTAATAATGCATGAGCATCACTTCATAAGAATGTTTGCTTTTCCCAGTTAATTATCAGCATATGGAAGCCACAGAAAAGTTCAGGACAATGCCCTGCAAATGAGAGAAATATATAAAACATTGTAATTCCGATAATACAAATAAACTACATGACATTCCCACACGGGGAATCGAACCCGGGCCGCCTGGGTGAGAGCCAGGAATCCTAACCACTAGACCATATGGGAGAATGTTGGCTACCGATCGAACGGACATCTTCTTTACTTAATAATGCATGAGCATCACTTCATAAGAATGTTTGCTTTTCCCAGTTAATTATCAGCATATGGAAGCCACAGAAACGTTCAGGACAATGCCGTGCAAATGAGAGAAATATATAAAACATTGTAATTCCGATAATACAAATAAAATACATGACATTCCCACACCGGGAATCGAACCCGGGCCGCCTGGGTGAGAGCCAGGAATCCTAACCACTAGACCATATGGGAGAATGTTGGCTTCCGATCGAACGGACATCTTCTTTACTTAATAATGCATGAGCATCACTTCATAAGAATGTTTGCTTTTCCCAGTTAATTATCAGCATATGGAAGCCACAGAAAAGTTAAGGACAATGCCGTGCAAATGAGAGAAATATATAAAACATTGTAATTCCGATAATACAAATAAAATACATGACATTCCCACACCGGGTTTCGAACCCGGGCCGCCTGGGTGAGAGCCAGGAATCCTAACCACTAGACCATATGGGAGAATGTTGGCTTCCGATCGAACGGACATCTTCTTTACTTAATAATGCATGAGCATCACTTCATAAGAATGTTTGCTTTTCCCAGTTAATTATCAGCATATGGAAGCCACAGAAAAGTTCAGGACAATGCCCTGCAAATGAGAGAAATATATAAAACATTGTAATTCCGATAATACAAATAAAATACATGACATTCCCACACCGGGAATCGAACCCCGGCTCCCTGGGTGAGAGCCAGGAATCCTAACCACCAGACCATATGGGAGAATGTCGGTTTCCGATCGAACGGACATCTGCTTTACTTAATAATGCATGAGCATCACTTCATAAGAATGTTTGCTTTTCCCAGTTAATTATCAGCATATGGAAGCCACAGAAAAGTTCAGGACAATGCCCTGCAAATGAGAGAAATATATAAAACATTGTAATTCCGATAATACAAATAAAATACATGACATTCCCACACCGGGAATCGAACCCGGGCCGCCTGGGTGAGAGCAAGGAATCCTAACCACTAGACCATATGGGAGTATGTTGGCTTCCGATCGAACGGACATCTTCTTTACTTAATAATGCATAAGCATCACTTCATAAGAATGTTTGCTTTTCCCAGTTAATTATCAGCATAGTGTTGCCACAGAAAAGTTCAGGACAATGCCCTGCAAATGAGAGAAATATATAAAACATTGTAATTCCGATAATACAAATAAAATACATGACATTCCCACACCGGGAATCGGACCCGGGCCGCCTGGAGGAGAGCCAGGAATCCTAACCCCCAGACCATATGGGAGAATGTTGGCTTCCGATCGAACGGACATCTTCTTTACTTAATAATGCATGAGCATCACTTCATAAGAATGTTTGCTTTTCCCAGTTAATTATCAGCATATGGAAGCCACAGAAAAGTTCAGGACAATGCCCTGCAAATGAGAGAAATATATAAAACATTGTAATTCCGATAATACAAATAAAATACATGACATTCCCACACCGGGAATCGAACCCGGGCCGCCTGGGTGAGAGCCAGGAATCCTAACCACTAGACCATATGGGAGTATGTTGGCTTCCGATCGAACGGACATCTTCTTTACTTAATAATGCATAAGCATCACTTCATAAGAATGTTTGCTTTCCCAGTTAATTATCAGCATAGTGAAGCCACAGAAAAGTTCAGGACAATGCCCTGCAAATGAGAGAAATATATAAAACATTATAATTCCGATAATACAAATAAAATACATGACATTCCCACACCGGGAATCGAACCCGGGCCGCCTGGGTGAGAGCCAGGAATCCTAACCACTAGACCATATGGGAGAATGTTGGCTTCCGATCGAACGGACATCTTCTTTACTTAATAATGCATGAGCATCACTTCATAAGAATGTTTGCTTTTCCCAGTTAATTATCAGCATATGGAAGCCACAGAAAAGTTCAGGACAATGCCCTGCAAATGAGAGAAATATATAAAACATTGTAATTCCGATAATACAAATAAAATACATGACATTCCCACACCGGGAATCGACCCCGGGCCGCCTGGGTGAGAGCCAGGAACCCTAACCACTAGACCATATGGGAGAATGTTGGTTTCCGATCGAACGGACATCTTCTTTACTTAATAATGCATGAGCATCACTTCATAAGAATGTTTGCTTTTCCCAGTTAATTATCAGCATATGGAAGCCACAGAAAAGTTCAGGACAATGCCCTGCAAATGAGAGAAATATATAAAACATTGTAATTCCGATAATACAAATAAAATACATGACATTCCCACACCGGGAATCGAACCCGGGCCGCCTGGGCGAGAGCCAGGAATCCTAACCACTAGACCATATGGGAGTATGTTGGCTTCCGATCAAACGGACATCTTCTTTACTTAATAATGCATAAGCATCACTTCATAAGAATGTTTGCTTTTCCCAGTTAATTATCAGCATAGTGAAGCCACAGAAAAGTTCAGGACAATGCCCTGCAAATGAGAGAAAGATATAAAACATTGTAATTCCGATAATACAAATAAAATACATGACATTCCCACACCGGGAATCGAACCCGGGCCGCCTGGGTGAGAGCCAGGAATCCTAACCACTAGACCATATGGGAGAATGTTGGTTTCCGATCGAACGGACATCTTCTTTACTTAATAATGCATGAGCATCACTTCATAAGAATGTTTGCTTTTCCCAGTTAATTATCAGCATATCGAAGCCACAGAAAAGTTCAGGACAATGCCCTGCAAATGAGAGAAATATATAAAACATTGTAATTCCGATAATACAAATAAAATACATGACATTCCCACACCGGAAATCGAACCCGGGCCGCCTGGGTGAGAGCCAGGAATCCTAACCACTAGACCATATGGGAGAATGTTGGCTTCCGAGCGAACGGACATCTTCTTTACTTAATAATGCATGAGCATCACTTCATAAGAATGTTTGCTTTTCCCAGTTAATTATCAGCATATGGAAGCCACAGAAAAGTTCAGGACAATGCCCTGCAAATGAGAGAAAGATATAAAACATTGTAATTCCGATAATACAAATAAAATACATGACATTCCCACACCGGGAATCGAACCCGGGCCGCCTGGGTGAGAGCCAGGAATCCTAACCACTAGACCATATGGGAGAATGTTGGCTTCCGATCGAACGGACATCTTCTTTACTTAATAATGCATGAGCATCACTTCATAAGAATGTTTGCTTTTCCCAGTTAATTATCAGCATATGGAAGCCACAGAAAAGTTCAGGACAATGCCCTGCAAATGAGAGAAATATATAAAACATTGTAATTCCGATAATACAAATAAAATACATGACATTCCTACACCGGGAATCGAACCCGGGCCGCCTGGGTAAGAGTCAGGAATCCTAACCACTAGAACTTATGGGAGAATGTTGGTTTCCGATCGAACGGACATCTTCTTTACTTAGTGCATGAGCATCAATTCATAAGAATGTTTGCTTTTCCCAGTTAATTATCAGCATATGGAAGCCACAGAAAAGTTCAGGACAATGCCCTGCAAATGAGAGAAATATAGAAAACATTGTAATTCCGATAGTACAAATAAAATACATGACATTCCCACACCGGAAATCGAACCCGGGCCGCCTGGGTGAGAGCCAGGAATCCTAACCACTAGACCATATGGGAGAATGTTGGCTTCCGATCGAACGGACATCTTCTTTACTTAATAATGCATGAGCATCACTTCATAAGAATGTTTGCTTTTCCCAGTTAATTATCAGCATATGGAAGCCACAGAAAAGTTCAGGACAATACCCTGCAAATGAGAGAAATATATAAAACATTGTAATTCCGATAATACAAATAAAATACATGACATTCCTACACCGGGAATCGAACCCGGGCCGCCTGGGTAAGAGTCAGGAATCCTAACCACTAGAACTTATGGGAGAATGTTGGTTTCCGATCGAACGGATATCTTCTTTACTTAATAATGCATGAGCATCACTTCATAAGAATGTTTGCTTTTCCCAGTTAATTATCAGCATATGGAAGCCACAGAAAAGTTCAGGACAATGCCCTGCAAATGAGAGAAATATAGAAAACATTGTAATTCCGATAGTACAAATAAAATACATGACATTCCCACACCGGAAATCGAACCCGGGCCGCCTGGGTGAGAGCCAGGAATCCTAACCACTAGACCATATGGGAGAATGTTGGCTTCCGATCGAACGGACATCTTCTTTACTTAATAATGCATGAGCATCACTTCATAAGAATGTTTGCTTTTCCCAGTTAATTATCAGCATATGGAAGCCACAGAAAAGTTCAGGACAATACCCTGCAAATGAGAGAAATATATGAAACATTGTAATTTCGATAATACAAATAAAATACATGACATTCCCACACCGGGAATCGAACCCGGGCCGCCTGGGTGAGAGCCAGGAATCCTAACCACTAGACCATATGGGAGAATGTTGGCTTCCGATCGAACGGACATCTTCTTTACTTAATAATGCATGAGCATCACTTCATAAGAATATTTGCTTTTCCCAGTTAATTATCAGCATATGGAAGCCACAGAAAAGTTCAGGACAATGCCCTGCAAATGAGAGAAATATATAAAACATTGTAATTCCGATAATACAAATAAAATACATGACATTCCCACACCGGGAATCGAACCCGGGCCGCCTGGGTGAGAGCCAGGACTCCTAACCACTAGACCATATGGAAGAATGTTGGCTTCCGATCGAACGGACATCTTCTTTACTTAATAATGCATGAGCATCACTTCATAAGAATGTTTGCTTTTCCCAGTTAATTATCAGCATATGGAAGCCACAGAAAAGTTCAGGACAATACCCTGCAAATGAGAGAAATATATAAAACATTGTAATTCCGATAATACAAATAAAATACATTACATTCCCACACTGGGAATCGAACCCGGGCCGCCTGGGTGAGAGCCAGGAATCCTAACCACTAGACCATATGGGAGAATGTTGGCTTCCGATCGAACGGACATCTTCTGTTCTTAATAATGCATGAGCATCACTTCATAAGAATGTTTGCTTTTCCCAGTTAATTATCAGCATATGGAAGCCACAGAAAAGTTCAGGACAATGCCCTGCAAATGAGAGAAATATATAAAACATTGTAATTCCGATAATACAAATAAAATACATGACATTCCCACACCGGGAATCGAACCCGGGCCGCCTGGGTGAGAGCCAGGAATCCTAACCACTAGACCATATGGGAGAATGTTGGCTTCCGATCGAACGGACATCTTCTTTACTTAATAATGCATGAGCATCACTTCATAAGAATGTTTGCTTTTCCCAGTTAATTATCAGCATATGGAAGCCACAGAAAATTTCAGGACAATGCCCTGCAAATGAGAGAAATATATAAAACATTGTAATTCCGATAATACAAATAAAATACATGACATTCCCACACCGGGAATCGAACCCGGGCCGCCTGGGTTAGTGCCAGGAATCCTAACCACTAGACCATATGGGAGAATGTTGGTTTCCGATCGAACGGACATCTTCTTTACTTAATAATGCATGAGCATCACTTCATAAGAATGTTTGCTTTTCCCAGTTAATTATCAGCATATGGAAGCCACAGAAAAGTTCAGGACAATGCCCTGCAAATGAGAGAAATATATAAAACATTGTAATTCCGATAATACAAATAAAATACATGACATTCCCACACCGGGAATCGAACCCGGGCCGCCTGGGGGAGAGCCACGAATCCTAACCACTAGACCATATGGGAGAATGTTTGCTTCCCATCGAACGGACATCTTCTTTACTTAATAATGCATGAGCATCACTTCATAAGAATGTTTGCTTTTCCCAGTTAATTATCAGCATATGGAAGCCACAGAAAAGTTCAGGACAATGCCCTGCAAATGAGAGAAATATATAAAACATTGTAATTCCGATAATACAAATAAAATACATGACATTCCTACACCGGCAATCGAACCCGGGCCGCCTGGGTGAGAGCCACGAATCCTAACCACTAGACCATATGGGAGAATGTTGACTTCCGATCGAACGGATATCTTCTTTACTTAATAATGCATGAGCATCACTTCATAAGAATGTTTGCTTTTCCCAGTTAATTATCAGCATATGGAAGCCACAGAAAAGTTCAGGACAATGCCCTGCAAAGGAGAGAAAAATATAAAACATTGTAATTCCGATAATACAAATAAAATACATGACATTCCCACACCGGGAATCGAACCCGGGCCGTCTGGGTGAGAGCCAGGAATCCTAACCACTAGACCATATGGGAGAATGTTGGCTTCCGATCGAACGGACATCTTCTTTACTTAATAATGCATGAGCATCACTTCATAAGAATGTTTGCTTTTCCCAGTTAATTATCAGCTTATGGAAGCTACAGAAAAGTTCAGGACAATGCCCTGCAAATGAGAGAAATATAGAAAACATTGTAATTCCGATAATACAAATAAAATACATGACATTCCCACACCGGGAATCAAACCCGGGCCGCCTGGGTTAGAGCCACGAATCCTAACCACTAGACCATATGGGAGAATGGGAGCTTCCGATCAAACGGACATCTTCTTTACTTAATAATGCATGAGCATCACTTCATAAGAATGTTTGCTTTTCCCAGTTAATTATCAGCATATGGAAGCCACAGAAAAGTTCAGGACAATGCCCTGCAAATGAGAGAAATATATAAAACATTGTAATTCCGATAATACAAATAAAATACATGACATTCCCACACCGGGAATCGAACCCGGGCCGCCTGAGTGAGAGCCAGGAATCCTAACCACTAGACCATAAGGGAGAATGTTGGCTTCCGATCGAACGGACATCTTCTTTACTTAATAATTCATGAGCATCACTTCATAAGAATTTTTGCTTTTCCCAGTTAATTCAGCATATTGAAGCCACAGAAAAGTTCAGGACAATGCCTTGCAAATGAGAGAAATATATAAAGCATCTTTTCGAACGGACATTTTCTTTATGACGAGATCCCTGGCGACACCAGATTATCTTGGAGGAGAAGATGGGAGAGGACGAGGTATGGTTAGGGGGGCATGATTACACTTGGTCAAGGAAAACCAGATGGTTATGAGATTCCTGTCCCCAGAGAAAAATAAAATATTTCAATGGGAAATAAATAATTATCGCTTATCACATCAGTGCCGGGATGGAGTTTTTAAAAGAAAGACAACGAGAATTGTCCTATATCACGGCTGAATTCTAATAATGATGATGATGGTTTGATGTTGTTTAAACAGAAATGTCAATTGGATTTTGTCAGCAAGGAAAAAACCACAAATGATTTTTATTTTATCTCATTTGCTGTTATATATCTGTTAACAACGAAAAGGTTGTTTTTAAAAACCTCTGTTGATAGGTATGAAGAATGGGGGTCAAAGGGTGAAGGGTCGCCGCCAGGCATTGGTCGACCTGCGGTGACTAATCATGCCTAATTGGTAATAAGTAAAAAAAACTCAGTGCATGTGGTGGTTTGAGGTCTAGTAGAGATGAGCTCTAAAAGAAAAAGAAAGAATAACTCCAAAAAGGGGGAAGGAGGAATTACTGATTTGATAAAAACGATTGGCTTTTTAGAGTTAGGGTCCCTTTTTACTAGCTGGTATTCGAGGTGTCCACGTCGCTCTTACCCCGCCTGGGGGGGGGCAACATCTATAAGAGCTAAGTTGAAAAGCTCTTGTTCTTAGCTGGGAAATTAATTAGAGGAACTTAACCTGCATCATGAAGCTTGGATCAAAGAACTCGACTATAAACAAGTGTAGAACGATTTATCAATAATTATTTTGTTTCGTGATATAAAAATGTCCCAGGGTTTTTCCTTCTTTCTCGATTGCCAGCCTGAATGAAGAGGCAGTTTATTTCAGGTATGCTCTGACGCCAGATGATGAAGGAGACAGACTGGATCCAGCACGAAACCAGAGTTACGGCCGAAATCGACAATGTTGCCACACGGACTTAGGGTCATGCACATTTCGCATGCCCTAGGCAGCAGAAAGGTATTTTCCAGTGACCAGTGAGAGTCTGGTCACTCATGAGGGGTCCATCACTAGACAAGTAAGAATGTAGCCCTGTTGGGTTGCATCTATGGTCCTGTGAGCTAGGAGCGACACACACGGCCAGAAGTACATCACAAGTATGCTCCCGTGAACCAGGACAGTGACGGATGCGGCCCAGCCCTCGGACAGAGAGGGTGTTAGGGTTATATCTTTACTTAATAATGCATGAGCATCACTTCACAAGAATGTTTGTTTTTCCCAGTTAATTATCAGCATATGGAAGCCACAGAAAAGTTCAGGACAATGCCCTGCAAATGAGAGAAATATATAAAACATTGTAATTCCGATAATACAAATAAAATAAATGACATTCCTACACCGGGAATCGAACCCGGGCCGCCTGGGTGAGAGCCACGAATCCTAACCACTAGACCATATGGGAGAATGTTGGCTTCCGATCGAACGGACATCTTCTTTACTTAATAATGCATGAGCATCACTTCATAAGAATGTTTGCTTTTCCCAGTTAATTATCAGCATATGGAAGCCACAGAAAAGTTCAGGACAATGCCCTGCAAAGGAGAGAAATATATAAAACATTGTAATTCCGATAATACAAATAAAATACATGACATTCCCACACCGGGAATCGAACCCGGGCCGTCTGGGTGAGAGCCAGGAATCCTAACCACTAGACCATATGGGAGAATGTTGGCTTCCGATCGAACGGACATCTTCTTTACTTAATAATGCATGAGCATCACTTCATAAGAATGTTTGCTTTTCCCAGTTAATTATCAGCTTATGGAAGCCACAGAAAAGTTCAGGACAATGCCCTGCAAATGAGAGAAATATAGAAAACATTGTAATTCCGATAATACAAATAAAATACATGACATTCCCACACCGGGAATCAAACCCGGGCCGCCTGGGTTAGAGCCACGAATCCTAACCACTAGACCATATGGGAGAATGGGGGCTTCCGATCAAACGGACATCTTCTTTACTTAATAATGCATGAGCATCACTTCATAAGAATGTTTGCTTTTCCCAGTTAATTATCAGCATATGGAAGCCACAGAAAAGTTCAGGACAATGCCCTGCAAATGAGAGAAATATATAAAACATTGTAATTCCGATAATACAAATAAAATACATGACATTCCCACACCGGGAATCGAACCCGGGCCGCCTGAGTGAGAGCCAGGAATCCTAACCACTAGACCATAAGGGAGAATGTTGGCTTCCGATCGAACGGACATCTTCTTTACTTAATAATTCATGAGCATCACTTCATAAGAATTTTTGCTTTTCCCAGTTAATTCAGCATATGGAAGCCACAGAAAAGTTCAGGACAATGCCTTCCAAATGAGAGAAATATATAAAGCATCTTTTCGAACGGACATTTTCTTTATGACGAGATCCCTGGCGACACCAGATTATCTTGGAGGAGAAGATGGGAGAGGACGAGGTATGGTTAGGGGGGCATGATTACACTTGGTCAAGGAAAACCAGATGGTTATGAGATTCCTGTCCCCAGAGAAAAATAAAATATTTCAATGGGAAATAAATAATTATCGCTTATCACATCAGTGCCGGGATGGAGTTTTTAAAAGAAAGACAACGAGAATTGTCCTATATCACGGCTGAATTCTAATAATGATGATGATGGTTTGATGTTGTTTAAACAGAAATGTCAATTGGATTTTGTCAGCAAGGAAAAAACCACAAATGATTTTTATTTTATCTCATTTGCTGTTATATATCTGTTAACAACGAAAAGGTTGTTTTTAAAAACCTCTGTTGATAGGTATGAAGAATGGGGGTCAAAGGGTGAAGGGTCGCCGCCAGGCATTGGTCGACCTGCGGTGACTAATCATGCCTAATTGGTAATAAGTAAAAAAAACTCAGTGCAGGTGGTGGTTTGAGGTCTAGTAGAGATGAGCTCTAAAAGAAAAAGAAAGAATAACTCCAAAAAGGGGGAAGGAGGAATTACTGATTTGATAAAAACGATTGGCTTTTTAGAGTTAGGGTCCCTTTTTACTAGCTGGTATTCGAGGTGTCCACGTCGCTCTTACCCCGCCTGGGGGGGGGCAACATCTATAAGAGCTAAGTTGAAAAGCTCTTGTTCTTAGCTGGGAAATTAATTAGAGGAACTTAACCTGCATCATGAAGCTTGGATCAAAGAACTCGACTATAAACAAGTGTAGAACGATTTATCAATAATTATTTTGTTTCGTGATATAAAAATGTCCCAGGGTTTTTCCTTCTTTCTCGATTGCCAGCCTGAATGAAGAGGCAGTTTATTTCAGGTATGCTCTGACGCCAGATGATGAAGGAGACAGACTGGATCCAGCACGAAACCAGAGTTACGGCCGAAATCGACAATGTTGCCACACGGACTTAGGGTCATGCACATTTCGCATGCCCTAGGCAGCAGAAAGGTATTTTCCAGTGACCAGTGAGAGTCTGGTCACTCATGAGGGGTCCATCACTAGACAAGTAAGAATGTAGCCCTGTTGGGTTGCATCTATGGTCCTGTGAGCTAGGAGCGACACACACGGCCAAAAGTACATCACAAGTATGCTCCCGTGAACCAGGACAGTGACGG
This sequence comes from Euprymna scolopes, assembly GCF_053919585.1. NCBI lineage: Eukaryota > Metazoa > Mollusca > Cephalopoda > Sepiida > Sepiolidae > Euprymna > Euprymna scolopes. The sequence continues at coordinate 83,566,352 of NC_136509.1, forward strand.
ATGCGGCCCAGCCCTCGGACAGAGAGGGTGTTAGGGTTATATCTTTACTTAATAATGCATGAGCATCACTTCACAAGAATGTTTGTTTTTCCCAGTTAATTATCAGCATATGGAAGCCACAGAAAAGTTCAGGTCAATACCTTGCAAATGAGAGAAATATATAAAACATTGTAATTCCGATAATACAAATAAAATACATGACATTCCTACACCGGGAATCGAACCCGGGCCGCCTGGGTGAGAGTCAGGAATCGTAACCGCTAGACCATAGGGGAGAATTTTGGCTTCCGATCGAACGGACATTTTCTTTACTTAATAATGCATGGACATCACTTCATAAGAATGTTTGCTTTTCCCAGTTAATTATCAGCATATGGAAGCCACAGAAAAGTTCAGGACAATGCCTTGCAAATGAGAGAAATATATAAAACATTGTAATTCCGATAATACAAATAAAATACATCACACTCCAATTATTGTGCCTTTCTTGTCAAGTCCGCTATTTCTCTTATTAAATTCATGAACACAGTCATTGCGTGTTTGTTATTTAATATTTAAATCTAACCTATAATGTAGACAATAATATTAGTAAAAGAATTAAAAAAAAACACACGAAAAGCATTACACTATCATAATGGAACCACCCCCAACCCAACTGTGAAGAGGATACTTTGTTTGTCGAAAGTAGTGCCATTTTTTCGCCGAGCAGTGTTGCTGTGTTCCTTCTGAATATATACTTCTTATACTTAGTGATGATATTTCCCACCATACTTAGTCCTAGATTTATTCCTCCTTTCAATGATTCGATCTCGCATAATTTCGTATGTTTGCCATTTTTTAATCCTTGAATTGCACAATACACATAATATGGTCAGATGGTAAGTAACGCTATTTTGTAAACAATTGTGTGCTGCTATGATTGGTCAGAGATAACATTCCAATACTTTTGTATAGGTCAATTTTGGGCTTTAATTGATTTAACCATGAGCGTTTAATTCTCCTTCTACATACAACTAAAACAGCCTTAGAAGATAATATTTACAGAAATAAGGCAAACTAATGAACATAAACCAGTGTTATATCAGAAAATAACATGTATCCAATACTAATGCGTATCCATACATACATACATACCCACATACATACAGACATGATGATGATGATTGCAACGTCTTGTCAGACGAGTGCCACTCCCTCTGACATTTAAAATCCATGAGCCCAAATGTCTGAGGGAGTATCTATACAAATATGATGTTACAGAGTCTTAGCTTTGTACGACAGCTAAGTCTCTCTCTCTAGGTTCAAAATGTTGAGATCCAGCAACAAGCAAGAGCAAGATAGCCAGCAACAAATTGAACTGCAGACCAGCTTAATGCGGGTACTGGTCTTCCGCTTTATGGTTTTTTAAATCAGAGATTTGCTTCTCCTAGAAAGGTTGCCTTCATCACGGCTTACGGGAGCCCTCTCCACCCCAATACACATATACACACACACACACATACATACATACATACATACATACTTATATATAAATATATATATATAATTAGAAATAGATTACATAAAACATGCATATATTCTATTACATATATTCTCTCTCTCTCTCTATATATATATATATATATACATATATATATATACATATATATATATATATTAATTTACACGTATATTATAAATATACTGTATATATATATATATATATATATATATATATATATATCTTCTATATATCTATAAAAGTGAACGTGTCTGTGTATCTGTGTATCTGTATGTCTGTGTGTATGTGTACATTTCCCTACGCAATAACTCTGTCAATTTTTAGTCTACAGACTCGAAATTTGATATACAGGGTACTGAGATTTGGGAAAATTGATGTGATCGGTTTTCATCCAGAAATTTTGCGATTAAAAGGTCAAAGTTCAACGATTTGACCTTTGAGAACTCTACCCAACTCCTCCGATAATTTTGGGTCTACGCACTTTAAATTTTAGCTATAGGTTCCTTGGACATGGATCTAACTTAATAACTTGATTTGAACCTAAAACAATAAATTTTAAGGGGTCATAATAGGGGTCAAAGTTAAAAAAATTGACCTCTGCGGCCTCTTCCAAATTACTCAGAAAATTTCTGGTCTAAATATTTTAAATTTTACATAAAGGGTATTCAGAGATAGGGCAAGCTTTTTGATCAGTTTGCGTCGAAAATTTTTAGTTACCAATATATAAATGTATGTATGCATGTATGTATGTATGTTTGCATGTCTGCCTTAAACTTTCAATAGAGGCGACGGATTTTACCAAGATTAGTATCGTTTTTAAGTTCGATCTTCCACACGACAAATGTCGAAAAATTGGCTAAAAACATTAATATCTTCCCCTTCAACTAAGAACTTGACTACAGAGGGGGCACTTTTTTCGACGATACTTTTGAAAGTCATCCTCTCCTTCAGATTGTCTAGCCTTACTTTTTAAAAAATGTCGCTTCCGGTTTTGCGGTGGTCGTGACAGCGTAAACGTTAGGTTTTACCCCGTTCTTTTCCTCCTTTGCGGTACGGGTTCGAGCCTGCCTTCCTACTACCACCTTTTTTTTTGCTCAACATGCACATCCAAACACCCGGGCAACGCCGGGCAACGCCGGGCAACGCCGGGCTGAAATGCTAGTATATATATATATATATATATATATATATATATAACATTATATACATATTATCTAATATATAAACGGCTATATGTTTGTCTGTCTGTGTATCAGTCTATCTGTTGGTATGTATGTCTGTCTGTTTCCATATTTACAAACTCTATCTTCTCCGAAACTAAAAGTCGAAGAGGAGCCTCAAAGGCTTTGATTTTTACAGGCCGTACTTTTATGGGTCTTTAGCCGGTTAAAATTGTTTTAAAGAATAAGAAATGGGTCAGAATTGAAAAAATATTGTTAAGCATTTTTTACGGTCATCTTAGTTTATTTTTAATTTTTAATTTTTAATAACTTTATATATGTGTTACGTTGGTACAGTGTCGACGTCTCAAACTTTGAATGCTTCGGTTTCGATTCTAGCTAATGGCACTTAAATACTTTTTATACTTTTTAAATCACGACTCTATAATAATATATACGAAATCTAGACAAATTAAAATATGATATTTAAGCGTGTTTTACGCCCGAGCAAAGCCAGGCGCCCCTCTATTATATTATATATTATCTATTTTCTATCTATCTATCTTATAAAACTACAATCAGCTTGCTTGGGCGTTTTAATCATCTATCCGATTTGTGACTCCCGGTTTAAAAAAATCGCCCGCTTACCTATTTCATAGCCTTAAGTCCGATATTAAACGCAACTGCAAATAAATTTAATTTAACCCTGTTGAGGTAAAAAAAAGCTAATTTGAATATAATTATATAATATATAACTAAAATCATATTTATAATAATATTTACTGCTTTTAGTAGCGCTTGTGTGGATTCTAACGATTTATTTTTGTTCATGCGTTACTTAAAAAAGTAGTACGTTTCGTAGGGTCTTCTTAATTTTTATTAGTGTTTGCAGTTGTGCTCTAGAGGCTTCTTGAGTTTTATTTTTTCACTCATCACTGAAAAAAATGTTTTCTCCACACAAGAGAAGACAATATAATATCAAAATCACTTTTTATTTTTAACATTTACATCTTACCCATTAAGGGCTAACGAGTAGACTAGTATATATATATATATATATATATATATATATATATATATATATATATATATATATATATATATATATATATACGAAAACCAGTGGGAATACTAATATATATATAAAACAGATCAGCTTGCCCTGTCGATATAACCGTCCTTTCAAACAAAAACACAAAACTGAAAATATTCCTCTTCCTTTTTTCCCAATTTATTAAGTCATATTATTTTCACATGTTTTTCTTACAAATAAATTCGACGAATTTAAAAAATAAATCTCGTTGAGTTAAAAAAAAAACTGATTTAACTTTAAATATACAGCATATAACTATAACCAAAGGCAAGAATAAATTACTTTTCTATTTAGACGGATGAGAGTTTTTGTTTTAACTTATTGTTACATTATAAGGGCTGTCCCCTTTTCATATAAGTATAAAAATGGAGAATTTAGTTTAAAATGAAAATGAAATAGCATAGGTGAAATTCGAACCTCGTAATTTAGTTTAGAAATAGATTACGTGTTAGAATTTAAAAATGTAAAACAAACATTTGTTTAGAATATAGATAAATATTTCAAGGAAAGAATGTGAACTCAAGTTTGTTATGAAATTTTAAATTGAAAGAATGCAGCTCATAAGATAATGTTTTTAACATATTGGATAAATAGGTTACTGAGAAATAGGAACAGTTTTGGACACGTATGTCCAGAGCACGTGAAAGAAGGCACATGTTTTAACATGTGTATGACGTCACGGAAAATAGAAAGTTCTAGGAATAGAGAAAAAACTTTAGAGTTAGTCAGTCAGTGAAGAAACTCAGAGGGAGTCAGTCGTCTAGTCAGTCGTCTAGGGAGCGAGACGTCACGTTCAAACTAAAATGTGAGACTTTGAATTCTTGGTGATGAAAACACGGCCGTGTGACGAAATAAACCATTATGTGTTTTGTAAAGCTCGTCTTGTGTCTTATGATTCTTACAAAAAGGTAAAGTGGAATTGTATTATATATTTGTGTAATATGTCTTTACATACACGTCTCAACATCATCATGTCTACACAATGTCTGAACTGTCTGAACACTATGTCTTCACTCAAAGAGCTTTCTTCTCTTTCTTCTTCTTCCATTCAACACAATTAAGGAATGAACATTTAATATATAAGAATCTCTCCTAACATGAACAATCTCTCTAGAACTCTTAATAAATCTCTCTCACTAAGAAAAAGCATCACTTATAATAAGACTCTTACTTTATCTCTAAGTCTCTTGCAACAAATCTCTCTCTCCCGGAGTACATCAACATCCCTCTTAATGAAACACTCTCTTCTAAGACTGCGCGTATAATAAGACTCTCTCAATGAAACCCCTATATAACATTATTTTAAAATGATTTTCTGACAAATAACTATAGTTAAACCCCGTCGAGAAAAAAAAGGCTGATTTTACTATAAATACACAACATATAACTATAATCAAAGGCAAGAATAAATTACTTTTCTATTAATTTTATACTTAGACGGATGAGATTGTATGCTTTACTTATTTTAATGCGTTTTTTCTTGCAAATGAATGTAATTTCAGCCCTTCGAGTTCAAAAGACTGATTTAAACATAAATATACAGCATCACTTTTCTATAACTGTATTTAGTGGTTGCAGTAGTGCTCTGGAGGCCACCAGAGCTTTATTTTTTTTTTTTTGCGCTTATCACTTAAAAATATATTCTCAAGATAATAAAAGACAATTTTATCTCAAAATAACTTTTCATTTGGAACATTTTTCTCTTATCCTTTAACTGCCAACAAACTGATGGTTTAGCAGGCCACCCGGCATTGCCCGGTTGAAAAATCCGCTTAAATATGATATTTTTATTAATGCAGATTTCGTATATATTGTTATATCATACTGGACCCAATATATAGCAATGATGTAAAAAGTTAACAAAAAAAATTACTCATGCGCCACCACCGAGAATCGAAACCGAAACGTTTATTTTACGGTTTACTTTTTCCTTTGACGTTAATGACTGAGCTATGAAGACATGTTTGATCCAAGGCTAAAAGTTAAAACATGAACCAATAGCTATTACGTTACTCATGCATATTCGTAATGTTGCTGTTCGACATTCACCTGGCAAATTCATTTTTTTTTTTTTTAGTTTTCACACTTTTGTACCGATTTTCCCCGGCTAAAATCCAAATATAAAATTTCACATGTGTTCGAATACCCTCTATATTAAGTTTCATGTGTGTAGACCAAAAAGGAGTTCGGTAGGCAATTTTTTAAAAACAAATATATATATATATATATATATATATATATATATATATATATATATATATATATATATACGCATACATAAATATATCTACAGAAAGAAGTTCGTTTTTACTATAACATTTTACGCAAACGCTACGCAAGTATAAATCATGTAGAATATCCGCATGAAAATAATTACACGTAGTAGTTGGCAAAAGATGAAAAGAAAGAAAACCGAAAAAATAATAAGGAATGAATTAAAATTAATGTTTAAAAGAATATTCAAATTAGATAGATCTTTTGTAGATGACTGCAATTCTACGGTCCATACATAACAAAGTTTTATTTTCTTTTTAAATAAATAGAAAAAAGGGGTTTTAATCTGAATATCAATACAAAAACTAATTATAGGAGTATAGATATATATTATACTTAATACCTATACATCTATAAAAGTGAGAATGTGTGTGTGTGAGAACACTTCTCAACCTATGCACTCAACGGATTTTTGATCTGCAGACTTTGTTATGTTTGCGAGTATATATCAGCGTACGTATATTGTAGAGAACATATATATCGAGAGAGTGTATATTGCTGTGTTGACATATTGAAACCGTATCTCATTGTGTGTGTGTGTGTGGAGGGGGTGTACATATATTGAGGAGTGTGTAGATTCTTCGGTTGGTAGATGACGATCATAACAAAAGTTGATCGACAAAATTTCAGACAAATCAGCCCAGTGGTTTCCTAGAAAAGATGGAACGGACAGACAGAAAGACAGACAAACAGACAGAATAAAATAAAATATAATATAGATTAACCGTATCTTTTTAGTAACATTATAACTTTTACTAGCGGGTAGTCCTGGATATGATCTTAAACTATATCCAATGGTGAGGCTCCAGTTTGTAGGCTTTGGGGAGTGTGGAACCACCTTTTAATTACCATTGCTCCCAGGTCCACTTTGACCCGGAGTGATAGTACCTGCTAGGTTCTCAACTATGGGTTAAATAGAAACTGATTTGAATATATATATATATATATATATATATATATATATATATATATATATATATATATATATGAACAAATGATTAATAAAACATGTTAAAAGACATCTTGAAAAAGAGTTAAAAACATATTTAATTTTAAAAAAGGAAGCACAAGATAAGTGGATAGTCCTTAATCCGCGGAGTTTCGAAGAAATACTCTCCTTCTCATCAGAGGGCAGGAATTAGCAAAATGCAGGATCGGATTTTGCATATAAAAGTATCTAATGAAACTACAAGTAAGTCACAGATCTTACTTGGTTAAAAAAAGGGTGAGGTAAGGGGAACAGGAGGCAAAAGAAAAATGATAAAAAGATTTCACATGAATGGATAGTCCGGTGAAGGGTAAAAATCCAAAAATGGTAAAATCCAAAACGGTCGAATTTAAAATTTCAATCCAATGGGTATATGGATATAATAGATATATTTTAAGTTTACCATTTTGATTACCTTGGTAAACTTATTGTAATTTTATATATATATATATATATATATATATATATATATATATATATATATATATATATATATATATTCCATTAAAATAATTTTTCTTCAAAATCACTGGATTCGGAATTAAATAACCTGAAAAGGGTTGATATGCCGTAAAACAAAAGCAAACAACCAACATTTACTAGCGGGACCTGTGGAAATTCCACAGAGGACTCATTCATATGTAATATATTGATGTTGGCATTCTGTAGATGTTCAGTGTAAATGGAGACGCTCTGGTATTATTGTTATATAGTCAGTTCACATGTTCAACACCCAAGGTATTTCTATTTATTATTAAAAAGAATTGTGCATTAAATAAAATATAATATTTAGAGTTTTACGACCGGCCTACGCCGGGCGGCCTGCTAGTATATAATATATAAAGGCTCTTTCAGTCTTTGACAGACTATGGGTACCCATAAATTGTGAATTTTTTGTGGAAGAAAGTGCGCAATCTCCAACTCCACCTTGTCTGAGTCGACATCATTAATTACTGGTGGCATGTGAAGTGTATATACAGGACGACTTGAAACAAATGCCAAGATAAGCAGAGAGCACATAATAGCGCCTAGAATTCCCAAATGGTCACCCATCTGGTACTAACTAGGCTCAACGTTGCTTAACTTCGGTGATCTGACGAGAACCAGTGTGTTAATGCGATTATATATATATATATACATATATATAATTATTTTTTTACTATAATAATTAAATACCTACAGACACGAGTGTTTCATCCTTTCGGGATTCTTCAGTGCAGGGTGTCACGATTACTACCAGTCGAACGATTCGAACCCCGCGACACGAGACATTTCTGGCTCGATTAGCGGAGGCCGTATCCATTCGGCTACCATTAACTGTGTGAAATAGCGTTGAATTTTAAACATTTTAATTTAAATGTTCATTACGTCAGACAGACAGTGATCAAATCGTTATACGATGATCTACGCATAAGAGCTAAATTGACCGACTTTTTTTAATTCAACTATATATATATATATATATATATATATATATATATATATATATATATATATATATATATATATATATATATATATATAGAGAGAGAGAGAGAGAGAGAGAGAGAGAAAGATTTGTTTTCTGTAGAAATATGTAAAGAAAAGAAAATAGTTTTCAAAGTGCATACAATCCAAATAATAAACGGATGTTAGTAATTTAAACTCCACGAGACAACGCGGTGTTTATTTACTTTTAACGCAAAACTAACACAAATTTTGAGTTTAAATGCTTTTTTAAAAAGTTTTCTACCTCTATCCTTTTTTTTTTTAAGATCTCATTCATTATCGAGAGTCTGACTGTTATATAGATCTTGAATATTTACCACATACATGACGTCATTTTCAGTGAACAGGCCCGAGGTCGTGACCGAGCACCTATCACCGGCAACAATTATTCCCCTAACCCGAACTCTAACAGAGTCCTTATTACCACTCACTAATTTGTGAAACAGGCATACACTGAGACCTTTGAAATTGGCCCAGGTGATTGCACCTCCCCTCCCTGATACACACACACACACTTACAGCCACCCACTCACACACGTACACTCATACAGAGACACACAGAATACCTCCACAAAGAAAAGAGTTTCTGGTTTTTCTATTTAGAGCAACGATCACGCATATGTCAGTACACCGCTTATGCCCTCTTGTTTTATCGGCCCTAAAAAGGCAAATGCCTCCTTCATTGGGTTTAGAATAAACAAGGGAGACAACTCGTCATGTGGTAAGAGAGGGAGCGGCAGTCCCTATTTCGGGAGGACTTAAATATCAGAGAGAGAAACAGAGGGCGAGAGAGAAGGAGAAAGACAGAAAAAACAGCGAAAGAGAGAGAGAGAGAGAGAGAGAGAGAGAGGGCGAGAGAGAGAAATGGGGAGAGAGTGACAGAGAGACACAGAGCGAAAGACAGAGCGAGAGAGAGACAGAGACAGAGAGAAAGGCATAAAGAGAGAGACAGGCAGAAAGAGAGAGAGAGAGAGAGAGAGAGAGAGAGAGAGAGAGAAAGAAAGAGATAGATAGAGATCACGTTGTATTTCCACTCCATTGAATTAGCTAGTATGGCACAAGGCGAAAAGTGATGTGCAAAAACGCCTGACCCTATTCAATTTCCCGAGCCGCAATGGCAGAATTAGCCATAATGAACGAATTTTAAACTGGGGCAAAATCCAGTTCCTAAAATTGATTATGTAAAATATGAAAAATTCCCTCTGTTTAGAAACAATTCTCTTTCATTAGCCGAGAACAAAATAGTATCAGAACAGATATTATACTAATATATATATATATATATATATATATATATATATATATATATATATATATATATATATATATATAGGAGGTTTTACTTTTAGAACGGCCATCATATATATAGAAAGTTAAAAGAATTTCCATTTGTACAAGAAAAATCCAAGGAAATCCCGTAATCGGAAGAAGATGGTCCATAATAATCCAAATGCAGAAATCCATGGAATAATTCACAAAAATGTGTACAAGGAAAAAAAGAAAAGATTCCAAGAATATTAATAAAAGAAAAATAAGATATGCTTTTCACTCTACTTTCGAGACATAAATATAAATAAGAAAGATATGGGAAGAGAGAGGGAAGAAAAAAAATGATGATAAAGTTAAATATAAAATATAAAATAAAGGGAAACAAAAGTCAAAATGACTTTTATATTTTATATTTAACTTTATCATCATTTTTTTTTCTTCTCTCTCTTCTTTGGATTTAAGTTCAAAGCAGATAAATGCGAGTTCTTTTTACAAACAATTTAATACCTTGGTCAAATTATCGATAAAGATGGCAGACGCCCAGACCCAGATAAGGCGACTGCTATTAAAGAAATGCCGGCACCAGTAAACATAACTCAATTGCAGAGTTTTTTTTAGGTTTGGCAAATTATTACCAGGGGTTCATCCCAAATATGCACAAATTGCGCGCACCACTTAATGAATTGCTGAAAAAGGATAATGCTGTGGACAGAAGATTGCCAGACATCATTCCAAGAAATAAAAAGTCCTGACTTCAAAACTATTCCTAGCGCATTTCAACCCGCAGTTGGACATAATAGTAGCTAGCGACGCTAGTCAATATGACGTTAGGGCGTGCATGCTACATCGAATGCCGAATGGCTCGAAACAGCCTATTGTTTTCGCATCACGGACTCTCTTGCCAGCGGAAAAGAATTATTCTCAGATCGAGAAAGACGCCATAGGAATTATATTTGCAGTTTCAAAATTCCACCGGTTCTTGTACAGAAGACATTTTTTGCTACAAACCGACCATAAGCCGTTGATATCCATTTTTTGATAAAAAAGGACTTCCAACATTCACTGCGAACCGACTATTAAGATAGGGAACTATTCTGCTGAACTATAATTTTACAATTCAATTTTCCCCCTCAAAACAACTAGCCCATGCAGGCGGTCTACCGAGACTGATTTCTGACAAAATGGAATCTCTTGAAGATTCAGTCATCGCGGCACTACATATTAATAGTGATGTAAAAACCATGATAAACAATATTATCCGCGAACTGCCGGTTACACTTCAGGAAATTAAGTCAGAATCCCTAAATGACAATTTCATTCAAACCACGAAGCAGAGATTAGCACTAGGTGACACCAGTTCAGACATTTTTTTCAGGTTGCGACGAAATACTGTTATACGGTGGAAGGGTTGTCATCCCCCAAACCTTTCAAAAAAGAATTCTCAGGAATTTTCACATGGGGCATCCAGGAATAAACAGAATGAAAAGCCTAATGAGAAGTTTTGTTTATTGGCCAGCTATGGACCAAGATATTACTGACATGGTGAACAGATGCAAAGGCTGTACTTTGGCTGCAAAAGCACCACCGATAACATATAAACCTTGGCCTAAGGCTGAACAACCATGGTCGAGGATCCACATCGATTATGCGGGACCTGTGGAGGATTTTTACTACCTGAAAGTAGTTGACTCTTACTCTAAATGGCCAGAGGTACTAAGATGCAAAAAACCGACCACGGCAACAACGACAAATTTTTATTGGAATTGTTTGCTCGGTTTGGGGTTGTAGACTGTTTAGTTAGCGACAACGCTACAAAGTTCACCTCGATAGAGTTCAGAGAATTCTGCGAGACGTATCAAGTAAAGCATATTACGACACCTCAGTACCACGTAGAAGCAACGGCCAGGCCGAACGCTTCGTCGATACGCTTAAAAGGACATTAAAAAAGGTGTCCGGTACACCGACGGAACAGGCCCTTACGCAATTTCTGTAGGTTTACAGAATCACGAGAAATCCGAACAACCCAGATGCGAGATCCCCAGCAGAAATCATGTTCGGACGGAAAATAAAATCCGTATTTGATAAACTACTACCCAAACACATAATACACAACAGAACCTCTACAATAGCAACAAAACGGTTTAACAGCGGAGATAACGTGTATTTTAGACATTTTAGAAATAACGTTTCTTTTTGGGAACAGGGCACGATCACATAGATTTTCCTAAATCTCAGTACCCTGTATATCAAATGTCGAATCTGTAGATTAGAAATTGACAGAGTTATTGCGTAGGGAAATGTACACAGATAGACACACAGACAGACACACAGACACGTTCACTTTTATAGATATACTAGCATGGGTGCCCGGCGTTGCCCGGGTGTTTGGAGGTGTATGTTGAGCAAAAAAAAAAAAACCCCAAAAAACAACTATAACCCCTATTATGACCTCTTAACATTCATTGTTTGGGGCTCACGTCAAGTTATTAAGTTAGATCCATATCCAAGAAACCTATATATAAAATTTCAAGTGTTTAGACACAAAATTGTCGGAGGAGTTTGTAGAGTTCTCAAAGGTCAAATCGTTAAACTTTGACCCCTTAACAGCCAAATTTCTGCCCGAAAACCAATCACATAGATTTTCCCAAATCTCAGTACCCTGTATATCAAATTTCGAGTCTGTAGACTAAAAATTGACAGAGTTATTGCGTAGGGAAATGTACACAGACAGACACACAGACAGACAGACACACAGACAGACACACAGACAAACACACAGGCACGTTCACTTTTATAGATATATAGATAGATAGACTAACAGATTAAAAAATATATATACGTATACATAAATATATATGGGAAAACTTCTTGCTTACTGTAAAGATTTTACGCAAATATTATGTAAGTATAAATCATGTAGAATATCTGCATGAATATAATTACACGTAATATTTAACTCTAGATGATCATTCCATCAAAAACAGAAAAAAAACTAATAGGGAATTAATTAAAATGAATGTTTAAAAAATATGCAAATTAGCTAGATCTTTTGCTAGTGAATGCATTTCCACAACCCATATATAAGAAAATTGTATTTTCTTTTTAAATAAATAGATAAGAGGGGTTTTAATATGAATATCAATACACACAAAAGAAAAACGTATTTAAAGGAGTATATATATGTGTGTATGCGTGTGTGTGTGTGTGTGTATATATAATGTTTTTCTGGATTGGTTTCCTAGATATAAGTCAAATGAAACCCGTGTGATTATTAAAGAGTGCTCAATGGAGAACAGAGTTGGTATATAGTCTGTTTATTATACAAACATTATTGATTGCATATGTGCATATATGTTTCAGTAGAAATCTCAATTCAAAGAGACCATCTCATCATACACAAAAAAACGGGGACTTTATTGAAAAGAGAATTAAGGTTACGTCCGATTTTTATAAAACAATATTCCGGTGTGGGTAACACTGTGAAAGGAAGGGGGGGTGCATAGTTTGTGAATGTAGACAGTAGAGGTTTTGGGAAAGTGTGGTGAAGTAAGAGAGTAGGGTCACGGGGGTGAAAGAAGAGGGGGGGGAAAGTACGATCATCGTGCCAATCTGAAACACATTGAGTCCATATTTAATCTCGTTTGACGGAAAGCTACATTGGAAACTCTTCCCAAGAAAATGACAGACTTCGGGTTTTATTTTCAGCAACTTTATTTCCGATGTTCCCCACTCCACTGACAGAAAAGAAAAAAAATACATTTGCTTATCAATCTTATCTCTCCAACTGTATTTGAATATATATAAAAAATGGACGACTACGCCACTGCTATGTATCCTCTGGAAGCAATGCTCGTGTAGCCTAGAAATACTATCTTTTGCAGGCACGTGCTTGGTACTCATCGTTAACAAACTGACGAAAGTAGACCAGTACTTACAGGTCTTAAATAAACTCGCCAAGGACTGCGAGTTCCAAGCAGTTTCAGCTACACAGATGAGGAATGAATTCGCCAGAGACGCTTTTATCAATAAAATTTTGTCCAACTACATTTGACAAAATGTACGGCACAATCACGTTGACACACCGCTTCTCGCCAGATCACTGAAGTAAAGCAACGTTGAGCCTGGCCAATACCAGATGGGTGACCATTTGGGAAGGCTAGGCACTGTATGTACCTTCTGGGAAGGTTGGGCGTGGGGCCAGCACCCCCAACTTGTAAAAATAACTCCTCGCTACGAAAGCATCTACAAAGTTGTAGATAGCCTATACCCCTCCAGGGGCTTAAGGCTATGGATGGATGGACATTTGACAAAAACTCCTGGAGAACAAAATTTTGGATTTAAGCACAGCGTATAAGCAGGTTTTAACCCTCGAAATGGCGCAGAAGCAATTAGCCCCCTACTCCCTACAGAGCTCTTTGAATTCGTCTGTCTCCGCTGTTCAGATAGAGAAGGATAGCGCACAGTCTGATGAGGGACACACTATAGCTGCAGTCTTGGGACAAAAATGCTTCTTCTGCGGGAACCCAAGGCGCAATAGATTTAGGTGCCTCGCCCGAAGCTCCGTTTACAACAACTGCAAAAAGAAGAGACATTTTTCTCATGTCTGCAGATCCCCTACAACGGCTGCTATCAACAACGGTGAGTCAATTCTTGCTTCTATTCCATCTTACAATTTCACAGAGAGCCTATCTCGCTCATCTTTGTGTGGGGAAAATTAAAGCCAGGTCTGTTAATATACTCATTGACACCGGAAGCTCGGAAAACTTCATTCATCCTGACAAGGTGAAAAGCTGGGAATGTCGATCTCGTCAAGTTCGGAAAAAATGTTCATGGATAGCAGTTCTCATTTATTCTCTACCCTCCTGTTATGGCTGCTTTATACTGTGGTGTCATCCTTGGACATAATTTCTTACGCCAACACTCTTCTGTAAAAATACCTTTTGGGGGACCGCTCCTCTTCTTACGATTTGTGAATTGACAGTAATTAATGATATCTTTACACTTCTCTATTTCCGAATCTAACTCCAGACTATCGTCCAATAGCAATAAAATCAAGGGGACATGGCTTTCCAGATGCTAAATTCATTAAATATGAAATATCGCGCATGCCGAAGGAAGGGATTATCGAAACCCCAGTCTCATCAGCTATAATCGAAACCGAAACTAAAACTTCTGAAGAATTCTTGGTAAAATTATTTATAAAAAAATAAATGACTTGAGTGTCATCAGCTATAATCAAAACCGAAAACAAAACTTATGAAGAATTTTTTGGTAAAATTCATTTATTACAATAAATGGAAGCCCATAACAATTAAAGGACAGCCATGTAAGCGTGACACACAAAATAAATAGCATGCACGCTTTCCTATTAATATAATGATAACCAATCCTAATCTCCAAAATTCAGAGACGTAATATTTTTTAAAAATTTTATATTGAATTTTCACAACCCGTTAAAAATTTAATAAAGAAAGTTGAGTTTATTTCGCATTTTGTACAAGAAATGAATTACATCAATCTCAACGTGGAAACTTAAACCCTAACCTTTAACCCTAACACTATGGAGAAAAATATGGGCTTCGTAGATCTGAATATGGAAACTTGCACCTGAACCCTGGCTCTACGGCAACAAATAAATGTTCCTATTTACTTGCGTCCCCACGAGGGCAGAGTTAGATACAAGGTCGGTTTTTTTAATGTGCGGAAAATCCAGCTCCACCTAAAGAGGCACTCTAGATAGGAACAAAGACAAAAATTGTCTCAGTCTAGGAGGATTTCTTCCCCACTGATTGAGGGCAGAAAAACGAAGTGTAGCATCAAGACGATAATAAAGTGTTTCACGAATAATTATTTTACTCATAACCAATACTTACGGAAAATAAATTTACTTATTTGAGTTAAAACTTTGTTGTTTAATAACAACAAAGTTTTAACTCAAATAAGTAAAAAAAAAAAAAAAATTCTCTGTTGAACTGCTTTATGTTACTATTTACTTGCCTCCCCACGAGGGCAGAGTTAGACACAAGGTCGGTTTTTAGTGTGGGGAAAATCCAGCTCCCCAAAAAGGGGCACTCTGGATAGGAACAAAAAATAAAAATTGCCTCAGTCATGAAGGATTTCTTCTCCAATGACCGAGGACAGAAAAGGTGAAGTGTAGCATCAGAACAGATACTACACTTTGATCTTGGCGAAGACGGGCAACAAAATTTCAAATAAAACGTAACGTTCCCACACCGGGAATCGAACCCGGGCCGCCTGGGTGAAAGCCAGGAATCCTAACCACTAGACCATATGGGAAAGCACACATCTCTGCGCAAATTATTAGCTTTTTATAATATAACTCACAGTCACGATGAGCAGGCATGGCCTTTTTTACAAGTGTGATATACTGCTTAATCAACGTTCAAATCAACATGGCTGCTTAGATGTAACATTTATTGATAGTATAAATAGCGTTCTATTTTAGTTTCTTGGGCTGACGTGTTCTTCCATATGTTCTAGTGGTTCGGGTTAGGCGGTCCGGGTTCGATTCCCGTGTGGTTACTGCACTTTCATTCACCGATAAATGAATATGTAAAAGATTGATTTACGTAACCCATCAGCATACTATCCGGTTTCTTACTTCTTAGTTAGTCCGTAATTAGTTACCCAGTCGTAAAATACACTTAAATATGATGCGAATTTTGAAATTTATTATTATAGTGCCAATTCCCTATTGATTATTATATTGTACCAAATTGTGATTTCAAAAATTTGAAAAAGAAATATCACTTGGTATCATCAGCTACAATCGAAACCAAAATATTTAGCTACCAGATAAGCATTGTATTTAAATACTTTCATTAATTACGATTCTTTACGGTAAAATCGACACACACATACACACACACACACACACACAAAAGTGTAACCTGATTTACTTTAAATATTTATACAATTTCGGCGACGTCGTCTTAGCTCAGTCCTCATTATCTAAACGTTTTGGGTTCGAATCGTGGTGTGAGATGTCTTTTTTTTTTATCGATTTTTTAAATTTTAATATTGAAGCAGGGTTATTTAAGCCATTTTTCACGTGTTTTTCAGATTTTTTAACGTTCGTTTTTCTGTTTTTTTTTTACTTCGCTTATTCTTAGGTTTTCATTAACACCCCCACCCCCGTCGACCACACACACACACACCCAAAAAACACCCGAGCAACGCCGGGTACCCCCCCGGGGTTATTTAAGCCATTTTTTTTAATTTTTCAGATATTTTAAAGAAGTTTTAACGTTCGTGTTTCTGTTTTCTTTTTCGCATTTTCTTTTTTTGTTTTTTCGATTTTTACATTTAACATCGTTCGTTTGCCTTACGTTAGTTTTTTTTTGTGTTTTTTTTTAATATTTACTTCGCTTATTCTTATGTTTTGATTAATATCCCGCCCGAGCACACACACCTCTAAACACTCAGGCAACGCCGGGTATCCCCCCCCCCCGCTAGTACTTTCATAAATCAGAGTCCATTTTCTGTAGGCTATTTTTGAACCCAGTCAACGACGGGTACTTTTGCTAGTTAAATATATTTCTCATTCCGTGGAATTTTCACGCGTCTTGCTTAATGCATAAATCGGTTCATTGCTTTTATAATAAACTGTAAAAAAAGGAAAAGTTTTAATTAACAAAATCAAAATGAACTTTTCATAATTTAAATTTCAATCAGATTTTAGAAAGCTATTTAAAAAAAAGAAAAGAATTCTTCGACAATAAAAAATAAAATCACTTTAAAATTGTAATTTTATATTTGAGGTAGCACTTGATACCTGGTGACCCTTTTTATTCTCTTAATGTTCCAATTAACTCCACTTTATATGCTGATATTTACTTGCTGCCTACCATAGCAAGATGGAACACAAATTCGGAAGTTGAGGTCTTCAAGCCAGAGCCCCTAAAGGAGGGGCACTCTAGCCTAACCAAAATATCCTGGATAGCCCCGTCGGCATTCCTTGCTTCAAGGGCGCTTCATGCCGTAATCGATAAACTAGTTTCGGGTGGCAAGGCCTTGAATGGTGGGCATTCTAGGTACTATCGAGGCAGCACACCTCAGTCCAACTGGTAATAGGCCAGTTCCTGGCCCCGCACCTGTCGGGATGATTGTCCAGAACGGATTCTTAACTGGTACTTCTACCCAATTCTTCAAGCAACCGACACAGCAAGGAGACTCATTCGGTAAAATTACAGTTAATCTATATTAAATTGAGGTGTTGTTCTTGGCTATATTCAAAAACACAATCTAGAATGGTCTCTACCAATGCCAGGGGCCACGTCACATTTCCGCTATAAAAACTGTTTTTGCCGAGTATTTTCTGATCCATTAGCATCCATCATTAGGGGTGCTTATCAGTAATAATGTTGAATAATCAATGTTGAATTTTCCCGCATCCACAAGAAATCATACACACACATCTGTCTGTCTGTCTGTCCCCCCCCTCTCTCTCTCTCTCTCTCTCTCTCTCTCTCTCTCTCTATATATATATATATATATATATATATATATATATATATATATATATATATATATATATATAGATCGTAAATTTATATATATATATATATATATATCGTAAATTTTGAAAATATATATGGCAATCAAGCTACACAGAATTTTCCGCGTTTCATCCTCGTGAGGATTCGTCAGGCTATTGTATTGAATTGATGTTCAATTTCATGCTGTCGAAGTAAATGATAAAAGTACTTACATGTAAACAAGGACATTTACGGGCACTGAACCCGTACCTCGAAAAGGGGAAAAACGTGAAAAAAAAAGTGACGTCGTTACCGTTGCGCCCATCGCAGAACCGGAAGGGACGGAGGCTTAAATTAAGGCCACTTAATCAAAAAGAGGGGATGATTTTCGAAAATATCGGCGAAAAAATCGACCCCCTCATTGTAGAAAAGTACCCACTTGTGGATGAAGGAATTAATGTTTTTAGCCATTTTTCGATATTTGTCGTCCGAAGGGCCGCGCTTCAAAACAATACCGATCTCGTGAAAATTCGTCGCCTCTCGCGAAAGTTTTAGGCATACATACATGATGATTGCAACGTCTTGTCAGACGAGAGCCACTCCCTCAGTCACTAAAAGTCCATGTGCCCGAATATTACTTTTTAGCCCTGCCAGCGACTTGCACACCCTCAAGCAGACATGACACTGAAAACGTTCACTGATTTGTATGAAACTAACAGCAGCGGAACCTGTATTATCGTGGGCTTTCATGTGATTAACAAAACCTGCCTTAGACAACAGAGCCCGATCACGCACCTTACAGATCCAGAGATCTCCATGGTTGGGCGGCAAGGTTTGGCATTTCGTACATGCTCTCTTAAGCTTCGCTCGGTCTATTTTGGCTGCTTCAAAGTGTTCTGCACTCCTGTATATCAGTGTCCTCCACTGCTTGCGATCATACGCTAGAGACTCCCAACTGTCAACAGGAATATGAAAGCTCACCAGACTCTCCTTGATGCTATCACGAAAACGTTTTTTGGGCTTGTGCTGGGGTCTTTTTCCAAGAAAGAGCTCACCATAGAACAATTGTTTTGGGAGTCAATAGTCTTCAAACCGGATGAGATGACCCGCCCAACGCAACTGGTTCTTAATAACAATGGTAGCAATACTGGTTGTTTGGGCCTTTTTTTAAGACATACGTATCAGGGACAAAGCTATACCACTTTAAACCAAGAATGTGTCTAAGGCAGTTCTGATGGAACCTCTCGAGCAATTATATATGTGACTGGTACAAGGTCCAAGTTGCAGATACGTAGAGTAGGGATGGTACTACACATGCTTGATATACTGAAATTTTAGTTGTCAGTTAGATCACCGTCAGACTAGACTCTATCTTGTAACCTTCCAAAAGCATCAGTGCCTTGCTGATTCTCTGTCTTATTTCCGCATTAAGAGTGCCATCATTTGATAAGGCACTCCCAAGGTAGAAAAAATTTTTTACGACTTTTTAGGCGCTTTCCACAGAAGAAGATATCAGGTTCCACATACAGATCATCGGGAGCGGGAGTGTACATGACTCTAGTTTTCTTAATGCTAACTGTCAGTCCGAAGCAGCGACAAGCATTTGTAAAGAGATCCATCACTAGTTGCTTATCTACTGGGGAATGTGTTACCAGGTCAGCATCATCAGCATACAACAGTTCCCTAACAAGTCCATCACTAACAAGTGTTTTGGCTTGGAATCTTCTGAAGTTGAACACCTGTCCAGTAGTTCAGAATCTAATATGAACATCCATATCATAATCGTGGAAACCATACCAGAGCACTGCATTCAAATAGAGCGAAAACAATGTTGGTGCAGCTATATTACCCTGCTTCACACCATTATCAATGAGGAATTCTTCCGAAAGCCGACCATTGAAGTTGACACGACCTTTCATACTGTGATGAAGTTGCTTGAACTTGTCTGTAAAAGTAGGTGTACAGCCAAATTTTTCCAGCACTTTCCAGAGAGCTTCACGGTTGACTGTGTCAAACGCCTTGGTTCAGTCCACAAACACCTGGTAAAGTGGCATACGCTGTTCAATACATTTCTCCAAGAGCTGTCTAGCAGAAAACACTATATCCACAGTTCCTCGCCCACCTCTAAAACTAGATTGGAATTCCGGAAGGATATTAGGACATACATACTTTTCCAACCGGTTTTGCAAGAGCCGTGCAAATATCTTTCCAACCGCACTCAGCAACGAGATACCTCGATAATTTCCAAAATCAGACCTTGTACTCTTTCCTTTGTACAACATAACCAAGATGGCATTTACCCAAACTTGGGAAACCGGGTCACCCTGCCATACTGACAGTATCAAAGAGTGGACCACACAATGTACATTGACACTACCATGTATCAGCAGCTCAACAGGGATGCCATCCAGCCCAGGGGCTTTGTTCGAGTTTATCTGTTTTATGCAGTCAACTGTTTCCACAAGAGTCGGTTCAACATCAAGTTCCGGAAAAAAGGAACATTGAGGGATACTTTCTATTGCAGCAACATCAACATTGGATGGGTTATGAAAAAGATCATGAAAGTGTTCATGCCATCGATCCATAATTTCATTTGAGGTTTTCAGCAAGGTTTTCCCGTCCTTCGCCAGGAATGGTGTAGTTGAAGAGGATTTCGGACCATAAGCCTGATGAAGCAGAGTGTAGAATGTCTTGACATCTCTATGATCGTAGGCAGTCTGTATCTCCCTGGAGAGGTCAGACCACCATTTGTTTTTTATTTGGCGCACACAACACTGAACCTCACTCCGCACAGAAGAAAAGTCGGCAGCGACCGCTGGCTTGTTCAGAGGTGAAGAGTTGAGAAGTTTCAAATAAGCTTTCCGCTTTCTATCAATTTGAGGCTTAATCTGATTGAAATTATCAGCAAACCAATCTCGATGTCTGGGAACCTTCAATCCAAGAACTTCAACACCTTTTTGGTATATTGTATCTCTTACTGTCTCCCAATCACAATCTGAGAAATCCACCTGATTGAAAGCAGATTTCAAGGAACTTCGTACGACTGGATCCTTCAATTAGGAAACATCAATACGTTTAGGCACTTTGACACCATTGAAATGGCTTTTTTTGCGAACTGTAATTCTCAGTTTAGCTCTGACCATTAAATGATCAGTACCACAGTCAGCACCACGCATTACTCTAACTTTGCAAAAATTTCCAAGATCACCACGTCTACACAGTATGTAATCAAGCAAATGGACATGTTTAGATTGGGGATAGAACCAGGTCTCCTTGTTTTTCTGGTGGGAAAAGTGTTGGTGATAACAAGATTTAGTTCACTGCAGAGATGGAGAAGCAGCATACCATTTGAATTGATTCTACCAATGCCATATGGACCCAATGGAGACCAAGTCTCATTGTTTGATCCAACCCGTGCATTGAATCACCAAGAACCACCAAACTCTCAGCGCTTGGCAAACCGGTGATAACAGATCTAAGCATATGATAAAAGGAAGTAATATCGTCTTCAGGCGAAGTAAGAGTCGGCGCATAGACAAAAAGAACATTCATATAACGACCAGCAGCAAGGGGCATTCTCAATGTCATTGCACGGTCATTTATGCCTACTGGCTGGTCGACTTTGTCAATTAAGGAGTTCTTAACTGCAAAACCAACACCAGCCTCAGGGCCCTCCTTTTCAGCTCTACCAGACCAGAAGATCGTGTAGCCCGACTCGCGCTCAGCCAGTTGATCCTCACATGCGAAACGTGTCTCAGAGAGTGCAGCAATGTCTATATTGTATCTTTGCAATTCCTTAGTCAAAATTGCAGTCTTCCGTTCTAGTCTTTTACCATTGTCAATAAGTGTTCTCACATTCCAGCAACAGAGCTGGAGTGGGTGTCGTTTAGCATAATATCTTCTGTTCCTGTTAATATGGACAGCCATCGCCATAGGACATTTTTCTTTCTCTTTTTTTTTTTTTTTTGACAAATGTCTGAGGAAGTATCTGTACAAAGATGTTATTCCAGACAATTAGCTTTGTACGACAGCTAGTCTCTCTCTCGGTTCAAAATGTTGATATCCAACAACAAGCAAGAGCAAGATAGCCAACAACAAATCAAACTGCAGACCAGCTTAATGCGGATACTGGTCTTCCGCTTTATGTTTTTTTTAGATCAGAGATTTGCTTCTCCTAGAGAGCTGCATTCACCATGGCTTTCTGAAGCCCTCTCCACCCCAGATAAAACAAATCCATCGCATGCAACATGTAAAACAAAGCAGTCATTAACCTTGGTGTTTTTTAATTGAGAGAAGCGTTTAAAAACGGTATAATTCCTCAATGATCATGACGATAGTGTAGATGTTTACAATTCAATGAATACACACGATAATAAAAATAAAAACAAATCCAACACATGCAATATGTAAAACAAAGCAGTCATGAACTACGAATACATACAATAATACATGACGCGGTCATACATACATACATACATACATACATACATACATACATTTAAACAGACAGGTTAGATTTATATTACAGACTAGCTTGGGTGCCGGGCATAGCCCGAGTGTTTGGAGGTGTGTTAAGCAAAAAAAAAAAAAAAAAAAAAAAAAAATTAGTAGGCAGTCAGGTTTGAACCTGTACCACGAAGGAGGAAAAGAACGCGAAAAAAAAGTTACGTCCTTGCTGTTGCCACCATCGGCAAACCAGAAGCGACGAAGATTTAAATTAAGGCTAGTCAATCGAAAAGAGGAAGTGATTTTCGAAAATATCGTCGACAAAAAGCTACCCCCTGTAGAAAAGTGCTCATTTAGGGGTGAAGGGATTAATGTTTTTAGACAATCTTTCGATATTTGTCGTCCGAATGGTCGAGCTTCAAACCGATACCGATCTCGTGAAAATCTGTCACCTCTGTCGAAAGTTTTAGGTAGACATACATACATACATACATACATACATTTAAACAGACAGGTGAGATTTATATTATAGAAGAAGATTACAACACTATCACAGTTCCGAGAATTCTGGCGTACGATAAAGACAATATACATTTTTTTAAAAATATATATTCAAGATAATTTTAAAAAATTCCTAACACGATAATTTATCCAAAATTTATCCTCAATATTAATTAGAGATAATTATTTTTGTAAAATAATTTTTTTATAATCTGATAGATTTGTGTTGAATCGATAATAATTCGCTGAAAAATTGAAAAAAAATATTGTTTGAACAAAGCAGAATTGAACCAACGTTAGTCATTTAAGTCCACATCTTTGAAAAAAATATCGCTTTGTTCATGTAATTACCCTCACAATCATACTGCCCATAGATTTCTTGGCCTTCTGGTATCTATCTAATACTACACTTTAATTTTTTGTTCTCGGCTAGTATAGGAGAAATGCTTCACGACTGAGACATTTAAACATTTTTGTTCCTTTCTCCACATTAAAAACCGTGTATGTTAAATGCGTAAGACCAGAAAGAAAAAAAGTAACATGAACAGCAGGAATTGAACCCGGGATGCCTGGGTGAAAGACAGGAATCCTGGCTGCTAGACAACATTTTACAATTGCCCCATTCTAACTACCTTGGTTACCCAACGGATAACTTAACATGGCTTCTAGTTGTGACGCTGATTGCAATTATAAATAGTATATAGTATAAAAAGACCTATAAATATATCATGCCTTTATGCAGTAACTTAGCCAACATACATGTTATTCCACAATTGCGATCTAGAGAACCTACTGTTTTTTTTTAAATAAAATTATTTTATATAAACTTCTTTCCAGTTAACGATAAAACACATTAAGAAATTTACGTGTGAATTTTTAACCTACAAACAACATCATGCAAAAAATAAAATAATAAAACCCAATAAAACACGCTATAAACTAACCCACATCCCGTTTATCTATCATTGTTGCTAAGCGACGACATGGAAAAATGGCTTTACCAATGATAGATAAATTAAACTAACAGTTTCGATTATCAATTATCTGTAATTGTCGGGTGTATTCTGAGACAAAACTTAACTAAGATCACACCCAGACGTATACAATAAAGTTCTGTAAATTTTAAATAAAATCTCTTCAGCCATTTCGGAGTCTATAAGGAACGAACTAACACACATACACACACACACACACACACACACACACACACACACACACACACACACACACACACACACAGACAAAGTTGGATTTATATAATTGTATAGATAGGGATAAGCATGGTCAGTTGCCCGGCACTGCCCGTGGTAATATAATAAAGAATGCTTACTTAAAAACACCTAATTAATGGATTTTTTTATTTTATTTTATTGAATAAAAATTTATTTATTTTTGTATCTTTGCAATTCCAAATAATGTAATTTATGAGCTTTATTTCCGTCTGTTGGCGGAAGAGCTTATTCTTACTTGATTTTAGTAAAGTAACGCCCATCACTCTTCGCTATAGAATCAATGAAGTCATAATCTTGTGTGTACTTTTTTTTTTTTTTTTTTTTTTTACAAGGGTGTCACCACTTATCAAGGCCCAGACGCCACTCGAGGATAAGGGTTAATAGGTATACATTAGTCATTGTGATTTTAGCATAGTAAACAGTGGGAATTTTGAAACTTGGATTACTTAGGGGGACGATTCAATTAGAACTTGTTCACATTGGACTTTTTTTTTTCATAGGTATCAACTCATTTTAAAGGCCAACAGGCCACTCAAGGATAAGGGTTAAAGAGTGTGCAGTAGAAATTGGACAATATAATAATCATTAGTAATGAAAATTTGTTAAATTTGATAACTTATATGGAACGGCTCATCAAGAACTTATTTACGTTAGACTTGAAGACAACCATATTGTAGTCAGCCGGAAAGCAGGAAAACGGAAGACAATTCCACAGGCGTGCAGTTCTAATAAAAACGCTTTGTTCATGGAATCTACGTTTAGGTTTAGGCACAGATAAAGATTGGGGGGAATTATTGATAGTGTTTACAGCTAAACGAGTGTTTCTTGTGAAAGTTTGGCGAGGGGGGACCATAGATTGAAGCTCAGTCGAACACTTTCCATGAAAATAACGATACATCAGAGACAAACTCGCAACATCTCTTCTGTGAGATAGAGGTTGCAAGGAAGAGAAAAGGACATCTCCTACGAGGCTACGAAGTCTATTTTGAACTCTATCAAGGCAGGCCAAGTCCTTTCTAGCAGCTCCTGCCCAGATGTGGCAACTTTCCAAAACTGTTTCTAAGCATTATGTATTTACGGATAGTAGCGAACCCTATATCTTGGTATAGGACCAATGACGTCATAATTTGTGCGTACTTTAGCAAACTGTGCTTAATGACGGCTAAAAAGCGTAAAGTATGAATAATGGAATTAATGTCTAATAATAAAAAATAGGTTCTCAAAATTCTGTTTTAAACTGAACATTTCTGAAGAATGGGATTGGTAAATAATTGCAATTGTTGCTACTAATAAAGCTTACCATCAAAACATTGCGTGTCATAAAACAGATAAAAAAATTATTTAAAACACTTAAACGGTATTATGCTATTATGTAACTACTGTGTACAGAAAAAAAAATATTACGTTCCCACACCGGGAATCGAACCCGGGCCGCCTGGGTGAAAGCCAGGAATCCTAACCACTAGACCATATGGGAGAACGATAGAGAGCGTGCTATGTTATCATCTATTTATAAAAAGTCACGAGCAGCAGTCATAGTTTTGTTAGCATTTTTGACAATTTCCCCATTCTAACTACTGTTGTTTTCCAACGGATAACTTTAACATGCCTGCTCGTTGTTAAGCTAGTTGCTATTGTAAGTAGAATATAGTATGAACAGACATATTATCAACTAGCAGGGAGACCCGACATTGCCCGGGCTTCAATGATGATCAACGAATATTTTACACTCCTATATTTTTAATGTCATCGAAATCAGGGAAATCGCCCTGGAGGAAGCTTCAGCTTCACATACCTTTATGCAGTCCAAAATATATGTTTCGGGTCAAGATCAAAGTGTAGTATCTGTTCCGACAGATACTGCAAGCTATGACTAGCTATGACTAGCAAAGACCAGATGTGGGGGCAACCCCACATGTCTGACCTTTAACCAGCTCCCATTTCCCACCTCTCGGGAGCTGGTCCCCTTTTCCCCTTCCCCCTCCCTTCACTCCTCACATTAAAAATCGGCCTTGTGCCTAATTTGCTCTGTGCTAATACCATCTGTTCCGGCAGATGTTGCACTTTGTGATCATTGCCATTGTGGCAATTGGTTATTGGTACATGTAGGGGCAACCCTATATGTACCATCCCCTTCCCCTCCCTCCCCCTTCACCTCACATAAAGCTGACCTTGTGTCACATTTTGCTTACGTGGGGAAGCAAATAAATACCTACATTGCATTCTAGAGAACCTAATCGAATCCTAACCACTAGACCATATGTCAAAACGACTACTGAATACTCTATCTATATACTATTTATAACCATTTACGGCAGAAGCTATTTACTTTATCAGCAGCTTTCAAAAGCTACCAAAGGACACGAAGCTGGTTTTTAATGGACACCAAATCCACCTCTATTTTTTACCTATTGAATGAAGCGGCGCCATTACTGCTTGTGAATGTTAGTAATATTTTAAATAGAATGTCATTTTCTTTACTTTGGCCCACTTAGATGCAAATGACAATTGATATTTAATATTGATATTTAATATCTTCTCTACTCCACGATAGCAATATTTGACACAGCGTCGTTTTAAATGTGAGAAAAAAAAAACATGTCACTATATTTTATCTATATTTGATATTATACTGGCAGGGAAATCCAATGTTTCCCAGGATTGAATGATGGTCAACTCCCATATTTTAATTGTCATCGAAATCTGTGAAATCGCCCATTTATCAATCAAATCGATTGATTGCCTGCTCTAGTTGGGGACCCATCGCAGTTCACCTTTAGGTATATAAAAAATGTGAAGGGTTTTTGACACCCCTAACAGAAAACTACGAATAAAATATAATAAACTCGTAATTTCTCCTTTTAAAGTTGGTTGTTCATTTTTTTTATGGAATATACTTCCAAAATAAACTAAATAAACTATTAAAATTGTTTAAAAAATAATAGAAATATTTTTTGTTATTTAAATATAAAAATCTATCAAAATTTTTCTATTTGTTCAATTTTTACGATATTTTCAGAGTCAATGTAAAATTTTATGCTCTTTCCAATAAACTTTATATAATATTTTAGATAAACGTTTTTTTTTAAATTCACGTCCTCCCTACTTTGAAATGTCTATAAAATTTTTATAATTAATTTATATACCAAACCTTATTTTTTTTTTTATAAAAGTATTGTTTATTTATAATTGGTTGAATTTAAGTTTAAAATTCAAAAGTCAAGTATCTTACTTCATTTATGCTCTAAACAAAAACGTCCCTATCATATCAAAGAACCTACTCTTAGTTTTTACCTGGCCTTACTGGTTGTGCGGTGATAATGGCTTGAATTTAAGTTTAAAATAAAATTAATTAAGTATCATGGTGCTATTGTGCTTTAAATATAAACATTAATTTCGAACGCGCACCTGTCATATCAAAGAACCTACTGTTGATTTTATATACCGGGCTTTTCTGCTTGGGTAGTAATAAAACTTCTCAAATGCACTTGTGATGTTAGGCTGTGTAAGGCGTTATATTTGGTCAAAATTGCCTCTTTCTTATTTCATCGAATTTTTTCGATTATCAATGATCGATAGTTATCGAAGATATTCCGATACAAAACCTACCTAAGAACATTGCCACGTAATAAAGTACGTTCATGTGAATTTTCATCCAAAACAACCCGGCCATTTTCTCGCATTAAAATATATAGGATGGAAGCCTTAGAAAAAAACGCAAACGTATATTAACTGCGGCTTTATTTAAAATAGGAGATTAACGACAAAATATATCTTATTAATGCATAAGGAGAGAAAAAAAAAAGTTACGTTCCCACACCGGGAATCGAACCCGGGCCGCCTGGGTGAAAGCCAGGAATCCTAACCACTAGACCATATGGGAGAACGCTTGCTCAATGCATTATCTATCTACTATTTATAATCGTTTAAGGCAGCAGCTATTTACTTTATCAGCAGCTTTCAAAAGCTACCAAAGGACACGAAGCTGGTTTTTAATGGACACCAAGTCCACCTCTATTTTTTACCTACTAAATGAAGCGCCATGACTGCTTGTGAATGTTAGTAATATTTTAAATAGAATGTCATTTTCTAGAGCGCATCGTTATCCCAACCAGGTGGCCCGGGCCTAATTAGTTCGTTTGTGTACAGAACTCGATCCTTAATTCATAAGTTCCTTAAATACAGACTTGTTTCATTTTTTTATTTTACTTGGCCCACTCAGATGTAAAGGGCAAATGGCAATTGATATTTAATATTGATATTTAATATCTTCTCCACTTCACGATAGCAATATTTGACACAGTGTCGTTTTCAATGTGAGGAAAAAAACATGTCACTATATTTTATCTATATTTGATATTATACTGGAAGGGAAACCCAATGTTTCCCAGGATTGAATCATGGTCAACTCCCATATTTTAATTGTCATCGAAACCCGTGAAATCGCCCATTTTTACATCAAATCGATTGATTACCTGCTCTAGTTGAGGACCCATCGCAGTTCACCGGTAGGTATATCAGAAATTTGGAGGAATTTTTTGACACCCCTAACAGTAAACTACGAATTAAATATAATAAACTCGTAATTTCTCCTTTTAAAGTTGGTTGTTTATTTTCTTTATGGAATATACTTCCAAAATAAACTATTAAATAAACTATTAAAATTGTTTAAAAAAATAATAGAAGTATTTTTTGTTATTTAAATATAAAAATCTATCAAAATTTTTCTATTTGTTCAATTTTTACGATATTTTCAGAGTCAATGTAAAATTTTATGCTCTTTCCAATAAACTTTATATAATATTTTAGATAAACGTTTTTTTTAAATTCACGTCCTCCCTACTTTGAAATGTCTATAATTTTTTTATAATTAATTTATATACCAAACCTTATTTTTTTTTATAAAAGTATTGTTTATTTATAATTGCTTGAATTTAAGTTTAAAATTCAAAAGTCAAGTATCTTACTTCATTTATGCTCTAAACAAAAACGTCCCTATCATATCAAAGAACCTACTCTTAGTTTTTACCTGGCCTTACTGGTTGTGCGGTGATAATGGGTTGAATTTAAGTTTAAAATAAAATTAATCAAGTATCATGGTGCTATTGTGCTTTAAATATAAACATTAATTTCGAACGCGCACCTCGCACCTGTCATATCAAAGAACCTACTGTTGATTTTATATACCGGGCTTTTCTGCTCGGGTAGTAATAAAACTTCTCAAATGCACTTGTGATGTTAGGCTGTGTAAGGCGTTATATTTGGTCAAAATTGCCTCTTTCTTATTTCATCGAATTTTTTCGATTATCAATGATCGATAGTTATCGAAGATATTCCGATACAAAACCTACCTAAGAACATTGCCACGTAATAAAGTACGTTCATGTGAATTTTCATCCAAAACAACCCGGCCATTTTCTCGCATTAAAATATATAGGATGGAAGCCTTAGAAAAAAACGCAAACGTATATTAACTGCGGCTTTATTTAAAATAGGAGATTAACGACAAAATATATCTTATTAATGCATAAGGAGAGAAAAAAAAAAGTTACGTTCCCACACCGGGAATCGAACCCGGGCCGCCTGGGTGAAAGCCAGGAATCCTAACCACTAGACCATATGGGAGAACGCTTGCTCAATCCATTATCTATCTACCATTTATAATCGTTTAAGGCAGCAGCTATTTACTTTATCAGCAGCTTTCAAAAGCTACCAAAGGACACGAAGCTGGTTTTTAATGGACACCAAGTCCACCTCTATTTTTTACCTACTAAATGAAGCGCCATGACTGCTTGTGAATGTTAGTAATATTTTAAATAGAATGTCATTTTCTAGAGCGCATCGTTATCCCAACCAGGTGGCCCGGGCCTAATTAGTTCGTTTGTGTACAGAACTCGATCCTTAATTCATAAGTTCCTTAAATACAGACTTGTTTCATTTTTTTATTTTACTTGGCCCACTCAGATGTAAAGGGCAAATGGCAATTGATATTTAATATTGATATTTAATATCTTCTCCACTTCACGATAGCAATATTTGACACAGTGTCGTTTTCAATGTGAGGAAAAAAATATGTCACTATATTTTATCTATATTTGATATTATACTGGAAAGGAAACCCAATGTTTCCCAGGATTGAATCATGGTCAACTCCCATATTTTAATTGTCATCGAAACCCGTGAAATCGCCCATTTTTACATCAAATCGATTGATTACCTGCTCTAGTTGAGGACCCATCGCAGTTCACCGGTAGGTATATCAGAAATTTGGAGGAATTTTTTGACACCCCTAACAGTAAACTACGAATAAAATATAATAAACTCGTAATTTCTCCTTTTAAAGTTGGTTGTTTATTTTCTTTATGGAATATACTTCTAAAATAAACTATTAAATAAACTATTAAAATTGTTTAAAAAATAATAGAAATATTTTTTGTTATTTAAATATAAAAATCTATCAAAATTTTTCTATTTGTTCAATTTTTACGATATTTTCAGAGTCAATGTAAAATTTTATGCTCTTTCCAATAAACTTTATATAATATTTTAGATAAACGTTTTTTTTAAATTCACGTCCTCCCTACTTTGAAATGTCTATAATTTTTTTATAATTAATTTATATACCAAACCTTATTTTTTTTTATAAAAGTATTGTTTATTTATAATTGCTTGAATTTAAGTTTAAAATTCAAAAGTCAAGTATCTTACTTCATTTATGCTCTAAACAAAAACGTCCCTATCATATCAAAGAACCTACTCTTAGTTTTTACCTGGCCTTACTGGTTGTGCGGTGATAATGGGTTGAATTTAAGTTTAAAATAAAATTAATCAAGTATCATGGTGCTATTGTGCTTTAAATATAAACATTAATTTCGAACGCGCACCTGTCATATCAAAGAACCTACTGTTGATTTTATATACCGGGCTTTTCTGCTTGGGTAGTAATAAAACTTCTCAAATGCACTTGTGATGTTAGGCTGTGTAAGGCGTTATATTTGGTCAAAATTGCCTCTTTCTTATTTCATCGAATTTTTTCGATTATCAATGATCGATAGTTATCGAAGATATTCCGATACAAAACCTACCTAAGAACATTGCCACGTAATAAAGTACGTTCATGTGAATTTTCATCCAAAACAACCCGGCCATTTTCTCGCATTAAAATATATAGGATGGAAGCCTTAGAAAAAAAAGCAAACGTATATTAACTGCGGCTTTATTTAAAATAGGAGATTAACGACAAAATATATCTTATTAATGCATAAGGAGAGAAAAAAAAAAGTTACGTTCCCACACCGGGAATCGAACCCGGGCCGCCTGGGTGAAAGCCAGGAATCCTAACCACTAGACCATATGGGAGAACGCTTGCTCAATCCATTATCTATCTACCATTTATAATTGTTTAAGGCAGCAGCTATTTACTTTATCAGCAGCTTTCAAAAGCTACCAAAGGACACGAAGCTGGTTTTTAATGGACACCAAGTCCACCTCTATTTTTTACCTACTAAATGAAGCGCCATGACTGCTTGTGAATGTTAGTAATATTTTAAATAGAATGTCATTTTCTAGAGCGCATCGTTATCCCAACCAGGTGGCCCGGGCCTAATTAGTTCGTTTGTGTACAGAACTCGATTTTAATTCATAAGTTCCTTAAATACAGACTTGTTTCATTGTTTTTATTTTACTTGGCCCACTCAGATGTAAAGGGCAAATGGCAATTGATATTTAATATTGATATTTAATATCTTCTCCACTTCACGATAGCAATATTTGACACAGTGTCGTTTTCAATGTGAGGAAAAAAACATGTCACTATATTTTATCTATATTTGATATTATACTGGAAGGGAAACCTAATGTTTCCCAGGATTGAATCATGGTCAACTCCCATATTTTAATTGTCATCGAAATCCGTGAAATCGCCCATTTTTACATCAAATCGATTGATTACCTGCTCTAGTTGAGGACCCATCGCAGTTCACCGGTAGGTATATCAGAAATTTGGAGGAATTTTTTGACACCCCTAACAGTAAACTACGAATAAAATATAATAAACTCGTAATTTCTCCTTTTAAAGTTGGTTGTTTATTTTCTTTATGGAATATACTTCCAAAATAAACTATTAAATAAACTATTAAAATTGTTTAAAAAAATAATAGAAGTATTTTTTGTTATTTAAATATAAAAATCTATCAAAATTTTTCTATTTGTTCAATTTTTACGATATTTTCAGAGTCAATGTAAAATTTTATGCTCTTTCCAATAAACTTTATATAATATTTTAGATAAACGTTTTTTTTAAATTCACGTCCTCCCTACTTTGAAATGTCTATAATTTTTTTATAATTAATTTATATACCAAACCTTATTTTTTTTTATAAAAGTATTGTTTATTTATAATTGCTTGAATTTAAGTTTAAAATTCAAAAGTCAAGTATCTTACTTCATTTATGCTCTAAACAAAAACGTCCCTATCATATCAAAGAACCTACTCTTAGTTTTTACCTGGCCTTACTGGTTGTGCGTTGTGCGGTGATAATGGGTTGAATTTAAGTTTAAAATAAAATTAATCAAGTATCATGGTGCTATTGTGCTTTAAATATAAACATTAATTTCGAACGCGCACCTGTCATATCAAAGAACCTACTGTTGATTTTATATACCGGGCTTTTCTGCTTGGGTAGTAATAAAACTTCTCAAATGCACTTGTGATGTTAGGCTGTGTAAGGCGTTATATTTGGTCAAAATTGCCTCTTTCTTATTTCATCGAATTTTTTCGATTATCAATGATCGATAGTTATCGAAGATATTCCGATACAAAACCTACCTAAGAACATTGCCACGTAATAAAGTACGTTCATGTGAATTTTCATCCAAAACAACCCGGCCATTTTCTCGCATTAAAATATATAGGATGGAAGCCTTAGAAAAAAACGCAAACGTATATTAACTGCGGCTTTATTTAAAATAGGAGATTAACGACAAAATATATCTTATTAATGCATAAGGAGAGAAAAAAAAAGTTACGTTCCCACACCGGGAATCGAACCCGGGCCGCCTGGGTGAAAGCCAGGAATCCTAACCACTAGACCATATGGGAGAACGCTTGCTCAATTCATTATCTATCTACCATGTATAATTGTTTAAGGCAGCAGCTATTTACTTTATCAGCAGCTTTCAAAAGCTACCAAAGGACACGAAGCTGGTTTTTAATGGACACCAAGTCCACCTCTATTTTTTACCTACTAAATGAAGCGCCATGACTGCTTGTGAATGTTAGTAATATTTTAAATAGAATGCCATTTTCTAGAGCGCATCGTTATCCCAACCAGGTGGCCCGGGCCTAATTAGTTCGTTTGTGTACAGAACTCGATTTTAATTCATAAGTTCCTTAAATACAGACTTGTTTCATTGTTTTTATTTTACTTGGCCCACTCAGATGTAAAGGGCAAATGGCAATTGATATTTAATATTGATATTTAATATCTTCTCCACTTCACGATAGCAATATTTGACACAGTGTCGTTTTCAATGTGAGGAAAAAAACATGTCACTATATTTTATCTATATTTGATATTATACTGGAAGGGAAACCTAATGTTTCCCAGGATTGAATCATGGTCAACTCCCATATTTTAATTGTCATCGAAATCCGTGTAATCGCCCATTTTTACATCAAATCGATTGATTACCTGCTCTAGTTGAGGACCCATCGCAGTTCACCGGTAGGTATATCAGAAATTTGGAGGAATTTTTTGACACCCCTAACAGTAAACTACGAATAAAATATAATAAACTCGTAATTTCTCCTTTTAAAGTTGGTTGTTTATTTTCTTTATGGAATATACTTCCAAAATAAACTATTAAATAAACTATTAAAATTGTTTAAAAAAATAATAGAAGTATTTTTTGTTATTTAAATATAAAAATCTATCAAAATTTTTCTATTTGTTCAATTTTTACGATATTTTCAGAGTCAATGTAAAATTTTATGCTCTTTCCAATAAACTTTATATAATATTTTAGATAAACGTTTTTTTTAAATTCACGTCCTCCCTACTTTGAAATGTCTATAATTTTTTTATAATTAATTTATATACCAAACCTTATTTTTTTTTATAAAAGTATTGTTTATTTATAATTGCTTGAATTTAAGTTTAAAATTCAAAAGTCAAGTATCTTACTTCATTTATGCTCTAAACAAAAACGTCCCTATCATATCAAAGAACCTACTCTTAGTTTTTACCTGGCCTTACTGGTTGTGCGTTGTGCGGTGATAATGGGTTGAATTTAAGTTTAAAATAAAATTAATCAAGTATCATGGTGCTATTGTGCTTTAAATATAAACATTAATTTCGAACGCGCACCTGTCATATCAAAGAACCTACTGTTGATTTTATATACCGGGCTTTTCTGCTTGGGTAGTAATAAAACTTCTCAAATGCACTTGTGATGTTAGGCTGTGTAAGGCGTTATATTTGGTCAAAATTGCCTCTTTCTTATTTCATCGAATTTTTTCGATTATCAATGATCGATAGTTATCGAAGATATTCCGATACAAAACCTACCTAAGAACATTGCCACGTAATAAAGTACGTTCATGTGAATTTTCATCCAAAACAACCCGGCCATTTTCTCGCATTAAAATATATAGGATGGAAGCCTTAGAAAAAAACGCAAACGTATATTAACTGCGGCTTTATTTAAAATAGGAGATTAACGACAAAATATATCTTATTAATGCATAAGGAGAGAAAAAAAAAAGTTACGTTCCCACACCGGGAATCGAACCCGGGCCGCCTGGGTGAAAGCCAGGAATCCTAACCACTAGACCATATGGGAGAACGATTGCTCAATTCATTATCTATCTACCATGTATAATTGTTTAAGGCAGCAGCTATTTACTTTATCAGCAGCTTTCAAAAGCTACCAAAGGACACGAAGCTGGTTTTTAATGGACACCAAGTCCACCTCTATTTTTTACCTACTAAATGAAGCGCCATGACTGCTTGTGAATGTTAGTAATATTTTAAATAGAATGTCATTTTCTAGAGCGCATCGTTATCCCAACCAGGTGGCCCGGGCCTAATTAGTTCGTTTGTGTACAGAACTCGATTTTAATTCATAAGTTCCTTAAATACAGACTTGTTTCATTGTTTTTATTTTACTTGGCCCACTCAGATGTAAAGGGCAAATGGCAATTGATATTTAATATTGATATTTAATATCTTCTCCACTTCACGATAGCAATATTTGACACAGTGTCGTTTTCAATGTGAGGAAAAAAACATGTCACTATATTTTATCTATATTTGATATTATACTGGAAGGGAAACCTAATGTTTCCCAGGATTGAATCATGGTCAACTCCCATATTTTAATTGTCATCGAAATCCGTGAAATCGCCCATTTTTACATCAAATCGATTGATTACCTGCTCTAGTTGAGGACCCATCGCAGTTCACCGGTAGGTATATCAGAAATTTGGAGGAATTTTTTGACACCCCTAACAGTAAACTACGAATAAAATATAATAAACTCGTAATTTCTCCTTTTAAAGTTGGTTGTTTATTTTCTTTATGGAATATACTTCCAAAATAAACTATTAAATAAACTATTAAAATTGTTTAAAAAAATAATAGAAGTATTTTTTGTTATTTAAATATAAAAATCTATCAAAATTTTTCTATTTGTTCAATTTTTACGATATTTTCAGAGTCAATGTAAAATTTTATGCTCTTTCCAATAAACTTTATATAATATTTTAGATAAACGTTTTTTTTAAATTCACGTCCTCCCTACTTTGAAATGTCTATAATTTTTTTATAATTAATTTATATACCAAACCTTATTTTTTTTTATAAAAGTATTGTTTATTTATAATTGCTTGAATTTAAGTTTAAAATTCAAAAGTCAAGTATCTTACTTCATTTATGCTCTAAACAAAAACGTCCCTATCATATCAAAGAACCTACTCTTAGTTTTTACCTGGCCTTACTGGTTGTGCGGTGATAATGGGTTGAATTTAAGTTTAAAATAAAATTAATCAAGTATCATGGTGCTATTGTGCTTTAAATATAAACATTAATTTCGAACGCGCACCTGTCATATCAAAGAACCTACTGTTGATTTTATATACCGGGCTTTTCTGCTCGGGTAGTAATAAAACTTCTCAAATGCACTTGTGATGTTAGGCTGTGTAAGGCGTTATATTTGGTCAAAATTGCCTCTTTCTTATTTCATCGAATTTTTTCGATTATCAATGATCGATAGTTATCGAAGATATTCCGATACAAAACCTACCTAAGAACATTGCCACGTAATAAAGTACGTTCATGTGAATTTTCATCCAAAACAACCCGGCCATTTTCTCGCATTAAAATATATAGGATGGAAGCCTTAGAAAAAAACGCAAACGTATATTAACTGCGGCTTTATTTAAAATAGGAGATTAACGACAAAATATATCTTATTAATGCATAAGGAGAGAAAAAAAAAGTTACGTTCCCACACCGGGAATCGAACCCGGGCCGCCTGGGTGAAAGCCAGGAATCCTAACCACTAGACCATATGGGAGAACGCTTGCTCAATCCATTATCTATCTACCATTTATAATCGTTTAAGGCAGCAGCTATTTACTTTATCAGCAGCTATCAAAAGCTACCAAAGGACACGAAGCTGGTTTTTAATGGACACCAAGTCCACCTCTATTTTTTACCTACTAAATGAAGCGCCATGACTGCTTGTGAATGTTAGTAATATTTTAAATAGAATGTCATTTTCTAGAGCGCATCGTTATCCCAACCAGGTGGCCCGGGCCTAATTAGTTCGTTTGTGTACAGAACTCGATCCTTAATTCATAAGTTCCTTAAATACAGACTTGTTTCATTTTTTTATTTTACTTGGCCCACTCAGATGTAAAGGGCAAATGGCAATTGATATTTAATATTGATATTTAATATCTTCTCCACTTCACGATAGCAATATTTGACACAGTGTCGTTTTCAATGTGAGGAAAAAAATATGTCACTATATTTTATCTATATTTGATATTATACTGGAATGTTTCCCAGGATTGAATCATGGTCAACTCCCATATTTTAATTGTCATCGAAACCCGTGAAATCGCCCATTTTTACATCAAATCGATTGATTACCTGCTCTAGTTGAGGACCCATCGCAGTTCACCGGTAGGTATATCAGAAATTTGGAGGAATTTTTTGACACCCCTAACAGTAAACTACGAATAAAATATAATAAACTCGTAATTTCTCCTTTTAAAGTTGGTTGTTTATTTTCTTTATGGAATATACTTCCAAAATAAACTATTAAATAAACTATTAAAATTGTTTAAAAAATAATAGAAATATTTTTTGTTATTTAAATATAAAAATCTATCAAACTTTTTCTATTTGTTCAATTTTTACGATATTTTCAGAGTCAATGTAAAATTTTATGCTCTTTCCAATAAACTTTATATAATATTTTAGATAAACGTTTTTTTTAAATTCACGTCCTCCCTACTTTGAAATGTCTATAATTTTTTTATAATTAATTTATATACCAAACCTTATTTTTTTTTATAAAAGTATTGTTTATTTATAATTGCTTGAATTTAAGTTTAAAATTCAAAAGTCAAGTATCTTACTTCATTTATGCTCTAAACAAAAACGTCCCTATCATATCAAAGAACCTACTCTTAGTTTTTACCTGGCCTTACTGGTTGTGCGGTGATAATGGGTTGAATTTAAGTTTAAAATAAAATTAATCAAGTATCATGGTGCTATTGTGCTTTAAATATAAACATTAATTTCGAACGCGCACCTGTCATATCAAAGAACCTACTGTTGATTTTATATACCGGGCTTTTCTGCTTGGGTAGTAATAAAACTTCTCAAATGCACTTGTGATGTTAGGCTGTGTAAGGCGTTATATTTGGTCAAAATTGCCTCTTTCTTATTTCATCGAATTTTTTCGATTATCAATGATCGATAGTTATCGAAGATATTCCGATACAAAACCTACCTAAGAACATTGCCACGTAATAAAGTACGTTCATGTGAATTTTCATCCAAAACAACCCGGCCATTTTCTCGCATTAAAATATATAGGATGGAAGCCTTAGAAAAAAAAGCAAACGTATATTAACTGCGGCTTTATTTAAAATAGGAGATTAACGACAAAATATATCTTATTAATGCATAAGGAGAGAAAAAAAAAGTTACGTTCCCACACCGGGAATCGAACCCGGGCCGCCTGGGTGAAAGCCAGGAATCCTAACCACTAGACCATATGGGAGAACGCTTGCTCAATCCATTATCTATCTACCATGTATAATTGTTTAAGGCAGCAGCTATTTACTTTATCAGCAGCTTTCAAAAGCTACCAAAGGACACGAAGCTGGTTTTTAATGGACACCAAGTCCACCTCTATTTTTTACCTACTAAATGAAGCGCCATGACTGCTTGTGAATGTTAGTAATATTTTAAATAGAATGTCATTTTCTAGAGCGCATCGTTATCCCAACCAGGTGGCCCGGGCCTAATTAGTTCGTTTGTGTACAGAACTCGATTTTAATTCATAAGTTCCTTAAATACAGACTTGTTTCATTGTTTTTATTTTACTTGGCCCACTCAGATGTAAAGGGCAAATGGCAATTGATATTTAATATTGATATTTAATATCTTCTCCACTTCACGATAGCAATATTTGACACAGTGTCGTTTTCAATGTGAGGAAAAAAACATGTCACTATATTTTATCTATATTTGATATTATACTGGAAGGGAAACCTAATGTTTCCCAGGATTGAATCATGGTCAACTCCCATATTTTAATTGTCATCGAAATCCGTGAAATCGCCCATTTTTACATCAAATCGATTGATTACCTGCTCTAGTTGAGGACCCATCGCAGTTCACCGGTAGGTATATCAGAAATTTGGAGGAATTTTTTGACACCCCTAACAGTAAACTACGAATAAAATATAATAAACTCGTAATTTCTCCTTTTAAAGTTGGTTGTTTATTTTCTTTATGGAATATACTTCCAAAATAAACTATTAAATAAACTATTAAAATTGTTTAAAAAAATAATAGAAGTATTTTTTGTTATTTAAATATAAAAATCTATCAAAATTTTTCTATTTGTTCAATTTTTACGATATTTTCAGAGTCAATGTAAAATTTTATGCTCTTTCCAATAAACTTTATATAATATTTTAGATAAACGTTTTTTTTAAATTCACGTCCTCCCTACTTTGAAATGTCTATAATTTTTTTATAATTAATTTATATACCAAACCTTATTTTTTTTTATAAAAGTATTGTTTATTTATAATTGCTTGAATTTAAGTTTAAAATTCAAAAGTCAAGTATCTTACTTCATTTATGCTCTAAACAAAAACGTCCCTATCATATCAAAGAACCTACTCTTAGTTTTTACCTGGCCTTACTGGTTGTGCGGTGATAATGGGTTGAATTTAAGTTTAAAATAAAATTAATCAAGTATCATGGTGCTATTGTGCTTTAAATATAAACATTAATTTCGAACGCGCACCTGTCATATCAAAGAACCTACTGTTGATTTTATATACCGGGCTTTTCTGCTCGGGTAGTAATAAAACTTCTCAAATGCACTTGTGATGTTAGGCTGTGTAAGGCGTTATATTTGGTCAAAATTGCCTCTTTCTTATTTCATCGAATTTTTTCGATTATCAATGATCGATAGTTATCGAAGATATTCCGATACAAAACCTACCTAAGAACATTGCCACGTAATAAAGTACGTTCATGTGAATTTTCATCCAAAACAACCCGGCCATTTTCTCGCATTAAAATATATAGGATGGAAGCCTTAGAAAAAAACGCAAACGTATATTAACTGCGGCTTTATTTAAAATAGGAGATTAACGACAAAATATATCTTATTAATGCATAAGGAGAGAAAAAAAAAGTTACGTTCCCACACCGGGAATCGAACCCGGGCCGCCTGGGTGAAAGCCAGGAATCCTAACCACTAGACCATATGGGAGAACGCTTGCTCAATCCATTATCTATCTACCATTTATAATCGTTTAAGGCAGCAGCTATTTACTTTATCAGCAGCTATCAAAAGCTACCAAAGGACACGAAGCTGGTTTTTAATGGACACCAAGTCCACCTCTATTTTTTACCTACTAAATGAAGCGCCATGACTGCTTGTGAATGTTAGTAATATTTTAAATAGAATGTCATTTTCTAGAGCGCATCGTTATCCCAACCAGGTGGCCCGGGCCTAATTAGTTCGTTTGTGTACAGAACTCGATCCTTAATTCATAAGTTCCTTAAATACAGACTTGTTTCATTTTTTTATTTTACTTGGCCCACTCAGATGTAAAGGGCAAATGGCAATTGATATTTAATATTGATATTTAATATCTTCTCCACTTCACGATAGCAATATTTGACACAGTGTCGTTTTCAATGTGAGGAAAAAAATATGTCACTATATTTTATCTATATTTGATATTATACTGGAATGTTTCCCAGGATTGAATCATGGTCAACTCCCATATTTTAATTGTCATCGAAACCCGTGAAATCGCCCATTTTTACATCAAATCGATTGATTACCTGCTCTAGTTGAGGACCCATCGCAGTTCACCGGTAGGTATATCAGAAATTTGGAGGAATTTTTTGACACCCCTAACAGTAAACTACGAATAAAATATAATAAACTCGTAATTTCTCCTTTTAAAGTTGGTTGTTTATTTTCTTTATGGAATATACTTCTAAAATAAACTATTAAATAAACTATTAAAATTGTTTAAAAAATAATAGAAATATTTTTTGTTATTTAAATATAAAAATC
The DNA here is from genome assembly GCF_053919585.1 of Euprymna scolopes. Lineage (NCBI taxonomy): Eukaryota > Metazoa > Mollusca > Cephalopoda > Sepiida > Sepiolidae > Euprymna > Euprymna scolopes. Next base: position 83,607,653 of record NC_136509.1, read on the forward strand.
TATCAAACTTTTTCTATTTGTTCAATTTTTACGATATTTTCAGAGTCAATGTAAAATTTTATGCTCTTTCCAATAAACTTTATATAATATTTTAGATAAACGTTTTTTTTAAATTCACGTCCTCCCTACTTTGAAATGTCTATAATTTTTTTATAATTAATTTATATACCAAACCTTATTTTTTTTTATAAAAGTATTGTTTATTTATAATTGCTTGAATTTAAGTTTAAAATTCAAAAGTCAAGTATCTTACTTCATTTATGCTCTAAACAAAAACGTCCCTATCATATCAAAGAACCTACTCTTAGTTTTTACCTGGCCTTACTGGTTGTGCGGTGATAATGGGTTGAATTTAAGTTTAAAATAAAATTAATCAAGTATCATGGTGCTATTGTGCTTTAAATATAAACATTAATTTCGAACGCGCACCTGTCATATCAAAGAACCTACTGTTGATTTTATATACCGGGCTTTTCTGCTTGGGTAGTAATAAAACTTCTCAAATGCACTTGTGATGTTAGGCTGTGTAAGGCGTTATATTTGGTCAAAATTGCCTCTTTCTTATTTCATCGAATTTTTTCGATTATCAATGATCGATAGTTATCGAAGATATTCCGATACAAAACCTACCTAAGAACATTGCCACGTAATAAAGTACGTTCATGTGAATTTTCATCCAAAACAACCCGGCCATTTTCTCGCATTAAAATATATAGGATGGAAGCCTTAGAAAAAAACGCAAACGTATATTAACTGCGGCTTTATTTAAAGTAGGAGATTAACGACAAAATATATCTTATTAATGCATAAGGAGAGAAAAAAAAAAGTTACGTTCCCACACCGGGAATCGAACCCGGGCCGCCTGGGTGAAAGCCAGGAATCCTAACCACTAGACCATATGGGAGAACGCTTGCTCAATTCATTATCTATCTACCATTTATAATTGTTTAAGGCAGCAGCTATTTACTTTATCAGCAGCTTTCAAAAGCTACCAAAGGACACGAAGCTGGTTTTTAATGGACACCAAGTCCACCTCTATTTTTTACCTACTAAATGAAGCGCCATGACTGCTTGTGAATGTTAGTAATATTTTAAATAGAATGTCATTTTCTAGAGCGCATCGTTATCCCAACCAGGTGGCCCGGGCCTAATTAGTTCGTTTGTGTACAGAACTCGATTTTAATTCATAAGTTCCTTAAATACAGACTTGTTTCATTGTTTTTATTTTACTTGGCCCACTCAGATGTAAAGGGCAAATGGCAATTGATATTTAATATTGATATTTAATATCTTCTCCACTTCACGATAGCAATATTTGACACAGTGTCGTTTTCAATGTGAGGAAAAAAACATGTCACTATATTTTATCTATATTTGATATTATACTGGAAGGGAAACCTAATGTTTCCCAGGATTGAATCATGGTCAACTCCCATATTTTAATTGTCATCGAAATCCGTGAAATCGCCCATTTTTACATCAAATCGATTGATTACCTGCTCTAGTTGAGGACCCATCGCAGTTCACCGGTAGGTATATCAGAAATTTGGAGGAATTTTTTGACACCCCTAACAGTAAACTACGAATAAAATATAATAAACTCGTAATTTCTCCTTTTAAAGTTGGTTGTTTATTTTCTTTATGGAATATACTTCCAAAATAAACTATTAAATAAACTATTAAAATTGTTTAAAAAAATAATAGAAGTATTTTTTGTTATTTAAATATAAAAATCTATCAAAATTTTTCTATTTGTTCAATTTTTACGATATTTTCAGAGTCAATGTAAAATTTTATGCTCTTTCCAATAAACTTTATATAATATTTTAGATAAACGTTTTTTTTAAATTCACGTCCTCCCTACTTTGAAATGTCTATAATTTTTTTATAATTAATTTATATACCAAACCTTATTTTTTTTATAAAAGTATTGTTTATTTATAATTGCTTGAATTTAAGTTTAAAATTCAAAAGTCAAGTATCTTACTTCATTTATGCTCTAAACAAAAACGTCCCTATCATATCAAAGAACCTACTCTTAGTTTTTACCTGGCCTTACTGGTTGTGCGGTGATAATGGGTTGAATTTAAGTTTAAAATAAAATTAATCAAGTATCATGGTGCTATTGTGCTTTAAATATAAACATTAATTTCGAACGCGCACCTGTCATATCAAAGAACCTACTGTTGATTTTATATACCGGGCTTTTCTGCTTGGGTAGTAATAAAACTTCTCAAATGCACTTGTGATGTTAGGCTGTGTAAGGCGTTATATTTGGTCAAAATTGCCTCTTTCTTATTTCATCGAATTTTTTCGATTATCAATGATCGATAGTTATCGAAGATATTCCGATACAAAACCTACCTAAGAACATTGCCACGTAATAAAGTACGTTCATGTGAATTTTCATCCAAAACAACCCGGCCATTTTCTCGCATTAAAATATATAGGATGGAAGCCTTAGAAAAAAACGCAAACGTATATTAACTGCGGTTTTATTTAAAATAGGAGATTAACGACAAAATATATCTTATTAATGCATAAGGAGAGAAAAAAAAAAGTTACGTTCCCACACGGGAATCGAACCCGGGCCGCCTGGGTGAAAGCCAGGAATCCTAACCACTAGACCATATGGGAGAACGCTTGCTCAATCCATTATCTATCTACCATTTATAATCGTTTAAGGCAGCAGCTATTTACTTTATCAGCAGCTATCAAAAGCTACCAAAGGACACGAAGCTGGTTTTTAATGGACACCAAGTCCACCTCTATTTTTTACCTACTAAATGAAGCGCCATGACTGCTTGTGAATGTTAGTAATATTTTAAATAGAATGTCATTTTCTAGAGCGCATCGTTATCCCAACCAGGTGGCCCGGGCCTAATTAGTTCGTTTGTGTACAGAACTCGATCCTTAATTCATAAGTTCCTTAAATACAGACTTGTTTCATTTTTTTATTTTACTTGGCCCACTCAGATGTAAAGGGCAAATGGCAATTGATATTTAATATTGATATTTAATATCTTCTCCACTTCACGATAGCAATATTTGACACAGTGTCGTTTTCAATGTGAGGAAAAAAATATGTCACTATATTTTATCTATATTTGATATTATACTGGAATGTTTCCCAGGATTGAATCATGGTCAACTCCCATATTTTAATTGTCATCGAAACCCGTGAAATCGCCCATTTTTACATCAAATCGATTGATTACCTGCTCTAGTTGAGGACCCATCGCAGTTCACCGGTAGGTATATCAGAAATTTGGAGGAATTTTTTGACACCCCTAACAGTAAACTACGAATAAAATATAATAAACTCGTAATTTCTCCTTTTAAAGTTGGTTGTTTATTTTCTTTATGGAATATACTTCCAAAATAAACTATTAAATAAACTATTAAAATTGTTTAAAAAATAATAGAAATATTTTTTGTTATTTAAATATAAAAATCTATCAAACTTTTTCTATTTGTTCAATTTTTACGATATTTTCAGAGTCAATGTAAAATTTTATGCTCTTTCCAATAAACTTTATATAATATTTTAGATAAACGTTTTTTTTAAATTCACGTCCTCCCTACTTTGAAATGTCTATAATTTTTTTATAATTAATTTATATACCAAACCTTATTTTTTTTATAAAAGTATTGTTTATTTATAATTGCTTGAATTTAAGTTTAAAATTCAAAAGTCAAGTATCTTACTTCATTTATGCTCTAAACAAAAACGTCCCTATCATATCAAAGAACCTACTCTTAGTTTTTACCTGGCCTTACTGGTTGTGCGGTGATAATGGGTTGAATTTAAGTTTAAAATAAAATTAATCAAGTATCATGGTGCTATTGTGCTTTAAATATAAACATTAATTTCGAACGCGCACCTGTCATATCAAAGAACCTACTGTTGATTTTATATACCGGGCTTTTCTGCTTGGGTAGTAATAAAACTTCTCAAATGCACTTGTGATGTTAGGCTGTGTAAGGCGTTATATTTGGTCAAAATTGCCTCTTTCTTATTTCATCGAATTTTTTCGATTATCAATGATCGATAGTTATCGAAGATATTCCGATACAAAACCTACCTAAGAACATTGCCACGTAATAAAGTACGTTCATGTGAATTTTCATCCAAAACAACCCGGCCATTTTCTCGCATTAAAATATATAGGATGGAAGCCTTAGAAAAAAAAGCAAACGTATATTAACTGCGGCTTTATTTAAAATAGGAGATTAACGACAAAATATATCTTATTAATGCATAAGGAGAGAAAAAAAAAGTTACGTTCCCACACCGGGAATCGAACCCGGGCCGCCTGGGTGAAAGCCAGGAATCCTAACCACTAGACCATATGGGAGAACGCTTGCTCAATCCATTATCTATCTACCATGTATAATTGTTTAAGGCAGCAGCTATTTACTTTATCAGCAGCTTTCAAAAGCTACCAAAGGACACGAAGCTGGTTTTTAATGGACACCAAGTCCACCTCTATTTTTTACCTACTAAATGAAGCGCCATGACTGCTTGTGAATGTTAGTAATATTTTAAATAGAATGTCATTTTCTAGAGCGCATCGTTATCCCAACCAGGTGGCCCGGGCCTAATTAGTTCGTTTGTGTACAGAACTCGATTTTAATTCATAAGTTCCTTAAATACAGACTTGTTTCATTGTTTTTATTTTACTTGGCCCACTCAGATGTAAAGGGCAAATGGCAATTGATATTTAATATTGATATTTAATATCTTCTCCACTTCACGATAGCAATATTTGACACAGTGTCGTTTTCAATGTGAGGAAAAAAACATGTCACTATATTTTATCTATATTTGATATTATACTGGAAGGGAAACCTAATGTTTCCCAGGATTGAATCATGGTCAACTCCCATATTTTAATTGTCATCGAAATCCGTGAAATCGCCCATTTTTACATCAAATCGATTGATTACCTGCTCTAGTTGAGGACCCATCGCAGTTCACCGGTAGGTATATCAGAAATTTGGAGGAATTTTTTGACACCCCTAACAGTAAACTACGAATAAAATATAATAAACTCGTAATTTCTCCTTTTAAAGTTGGTTGTTTATTTTCTTTATGGAATATACTTCCAAAATAAACTATTAAATAAACTATTAAAATTGTTTAAAAAAATAATAGAAGTATTTTTTGTTATTTAAATATAAAAATCTATCAAAATTTTTCTATTTGTTCAATTTTTACGATATTTTCAGAGTCAATGTAAAATTTTATGCTCTTTCCAATAAACTTTATATAATATTTTAGATAAACGTTTTTTTTAAATTCACGTCCTCCCTACTTTGAAATGTCTATAATTTTTTTATAATTAATTTATATACCAAACCTTATTTTTTTTTATAAAAGTATTGTTTATTTATAATTGCTTGAATTTAAGTTTAAAATTCAAAAGTCAAGTATCTTACTTCATTTATGCTCTAAACAAAAACGTCCCTATCATATCAAAGAACCTACTCTTAGTTTTTACCTGGCCTTACTGGTTGTGCGGTGATAATGGGTTGAATTTAAGTTTAAAATAAAATTAATCAAGTATCATGGTGCTATTGTGCTTTAAATATAAACATTAATTTCGAACGCGCACCTGTCATATCAAAGAACCTACTGTTGATTTTATATACCGGGCTTTTCTGCTTGGGTAGTAATAAAACTTCTCAAATGCACTTGTGATGTTAGGCTGTGTAAGGCGTTATATTTGGTCAAAATTGCCTCTTTCTTATTTCATCGAATTTTTTCGATTATCAATGATCGATAGTTATCGAAGATATTCCGATACAAAACCTACCTAAGAACATTGCCACGTAATAAAGTACGTTCATGTGAATTTTCATCCAAAACAACCCGGCCATTTTCTCGCATTAAAATATATAGGATGGAAGCCTTAGAAAAAAAAGCAAACGTATATTAACTGCGGCTTTATTTAAAATAGGAGATTAACGACAAAATATATCTTATTAATGCATAAGGAGAGAAAAAAAAAGTTACGTTCCCACACCGGGAATCGAACCCGGGCCGCCTGGGTGAAAGCCAGGAATCCTAACCACTAGACCATATGGGAGAACGCTTGCTCAATCCATTATCTATCTACCATGTATAATTGTTTAAGGCAGCAGCTATTTACTTTATCAGCAGCTTTCAAAAGCTACCAAAGGACACGAAGCTGGTTTTTAATGGACACCAAGTCCACCTCTATTTTTTACCTACTAAATGAAGCGCCATGACTGCTTGTGAATGTTAGTAATATTTTAAATAGAATGTCATTTTCTAGAGCGCATCGTTATCCCAACCAGGTGGCCCGGGCCTAATTAGTTCGTTTGTGTACAGAACTCGATTTTAATTCATAAGTTCCTTAAATACAGACTTGTTTCATTGTTTTTATTTTACTTGGCCCACTCAGATGTAAAGGGCAAATGGCAATTGATATTTAATATTGATATTTAATATCTTCTCCACTTCACGATAGCAATATTTGACACAGTGTCGTTTTCAATGTGAGGAAAAAAACATGTCACTATATTTTATCTATATTTGATATTATACTGGAAGGGAAACCTAATGTTTCCCAGGATTGAATCATGGTCAACTCCCATATTTTAATTGTCATCGAAATCCGTGAAATCGCCCATTTTTACATCAAATCGATTGATTACCTGCTCTAGTTGAGGACCCATCGCAGTTCACCGGTAGGTATATCAGAAATTTGGAGGAATTTTTTGACACCCCTAACAGTAAACTACGAATAAAATATAATAAACTCGTAATTTCTCCTTTTAAAGTTGGTTGTTTATTTTCTTTATGGAATATACTTCCAAAATAAACTATTAAATAAACTATTAAAATTGTTTAAAAAAATAATAGAAGTATTTTTTGTTATTTAAATATAAAAATCTATCAAAATTTTTCTATTTGTTCAATTTTTACGATATTTTCAGAGTCAATGTAAAATTTTATGCTCTTTCCAATAAACTTTATATAATATTTTAGATAAACGTTTTTTTTAAATTCACGTCCTCCCTACTTTGAAATGTCTATAATTTTTTTATAATTAATTTATATACCAAACCTTATTTTTTTTTATAAAAGTATTGTTTATTTATAATTGCTTGAATTTAAGTTTAAAATTCAAAAGTCAAGTATCTTACTTCATTTATGCTCTAAACAAAAACGTCCCTATCATATCAAAGAACCTACTCTTAGTTTTTACCTGGCCTTACTGGTTGTGCGGTGATAATGGGTTGAATTTAAGTTTAAAATAAAATTAATCAAGTATCATGGTGCTATTGTGCTTTAAATATAAACATTAATTTCGAACGCGCACCTGTCATATCAAAGAACCTACTGTTGATTTTATATACCGGGCTTTTCTGCTTGGGTAGTAATAAAACTTCTCAAATGCACTTGTGATGTTAGGCTGTGTAAGGCGTTATATTTGGTCAAAATTGCCTCTTTCTTATTTCATCGAATTTTTTCGATTATCAATGATCGATAGTTATCGAAGATATTCCGATACAAAACCTACCTAAGAACATTGCCACGTAATAAAGTACGTTCATGTGAATTTTCATCCAAAACAACCCGGCCATTTTCTCGCATTAAAATATATAGGATGGAAGCCTTAGAAAAAAAAGCAAACGTATATTAACTGCGGCTTTATTTAAAATAGGAGATTAACGACAAAATATATCTTATTAATGCATAAGGAGAGAAAAAAAAAAGTTACGTTCCCACACCGGGAATCGAACCCGGGCCGCCTGGGTGAAAGCCAGGAATCCTAACCACTAGACCATATGGGAGAACGCTTGCTCAATCCATTATCTATCTACCATGTATAATTGTTTAAGGCAGCAGCTATTTACTTTATCAGCAGCTTTCAAAAGCTACCAAAGGACACGAAGCTGGTTTTTAATGGACACCAAGTCCACCTCTATTTTTTACCTACTAAATGAAGCGCCATGACTGCTTGTGAATGTTAGTAATATTTTAAATAGAATGTCATTTTCTAGAGCGCATCGTTATCCCAACCAGGTGGCCCGGGCCTAATTAGTTCGTTTGTGTACAGAACTCGATTTTAATTCATAAGTTCCTTAAATACAGACTTGTTTCATTGTTTTTATTTTACTTGGCCCACTCAGATGTAAAGGGCAAATGGCAATTGATATTTAATATTGATATTTAATATCTTCTCCACTTCACGATAGCAATATTTGACACAGTGTCGTTTTCAATGTGAGGAAAAAAACATGTCACTATATTTTATCTATATTTGATATTATACTGGAAGGGAAACCTAATGTTTCCCAGGATTGAATCATGGTCAACTCCCATATTTTAATTGTCATCGAAATCCGTGAAATCGCCCATTTTTACATCAAATCGATTGATTACCTGCTCTAGTTGAGGACCCATCGCAGTTCACCGGTAGGTATATCAGAAATTTGGAGGAATTTTTTGACACCCCTAACAGTAAACTACGAATAAAATATAATAAACTCGTAATTTCTCCTTTTAAAGTTGGTTGTTTATTTTCTTTATGGAATATACTTCCAAAATAAACTATTAAATAAACTATTAAAATTGTTTAAAAAAATAATAGAAGTATTTTTTGTTATTTAAATATAAAAATCTATCAAAATTTTTCTATTTGTTCAATTTTTACGATATTTTCAGAGTCAATGTAAAATTTTATGCTCTTTCCAATAAACTTTATATAATATTTTAGATAAACGTTTTTTTTAAATTCACGTCCTCCCTACTTTGAAATGTCTATAATTTTTTTATAATTAATTTATATACCAAACCTTATTTTTTTTTATAAAAGTATTGTTTATTTATAATTGCTTGAATTTAAGTTTAAAATTCAAAAGTCAAGTATCTTACTTCATTTATGCTCTAAACAAAAACGTCCCTATCATATCAAAGAACCTACTCTTAGTTTTTACCTGGCCTTACTGGTTGTGCGGTGATAATGGGTTGAATTTAAGTTTAAAATAAAATTAATCAAGTATCATGGTGCTATTGTGCTTTAAATATAAACATTAATTTCGAACGCGCACCTGTCATATCAAAGAACCTACTGTTGATTTTATATACCGGGCTTTTCTGCTTGGGTAGTAATAAAACTTCTCAAATGCACTTGTGATGTTAGGCTGTGTAAGGCGTTATATTTGGTCAAAATTGCCTCTTTCTTATTTCATCGAATTTTTTCGATTATCAATGATCGATAGTTATCGAAGATATTCCGATACAAAACCTACCTAAGAACATTGCCACGTAATAAAGTACGTTCATGTGAATTTTCATCCAAAACAACCCGGCCATTTTCTCGCATTAAAATATATAGGATGGAAGCCTTAGAAAAAAAAGCAAACGTATATTAACTGCGGCTTTATTTAAAATAGGAGATTAACGACAAAATATATCTTATTAATGCATAAGGAGAGAAAAAAAAAAGTTACGTTCCCACACCGGGAATCGAACCCGGGCCGCCTGGGTGAAAGCCAGGAATCCTAACCACTAGACCATATGGGAGAACGCTTGCTCAATCCATTATCTATCTACCATTTATAATTGTTTAAGGCAGCAGCTATTTACTTTATCAGCAGCTATCAAAAGCTACCAAAGGACACGAAGCTGGTTTTTAATGGACACCAAGTCCACCTCTATTTTTTACCTACTAAATGAAGCGCCATGACTGCTTGTGAATGTTAGTAATATTTTAAATAGAATGTCATTTTCTAGAGCGCATCGTTATCCCAACCAGGTGGCCCGGGCCTAATTAGTTCGTTTGTGTACAGAACTCGATCCTTAATTCATAAGTTCCTTAAATACAGACTTGTTTCATTTTTTTATTTTACTTGGCCCACTCAGATGTAAAGGGCAAATGGCAATTGATATTTAATATTGATATTTAATATCTTCTCCACTTCACGATAGCAATATTTGACACAGTGTCGTTTTCAATGTGAGGAAAAAAACATGTCACTATATTTTATCTATATTTGATATTATACTGGAAGGGAAACCCAATGTTTCCCAGGATTGAATCATGGTCAACTCCCATATTTTAATTGTCATCGAAATCCGTGAAATCGCCCATTTTTCAATCAAATCGATTGATTGCCTGCTCTAGTTGAGGACCCATCGCAGTTCACCGGTAGGTATATCAGAAATTTGGAGGAATTTTTTGACACCCCTAACAGTAAACTACGAATAAAATATAATAAACTCGTAATTTCTCCTTTTAAAGTTGGTTGTTTATTTTCTTTATGGAATATACTTCCAAAATAAACTATTAAATAAACTATTAAAATTGTTTAAAAAATAATAGAAGTATTTTTTGTTATTTAAATATAAAAATCTATCAAAATTTTTCTATTTGTTCAATTTTTACGATATTTTCAGAGTCAATGTAAAATTTTATGCTCTTTCCAATAAACTTTATATAATATTTTAGATAAACGTTTTTTTTAAATTCACGTCCTCCCTACTTTGAAATGTCTATAATTTTTTTATAATTAATTTATATACCAAACCTTATTTTTTTTTATAAAAGTATTGTTTATTTATAATTGCTTGAATTTAAGTTTAAAATTCAAAAGTCAAGTATCTTACTTCATTTATGCTCTAAACAAAAACGTCCCTATCATATCAAAGAACCTACTCTTAGTTTTTACCTGGCCTTACTGGTTGTGCGGTGATAATGGCTTGAATTTAAGTTTAAAATAAAATTAATCAAGTATCATGGTGCTATTGTGCTTTAAATATAAACATTAATTTCGAACGCGCACCTGTCATATCAAAGAACCTACTGTTGATTTTATATACCGGGCTTTTCTGCTTGGGTAGTAATAAAACTTCTCAAATGCACTTGTGATGTTAGGCTGTGTAAGGCGTTATATTTGGTCAAAATTGCCTCTTTCTTATTTCATCGAATTTTTTCGATTATCAATGATCGATAGTTATCGAAGATATTCCGATACAAAACCTACCTAAGAACATTGCCACGTAATAAAGTACGTTCATGTGAATTTTCATCCAAAACAACCCGGCCATTTTCTCGCATTAAAATATATAGGATGGAAGCCTTAGAAAAAAAAGCAAACTGATATTAACTGCGGCTTTATTTAAAATAGGAGATTAACGACAAAATATATCTTATTAATGCATAAGGAGAGAAAAAAAAAGTTACGTTCCCACACCGGGAATCGAACCCGGGCCGCCTGGGTGAAAGCCAGGAATCCTAACCACTAGACCATATGGGAGAACGCTTGCTCAATTCATTATCTATCTACCATTTATAATCGTTTAAGGCAGCAGCTATTTACTTTATCAGCAGCTTTCAAAAGCTACCAAAGTACACGAAGCTGGTTTTTAATGGACACCAAGTCCACCTCTATTTTTTACCTACTAAATGAAGCGTCATGACTGCTTGTGAATGTTAGTAATATTTTAAATAGAATGTCATTTTCTAGAGCGCATCGTTATTCCAACCAGGTGGCCCGGGCCTAATTAGTTCGTTTGTGTACAGAACTCGATCCTTAATTCATAAGTTCCTTAAATACAGACTTGTTTCATTTTTTTATTTTACTTGGCCCACTCAGATGTAAAGGGCAAATGGCAATTGATATTTAATATTGATATTTAATATCTTCTCCACTTCACGATAGCAATATTTGACACAGTGTCGTTTTCAATGTGAGGAAAAAAACATGTCACTATATTTTATCTATATTTGATATTATACTGGAAGGGAAACCCAATGTTTCCCAGGATTGAATCATGGTCAACTCCCATATTTTAATTGTCATCGAAATCCGTGAAATCGCCCATTTTTCAATCAAATCGATTGATTGCCTGCTCTAGTTGAGGACCCATCGCAGTTCACCGGTAGGTATATCAGAAATTTGGAGGAATTTTTTGACACCCCTAACAGTAAACTACGAATAAAATATAATAAACTCGTAATTTCTCCTTTTAAAGTTGGTTGTTTATTTTCTTTATGGAATATACTTCCAAAATAAACTATTAAATAAACTATTAAAATTGTTTAAAAAATAATAGAAGTATTTTTTGTTATTTAAATATAAAAATCTATCAAAATTTTTCTATTTGTTCAATTTTTACGATATTTTCAGAGTCAATGTAAAATTTTATGCTCTTTCCAATAAACTTTATATAATATTTTAGATAAACGTTTTTTTTAAATTCACGTCCTCCCTACTTTGAAATGTCTATAATTTTTTTATAATTAATTTATATACCAAACCTTATTTTTTTTTATAAAAGTATTGTTTATTTATAATTGCTTGAATTTAAGTTTAAAATTCAAAAGTCAAGTATCTTACTTCATTTATGCTCTAAACAAAAACGTCCCTATCATATCAAAGAACCTACTCTTAGTTTTTACCTGGCCTTACTGGTTGTGCGGTGATAATGGCTTGAATTTAAGTTTAAAATAAAATTAATCAAGTATCATGGTGCTATTGTGCTTTAAATATAAACATTAATTTCGAACGCGCACCTGTCATATCAAAGAACCTACTGTTGATTTTATATACCGGGCTTTTCTGCTTGGGTAGTAATAAAACTTCTCAAATGCACTTGTGATGTTAGGCTGTGTAAGGCGTTATATTTGGTCAAAATTGCCTCTTTCTTATTTCATCGAATTTTTTCGATTATCAATGATCGATAGTTATCGAAGATATTCCGATACAAAACCTACCTAAGAACATTGCCACGTAATAAAGTACGTTCATGTGAATTTTCATCCAAAACAACCCGGCCATTTTCTCGCATTAAAATATATAGGATGGAAGCCTTAGAAAAAAAAGCAAACTGATATTAACTGCGGCTTTATTTAAAATAGGAGATTAACGACAAAATATATCTTATTAATGCATAAGGAGAGAAAAAAAAAGTTACGTTCCCACACCGGGAATCGAACCCGGGCCGCCTGGGTGAAAGCCAGGAATCCTAACCACTAGACCATATGGGAGAACGCTTGCTCAATTCATTATCTATCTACCATTTATAATCGTTTAAGGCAGCAGCTATTTACTTTATCAGCAGCTTTCAAAAGCTACCAAAGTACACGAAGCTGGTTTTTAATGGACACCAAGTCCACCTCTATTTTTTACCTACTAAATGAAGCGTCATGACTGCTTGTGAATGTTAGTAATATTTTAAATAGAATGTCATTTTCTAGAGCGCATCGTTATTCCAACCAGGTGGCCCGGGCCTAATTAGTTCGTTTGTGTACAGAACTCGATCCTTAATTCATAAGTTCCTTAAATACAGACTTGTTTCATTTTTTTATTTTACTTGGCCCACTCAGATGTAAAGGGCAAATGGCAATTGATATTTAATATTGATATTTAATATCTTCTCCACTTCACGATAGCAATATTTGACACAGTGTCGTTTTCAATGTGAGGAAAAAAACATGTCACTATATTTTATCTATATTTGATATTATACTGGAAGGGAAACCCAATGTTTCCCAGGATTGAATCATGGTCAACTCCCATATTTTAATTGTCATCGAAATCCGTGAAATCGCCCATTTTTCAATCAAATCGATTGATTGCCTGCTCTAGTTGAGGACCCATCGCAGTTCACCGGTAGGTATATCAGAAATTTGGAGGAATTTTTTGACACCCCTAAGTAAACTACGAATAAAATATAATAAACTCGTAATTTCTCCTTTTAAAGTTGGTTGTTCATTTTCTTTATGGAATATACTTCCAAAATAAACTATTAAATAAACTATTAAAATTGTTTAAAAAATAATAGAAATATTTTTTGTTATTTAAATATAAAAATCTATCAAAAATTTTTCTATTTGTTCAATTTTTACGATATTTTCAGAGTCAATGTAAAATTTTATGCTCTTTCCAATAAACTTTATATAATATTTTAGATAAACGTTTTTTTTTTTAAATTGACGTACTCCCTACTTTGAAATGTCTATAATTTTTTTATAATTAATTTATATACCAAACCTTATTTTTTTTTATAAAAGTATTGTTTATTTATAATTGCTTGAATTTAAGTTTAAAATTCAAAAGTCAAGTATCTTACTTCATTTATGCTCTAAACAAAAACGTCCCTATCATATCAAAGAACCTACTCTTAGTTTTTACCTGGCCTTACTGGTTGTGCGGTGATAATAGATTGAATTTAAGTTTAAAATAAAATTAATCAAGTATAATGGTGCTATTGTGCTTTAAATATAAACATTAATTTCGAACGCGCACCTGTCATATCAAAGAACCTACTGTTGATTTTATATACCGGGCTTTTCTGCTTGGGTAGTAATAAAACTTCTCAAATGCACTTGTGATGTTAGGCTGTGTAAGGCGTTATATTTGGTCAAAATTGCCTCTTTCTTATTTCATCGAATTTTTTCGATTATCAATGATCGATAGTTATCGAAGATATTCCGATACAAAACCTACCTAAGAACATTGCCACGTAATAAAGTACGTTCATGTGAATTTTCATCCAAAACAACCCGGCCATTTTCTCGCATTAAAATATATAGGATGGAAGCCTTAGAAAAAAACGCAAACGTATATTAACTGCGGCTTTATTTAAAATAGGAGATTAACGACAAAATATATCTTATTAATGCATAAGGAGAGAAAAAAAAAATAAGTTACGTTCCCACACCGGGAATCGAACCCCGGCCGCCTGGGTGAAAGCCAGGAATCCTAACCACTAGACCATTTGGGAGAACGCTTGCTCAATACACTATCTATTTACTATTTATAATCGTTTAAGGCAGCAGCTATTTACTTTATCAGCAGCTTTCAAAAGCTACCAAAGTACACGAAGCTGGTTTTTAATGGACACCAAGTCCACCTCTATTTTTTACCTACTAAATGAAGCGCCATGACTGCTTGTGAATGTTAGTAATATTTTAAATAGAATGTCATTTTCTAGAGCGCATCGTTATCCCAACCAGGTGGCCCGGGCCTAATTAGTTCGTTTGTGTACAGAACTCGATCCTTAATTCATAAGTTCCTTAAATACAGACTTGTTTCATTTTTTTTATTTTACTTGGCCCACCCAGATGTAAAGGGCAAATGGCAATTGATATTTAATATTGATATTTAATATCTTCTCCACTTCACGATAGCAATATTTGACACAGTGTCGTTTTCAATGTGAGGAAAAAAACATGTTACTATATTTTATCTATATTTGATATTATACTGGAAGGGAAACCCAATGTTTCCCAGGATTGAATCATGGTCAACTCCCATATTTAAATTGTCATCGAAATCCGTGAAATCGCCCATGTTTCAATCAAATCGATTGATTGCCTGCTCTAGTTGAGGACCCATCGCAGTTCACCGGTAGGTATATCAGAAATTTGGAGGAATTTTTTGACACCCCTAACAGTAAACTACGAATAAAATATAATAAACTCGTAATTTCTCCTTTTAAAGTTGGTTGTTTATTTTCTTTATTGAACTCCACACTGGACCCTTCCAACCACCTCCTACCTGACTTTCCTATGCGGACAGACGCCACACTTGACGATCTGAAAACCACCCCTGCTCAGGTGCATGCTATCATAAAAAACCTTGACACCTCAAAAGCATGTGGACCCGATCTTATCCCAGCTGTGCTATTAAAAAAGTGCTCAGCCGAAGTAGCTCCAGTTCTCTCCAAACTCTACAACAAATGCCTTAATGAAGCTTGCTTTCCGGTCTGTTGGAAAACTGCTTCTGTTGTACCAGTATTCAAGAATTCTGGCGAAAGGACAGACCCATCAAATTATCGCCCCATTAGCCTCCTCCCACTTTTTGCCAAAATATTTGAGACCATAATAAACCATGCTCTAGTCCATCATCTTACAGATGCTAAACTACTGACTGACAAACAATATGGATTTAGACAAGCCCGTTCCACAGCAGACATCCTAACTGTGATCTCTGAACGTATATACCATTCACTGGACAAAGCTGGGGAGGGCAGAGCGGTAGCTCTAGATATAGCTAAGGCTTTTGACAGGGTATGGCATGAGGGTCTCCTCAGTAACATCAGATCATACGGTATCACTGGTAGAATACTTAACATAATTAAATCCTTCTTAGATAAGAGAAAAATCCAGGTTGTCCTCGACGGTCGTACATCTAAACAATATGATATAAATGCGGGGGTGCCCCAGGGTTCTATCCTTGGACCTCTATTGTTCCTGATATTCATAAATGACCTCCCCGACAACATTGCCTCTGAGATGGGTATATATGCTGATGACACTACACTCTATGGCAGGCACGACAGGAAGACGAATGAACACATTTCTAAAGAAATGGCAGAAACACTAGAGGAAGACCTCCAATCTGTAGTGGAATGGGGAGAAAAGTGGTTGGTCACGTTCAATGCTGCCAAGACTAAACTAGTTTCATTCAATAATTACAAGAAACCCTCTCTACCACCCATAGCCATGGCCAACGACTCTTTATCTGAGAGTCCATTTTTGAAACTCCTTGGCCTAACGTTCACAGGAAACATGAGTTGGAACAATTACATTGAAGGCATTGCCAGGGCTGCTGCAAGAAAGGTGGGCTCTTTCTACCGTGCTAGAAAACTACTAACACCCGAAAGTATCCTGTACCTCTATAAGGCCACCATTCGCCCATGTATGGAGTATTGCTGCCACATCTGGGCTGGTGCATCTGCTACTAGTCTATCGCTCCTTGACAAGGTTCAAAAGAGAGTCGCAAACCTGATAGGCCCTGAACTGGCATCTAAGCTTCAGCCTCTGTCCCATCGACGAAATGTTGCATCCCTCTGCCTTTTCTACAAGTATTTTAGTGGCGAATGCTCTGACGAACTGCAATCACTTGTGCCCCCACGACGTGAGAACCCTCGACAAACCCGACAGGCTGCTAAATCCCACCCCCACACTGTAGAGATCCCTAGATGTAAAAGATCTTTTTACTCCAATAGTTTCTTCCCCAGAACCACGAGACTCTGGAATTCCATTCCAGGTCCCTGCTTCCCCAACAGTACTGACGTTCAGAAGTTCATGTGTAACGTGAACCGACATCTTGCTGCCCAAATCCCTACATAGTACCCCAGTAGTTGTTGCCCCTGATAGTAGCCCCCTACACCAAAGTGGCAATTTGCCTTGTTTGGGGTGAAAATGTGATTAAAAAAAAAAATATATATATATACTTCCAAAATAAACTATTAAAATTGTTTAAAAAATAATAGAAGTATTTTTTGTTATTTAAATATAAAAAACTATCAAAATTTTTCTATTTGTTCAATTTTTACGATATTTTCAGAGTCAATGTAAAATTTTATGCTCTTTCCAATAAACTTTATATAATATTTTAGATAAACGTTTTTTTTTTAAATTCACGTCCTCCCTACTTTGAAATGTCTATAAATTTTAAAAAATTAATTTATATACCAAACCTTATTTTTTTTTATAAAAGTATTGTTTATTTATAATTGCTTGAATTTAAGTTTAAAATTCAAAAGTCAAGTATCTTACTTCATTTATGCTCTAAACAAAAACGTCCCTATCATATCAAAGAACCTACTCTTAGTTTTTACCTAGCCTTACTGGTTGTGCGGTGATAATGGCTTGAATTTAAGTTTAAAATAAAATTAATCAAGTATCACGGTGCTATTGTGCTTTAAATATAAACATTAATTTCGAACGCGCACCTGTCATATCAAAGAACCTACTGTTGATTTTATATACCGGGATTTTCCGCTTGGGTAGTAATAAAACTTCTCAAATGCACTTGTGATGTTAGGCTGTGTAAGGCGTTATGTTTGGTCAAAATTGCCTCTTTCTTATTTCATCGAATTTTTTCGATTATCAATGATCGATAGTTATCGATGATATTCCGATACAAAACCTACCTAAGAACATTGCCATGTAATAAAGTACGTTCATGTGAATTTTCATCCAAAACAACCCGGCCATATTCTCACATTAAAATATATAGGATAGAAGCCTAGAAAAAAACGCAAACGTATATCAACTGCGGCTTTATTTAAAATAGGAGATTAACGACAAAATATATCTTATTAATGCATAAGGAGATAAAAAAAAAACGTTACGTTCCCACACCGGGAACCGAACCCGGGCCGCCTGGGTGAAAGCCAGGAATCCTAACCACTAGACCATATGGGAGAACGCTTGCTCAATACTCTATCTATCTACAATTTATAACCGTTTAAGGCAGCAGCTATTTACTTTATCAGCAACTTTCAAAAGCTACCAAAGGACACGAAGCTGGTTTTTAATGGACACCAAGTCCACCTCTGTGTTTTACCTACTAAATGAAGTGCCATGACTGCTTGTGAATGTTAGTAATATTTTAAATAGAATGTCATTTTCTAGAGCGCATCGTTATCCCAACCAGGTGGCCCGGGCCTAATTAGTTCGTTTTTGTACAGAACTCGATCGGCAATTCATAAGTTCCTTAAATACAGACTTGTTTCATTTTTTTATTTTACTTTGGCCCACTGATATGTAAAGGGCAAATGGCAATTGATACTTAATATTGATATTTAATATCTTCTCCACTTCACGATAGCAATATTTGACACAGTTTTCAATGTGAGGAAAAAAACATGTCACTATATTTTATCTATATTTGATATTATACTGGCAGGGAAACCCAATGTTTTCCAGGATTGAATCATGGTCAACTCCCATATTTTAATTGTCATCGAAATCTGTGAAATCGCCCATTTTTCAATCAAATCGATTGATTGCCTGCTCTAGTTGGGGACCCATCGCAGTTCACCGGTAGGTATATCAGAAATTTGGAGGAATTTTTGACACCCCTAACAGAAAACTACGAATAAAATATAAAATCTAGTAATTTCTCCTTTTAAAGTTGGTTGTTACTTTCTTTATTGAATATACTTCCAAAATAAACTATTAAATAAACTATTAAAATTGTTTAAAAAATAATAGAAGTATTTTTTGTTATTTAAATATAAAAATCTATCAAAATTTTTCTATTTGTTCAATTTTTACGATATTTTCAGAGTCAATGTAAAATTTTATGCTCTTTCCAATAAACTTTATATAATATTTTAGATAAACGTTTTTTTTTTAAATTCACGTCCCCCTACTTTGAAATGTCTATAAAATGTTTATAATTAATTTATATACCAAACGGCATTTTTTTTATAAAAGTATTGTTTATTTATAATTGCTTGAATTTAAGTTTAAAATTCAAAAGTCAAGCATCTTACTTCATAATGCTGCTCTAAACAAAAATGTCCCTATCATATCAAAGAACCTACTCTTAGTTTTTACCTGGCCTTACTGGTTGTGCGGTGATAATGGCCTGAATTTACGTTTAAAATAAAAATAATCAAGTATCATGGTGCTATTGTGCTTTAAATATAAACATTAATTTCGAACGCGCACCTGTCATATCAAAGAACCTACTGTTGATTTTATATGCCGGGCTTTTCTGCTTGAGTAGTAATAAAACTTCTCAAATGCACTTGTGATGTTAGGCTGTGTAAGACGTTATCTTTGGTCAAAATTGCCTCTTTCTTATTTCATCGGATTTTTTCGATTATCAATGATCGATAGTTATCGAAGATATTCCGATACAAAACCTACCTAAGAACATTGCCACGTAATGAAGTACGTTCATGTGAATTTTCATCCAAAACAACCCGGCCATTTTCTCACATTAAAATATATTGGATTTTAGCCTTAGAAAAAAGTAAACGTATATTAACTGCGGCTTTATTTAAAATAGGAGATTAACGACAAAATATATCTTATTAATGCGTAAGAAGATAAAAAAAGTTACGTTCCCACACCGGGAATCGAACCCGGGCCGCCTGGGTGAAAGCCAGGAATCCTAACCACTAGACCATATGGGAGAACGCTTGCTCAATACTCTATCTATCTACTATTTATAACCGTTTAAGGCAGCAGCTATTTACTTTATCAGCAGTTTTCAAAAGCTACCAAAGGACACGAAGCTGGTGTTTAATGGACACCTAGTCCACCTCTGTGTTTTACCTATTAAATGAAGCGCCCTGACTGCTTGTGAATGTTAGTAATATTTTAAATAGAATGTCATTTTCTAGAGCACATCGTTATCCCAACCAGGTGGCCCGGGCCTAATTAGTTCGTTTGTGTACAGAACTCGATCGGCAATTCATAAGTTCATTAAGTAGAAACATCGAACCTGGGCCGCCTGATTAAAAGCCAAGAATCCTAACAAGTATACTATATCGGGGAACATTAGGTTCTTTTATGGCATGGGGCGTGGGTGCGTCCGAATTAAATGTTTCTGTTTAAATCACAATTGAAACATCATACTTGGCCTTTTCATTTTAAAATTAAATTCAAGCTATTGTTACTACACAACTAATAACGGAAAGCATATATCAGTAGGATCTTTGATATTATATGGGATGGGCGCGTTCGAAATAAATGTTTCTATTTAGAGCACAATCTAAACGCAATGCGTTATTTGTTGCAATTTAAACACTAATGGAAGCCATTATATATAATAAATAATTTTATAAAATTAACAGAAGATTCTCTAAACTTTCCCCGGTGCACCGCTGGCCTACTTCGATTTGTCATACGTTGAGAACATCACCAACATGACCTCCCACAGCACCAAAACCAGCATGATCACCTCCATCCGCTGAGGATCGCCGAGCTCCTGCCGGCACTTGTAAAAAAGGCATACTCTCAATTCCGGACCTGTATCGAGGCGGTGATTGAGGCTGAAGGCGGCTACCTTGAATATATGTCAGCTCTACAACATAATCAAGTTACCTGAATTGATTTTTTTCAATAAAAGTTTTAAAATAGAGCTGTAGTGTTTTTTCTATCGTTCCACCCTATATATATATATATATATATATATATATATATATATATATATATATACATATATATATATATATAAGTATATATATATATATATATAAGTATATATATATATATATTTATATATATATATATAAGTATATATATATATATATATATATATATTTATATATATAAAAATGTAAAGTTGGTTCGTTCTAAAAGAATAAAACCATATTTCTACGTTACCAATTTATTTGAAATTTTCAGACAACCCATTTTTAGAGTCGAGGTATGTTTTTATGTTATTAAAATAAATTTACCTAATTAAAATTAAAATGTTAAATAAAATAAATATATTTTTTTTACCGTTTCTGCGAATCTGTTCTGTTGATAAAACTGAACTTCCGGTTCGATTCACTTCACAGCCACGAATTGACGAAAGGTTTCATTTTCTGTTAACTCGATAAGTAAAAAAAACAAAAAAAAAAAACATATTTCATTTGTTTATCTTCCAAATTTTTTAATTTAAACATCTGTTCTTTATTATATAAGGCCCCCAAAAAAAGTTTGTTGCTTGCTTTTGAGTTTTTTGTTTTCTATATAAGATTACTCATGCAGAGAGTGATCCGTGCTGAAATAATGTTATTATTTAAAAAGTCATTCTTGACATGGGGAGGTAAGGATGTTTTGTACCTATTTTGTACTTTAACCTTACAATTGAATAAATAAAAAAAAAACATATCGTAAAACGTTATTTAAACGTGGAAATATGATTTAAAAAATAGCGCGGATCGCTCTCTGCATTAGCACCATTTTTATTTATTGCGGACTATTATTCTCATGTTTATTAGTTGTTGTTTCACGAATTGTCGGTCAACTATTCCTCTGGCCTTCATGAAAAGAAGTCCTTTTATAAATGTTCAGTAACTTTTTCCTTTTATTATTCTTAAAGAGTAAAACTTTTCTTATTCATGAAAAGAGTTAAGCCTACGTAAATAAATAAATGTTTGTACAGGTGACAAATTATCAATGAATGGTTTAGTTACTTTTTTAAAAAATGTTTGTAAAAGTGCGAAAGGCGACGTTGTTGTACAACCATTACTCCCATGCTTAATTTCTATACTTATAGGTTTTTGGAATTTTTTTTCACTGGATTATTATTGATTGGACACTAATTAAACAGATTATTAAAAAAAAATGTAAAAAAGAAATCATTATTTCGACATTTGAAAGTGGTGCTCACTTTTTAGTTACAACGTTCTGATAAATCAGTCACCCATTTTGTAAACAATAAAAACGCGGTATATCAAAACCATAGAAAGTAAAAATAATGAGTCTCTACCGCATTTGTAAGTCAGAAATATATTTGTTTCTCAAAGAAAAAAAATAGAGAGAACAGGACTTTTTTTATTGTTTTCATGAAAATAAAGTTTCGAGATTTTTAATTATTTTTTTTTTTTACTTATTTAGTCAGTTTGTGGGTTTTTTTTAAAAAATTGTTTTTGTGAAAGGTGAGTTTTTTTCAAAACTTTTGTTTTGTTTCTTTTTAATTTTTTTAAAGTATTATAAATTTCACTAACATGCTGGAGAAATGTTTAATAATTTGGTATTTTTTTAGATTAGGTCCACCTCCACAATTTTCCTTTCAATGACGACATTTATGGGTTTCCGAGTATGCTGAACACGCAAATTGCATTGAAATTTTGAGGAAATAAATAGTTGTATTATGCATTGTATTCTTCGGCGGCCATCTTTTTACGTGCACACGCGTCATAAACAAATACACACACGTAAAAAAGATGGCCGCCAAAGATTACAATGCATTTATATCTTAATAACTACTTATTTCTGCAAAATTTCGATGCGATTTTCGTATTCAGCATAGTCGAAAACCATTTCAAGTCGTCATTTAAAAGAAAATTGAGGAGGTGGACCTAATCTAAAAATTTACCAATAATTTTTAATCCCGTACGCCTCCCGATACATTGCTTCGTCAACATGCGACCATTTTATATCTCCCGAAGACACTTCCGTATTTAGAAAAAAAAAAAAAATAAATAAAAAGTGACCGATTTACCAGAACGTGGTAACTAAAAAGTGAGTACCCCTTTCAAATGTTGAAATGATTTTTTTTTTTTCAATTTTTTTTCATAATCTGGTTAGTGTTCAATCAATAATAATCCAGTGAAAAAATTTCAAAAAACCTATCAGTATAGAAACTCCACCACGTAAGTAAATAAATAAAAAATGTTACGTGCGCATGCGTTAGCCTTGACTAGGGGGTACTAAGGGAACGACCATTAAATAATTCTGCGGGTCGCCATGGAACTCAACGCCCAAGGAGTACCAAAATAGTTTTCATGATCTGAAGAAATTTTTTTTTCGAAAAGTGGTTGATCACTTTTCCATCTAAATTTAACTTAAAATGAGCACCCACTTTCTGGCCACATGAGGAAGGGGTATTTATTTTCGTGTTTATTGGCTTAAAGGTTTTTTTTGACAAGGCAGTTTGGTACGCGAATGCATATTTAACAGTTTTCGTTTATGCTCACGCATAGCATAAACAAAGGCTACGTCTGTGAAATGGAAAATAGTCCCAGAGTTCAGGGGTTAATACCATGCAAAAGAAATCAAACAAAAAGACTTTTTAGCCAAGAAACACACAGAAAGAAAAAAAAATAGCATCCATTTTTTTCTATCGAATTCATTTGCTGTTTTTATTGAAAACTATTTTCCCCCGGATTTTTTATATAATTTTCCATTAAGGGCTGTGCGTCTCACGTTCGTAAATAACAAAAAATTTTTTGTAGATTTCGGTGTGCTAAAAACGAATCTGCAAACCGTTTCCGTCGCAAAAAAATAGTTTTTATGATATGAAGAAATTACTTTTTCGAAAAAGTGACGATCACTTTTCCATGTAAATTTAACTTTAAATGAGCACCCACTTTCTAGCCACCTGAGAGAGGGGGGATTTTTTCCCATGTTTATTGGCTAAACAGCTTTCGTTTATGCTTACGCATAGCGTAAACGAAGGCTACGGCTGTTAAATGGAAAATAGTCCCAGAGTTCAGGGTTTATTACCATGCAAAAGAAATCAAACAAAAAACTTTTTAGCCAAGAAACAGAAAAATGCCCCTCTCTCAGGTAGCCAGAAAGTGGGTGCTCATTCTAAGTTAAATTTAGATTGAAAAGTGATCACCCACTTTTCGAAAAAGTAATTTCATGAATGTCATGAAAACTTTTTTTTTGCTACGTAAACGGTTTGCAGATTCGTTTTTAGCACACCGAAATCTACAATAAAATATTTCGTTATATATGAACGTGAAACAGGCCTTAAAGTAAAATAATACCGGATTTTTTTGAGCAGATTTGCCGTTTAGTTGTACAAATATCCTCAAACCAGGTAATCACTAAAAGGGATTTTTAAAGTCGTCACCTGTATCGAGCAAAAGTTTAAAACCACCGATTATATGCCAGCCTACATCATGGTAACATATATTGAGTGAGTTCCTAACAGTATTTTGTATAGTTTTTTTTAGTTTAAACTCATTTTCCCAAAATTTCTCCAAACTTAACGTGTTCGATACAGTCTGCCGCCATTTGTATTTTTCAGATATACCGATAAACATTGAATGTTTTTGAACCGATTATACATTACATAAAAACACTAAAATCTTATCCAGTTTGATAACATTTATTTGTTATATATTTATTTTTTGACAACTTCTTTGTATCTGTGTTTAGTAATATAAACCCTTTTCATTTAACGTAACGTTTAGTCGGCTCGAAAAACAGTGTTCATTGGTGTATTTGAAAGCTACGAATTGTGGTGGACACTGTTGATTACTTTAAGTTAGAGAAAGTGAGTTAAAACTAAAAAAAATATAAAAAATACTGTCAGAAACCTACCGATTATGCCAGCCTATGTCATGGTAACATATGTTCGGTGAGTTTCAGACACTGTTTTGTATAGTTTTTAGTTTTCAACTTACTTTCCCAAACTTAATGTATTCAACAGAATTCGCGACCATTTCTGTTTTTTGAGCCAATTAAACATTTTACATTACATAAAAACACTAAACAATTATCCAATTAGGTAGAAACGTAAATTACCTTACCTTTGCTTTCATTTATTTGTTTTTGGACGACTTTTTCGAATCTGTGTATATCTGTGTATATCTGTGTATCTCCCCCCACCATCAACCAAATATTAATTACTAAATCACATTTTTTAAAACAACAACAACAAAAAAGCATTTAGCGTTTCAACATTTTTGCTACGTTCGGCTTCATCCACTGATTGTTGGTCAAGTCCAAAACATGAATGATTGACAGAAACTCTCGAGGATCCAGATCAAATTCTGCAAGAGTACCATTTTTTTTTTTTCAGTTTCGCCTTCTTTTTCACTTTTTGCAGTGGATTGCTGTACTAATATAAGAAACATGCTTTTTCTCTTTTATTAAATTTTTCCATTACACCAAATTGAGCCACTGCAACGCGTGGCAGGGTACAGCTAGTATATATATATATATATATATATATATATATATATATATATATATATATATATATATATATGTGATTTTAGGGTGAAAAAGAGCATATATATATATATATATATATATATATATATATATATATATATATATGCTCTTTTTCACCCTAAAATCACATTGGAACGTAATTAATGGATACTTCTATTTGGGACCATATCTTACAGGAGACTGTGGCAAACTGGGCAGCTTACATTACACTTTAACTTCTGTATCTTAATACCGTCTGCAAAGCAAGAAACGGGAAGGGAATTCCAAAGTTTAACGGTCCGAGAGAGTAGAAGGTTTTTTTCTTCTCTTTTTATTCTCTCTCCCTCTCTCCCCCCTCCCCCTCTATCTGTCTCGTTCTCTCTTTATCTCTTGTATTCTTTCAGCGGGTTTTCTTTGGATGGCGGAGGTATTCTATTTGCGGGGGAGGGCGCGTAGTTATTCTACAAAAGATTCGAGGTAAGCACGCACAACACACAGCATATGACGTCGTCAATAAGTTCCAACTTAATTCTCAGAAGTAGTTCATTTGCTAACCAGGTCAAGATGACATTCTATACGTATAATAAAACAAGGTATGTTGCTTATCGATTAATCTATAAACAGTCGTTTTACATCTACGCTTCACATACCAAATCAACGAGACCAAAATGACTATTAGATATACAGTAAATTTCGGTGGCTTGACATCGTTTTGACCGAATTCCAACCACCTGTTTCCGTGTCTCAGTAGTCACAATGCATCCTGCATATCAGCTCAGATCTGAATAATATCAAGGATTCTGCAGCTTTTTTTTTATAAGGGAGTAACCACTTATCAAGGGCCAAAAGCCATTCGAGGATAAGGGTTAATGAGTGTACAGTGGTCCTATTCGTTATTTGTGGAAATTGGGTATGATTTGATTATTTTAGGGGCCGTTTCAACAATGGAGATAAACGTGGAAGACTGTGTAGCTCAATTCTCATATATTTTTATGAATTACTATATACATATACATATACATAATATGTATATATATATATATATATATATATATATATATATATATATATATATAGTCATCCACATATCACAGCTCATCAGTGTGGCTAGACAGGCAACTAACTCAAGCCGACCGCCCCCCCATGCGTTCTAACCATTACGCTAATCGGCGGTTGCTGTGCGAGTAGTGAATTAACGATGTTTTGACATCGTCCGAAATACCTAAGCTCGATTTCGATTTGAAACACAAAGATCATCGCTTAATACGCTAATGGTAATTCGTGTATCACTTCTCAATATGCTCAACTCAAGATAAGGAGCATTACACACACACACACACACACACACACACACACGCGCGCGCACACAGTGTGACCCCCCCCCAAAAAAGCGGACCCCAACTCTAATTAGGCCTCGTTTCTTAGTGTTTTGTCTTAATGAAATGAAACTTTGGTCATAACTAGTTTATTATATTCAAAGCATCACATGAAAACACTAGGGTCTTTGGCCTTTTTTCTGTTGACTGTAAAATGCTCAGAAAAACAATTGAATGTCCTCTGTTTTTCTTTTGTCACCCTGTATATCTATATTTTTATAAAGTAATAGGGTTCGTGTGTTTCTGTCTGTGTGTACAGCTCTCCATCATCAACGAAATATAAAGGAGGTAAGAGGGTAGATCTCTCCTGGTAGAGAAACATTAGAACCCATTTTAGGATGTTTCTGTTATAGGAGACATAAGAATCTTTGCCTAATTTCTTTATATACTAGTCTACAAACCACCCCCATATCGAATGACTTATGCTCATTTGCATATCACATTATATTAAATCTCTTTAACTAATTACCTCGATCTTATTACATATTGGAAATATTCTAATCATTTCAACTGTACTATTTACAAAATCTATTTAACATTTAATTATTTAATATATTTTCATTTAATTTTATATTCGATTTATTTCACTTTACGTATATTATCAAAACAATTCATTGGCGAGCAAAGCTTTATGTTTTGGGATTGTATTGAAAATGTAATGGAAATTTCAATTTCGTTCCGTTTTAATCTTTTATATTTTACTTGCCAATATAATTGAAAGAATACAATTCAACTATCGTAATTTTATATAAATAAACAAAAACAAATATTTTAAAATAAAACTTTATTAAAAAAGAAATAATTTTATTTTTAAATGAAAAAAATCAATTTAGTAAAATAATTGTATTAAACACCCCCAGCCTTGTCAGCAAACCTGTAAACCTATAAAAGTTAACATTTCGAATGTAAACAGTGATTTTTCGATTTTGTTAGCGCTTGCCGCAATTAAACACAATTAAAACGGAACTAACTTTATTTCCATTCTATTTTTTAAACAACCCCCAAAACATAACGCTCTCTTCCAGTTATAGCCAATTTTTTTTTAATTAAATAAAACAGGTCAAAATAAACAGATAAGCGCATTTTCTTTTACATTTTTCTTACAACCATTGTCATTTAACCAACTGCAGGATATCGTTACTTTTGTGGGGTTGTTTTGAAAATGGCACGGAGATTATAATTTCGTTCCAATTTAATCTTTCTGGGCGAGCCTATTTCGAAAGCCTGTTTATCATAGATTTGAACTACAAATAATTTATTACATTTTGATTATTACTATCTTAAGACTTAAAGCTTATATTTATTTCATTTTTCTATTTATATATTGAATTAGTTATTTCCAGTCTTATTTAAACTTAATGCTTTCTTTAAACCGGATGAACCTTTTATAAAAATATGAGTTTAACGTAAAGAACACGAACAAGGTTTTATTCAACTGAATTTCTTCCAGTTTACTAACAAAATATATAAATTTAAAAGAGATATAAATAATAAAATAAAAAGGTTATGTAATTTAAAAGAAATACACGTACTCACAAAAGCAGAACTTTTTTTTACACATTTTTTTCTTTAAAACCATAACAATGAGACTAACAATTACCTAGATCTTAGTAATTATTTGTTTTAATAGAACTGTTTTAATTGTACTGTTTACTTAGTTAACCTAAGTTGGTATTACATTTATTTTACATTTACTTTTTTTTTTAATTATTACTTTTAGACTGTGGCGTTTACACCCGGAAGTAATGAGTCACACGTAGGTCGCTTTTATTCATTCCTTTTGGTCAAGATCAAAGTGTAGTATCTGTTCTTCAGATGCTGCATTGCTGCACTTCATTTTCTTGTTCTCTTTCGGTGGAGGAGAAATCCTTCACGACTGAGACAATTTTTATTTTTGTACCTTTTCTCCACGTTAAAAAACGACCCTGGTGTCTAACTCTGTCCCGTGGGGAGGCATAGTAAATAGGTACAATATAATTGTTTATAATTGTACTATTCAGAAATATTATTTATAGTTCGTCCATTTCAGTTAGTATACATTTCCTTTACGCTTAATTAATTTACAATCATTAATATCGTTAAACAATTCCGTTTAAAACCGAAATTATGCCACCCAAACGAAGTAGAAACGAAAGTGAGGAAGAAAGAATGGAAAGATTGGAAGCTAATAGACTAAGAGTTGCTGCAATTCGCTCCAATGAAAACAATTCAGATAGAGAAAGACGTCTAGAACTTAACAGGATACGTCAAAGAGAAAGGAGAGCAAGACTGTCAGATTTGGAAAGAGAAGCCCAACGTGAAGCTGACAGAACTAGACATGCTGTAAGGCGGTTAAATTCATCACAAGATGAAATTCAAGAAAGGCAAAGATATGCACTGGAAAGAGAAGCAATATTACGATCGAATGAATTATATGAGGTAAGTAGACGTACACAAGGTGAGTTGAGAGTGGCTCAACGACATCAGAATGAATCGGAAACCCAACGAAGCTTTCGCCTATACCAAGGGCAACAACGAGAGGCTGCATGGAGAGAGAGTATGACTTTGCCCCAGCAATTGACAGAAAACGAGGCAGCTAGACAACGAATGACTGCTTTGAGACACCATGAAATAGAACACTGCAATAGAAAAGGATTGCTCTACAACAAAAATGACTCTCTCACTACAGCTGATATAGGAAAAATGGACAAAGTATGTCAACATTGCTCAGCTGTAAAATTTAAAGGAGAAACCCCTGGTTGTTGTTGTTCTTCTGGCAAAGTTGTGCTTGATAGCTTTCCACCACTGCCTCAGTTGCTTCAAGATTTGCTCTCCGGCAATGGTCCCATCTCTAAAGGTTTTCTGCAAAATCTACGCAGTTATAACAATTGTTTTGCAATGACATCATTTGGTCACAAAATTGCGGCAGTACATGGGTGGAATCCTTCTTTTAGAATTCGAGGCCAGGTTTGCCACCAGATTGGGAGTCTTTTACCACCTGAAGATGAAACAGCAAAGTTTATTCAAGTCTACTTCTTGGATAGTCTGGAAGAGGAACTACATAATCGGGGACGTGACAGTAGACTCAATAGAGACATTCTCCAAAGTCTGACTGAATTTTTACATGAGAACAACAGCTTTATTTGTCAGCTGAAAACAACAAAGGAGAGGATTGAAGAAGAACACTTGGTAGAACATAAAGTTGTCATAAGGGAAGACCGAAGGCCGCAAGAAGAGCATCCACGGCGATTCAATGCTCCAACAACAACGTATGAGATTGGAATATTAATGGAGAATGAACCAACAGCTAACCGGGATATTGTCTTGCGTTTTAGAAATGATACATTAAAATGGATCTCCGAACTACATCCCCTCTACGATACTTTAATGTACCCGTTAATGTACCCCTATGGTTCTCCATCTTACAACATCTACATGAAGGCATCCAATGGGCGAAAAGTTACCCAACAGCAATTTTATTCGTACCATTTAATGACTCGGCCTGGAAACTATTTTCTCTGGTACCGAAGGCTATTTCAACAATGGCTGGTGGATGTGTACTGCAAGATTGAAACAGAACGTTTACAGTTCCTGAGGCGTGAGCAACAGACCCTGAGAGCTGACAATTATAGCAACTTGAGAGATTCAATTCTTAGGGAGGATGGGAATCCAGAACAGTTTGGTCAACGAGTTGTACTTCCGACAACTTATACAGGAGGCCCTCGATACATGTTTGAGCGTCAAAGTGATGCCATGGCATATGTTCGGCGAATGGGCTGAGCCGACCTCTTCATCATGTTCACAACAAATCCAAAGTGGACAGAAATTACAGAAAATTGTCTTCAAGGGCAAGACCCTCAGGATCGTCCAGATATTGTTGCCAGGGTTTTCAGGCAGAAGCTAAAAAAGTTACTTGAATTTATTAAAAAGGGAGGATTTGGCAGGTTGAGGGCTTTCCTGTACAGTATTGAATATCAAAAAAGAGGACTGCCGCATGCACACATCCTCACCTGGCAGGCCCCAGAGGACAAACTTCTACCAGAAAAAATGGATCTCTGCATATCTGCAGAGATCTCTGACAAAGAGGAAGATCCTGATCTTCATGCTAAAGTGATGGCACATATGGTGCATGGACCTTGTGGACCATTTAATCCAAATTGTCCATGTATGATTGACAACAAATGTTCCAAAAAATACCCAAAAGAATTTCTTCAGTGTACCAAGCAAGGCCAAGACTCTTACCCCAAGTACAGGCGAAGAAAACCAGAAGATGGAGGCCAGACTGGTACAATAAGGATGAAGAGAAATGGTCGGTATGTTAATCAAGAAATAACAAACCAGTGGATTGTTCCGTACAACAAGGTCCTCCTTCAGCAGTTCAACGCTCACATTAACGTAGAAATTTGCAGCTCGATCCAAAGCATCAAATATGTCCTCAAATACGTGAATAAAGGATGTGATCAAGCAGTGTTTGAACTACAAAGAACTGATGGAGCAGCTAACCAACAAGGCCAAGTACAAAGTCACATTGTGGATGAGATCCAGCAGTTCCAGAATGCAAGGTATGTCGGCAGTTCAGAGGCAGCCTGGAGGATATTGGAATATCCCATTCATGAATATTTCCCCCCAATTGTACAACTTTCTGTTCATCTTGAAAATGGGCAGCGTGTCATGTTCTCAGCTGATACTGCTCTGGAACGAGCCCAAGGTCCACCGCCTGCCACAACTTTGACAGCATTTTTTCAACTCTGTCATGAGGATGACTTTGCAAGGGGTCTCAAATACGTAGAAGTCCCTGAGTTTTACACTTGGAACAAATCGACAAAGAAATGGATGAGAAGAATGCGTGGGGTACAAGTTGAAGGTACTGAAAATGATGATGTATGGAAGGCACCATGCATTGGGAGAATCTACACGATTAGTCCAAAAGCAGGGGAGTGTTATTTCTTACGCCTGTTACTCAATGAGGTTGCTGGTCCAACTTCATTTCAAAATTTGCGAGCATACAATGGTCAGGTGTTTGAAACATACAGAGCAGCGTGCCTTGCTCGAGGCCTTCTAGAAAATGACCATCACTTGCATCAAGCAGTAGGAGAGGCAAGTGCCACTCAATCACCTTCAAATTTGCGAAGCCTATTTGTGATAATTTTAACAGCCTGTGAGCCAAGAAATCCTCTTGAGATCTGGATGGCTTTTCGTGATGTAATATCTGAAGACATTCTTCACAGATACAGGCAAGAAGTTAACAATCCAGAAGCAGATTTTAATGAGGACATCTACAATAAAACTCTTTGTCTAATTGAAGAAAAAGTTCTCCTTATGTGCGGTCAACCATTGGCAAGCTATGGATTACCTGCACCAATGCAAGGGAGAGATGAAAGACTCGCGAGAGAGTATCAACGTGAAGTTACTTATAATCTTGAAGAACTTCCCTACAAGCAGAAAATATGCAAGAAAAACTGACCAATTCTCAAAGAGAAGTTTACAATTCATTCATGGCAATGTTGGAAGCACAAGGTGAAATGAACAAAAACATGATGTTTCTTGATGCTCCAGGTGGTACGGGCAAGACTTTTGTAATCAATTTGATCCTTGCAAAGATTAGATCCATGAGAAAGATTGTGCTTGCAACAGCATTCAGTGGCATTGCTGCTACTCTACTACAAGGTGGCCGCACTCTTCACAGCACTTTTAAAGTACCCTTGGATACTCATCGAATGGATCAGCCAGTTTGCAAAATTACTGGTAACTCAGCCTTGGCAAATGTAATTAGAGACACCTCTGCAATCATTGTAGACGAAGCCCCAATGACGCACAAGAGTGCTTATGAAGCAATTGACCGAACACTGCAAGACATCACAGGAAACAAGAATCCCATGGGTGGCATTCCAACCTTATTTTGCGGTGATTTCCGTCAAATCCTCCCAGTGGTTAAAAATGGCACAAGGGCTAACATTGTCAATGCAAGTTTGAAACAATCCTATCTCTGGAGGCACGTTATAGTGAAGAGACTGACTACTAATATGAGAGCCTATATCTCTGATAACACAGCTGCAGCAGACTTCTCAAAATTGCTTCTCCAAATCGGTAATGGTCAGTTTCCTATCACTTCTTCACCTGACACAATTAAGATTCCAACTGCGCTTGGTAAATGTGTCGGTAATCAGAAGCAACTGAAAGACAAAGTGTACCCAGACCTGCAAAACAATGGAAAATCACCGGATTGGCTTGCTGAGAGGGCTATTATTTCGCCATTAAACAGCAATGTGAATCATTTGAACAATTCAATAATGGATTAATTTCCAGGAGACACAAAGCAATACAAGTCAGTTGATTCAGCTACTAATGAATATGAAGCTGTTCACTACCCTGTGGAGTTTTTAAACTCTTTGGAGATATCTGGAATGCCTCCACACATTTTAAATCTCAAAATTGGATCGCCAATCATGATTCTTCGATCCTTGGAACCGCCAAAAATAACAAACGGAACCAGATGTGTTATCACCAGATTGCACACCAATGTACTTGAGGCCACCATTTCCTGTGGTCCCTACAAAGGCGAAACCGTTCTACTGCCAAGGATCCCCTTAGTTCCATCGGACTCAGTACTTCCATTTAAATTCCGGAGACTCCAATTTCCTGTGAAGGTGTGTTTTGCAATGAGCATAAACAAAAGTCAAGGTCAGACATTTAACACCATTGGCGTAGACTTGACATCAGACTGCTTCAGTCACGGTATGTTCTACGTCTCCATCAGCCGGACAGGAAGTTCAGAAAAACTCTACATTCTGGCTCCAAATCAAAGCAGCAGAAATGTAGTTTACCCTGAGGCTCTTTAGTGAAAAGTTCGAGAAATGGATATGAGGAAAAACTGACATGATCTGATTGTGGTAAGTTTTTAGTATTGAATGTGCAAGATAAAATTTAAGCAAGAGTTGAAAATGACTTCAATGAAAAATTTACTATGTAACATCAAGTAACCTTCCTTTTTGATGAAAATGTTTTGTGAAGTTCCTGATTGAATTTCAGTCACTACAAGAGGTAGTTAAAATGTTAATCACCTTATGCAATCGTTGCTCTTACAACATCAACTTACTGGAAAGGTGCCCACAGATTTTGGTACCCGAGTGCGCAACAAAGCTCCGTGCGAAGCACGGGTATCTTTGCTAGTATATATATATATATATATATATAAAGTCGCTACAAGAAAAAAGCAACCATAAAAATATATGATAGGGAAGTAGCAACGATAAGAGTATAATATTACTTCAGATCAACGTGGGAGCTAAGGCTAATAAATAACCGCCAAGTTAAAAGACTACCAGCAATTCTCCACTGCGACAGCTTAACCACACGAAATTGTACTTCTACCCCCCTACTCCCTTCCTTTACCACACCTCTCTTTCTCCGCCCCCCGCAAAAAAAAATCCCTACTGCTCACACTCACAAGGTATGCACCCCATTTTCTTCCAAAACGTTAACCACACCCAAATATAAAACTAATGTAATAAAAAAAAAATTAATTAAAAAAAAAAAAATTTCTTCGTTTCTTTTTCTCTTCTCTGCGCTGCCCTGTGTGTGTGTGTGTGTGTGTGTGTGTGTGTGTGTTTAAGACAACTGTAAACAAATGCCGAGATAAGCGGAGAGCACATATAGCGCATAGAATGCACCCATCTGGTACTAACCAGATTCAACTTCACTTAACTTCGGTGATCTGACGAGAACCAGTGTGTCAACGCGATTATGCCGTATATGTCTAGTAGACGCTCAAGTTCTCTCCAGTAAGCATTCAAGTTATATGCGATTTCTAAGGATATCTGTGCATTGTATACCTAAATATTTAAAAATTTACCGCTAACCAATTAACCATACCATCTAAAAAGATTCTATTTCATATGTAAAGCTGATATTTGACAATCTAAGTCAAAGAATAATAAAACTAAATATTTTGTATATTGGTGAATTGTACAGTTCTTGAAATGCTTTTTCGTTTAAATCTGGATACATTAATTTAGGCTGCTGCAAATAAAGTGGGCTCCCTCTACCGTGCAGAGAATTACTTACGCCCGAGGCATTCTACGTTTTTACAAAGCCACAGTTCATCCACGCAGGGAATATTATTGTCGCATCTGAGATGATGAATCTACTACAAGTCTCTCACTCTTAGACAGAGTACCAAAAAAAAAAAAAAATCCCCCCCCCCAAAAAAACAAAACAAAACAAAAAACCCAAAATAAGAAAAAGAGACTAAAATCCCACACAGTCGGCAAAGATCTAACCTCTGCCCCATCGCCACAAGGTAGTATTCTTGTGCCTCTTTTACTAGAACATGTTCCTGACTATCCCTACAAGCAACAAAATCGTGCCCCTTCACTGCTGAAATCACTGGATACTAGAAAGCTTAATACTTTTATCGTTTAATTTTATGGATTGAATGCACATAGTATTCGGTCCGGTTATGTACCTGACTCCACAAAAAGCAAATACTCCACAAAAAGCAAATACTCCACAAAAAGCAAATACTCTACTCACAACTAATACGCTTACATTTTATATCAATAAAGATTTCAAGCATTGTACACAGAGTAAAGTCTACTATAAAAAAAATTTACGTTTGCAAAAGATAAAATCACACAAAAAATATTGTTAAAAAATAAAACAATCTTATCATGAACAGATCTACGTTATATGCGTAAATCAATGTCCCAGATCAAGAATAAAAATTTAGCGTTCCCACACCGGGAATCGAACCCGGGCCGCCTGGGTGAAAGCCAGGAATCCTAACCACTAGACCATATGGGAATACGCTGTTTCAATTCTCATATTATATGCTATTTATAAAAAATTGTTACAACTAGCAGCAACAGTTTTTTTTTTCTTTCTTATTTTATATGCGTTTGGGTAAATTTTTAGATTAGGTCATCCTCCACAATTTTCTTTTAAATGACGACTTTTATACGTTTTTAACTATGCTGAATAGGGAAATCGAATTGAGATTTTGCAGAAATAAGTAGTTATCGAGATATAAAAAGTTGTTTTATGCATTGTATTCTTTGGCGGCCATCTTTTACGCGCGTGGGCGCGCCATAAACAAATCTACGCGCGTAACATAGATGGCCGACAAAGAATAAAATGCATAAAAACAAGTTTTTATATCTCGATAACTATTTATTTCTGCAAAATTTTAATATGATTTCCGTATTCAGCATAGTCGAAAACTTTTAAAAGTCGCCATTTAAAAGAAAATTGTGGAGGGGGAGTGTGGACCTAATCTAAAAAAATACCTGCGTTTGTCCTAGATCAAGAATAAAAATACCGCGATCCTATACCGGGAATAGAACATGGGAAAACGTCGAATACATACTCAAGTTATACGCTATTTAATCAGCAGTCATAGTATTTCAAAGTTCGGCCCATCCTAACATCTGCCTTACTGATAAAATAACATGGCTGATTGTTATTACTAATATTATAACTAGGATATAATTTCTGGCAATGATATACGTTCTCCCATATGGTCTAGTGGTTAGGATTCCTGGCTTTCACCCAGGCGGCCCGGGTTCGATTCCCGGTGTGGGAACGTAACTTTTTCTCTTCTTTTCTTGTCTAGAATATAACATCATGTAAGTTGCATATAATACGCAACATTAGTTTAAAAAAAAACAATCAGTACAGCAAACTTTTGTTTAATTGAAAGAATGTCTTTGATTTAATGTAAGGAAACGCAAAACGAATGCAGTAGACTTACATCTGTTAAATAATATTAATACGCGTGGCAATATTCCCTTTCATTTATACTGGATTGTTTCCAGTCTTTTTTACTCTTTCCTTTTTTTACTTCTGGCTGCTAATAGAACAAGAGAGAGAGAGAGAGAGAGAGAGAGAGAGAGAGAGAGAGAGAGAGAGAGAGAGAGAGAGAGAGAGAGAGAGAGAGGGGGGGGGTGAAAGAAAAAGCAAGAGAGCGGGGGAGAGAACTGAGAGGAAGAGAGACAGGGCGAGGAAGAGAGAGGATGACAGAGAGAAACTATACGCTAAAAGCGAGAAAGCAAAACAACACAGTAGAAAATCTAAACACAGCTTCCATGAACAAAGTTTATTTCCCAGAACTACCCGCCTGTGAAAAACTGTTCCACCGGCCTGTTTCCCAGCTGAATACAACTTCAAATCCAATATAAACAAAATGACAGTTTAGTAATCGTTAATGGTGTAGATTGGGTAGAATTTGTATTCTTTAAGAGGATGGTTCAACAAGAATTTGTGTACATTGGACTTGAAGGCAGAATGTATTTATGCCATTTACATCCCTGCATGCGCATCCCTTCACTGGAAAATTTTATAAAGCATCCACATAACTACTTCGTTTCTAAATCTTCCTATTTTCCGCCGTTTCTTTTTTTTTTTTCTGGTTTCGATATTCTTGTATAGTTCATGTGAACAATGCTCTAGCTGCGACAATAAATATTTTTGTGTTTTGTGTTTTTATTGCTTTTTTGTTGTTTTTGTCATTCTCGTACATTTTCATACCTGAGCTGCTTTTTAATGTAGAGTCGGTCAGTATAAGGGTGTAGTGCATAGTCATTCATTTCCTAGTCTTCTGATCCAGCTACCCGAGTTCTTTTTTCCAGCCTATGAAAAGCCTAAACTGTTATATATATAAAGTGAAAATGTCTATGTACGTGTGTGTGTCTGTCTGTGTACATTTCCCTACCAAATAACTGTCAATTTTCGGTCTACAGACTCGAGATTTGACATAAGAGGTATTGAGATTAGGAAAAAATCTTTCAATCGGTTTTCGGTCAGAAATTTGGCTGTTAAGAGTTCAAAGTTCAACGATTTGACCTTTGAAACCTTTACCAAAGTCCTCCGTCAATTTTGGGTCTAAACACTTGAAATTTTAATTGTAGGTTACTTGGACATGTATCTAACTTTATAATTTGATTTGAGTCTCAAAAACTAAATGTTAAGGGTTCAAAATTGGGGTCGAAGTTAAAAAAAATTGACCTCTGCGGTCTCTACCAAATTACTCAGCAGATTTCTGGTCTAAACATTTGACATTTTACAGAAAGAGTATTCAGAAATAGGGCAAGCTTCTAATCGGTTTGAGTCGGAACTTTGAGCTGTCATTTTATATCTTTACACTGTCTAGCAAACTACTCAGCCAATTCTGGGTCTAAACATTTGAAATTTTATATAACGGGTACTCAGACATGTGAGAAGCATTTTAATATGTTTTGGGACAAATATTTGGCTGCCAAAAGGTCTAAGTTTACTGAGTTGACCTTTGCAGACTCTACCAAACTCCTCCGTCAATT
Source organism: Euprymna scolopes (assembly GCF_053919585.1). NCBI lineage: Eukaryota > Metazoa > Mollusca > Cephalopoda > Sepiida > Sepiolidae > Euprymna > Euprymna scolopes. Next base: position 83,645,717 of record NC_136509.1, read on the forward strand.
TTGGGTTTAAAGCCGGGCAGAAATTGCAAGTAGTAAATAAGTTTGGTGTTGAGAGTAATAGTAAATTAATAGGAAATAATTTTGGGTTTGAGATTAATAGTGAATAATTAGTAAATAAGTTTCGAGTTGAGAAAATAGTAAATAAATAGCAAATAATTTTGGTTGTAAGATTAATAGTGAATTATTATTAAATAAGTTTGTATTTGAAAACAATAGTAAATAAATAGCAAATAATATTGGGTTTGAGATTAATAGTGAAATATTAGTAAATAAGTTTGGATTTGAGATCAATAGTAAATTAATAGCAAATAATTTTGAGTTTGAGAGAAATAGTGAATTATTAGTAAATAAGTAAGAACAATAGTAAATAATTTTCGGTTTGAGATCAGTAGTGAATTAATAATAAATAAGTTTTGATTTAAGAATAATAGTAAATTAGCAGCAAATAATTTTGGGTTTGAGATTAATAGTGAATTAATCTATCTATTATATCTATTAAAGTAATATCCTATGTGTGTGTGTGTGTGTGTATTTTTAGCAAACTACTCTGTCAATTTTTAGTCTACAGACTCGTGATTTGACAGAAGGGTTATTGAAATTTAGGAAAATCTTTTTAATCGTTTTTTTTTTTTGCCAGAAATTTGGCTGTCAAAGGGTCAAAGTTCAACATTTTGAGCTTTGAAAACTTTACCAAACTCCTCCGATAATATTTGGTCTAAACACTAGAAATTTTTAATGTAGGTTACTTGTACATAAGTACAAAAAACAGGGGAACTGAATGTAATTTTGATACAGAAACCATATTGCATCATTTAACATTGGACCATAGAAAGAACTAGTTTGGAATGATGATAAGGGTAGAAATAAGGATAGTACAAGTATGAATATTAAAAACTAGCAGGGCCCGTTAACCAGGCATGCTCCCTCCTCATAAAGAAATAAACTACGGTTGTTGTTGGTGGCCAATCCTCAACATCCTAATGTTAAGAACAGGTTTCGGAATAGACGTCCCTAATCTCCTCATATTAAGAACATCGTATGGAATAGACACGACCAACCTTGCCATAGTAAGAACGGCTTTCGGAATATCCACCCTTTTTATGAGTGAGGGGACTGTAAAAGTATTTGCCCCGAGTTCAACCTTGATACATGTTTTCAGCATACCCACTCACAAAGACTATGAACAACAAAAAAAGTGGGGGTTGGTAGTAGTGTCATGCGGAGAGAATCACACTTTTGTGCGCATGTGTAGGACAGTGAATTAGAGTGCTTAATTAATGTCATTATATCTCGAAAATTACTTGTCTCCGCCAAAGTTAAAATAGATTGTCTTATTCAGCAGAGTCTAAAACCAATACAAGTCGTCAGTTTAAAGGAAATGGTGTAGTTGGTACTAAGGGAAAAAGTAGCTAAAAAAAGTTAATGTCTGAGCAGAGTGGAAAATGATTCCTGATTAGAGAACTAAACAAAAATTAAATATATTTAAAAAGGGAAAAACAAAACAATATATAACAAATATGAATATTCGTAGGTAATGTCATGTAATAAAGGGAACTGTGTACTTTAGCGGCGTAAATTATTTGACATACAAAGAAAGTAAAAAGCAAAAAGCAAAAAAAAAAAAAAAAAAAAAACTGACGTAAATGTAGTCAAATACAAACTCAATGAAAAGTAATAAAATGATAATTTATCTAGACGTAATTCAGGCTTAGAGTATAAAAATGTGTTTTATATAAAAAGAATTAGTTTTTATGATTTCGAAAGTGAAAAATAATTTTTTGTTTTGGCCTAATCACCCCAATGTAGGCTCGGTTCCACTTTGATGTAGAGGGGAACTACGACTCTTTTTATTAAGAGAATCAGCGGGCATTTATGAAATTGTGCCCCCCGCTAAATTCCACAATTTACCTTTTTTTTCTTTTTTACGTTAATCTCATCGAATACAAAGTTTCAGACTAAAAAAAAATTGAAAAAAAAGAAAAAATTGTGACTTACGTCCACATCTCCTATAGTGCTCAAACCGCTTGTTTGCAAACAAACAGCGAGCCTCGCGTTATATATATATATATATATATATATATATATATATATATATATATATATATATATATATATATATATATATTTGTTTTTGTGATACTTTTGGAACGATTTCAATTATTTATACAAAAGTTCATTTTTACTTTTTAAAGTGGATAATTATATTAAAAAAACAATATATATATACATATATATATATATATATATGTGTGTGTGTGTGTGTGTATATACATATACACATATATATATGCACAGACACACACACACACACACACACACACACACACACACATAACACAGTGACAGAATTGAGAAAAAAAATATAGTTAAGTTAAGTTTTTTCAGTTAATTGTTATGAGATGAAGGATTAAAAAAAATCGGTAAATTTTTACTTTACCGACCCCTCGGCATTCACCTTTAATTTGTCGACTTTTGTCGGTTTTCGGGTACGCCGAGATATCGCATTTATTTTTTGCGCAAACACGCAGTTATCCATATTTGATAACATTAAGTATCCCTTCATACTTGGCCTTCGGGTCAAGATCAAAGTGTAGTATCTGATCTTCAAATCTACACTTCAATTTCTTGTTCTCTGTCAGTGGAGGAGAAATCCTTCACGACTGAGACAATTTTTATTTTTGTTCCTTTTCTCCACATTAAAAAACGACCCTGGTGTCTAACTCTGTCCCGTGGGGAGGCATTGTAAATAGGAACATTAAGTATCCAACGTAATCATCATCATTTTTAATGGCGGCCAAAAGAAACTAAATATGCCACATGTAATTGGAATCCCCCCTCTCCACCACCGCGGCCGCAATAACCCCCCCCCCAAAAAAAAAGAACGAAAAACATAAAGTATGCTTTTGTAAACCGCTCGTGAAAACTTACTGACAGCAATATTTTTACTCTTAAATGAGGTGAAAACTTTTTATTTTATGAAAAATATTTCTTGTCATTTAAAATGTCCGCCATGTATTCATGCACCTTGTGAAACGTCAAATGACTACGCCACGCGCGTGAATATAGTTAAGAAAGTAGTAAGAAAGTGAAAAAAATGAATATAATTAAGAAAGTGAAAAAAAAAAAATGAATATAATTAAGAAAGTGAAAAAAAAGATTGTCCATTTCGATATCGGGAGGCGAAAAAATATTCGGAAGGGTGAGGTGGGAGTTCATTTCGGCCTTGAAGCCGAAAAATGTTTTGGGGGCTATGTTTTGGCTCTTTTTGGCGTTTTTTTCTACGTGGGAAACAAGATGGCCGCCAGCAAAAACAATAGTGATTACATTGGATACTGAATGTCTTCAAATATAGATAACTGAGTTTTTGTGCAAAAAATAAATGCGATAGTCGTTCTCAGCGTACACGAAAACTTATAAAAGTTGACAAATTAAAGGTGAACGCCGAAGGGTCGGTAAACTAAAAAAAATACCAAAAATTCAATCCGAAATTTGAAAAGCAATTTTAATATTTATTTTGTATAATTAAAATATGTAGATGAAAAAAAAGGTATTTTTTTTTTTAGATTAGGTCCACCTCCACAATTTTCTTTTAGATGACGACTTTTGAAGGTTTTCGACTATGCTGAATACGGAAATCGCATTGAAATTTTGCAGAAATAAGTCGTTATCGAGATATAAAAAGTTGTTTTATGCATAGTATTCTTTGGCGGCCATCTTTGTTACGCGCGTAGATTTGTTTATGGCCGGCGTACGTGCGTAAAAAGATGGCCGCCAAAGAATATAATACAATGCATAAAAAACTTTTTATATCTCGATAACTACATATTTCTGCAAAATTTCAATGCGATTTCCGTATTCAGGATAGTCGAAAATCTACAAACGTAGTCATTTAAAAGAAAAATTGTGGAGGTGGACATAATCTACAAATTTACTGAAAAAAAAAAAAATATGAAAACAAATATTGATTAAGTAAGTATTAATTTAAAATAGATTAAGTGAAAAAAAAAAAAGTAACGTTTGTTTTTCTCCAAACTTTTTGAACATAGAGGTAGCCACGCTGAAAATTCCCAAATGTTTTAAATAAGTTTGTTTTTCTTGTTATACAAATGAAAAATAATACGTTCCCACACCGGGAATCGAACCCGGGCCGCCTGGGTGAAAGCCAGGAATCCTAACCACTAGACCATATGGGAGAACGCGATTAAATGTATTAGTTAGATGATATTTATAATAGCAATATTAGTTTTCATCAGCAGCAAAAGTGTTTTCCACTTGCTACACGTTAAAAAACGACCCTGGTGTCTAACTCTGTCCCGTGGGGAGGCATAGTAAATAGGTACACTTATAAAAAATAAAGAAAGAAAGGAAGAAATAAATAAAAACCGTTGCTGCTGGTTGTGACCGTTTATAAATAGCATATAATATGCGAATTTAAAGAAGTTAATCTCATGTGGTCTAGTGTTTAGGATTCCTAGCTTTCACCCAGGCGGCCCGGCCCGGGTTCGATTCTTGGTGTAGGGACGTAATACTTTTTTCTCGTAATTGTCATATAATACGCAATATTAATTCAACATATTTTTTATTTCTGATCGAAGATTGATTGAGGTACACATATGAAATAAACTTGTTCAGCTTGACATTAAAAAAGATTGTTTTTGATTTTGTGTTCAAAAAACAAAATCAAGATCAAAGTGACTTTTTATAAAATTTTATGTTTACAAATTTATGTTGAAAAAAAAAAAGATAAAATTTTCTGTTTACAAATTTATGTTGAAAAAAAAATAGATAAAATTTTATGTTTACAAATTTATGTTTACAATTTTATGTTTACAAATTTATGTTTACAATTTTATGTTTACAAATTTATGTTTACAAATTTTATGTTTACAATTTTATGTTTACAAATTTATGTTGCTCATATAAAAAAAGTAAATAGATAAAATTTGAAAAACAACACACACACACACGATATGATTTGGACATCTTAGGTAGAATGACCCCCGGTGCGGTGCGCTTGAGGTATTGTAGTGAATGAGAACTTTAGCTAGGATCAAGCATAAACTAGCAAAGGTACATGGACGAGGATGACCATAGACACCTCCTCCCCAATTTTTGAGTGACTTCATGTCTAATTTTTTGTTTATTACTGATTTGGTTGTAAACTTTTCAGAGTAAACACAATATATATAACTCAAAGTGTAGTATCTGTTCTGATGCTACACTTCAATTTTTGTTCTCGGTTAGCGGAGGAGAAATCCTTCACGGTTGAGACAATTGTTATTTTTGTTCCTTTTCTCCACATTAAAAAACGACACGAGTGTCTAATTCTTCCCTAGTGGGGAGGCAAAGTAAATAGGAACAAAATACTAAAAGATTAACAGAGTGCTGAATGTTGTAAAACATTCTGCAGCAATAAGCAGGCTCCTTATTGGTCGGTTTGTCCGCCCACGATTTTGCTTGGACCATTCAGATTGCTTGTTATTTACTAATTGCCGAGGATGTGATTGGCGGCAAATTTATCCTTTCAGATCCTCAGATCCGAGACAGACACGGGTTGAATTCTCACATGAGGCTTGTAACCTTAAAATTACTTTGTCTCTTTGAGACGTATTAATGCCCTACTATGGGGCAAAATGTTATCATCATTTGCAAACACTGGTGCATTATGTTGGGCGAATTATTATATTCATCACACGCTTGTGCTCTGGGAATCAACTGACTTTCATCATTACAATATTATGTCTGTCAGATGTAATTAAGGTCTACTGTCTAACCTATCATTTGTCCGCCATTTGGATAGTCAGCTGCAGTGGACACCTCGAGGCTACCCGACTTGCAGTAACCATCTTGGAAGATATCACTCAACTCTTCAACCTGTGTAGCAGCGTTCTTCGTCGGCGGAGTTTTATACACAGCTTTTATCGAAGATAGTTCATCTTCGATAAAAGCTGTGTATAAAAATAATAATACCCCCACCACCCCCCTGGGGATGTTACCAGCGTATTACGGCAGATAGCTGAAGATGACGCATCTTTTGCAACTTGGATTTTTTTGCTTTAATAAAATGCATGTTGAAGTTTAAAAGGTTAGCCTGTTGTAATTTCTGATTAGTATTCTTTCATTCTGCCAGGGACAAAACCTATGTGTGGAATTTCCTCACAATTCAAGGCACCTATCATCATGTGATTATTTGGGTTTTCGGTCTTAGCTGCAAGTCTGTTATTGAATACAAATGTTGTGTTTCGGTAACGCGGTTAACGCGGTTAACGCGGTACGACTTGAAGCAACTTAAGTCCAGTGCACATAGGTCGAAGGGTTGAGGCCGACAGATTTCAACCCCATTGACTTCCATTTACAACGCGTGCACCTGCATGCTAGTAAAGGAGTCATGAGGTAAGTTAGTGCGTTTTGTCTTCAAAAGACCAATCTGGCAATCCTGAACAAAAAATATGAGATGATATAGACTTGTTTTCGAATATCATTATAATAATGTATGATCATTGTTTTAATGATGCGAGAAAAGAACTCATAGTAATTTCGACGTGCAGCAGTTCAACACTGAAGAAAGCAGTCAACAAAACGTTACGTAAAAAGATGGAATACTCCTGATCTTAAATGGAATACTCCTGATTTTAAATGGAATACTCCTGATTTTAAATGGAATACTCCTGATCTTAAATGGAATACTCCTGATTTTAAATGGAATACTCCTGATCTTAAATGGAATACGTACATCAAATCTGTTGCCAAGGCCGCTGGAAAAATGGTCGGATCCTTCTATCGATCCAGTAGATATCTCACTGCTGATGCAATTCTCTATCTATATAAGAGCCAGATATGTCCAAGGATGGAATACTGTTGCCACATATGGGCAGGAGCTGCTAGAAAAGACTTGTCCTGCCTTGATAGAGTTCAAAATAGACTTTGTGGCCTGGTGGTAGATGTCCTTTTCTCTTCGCTGCAACCTCTATCTCACAGAAGAGATGTTGCGAGTTTGTCTCTGCTTTATCGTTATTTTCATGGAAAGTGTTCGACTGAGCTTCAGTCTATGGCCCCCCCTCGCCAAACTTTCACAAGAAACACTAGACTAGCTGAAAACACTATCAATAATTCCCCCCACTCTTTATCTGTGCCTAAACCTAAACATAAATCTCATGATCAAAGCTTCTTTCTTAGAACTGCACGCCTGTGGAATTGTCTTCCGTTTTCCTGCTTTCCAGCTGTCTATAATATGGTTGTCTTCAAGTCCAACGTGAACAAGTTTCTGATGAGCCGTTCCACTTAAGTTAACAAATTTACCGGACTTCCATTACTATCGATCACTATATTGTCCTTTTGATTACTCTACACTCTTTAACCCTTGTCCTTGAGTGGCCTATCGGCCTTGATAAGTGGTGACGCCTATGCAAAAAAAAAAAACAAACAAAAGGGAACATCCGAAAGAATCAGGGCAAACAAGGCCATTGTCTGTTAAGAGATGCTGGGCTGAACGAATAGATTAAAGATTGTCTTTAACAATGTGATTTCATAATTTGTATTGAACTATGTAGCATAATATTACTTTATTAGTATTTATAAATGCTTATTAATTTGTCTCATCTGGGTTAGTTTTATATTTAAAATACAACGGACACTATTTTCATAGAAATTTTAATAAACTCATATTTGCTGTTATTGGTTTCACTGTTCAAAATAACTTTTTCGGACTACCCAGAAAAAGTACCAGCTTTATGGGAAAAGAAAATGTTTGTTGATTAAATATATTTCTCATTTCGTGGAATTTCCACAGGTCCTGGAAAAAAACAAGTATAAGCAAAGAAAACTTACTGTCAACCTGTTTCACTCGGAAAAAGTTAAGTGACTGAATTAGCTGATCTAATTGACATATTGTGTGAACCTTTGTTGTAATGATGTGCAGTAGACTAAGTATTATGGTATTGATTTGATGCCGTCCAGGAATAATATGTCGCTAATAACTTCGCCAGACATTTTTAATGAATTTGCTATTGGGTTGGCCTTTATAATATAATCTGTAATTGTATCGGCTTCTATGCGTTTTAGAGATGTCAGTTCAGTACATAAAGAGATAATTTTGAGTGTTTCTTTCGATAAATAATGCTCTCTTAATATGCCCACTGCTTTGCAGACATCGTCCAGGGCTTCTCTCATATACCAGTGATAGACTTTAGTCATCTAAGCACTGTATTAATTCCGCAAAGACAGTTGCATTCTTTTAGCAAAAGTTGTGGATGTTTCTGTTTTCAGGTTGTGCCTGAATTACTTTGTGTAACTTTTGGGTACGTAAACATCCTAAAAATTTCACTTGCCACAATTCGAATTTTGATTTTGATCTATCGAAGTAAAGTCTCCCGTTGGCTCCATAACTTCTTGACTTGTAAGCCATGTTTAGTTGCAAAAGAGTTTTCGATGGTAAGTTTTTCTACACAAGTCCTGGAGATGACGAATTCTCAGTAGACAGCTGTTCAGTACAGGTTCCTGGCTTTATAATTTTTCTGCCAAAGAACTAAAGATCCTTCTCGTGTTGACAAGAAAAAAAATATGCGCAAAGTTGCAAAAAAGGTTTAATTTTTATGGAGCAATTCTGGTTTCTGATTGGGTGATAGCAGAACGTGAATTAATTTGATTCATCAGCAGCAGCGACTGTGACGGAGCGACTTCGGCTGCAGTGAGACAGGATAGTAGTACATGTCAAGGATCCGTTCTTGACACTCAGATGAGAGGCTGGGAACCAGCCAAGCAGTAAGCACCTGTCGGACTGACGTATACACTCCGGGGTAATACCCAGGAGGTCCATCCTGCCAGGCCTTGCCACTGGACTTCCAGGTGGGGCAAGTTTATTGTTTGTCGCCTGAGGCGCCCCGATCGGGGATTGCCGACGGGGTCACTAGGGCAATTTTTGCAATTGCAGGAATGCCCCGCTTTTAGGGGAGTCTGCTTAGATCCCCACTTTCCGGCCTTGTGCCAAATATCCCTGAGGGAGGCAGCAATTAAATAACTACCTCCATTATTCGTGGTGGGTATGAGTCTCCTTGTGCCTTTGGCAGCTTGGAGACTAGGTAGAAAGTACACATCAAGGATTCGTTCTTGACACTCAGCCCAACAGGTGCGGGGCTGAGAACCGGCCCAGTACCTATCAGACTTAGGTACACACACCACCTGGGTATTACTTAGGAAGTCCACCCTCCCAGGCCTTGCCACCCGGCTTTCGGGTGGGGCAAGTTTATTGCTTGTCGCCTGAGGCGCCCAGACCGGGGATTGCCGACGGGGATGCTCAGACAATTTTGGCCGAGGCAAGAGTGCCCCTCTTTTAGGGGAGCTTGCTTATTCCCCACTTTCCGACCTTGTGTCATACATTGCTGTAATGGGCAGCAATCAAACATCTACCCCCATTATGAGTAAAAAATATTTCAACAGGAAAAAGAGAGGGGAGAAGAAAATATGAATTAAGTGGGAGGAGGTAAAACACAGTGACAGAATTGAGAAAAAAATTAGGGTTAAGGTAAGATTTGTCCGTTAATTGTTATTAGATGAAAGATAAAAAAAAAAAATCAATCCTGAATTTGAAAGGCTATTTTAATATTTATTTCGTGTAATTTAGGCGAAAAAAAAAATGAAAACAAATATTGATTAAGTAAGTATTAATTTAAAATAGATTAAGTGAAAAAAAAAAAGTAACGTTTGTTTTTCTCCAAACTTTTTCAACATAGAAGTAGCCACGCTGAAAAATCCCAAAATGATTTAAATAAGTTTGTAGTTTGTTTTTCTGGTTATACAACTGAAAAATAATACGTTCCCACGTGTAGAGGAGACAATTAATCGATTTGATTGAAAAATGGGCGATTTCATCGATTTCGATGACAATAAAAATATGGGAGAACACTGGAACATTCAATCCCGGGTAACGTTGGGTTTCCCTGCTAATAAAATATAATAATGATTTGAATTTCTTTCTCAAATTAATCAATCGTATTTCAAACGCAAATAAATCACAGATGTGTAAGTTAACCAAAATAAATTCTTAATAATTTCCCAATGGCATTTCCTTATAGAATAAGTTATTTCGGAAATAGTAATGACTAGCAGGTCGCCTGGCGTTGCCTGGTCATAAAACACGCTTAAATATGATATTTTTTAATTCATGCAGATTTCATGTTTATAATTCTAGCGCCAATTCTCTATTGATTATCATATTGTACCCAATGTATATTAATGATTTCAAAAGTTTTAAAATAAATAAATAAATAATAATAATAATAATAATAATAATAATAATAATAATAATAATAATAATAATAATAATAATAATAATAATATAACTAAGGTGCCATTAACCAAAATCGAAACCAAAGCATTTAGCACTCTGCAGCTGTTATCGTTTAAGCTATCGTCATATTGATAAGAAATAGTTAAAAATGAACCGATTTAACGTATATTTGCGCATGCGCAGAAGAACACTTTCAGTCGACTTGCGCCTGCCAAGTATAAAACCTTTTTCAATTTTTACTCTTTTAACCGCTATTTTTATTGGTGTTTACACCAAACTGAATTAATTACAATGTATGTTTAAAAGAATATGGAAATTAGCTAGATCTTTTGCAGATGAATGCGATTCCATGACCCATATATAAAAAAGTTGTATTTTCTTTTTAAATAAATAAAAAAGGGGTTTTAATATAAATATGAATGCACACAAAATCCCAAATTTATAGGAGAATAGATAGATTAAATCATACCCTGCTTGAATGACACGCTTTATAAGATTTTAAATTATGTATGCCAATCAATAATAGGTCAGTTAAATAAAGCCGCAACCGGAATCGAAATAGTATATTCTCATAATACCGAAAAAAAAAGAAAAAAAAAAGAAAGAAAGAAAAAAAAAGTTAACGTTCCCACACCGGGAATCGAACCCGGGCCGCCTGGGTGAAAGCCAGGAATCCTAACCACTAGACCATATGGGAGAACGCGAGAAACATTTTTGTTAGATGATATTTATAATAGAAATAGTAGTTTTCATCAGCAGCAAAAGTGTTTTCCATTTGCCATACTGATAAAAAATAAAGAACAAAAGGAAGAAAAATATGCTTATGGTCTATTGGTTAGGATTCTTAGCTTTCATCCAGGCGGCCCGGGTTCGATTCCAGATGTGGAAACGTAATATTTTTTTTCTCGATTTTTGTGTAATTTGCAATAATACGCAATATTAATTCAACACTTCTTATTTCTGATCGAAGATTGATTGAGGTATACATATAATGTTTAAGAGCCTTGACTGTCGTACAGGCGGTTGGGTTTCAATCCTGGCTTGAGGTTACTAGTTGCCTGTCTAGCAGAACTGGTGACCTGCGAAACAGTACTGTATGTGGATAATTATATATATATATATGTATATAACTATTTCTTAATTATTTGATCTTTTCAGCTTTAAAAAATGTTGAAATTTTTATCAACGTATATTTATTTTGTTTAGTTTTCGTAACTTGAAATATCGGTGGGGGGGAGGTAAAACACTTAAAAAATATTTCCTCTGATATATTTAATGAAATCTATTTTTATTATGTAAGTTTATTTAATACTGAATAAATATTTAAAAAAATTTTAGGAAGATATGACTATTATTTTATTTTTTTCTAAATTTTTAAAACATGGGCATGCTGTGCCAGTTGGCACAGTTTAATATTCAAATTTAAAATCGTTAAATACAATTTAGGCGCGCAGTGCAATTGATTGTTTCGGCGCGTTAAAAAAATGAAAAATGACACCCACGCAAATTCCGGCGTGACCTTTATATACCAAAGGTGCGTACGTAGTTGAAAGAACCCCATGTGATGTCTTTCGTCCAATGGAATTCCTCCTAAGACACATTTTAAAACTGATTTTCTAGAGCTCGTTTGGAGCCGAGCAAATCGAATATAAACATGCACAAACACAAAATCTATCTCTTTAGTCTCTTAGCCTTTCGAGTATTCTTTCGTCTCTTTAAACTCTTCCGACTCATTCAACGCTTTCTCATATGGACTTACCACGCGTGCAAGCATCAATTGTTTCATTTCCACTGCTCCGCGCATTAATACTCTCTTTTAACAGACGAACATTAATATTGTCAATGTTACAAATTTGAACATTCAAAGAACACAAAAAGAGACTCTCCATCTTTCATATGAACTCAAAAAAGGAACTCTGAAATATTGAGAACTATGTTTTAACTTGTTATTGTTTGTTATTTCTATTCCAGAAATAAACCTCCGTTTGTGTTGCACTGTTGCACATAAGATTTCTTATTTTTATTTTTATTATTTGTGGAGGAAGTCAGTTCCCAAAAAAAAGGCCAGGCGACCCCCACAATGCCTACGGCTTACAAAACCGTCACTACATAGGAATGTTGTTTCGAAGCGTCGATAATGTAAACACTATTTTTGTTTCGCATTTTCATTATTTTTGTATGCTGTAAAAATTTAAAAAAAATATGGGTTTGTATTACTGTACACATAGATTCTAAAAAGTTGTCAAAAAACAAATATATAACAAATAAATGTTATCAAAGGCAAGATAAGTTACTTTTCTGCCAAACTGGATATATTTTTTGTGTTTTTATTCAATGTAACATATTTATTCAGCTCGGAAAATATATAGTGTTTACCGATGTATTCAAAAATTCAAGATGGCGTCTCACACCATCTTTAACACCGTAAGTTTGGGAAAAGGTGTTATAAATAAAAAAAACTATACAAAATACTATTAAAAACCCGCCGAATATATGTCAACCTATGTCACGGTAACATATATTGAGCGAGTTTTTAACAGTATTTTATCCGGTTTTTTATTTATAACACCTTTTCTCAAACTTACCGTGTTAAAGAGAGAATCAGACGCCATCTTGAATGTTCCAATACATCGGTAAACACTGTATGGTTTTCGAGCTGAATAAACATGTTACATTGAATAAAAACACGAAAAATATATCCAGTTTGGTAGAAAAGTAACTTATCTTGCCTTTGATAACATTTATTTGTTATATATTTGTTTTTTGACAACTTTTTCGAATCTATGTGTACAGTAATACAAACCCAAAAATATTAGCAGTTTATTTGAAGCTTCTTCTTTTAAATGGTAATAAAGTTAGGATGATAATATTAAATTAAATCACAATTACCTTGTGTTACATATAGGGGAGGGTAAAACTGGGGCAGGGGTTGGAGATACCTACATTATGAAGTTCGTTTTAATGACTTTTTTTAATAGAAGTAGGCGTTTATTATCAATATCAGAGCGATAAAGAAACCTAACTATTTAGATATATCCATTTAAATGGACTTTATGTGTCTGGGAGTGTTCTTAGATAGGGGTTGTATCGGAATGCTTTCGATAAGTATCGAACATCCTTAAAACTACGCCTTTTTTATTATATAGAAGAGATGTCAGGGCGAGAAAGTAACTCAACTATCAAGGTATATAGATTTACGAGGATGACCCCCCCTCCTTCCATAAAAAAACGACACGAAGCCTGTTTTTAATGTAAACAAAGCCAGCCTCCTATTTGACCTATTAAACAAAGTCAGTGTGACTGCATCTCGTGCCTTTTGGTGATATTATAAATAGTACCTAATTCTAAAGCTGGCTGTAGGTCTCCTATATGGTCTAGTGGTTAGGATTCCTGGCTTTCACCCAGGCGGCCCGGGTTCGATTCCGGTGTGGGAACGTTACCTTTTTCTTTTCTAATCTTTTATTGGTCTCATATAACTTTATATGTATATATATCATTAGTAGGGATATGACAACAGCATATTATTTTCCTTGTTTTGACTCTCATATGTTTTTATGTAGAGTGATGTGGTTCTCGGCTGATTAATTGCGTCTAACTGTGTCGGATATACACTCGAGTGTAAAAACAATGAAAAGAATATGCTGTTGTCCTAGCCCTTATCATTAGAAACGCTAGTATGTTTATATGTTCTATACCTACTTACATATGAAAGACTGTTTGTGAGTACATTCTTTATGGAATCCAGAACGGCTGAGCGCCGAGTTTATATCTTTCATTTCACATAAATGAACTTTATGTGTATGAGAGTGTTCTTAGAGAGGGGTTGTGTCGGAATGCCTCAGATAAGTATCGAACATCTTTAATCGGCGGAAAATCAGATTAAACAATGAACAGTCTGATTTTGACCAAAGTTAACACCTTCATACAGTTTAACATGAAAAGTGCATTCGAAAAATGTTATCACTGCACAAGCAGAACACCCGACGTATAAAACTAACAACAGATTCTTTGATAAAACAGAAGCACGTTCGAAATTTTAGTTTTTTTAAGCACAATTAAACCGTAATACTTGGCTTTTGCATTTTGAACTTTAATTCAAGCTATTGCATATAAAAATAATTTCATGAAATCAACAGTAGGTTCTCTACAGTGCAATGTAGACTACAATGTATCGTGGACTAAGTTTCTACGGGGGGCATGTCAAACTTGCACCGTGATGGATCCCCATGTAGAGGAGACAATTAATCGATTTGATTGAAAATTAATCGATTTCACCGATTTCGATGACAATAAAAATATGGGAGTGTGGAACATTCATTGGTAAGCATTCAATCCCGGGTAACGTCGGGTTTCCCTGCTAATAAAATATAATAATGATTTGAATTTCTTTCTCAAATTAATCAATCGTATTTCAAACGCAAATAGATCACAGATGTGTAAGTTAACCAAAATAAATTCTTAATAATTTCCCAATGGCATTTCCTTATAGAATAATTTATTTCGGAAATAGTAATGACTAGCAGGTCGCCTGGCGTTGCCTGGTCATAAAACACGCTTAAATATGATATTTTTTAATTCATGCAGATTTCATATTTATAATTCTAGCACCAATTCTCTATTGATTATCATATTGTACCCAATGTATATTAATGATTTCAAAAGTTTGAAAATAAATAAATAAATAAATAATAATAATAATAATAATAATAATAATAATAATAATAATAATAATAATAATAACTAAGGTGTCATTAACTAAAATCGAAACCAAAACATTTAGCACTGCAGCTGTTATCGTTTAAGCTATCGTCATATTGATAAGAAATAGTTAAAAATGAACCGATTTAACGTATATTTGCGCATGCGCAGAAGAACACTTTCAGTCGACTTGCGCCAGCCAAGTATAAAACCTTTTTCAATTTTTACTCCTTTAACCGTTATTTTTATTGGCTAAACACCAAACTGAATTAATTACAATGTATGTTTAAAAGAATATGGAAATTAACTAGATCTTTTGCAATTCCATGACCCATATATAAAAAAAAGTTGTATTTTCTTTTTAAATAAATAAATAAATAAGGGGTTTTAATATAAATATGAATGCACACAAAATCCCAAATTTATAGGAGTATAGATAGATTAAATCATACCCTGCTTGAATGACACGCTTTATAAGATTTTAAATTATGTATGGCAATCAATCATAGGTCAGTAAAATAAAACCGCAACCGGAATCTAAATAGTATATTTTCATAATACCGAAAAAAGAAACGTTCCCACACCGGGAATCGAACCCGGGCCGCCTGGGTGAAAGCCAGGAATCCTAACCACTAGACCATATGGGAGAACGGATGTCAGCCATCTAAATTATATGCTATTTATAATCAGCAGTCATGTTTATTTTTGTTTTTTCTTAAACCATTGTTTCTTAAATCGGATGGCTGGTGGTAATTGAAATGCATTTTGTAAGAGTATGGCTTTTATTGATTTAAATAGAATCAAACCTGAATCCGTATTCAGCATTAGCAATTCCCGGTCCTTCAACTTGCGTGTGCAACAATTGCCACCAGTAATTGCATAAAGGAATTGCATTACCTTATATCCAGAAAACTACTTATTGCGGAAAATTTAAATGCGATATTCGTTTTTATAATACCCGAAAACGTTTTAAATGTGATCGTTAAGATGGAAAGTAAGTAAAAATTTAGTTTTATTTTTGCATAGAAAATTATGACAAAATCATAAAGGTCATCATAATTATAATATTAACGTCCCCACACTGGAAATCGAAACCGGGCGGCGTAGGTGAAAACTGGGAATCCTAACTACTATGTATGCGGTTGAAATTGTAAGTAATATTACTAGCAGTTATTAGCTTTATCAGCAACTTTTACAAGATTTTTAAGATACGAAAATATGCATAATATTTTTCCGATTCCGATACCCTAAAAAGTTCCGATTTTTTCGATTATCGATCCCGATTCCAATTAATCGTCCAAACCCTAGTAATTTTGTTAATCACAAATTT
Organism: Euprymna scolopes; assembly: GCF_053919585.1. Taxonomy (NCBI): domain Eukaryota; kingdom Metazoa; phylum Mollusca; class Cephalopoda; order Sepiida; family Sepiolidae; genus Euprymna; species Euprymna scolopes. The sequence continues at coordinate 83,662,030 of NC_136509.1, forward strand.
GCTTTTGTTAAAAATGGTTAAATCTAACGCATTTTTTGATTAACCGATCTTATATTGAATTATATACGAAAATCAATCAATCTATTCTTATATTATACTAGACTGAGGGCCCGGCGTTGCCCGGATGTTTGGCGGTGTGTGTTGAGCAAAAAAAAAAAAAAAAAAGTAGTAGTAGGCAGGCAGGCTCGAACCCGTACCGCGAAGGAGGAAAAGAATGTGGACAATAAAATGTGACGTCTTTGCTGTTGCGCCCATCGCCAAACCGGAAGAGATGAATGTTTAAATTAAGGCTTGGCAATCAAAAAGCGGCGATGACTTTCGAAAATATCGGCGAAAAAAAGCGACCCCTCCCTGTAGAAAAGTACCTAGTTGAAGGTAAAGAAATTAATATTTTTAGCCAATTTCTCGATATTTGTCATCGAGTATCAAAATGATACCGATTTCGTAAAAATCCGTCGCCTCTGTCGAAAGTTTTTGTGAGATACATACATACATACATTCATGAATACATACATACATACATACATACATACATACATACATACATACATACATACATACATACATACATTTAAACAGACAAGTGAGATTTATCTATAATATAAAAGCGGAAGTATGTGTGTGTTTGTGTGTACATTTTTTCTGTATATCCGCCAAAGGCTTTTTTCGGGGTGCTTCTCGGCTTCCTTGCTCATTCTTATAACTTTTTATATGCTACCCAGATCATAATATCTCATACTTACAAAACGTGGTCGTAAATATATTTTATTTCGGTCACTTTAATCTTACAATTACCAACAAAATTCGCGCTGTGAATTCGTTTGCTGCTACTGCTACTAATGCGTAAGATTTGACCTAGAAAAACCACCTTCAATTTTTTTTAACCCTTTTTTTTTTCGACTAATCAAAAGTCACTGGTCCCCTGGTATGGCATCAGACTATTAACATCAAGGCTTTAGGTTCGAGCCTACCTCTCTCCCAAAACATTTTTAGCTACTTTTGTTCGTTTTGTTTTTTAATTCGAGCCTTCTTTTTTATCTACCCCCCCAACACACACACACACACACACACACACGGATACTCCTGCCACCCCATCGGGTTCGAGCCTACTCCCTCCCAAACTTTTTTCGCTGTTTTATTTTTTTGTTTTTATTTTCATTTTTTTTAATATTTGTTTTCGAACCTACCTTCCTACCCAAACTTTTTTCTTTTTATCTATCCCCCCCAACACACACCTACAAACACCCGGGCAACGCCGGGTACCCCCGCTAGTATAATAGATAAAGCAAGGATGTTTGTTAGTGTGTATGTATGTATGTATGTTTGCATGTCTCGCTACAATTTTCGGAATTCAAAGCGAATAATAATGATTCTAGTACTGTCTTAAAGCGCAGTGACTCGGACGCATAATATCTTAAATTTAGAACAAAATATTCATTTTTACTACCGTAACGACCGCAGAATCTGATAGGAAGGGGGTCACATAAAATCGTCATTTTCTAAACGATTTCAACGCCTACGCATGCATGAATCGCTTTCCCTCTCGGATACGTTAAATACATAAATTTGGGTCGACACGGTATGGCCGGAGCCAAATGGGCTATAGAGTTGGCCCCATACTATTAGTTTTTGCATTCGAGTTCGCGCCCACCTTACGGCGGACCTTCCGTTATTTTATTTTTTATTTTTAACATATTTTTGAAAATGTATACTTCGGTAAGTTTTTGCATTCAAACAGAGTTAAAAGATCTCTTAATATATATAGTTATTCATTATTTACTTTTCTCAAAACAAATAACTGAGACAATTTTTCGCACTTCTGCATGACAGTGTCATGAGGCGATTGAGACGAGTTATCGACTCTTGTTTTTTGAATGAGAAATGCCCTCTACCGGCCGTTCTATGAAACTCAAATATAAACAAGTGTCTCCGAAAACGCAAAAATATATAATAACGAAATAAATAACATAAAAATATACGAAAACCGAAATATTCATTGTATAAAACATATAATTTTAATATTTCTTTTTAAATGGGTGATTTATAAGTGAAATTAAAATAATAAACGTTAAAAACATGAAATATTTATAGATTGTTTTTAGATTTTGGGGTGGGGGGTTCTGTACGATTGTATAAAATGTAGCGACATATAATCATTTTATTTTATTTCATTATTTTCACAATAACATTATCTAAAAATGTATCAAAATATAATTTTATCAAAATATAATTTTATCAAAATATAATTTTAAAAACATGAAACATTTATAGAGGTCTTAGAATATTTTTTTTTTTTTTTTTGCAGAAAGATTGTTTGTTTGTGTTTTTTTTTTTTTTTTTTTAATTTTTTTATTACATTTTCACCCCAAACAAGGCAAATTGCCACTTTGGTGTAGGGGGCTACTATCAGGGGCAACAACTACTGGGGTACTATGTAGGGATTTGGGCAGCAAGGTGTCGGTTCACGTTACACTTGAACTTCTGCACGTCAGTACTGTTGGGGAAGCAGAGACCTGGGATGGACAATTTTGAAAATGGGCAAACAAAGTTAAGTGAATTTAACAAATCCTAATATTACCAAAATGACAACTGCTTTTTTTAAAATTTGACTAATGTATTTTAACTATATGCGCATATATTGTCTATATTGTCTTTAACTCTTTGCTTCCATGCGAGCTGTTTCTATTATTTTTTATTGTTTTTATTTATTTATTTTTTTTATTTTTTATTTTATTTATTTATTTTTTTTTTGTCACGGTAAGATTGTATAAACATATATCAAAACATCATTTTTGGTTTGTCAATAGAGCAAAATATAATTTTAATATAGAAGTTTTTATTTATTTATAAAAATGTATAGAAATTTGTAATAATATTGTTTTTTTTTGTTTTTTTTTTCTATGAGTGATACGTACGATTTATCGACCCCTGTTCGACTGAAACACGCCCTCTATTGGCCGTTCTTGAAACTAAAGTACACACATTCGCCTCATGGCACTGCCATGCAGAAATGCCCCAATTTTTTTCTTTTTATCGGCGGTTGATTTAGCTGAGGGTTGATTTGAAGATAAGATTATTATTAAATACATTAATATTACTTACGTAAATCACATTTTTTTTTTAAATCGTAGCCACTCAAAATTATTTTTCTAGCTCATATGCTCCTATTTCGAATTCGTGTAGCAGTGGACCTGGACCAACGTCAGTAGATACTTTTTTATTTTAACTGATATAAATTATTGCACAGTGTTGTCAAACGCAACATTATTTTCTTCTTTCATGTGGCCCAGGCAACGCCGGGTATTGGATTACGTTGTGTGTATATATATATATATATATATATATATATATATATATATATATATATATATATATATATATATATATATATATATAAATAATGTGTGTGTGTGTGTGTGTGTGTGTGTGTGTGTGTGTGTGTGTGTGTGACTGGTCACAAATAGGCTCCTATATGGTTGACTATTATAGAAAACTGATCACATATGATGATAGAAGATGTATCGAGACACAGGAATGGGTATGTTTGATCTGGCAGAACGGTGGTTCATTAAAATTGTGGGGTCTGCGTTCGCGCCTGGTCCACAAAGTATGGAAATTAAAAATTTTAAATAAAAAAAAAAACGTTTACAAGTGTGTTTGATATAGATGTACATAATAATACTTTGATAAGTATGTTTTAATTTAAATAGGAATGGTATAATAAAATTGTGTGGTCTGCGTTCGCGCCTGGCCTCCATAGAATGAAAATAGACACAAACTTTACTAAAGACTTTTCATATCTATCTGCGTAAGTATACTTTGATAATTATGTTTCAGTTTGAAGAAATATCGTATAATAAAATTATGGGGTGTTCGTTCGCACCTGACCTCCATAGAATGGAAATATGTCACAAAGTTTAACAAGGCTTTTTAATATAGATCCACAAAATATTGTGATAAGTGTTTCAGTGTGAACAGGTATGGTATAATAAATTATGGGGCTTATCTATTTTATTTTTACTTTAATCATATTTTGCTTTGGTTTTGTATACTCCCAAATTCAACCCAAAGTTACAACCCTTCCTTTTCATAATCAATCATACTTTCATAAATCAGTCCATTTTCCGTAGGCTGTTTTTGAACCCCGTCAACGACGGGTACTTTAGCTAGTATATATATATATATATATATATATATATATATATATATATATATATATATATATATATAACGAAAGTGTGTTATAATAATCATTTCAAACTGTGTTCGGTATTGACTTTTGCTTTTGAACTAGTATTTAAATTTATGAAAGACGTTCATGTAAGGCTTTCAATAAAAGGAACACTTCAAGCAGAAAGAATTTCTAGTTCTCATCATCATCATCATCATCATCATCATCATCATCATCATCATCATCGTCGTCGTCATCGTCGTCGTCGTCACCACCACCACCACTATTATTTTTTGACTAATTTTAAAATATTCTGTTATTCTGACCCCCCCCCCCCAGAACATTCATCATCAAGCACAAATATCAGTTGGCGTAAATGTATACCAACATACCGCAGTAATTTATTACTTACTAGAACTCGATGTGGAGGGGGTGAAACGATGAAATTCAGTGTGGCGCCGTGGCGGTCGTTCAAGCAAAAAATCGATAACTGCTTGATCGACTGACTTTATAGCATCGATTTGTTGTCCACCAATGTGGATTGGATGAAACAACATTTGATCGATTAGGATATCATACATTGATCGACTAGGATATCATACATTGATCGACTAGGATATCATACATTGATCGACTAGGATATCATACATTGTTCGACTAGGATATCATACAAACACCCCTATAGTCAATCCGTTGTTTTTTTAACCCCCCCCCTTTTATACTACACTTTATTCAAATTTTATATGAAGAATTAGGGGGGGGTCCTTAAAACAATATGCCATGAAGCCAAAAGGGAATGGGGGAGAGAATGGGGGAATAGGGGAAGAGAATGGGAGGAATGGGGGTCGGGGGTCATCCACTTTGTCTATTCCCATCGAAAATATCTCCACATGAAGGAATTTTATTTACAAAAACATAATAAATATTTTTCATTTATAAATAAATTCAATTTTTATTGGGGGGGGGCAAAAGAGGGTATGAGGGCGAGAATGGAGGTCGGGGTTCATCCACTTTGTTTATTCCTTAAGCTAGATTTTTCACTCATCGTAACACCTCATTCAGTAGGTGTATCAGAAGCTGCCATTAAAAATGCCGTATATGAACTTGAATAATTCAACTTACTATCTTTCGAAGCTTATAACTACTGGAAAAATGTAATTCAAAGCCTATTTTTTTTCAATTAAAGGAGCAAAGACCAAATTTAAAACAAATAACAGGTTTAATAGCAAATTATGCAATATTTATTTTTTTAATCGGTTTTCTTTTAAAAAGATTTAAAGAAAATCAACGAAATTTTACTTACTTCGATTATAAAAATATATATAAATTCCAAAATATCACTAACCTATAAAAACTACTATTCAGTGGGTACTTCCATTGTTCATTATTAAAAATTTATCCATATTTATACTTATATTCCATGTCCTTTTTAAATAAAATGCTTTCTTAAACAAGGATTAAAAAAAATAAACGCGAACTCAGATTTTTTTTAACTCTTCCATTAAAGGGAGACAAACGTCTGATTTTATTGGGCTTTATCTTCCTGTGGCTTCAAAGGGGACATAATTAATATCTCTTTCTATTGCGTGCTGTAAACCAAAATTAATAGTTTGGTGCATCCATAGGTAAAAAGTGAACACATTCACTTATAAGTTTTTGCCTTTATATAAAAAAACACTCGACCTATTTTCTTATTCTCTTAAAAAATACATGAATTTTTTGATTTAATATATTTAATTCTCCTTTATCGAGTGATTTTTTTAATATATAAAAAAAGAAAACATTGAATGAAATAGAAAACATTTTCGTCAGCGTCCAATATGCACTTGAAAATCTAGACATAACATATGCTCCCACTTAAAAAAAACAAAAAATCAACGTGGTTTAAAAAAAGGTTTTACACTTTGGACTTTACAGGTAAATTTCCCCAAAACACTTCTTTTTTTGGTTTAAATTCGAATATTTTATTTATTGATCTTTTATCTTAAATTTGTGATATATAAAACTTTGGTAAGTAAATTAATTATTAAAAATTTAATAGACATTTAAAAATGGGGAGGGTGAATTAAAAAAAACAACGTTTGCCTAAAATATTATATTTGGTTTATTGGAAAGAACATAAAATTTCACATTGACCCTGAAAATATTGTAAAAATTGAACCAATAGAAAAATTTGGATAGCTTTTTTAAGTTTAAAAATTGAAAAATATTAAACTCGTAAAATTCAATTGATTTCATTACGTAAAAAATGGCTGCATGAAGGCGCACCGGCACTTTGTAAACACTGTTTTCTAAAAAATAAAAAAAATAATATTTTTATTATTTTTTAAACAACTTTAATAGTTTATTTTGGAAGTGTATTCCATAAAGAAAATAAACAACCCACTTTTAAAAGAGAAATTACGAGATTTTTTTAATATTTTATTCGCAGTTTTGTGTTAGGGGTGTCAGAAATTCCCCCAAATTTCTGATACACCTACTCATTCAGTCTGTAGGCCTAAGCTATTGAAAATATCCCCACACGAATGAACTTTTTTTAAAAAAAATTATATGTAGAAAAACATTAAAAAAAACAACTTTTTTTTTTATTTACAAACCAAAACATACATTAAAAAAAAAAAAAATAATAAAGAATCAAACACAAAAAAAAAAAAAAGAAGAAGCATGGAAACAAAAGGAGAAAATGTCGAATGATGGGAGATGGGATATTATTACTAACTAGGTCTTAAAAACACCCCCAAAATAAAGAAAAATAACAATAAGAATAAGAAATTAGCTCCGTTGTTAGTTTTGGTTCGTTCGTTCACTGATGGTCTTCTTTTTATTTAATTATTTAGGCCACTATCCTCATCTTCTAGTTGTTCTTTTCATGATGATGATGATGATGATGATGATGATGATGATGATTTCTCTATTTTTCGATTGATTTTATTAGGGTTTTTTTTAAATAAAAAAATAATATTTCTATTACTTTTTATATAACTTTAATAGTTTATTTTAGATGTATAATCCATAAAGAAAATAAACAACCCACTTTTGAAAGAGAAATTGCGAGGTTTTTTTTTTTATATATTTTATTCGCAGTTTCGTGTTCGGGGTGTCAAAAATTCCTACAAAAACACCTACTCATTCAGTCTGTAGGCCTAAGCTATTGAAAATATCCCCACACGAATGAACTTTTTTTTTTCAAAATTATATGTTCAAAACATTTTTAAAAAAGTTTTTTATTTTTTTACAAACCAAAACATATATATATTTTAAATAAAGTATCAAAAAAAAAAAAAGAATAAGCATCGAAACAAAAGGAGAAAATGTCGAATGATGGGAGAACTAGGTCTTAAAAACATCCTAAAATAAAGAAAAATAACAATAAGAAAAAGAAATGAGTTCCGTTGTTAGTTTTGGTTCGTTCGTTCACTGACGGTCTTCTTTTTATTTAATTATTTAGGCCACTATCCCCATCTTCTAGTTGTTGTTTTCATGATGATGATGATGATGATTCCTCTAGCCTTCGTCAGGTTAACCGCGACGGGATAGGAATGTCGAATCCTCCAACTATATCCACAGCAATTGCTACCCTCAAGAGCTGTTGTTATCTCACCACGGTTGGGTCAACTAATCCTTTGACCGGCTTTAGGTGGGATCCAAACCGCTATCGGTAATGGGGGTACATAAAACGAGACTCTAAATTTCAAAGATGGCGGCAGGTCTTTCAATTGCGTTATGGAAGCACAAAATGGATACAATACTTCTGCTATTCTTCAAAACTGCTTGCTTATATGTTTGGGCAAAATATTAAGATTTTTTTTTTTTTGTTAATATATTTTTTTTCTAACATATTTACGTTTTCTTTTTTAAATGTACTATATTTAAATATACTTTAATTACGTAGAATTTATTTAAACCTGCGCAGTCTATTACGTGCTTCCATACCTCAATTGACGGGCCGGCTGCCATCTTTGAAACTTAGGGTCTCGTTTTATGCACTTCCTCTAAACAATGCTCACCTGGATTCGTAGATATTCCGTATCTCTATCCACTGCACCGAAGGGCAATCAAAGTTTGATTTTTTAGTCTTATAAATCCAATTGGTCTTCCAAGTGTCGGGTCTGTACCGGTTGTTATATTATTTGCAAAATAATAAATAATTAAATAAAAAAAATCATACAAATTACTCATCTTCAAAATAATTCCAAACTAATTCAATAATCTACTTTTTTTGTTGCAATTACAAGGACGAGTTGTCGGAGTTTGTATTACTGTACATATAGATTCGAAAAAGTTGTCAAAAAACAAATGCATAACAAACAAATGTTATCAAAGGCAAGATAAGCTACTTTTCTACTTTTCTATCTAACTGGATACATTTTTAGTGTTTTCATTAATGTAACATGTTTATTCAGCTCGGAAAACATAGTGTTTACTGATGTATTGGAAAATTAAAAATGGCGCCGGACTCTCTGTTGAACACGTTAAGTTTGGGAAAATGAGTTAAAAATAAAAAGTATACAAAATACTGTTAAAAACCCATCGAATATATGTCATCTTATGTCACGGTAACATAACATATGAGCGGGTTTCTTACATTATTATATTATCTATAGATATATAAAAGTGAAAGTGTCTGTGTGTGTGTCTGTGTACATTTCCCTACGCAATAACTCTGTCAATTTTAAGCCTACAGACTCGAAAATTGATATACATAGTACTGAGATTTGGGAAAATCGATGTGATTGGGTTTCGGACTGAAATTTGGCGATTAAGGAGTCAAAGTTCAACGATTTGTCCTTTGAGAACTCTACCAAACTCCTCCTACAATTTTGGGTCTAAACACTTGAAATTTTAGATATAGATTCCTTGGACATGGATCTAACTTAATAACTTGATTTCATCCCTAAACAACACATTTTAAGGAGTCATAATAGGGGTCAATGTTTAAAAAAATTGACGGTTTTTTTTTTTTTTTTTTTTTTTTTGCTCAGCATACACCTCAAAACACCCGGGCAACGCCGGGCTGAAATGCTAGTATTTTATAAAAATCGACCTAGCTGTTTTAGAGTCCACAGTGAACGAACGCACGGACATACAGACAAAGTTTCTTTTATATAATACTAGAGATGATCTGTCGCGTGTTTTCTATGAGATTGTTTTTTTTTTTTTTAGAATTGTGCTGTTAAACTAATAAACGACTCGGGGGAAAAAATCAAATATACAGTAAATAAATGTTGAAATAGCCGATAAAAGGTACTTTTCTACATAGCTGGCGTATTTTTGGTGTGTTTCAAAGTAGTTTTAAATGCTCTTTAATTAATTGCATGTATTCATTTTTTTTTTTTTTTTAACATTCTGATTTTACTAGGTACAGGCATTAATGGCGGAAATGAGGGATATAGTTTTGAAAGCCGGTTTATCATAATTTTTGTAAGTTTCCGACGACTTTTTGACTGTATTTTAAAGTTAATTAAAAAAAAATTACGCGTGAAAAAAAAGAAAAAAAAAAAGAAAAAACCAAGTTATAATTAAAAATGGCTTCACGGCGACATTCGAAAATTGAAAAGTTAAGCTAAATTTTGAAGTTAAATAAATTCAATGTAAAAATCCCTTGAAAGAAAATTAATCATATGCAATTAATAAACTAATCACATATAATTAATAAATTTATTACGTGTAATTAATAAATTAATTACGCGGATATATTTGTAAAGAAATCAGAGGATTGTGCAGTGAACCCAACAAATATACAAAAGTTAAAAAAAAAAAAAAATGATCAAATATACAGCAGATAATATTGCATGTAATTAATTTATCAATTATATGCAACTAGTTTATTAATTGCATGTAATTAATTTATTAATTGCATGTAATTAATTAATGGGTGACGGGACAGCGCTACTGTAAAAGGAGAAACTTAGGCGCCCCCTTCCCTTCGCTAGTAAGTGGGGAGACCCTTGGGAAAGGTCGAGAACCCACTTCAGCCCCCCCTCCTTCTTGACCAGGGTAACGTGAGGTCATGGAAAGTAGGTGACTGATGTTATACGGTAGCAAACAGAAATAATTCTGTTCACGGTTTTGTATTTCGTTGTGCTCGGTAGAAAATCCCTTTAGGTACAATGGTCAGGACAATAGCCCAGTTGAGTGTGGCCACTGTTCGGACAGAAAGAAACTGCAAAGAAAGCTGTGGCAATATATAAAAAATATCTTCTAAGAAAACAGCATGAGTGGGGTTGTGAATAATGAGCAAAAATAAATTCACGAATGCCTCGAAGGAAATGGATAGGTGCAAAGTCATAGCCGCCAAAACCTCTACCAGGCGGGACACCGCTTGAATTAATTAATGGAAATTAATTCATACAGCATACTATTTTTTTTTATTAAACAATATTTTAATTATTTTGTCGGCTTGGTAATTAGTAGAACTATGACAACAGCATATTCTTTTCATTGTTTTGACTCTCGAGTATATATCCGACACAGTTAGACGCAGTTAATCAACCGAGAACCACATCACTGTATATAAAAGCATATAAGATATCAACGGATACACACTCGAGAGCCAAAACAACGAAAAGAATATTCTGTTGTCCTAGCCCTACTAATTAGTTAAGATCCCTTAAAAGGAAAGCAAAAACCGGAAACAAGTTTTATTTTACAATTTTCATTTTTAATTCAGTTCAAATTTTGGCTAAATTATACACAACGGCAACACGTTTGAAATAATACACATTAAAAAAAAAAAAAAAAAAAGGATAAAATTTCGCTCGGTATAGGATTTTATACGTAATCTTCATTGAATCGAACGGACAGGAAGTACGATCAAATTGATTATATCAATAAAAGGTTTGGAAATTATATCCCCCCCCCTCGATTAGGTACTGCTGTGAGGAGGGGTGGGAGGTCAACATTGGTTCCTATCTTTTGTCTAGTTTTACTTATGCCTGAGTAAGTGTGAGGTTATGTTGCGGTCAAATTCTGGTCAGATTGTATTAATGGACTCCTTCACGCAAATGCGTCATCGTTACCCTCATCGTTGTCGGACTTTTTAGGTTCAGTTCAGTGCATAGAGGCAGCCCAAGAGTTCTGACCTGTTCTTGGGCTCCATTCACAGTCACGGTTGAAGCCAAATTTAAAAACAATGCCAAACAGAAATTTTGAAGGACAAACTGCTTTAAAAATAAAAAGACCAAATTCGCGAAATTTGGCCATAAAAAAAAAGCCAACCTGGCAACCCTGTTCACAGTCAAGACTGAGAGAGGTAGCTGTCCTTCAAATTTATTTTGTAAAGAACAAAACGCTCTAAAAGGATGAAGAAAAATAATATTAATTTCTTGAAGAATAGTCCAGAAGGAATGTTTCTCGTAAAGGAAACGTTAAGATAAACATATCCAGCCGAAAAAAGATTTCCTTTCTCACACCATTCCAACAATGATCTTCTCTTCCTGTGTCGTGGCATTTTTCGTACCATAGATGAAATCGTGGTTAGGGTTCTCCATAGGTTTCATTGTTGGTCCGATTCCTCTGAAGACACCACATGATTTTTAACTTGGCAGAATACATGAGGTGGTGTGCCATTACCTTCCCCAACCCAGCGGCATCTGACTCGCCTGTTTTCACCTATCCGTTGATCTTAGATCATCCGCAAAAATGCAGTCAAATAACATAACTCTAAATACCATCGAACCGTTGGTCTGCTAGAGATTCATCTTCCTCCATAACGATCCAACGTCCTGCTGCCGACGACATCAGAGTTACTTTCTCCTAGATGTATGTCTAGCCGTGTCACGAGCCGCCATTGAAAACTATTAAATAAACATTTGATTATATAGACTCTCTCTGTTTCGAAGCTTATAATCAATATGAAAATGTAATTTCAAACCGTAATCTTTTTTCAATAAAACGAGGAAAGACCAAATTTTAAAATAATGAAAGGTTTAATCGAAAAAAGTACAATATTTTTTTTCATTGTTTTTTTTTTAAAAAAGATTTCACAAAATTCAACAAATTTTAACTGATACCAAATCTATTAAATATATATAAATACCAAAATATCACTTACCTGTAAAAAAAAACAAACAAAAAATATATATATAAATGCCAAAAAATCGCTTACCTATAAAAAAAACTAAGCAATGGGTGCTTCCATTCTTCATTTATAAGAATTGCCCATATTTATATTTTATATTCCACGTATTGTTTAAATAAAAGGATTTTTTTTAAAGCAAGGGTCCAAAAAATCGCATTTTCGCAACTCGTTATGCGCCATTAGCTTAAATCTGATAGGCCCTAAACTGGCATCAAAACTTCAGCCTCTGTCCCATCGATGAAACGTTGCATCCCTCTGCCTGTTCTACAAGTATTTTAATGGTGAATGCTCTGATGAACTGCAATCACTTGTGCCCCCACGAAGTGACCACCCTCGACAGACCCGACATGCTGCAAAATCCCACCCCACACTGTAGAGATCCCTAGATGTAAAAGATCTTTCTACTCCAGTAGTTTCTTCCCCAGAACCGCAAGACTTTGGAATTCCATTCTAGGTCACTGCTTCCTCAACTGTACTGACATGCAGAAGTTCAAGTGCAACGTGAACCAACATCTTGCTGCCCAAATCCCTACATAGTACCCCAGTAGTTGTTGCCCTTGATAGTAGCCCCCTACACCAAAGTGGCAATGTGCCTTGTTTGGGGTGAAAATGTAATAAAAAAAAATTCCAACTTATCGAGTATGGATACCTCAAAGGGACATAATTATTTCCAAAACGTAAAAACACCACGTTAGACCAAATACATTTCAAAAAGTAATCTCGAGAGTAACTATATGAAGAAACAAACATTTAATAACGACAAACACGTTTTCTTTTACTATAAGCATATTTTATTCAGTTTTTTTTCTTTTAATAAATGAATGTTTATGTATATACCAAAAGTATTAAAAGAAAAATATTTTTAAAAGTTGGTTCCGATGGGTTACCGTATATGAAAATCGGCTCACATTTCAGTCATCAGTTTTTACCGATAAAAAGAGGTCAATTTTTTTTTTTTTAACTTTCAAGTACTTATGCCCAAAATTGTCGGAGGAGTTTGGTAGAGTTCTCAAAAGTCAAATCGTTGAACTTTGACCCCTTAACAGGCAAATTTCTGGCCGAAAACCGATTACAAAATTTTTCCCAAATCTCCGTACCCTTTATATCAAATTTCGAGTCTGTAGATTTAAAATTGACAAAGTTATTGCGTAGGGAAATGTACACACACAGACACACACACAGACACACCCACACAGACACGCAGACACACAGATACACAGACACGTTCACTTATGTTTGCAGCAAGTCATTATTTAGACACGTCTGTTTGAACACGACGGAGATATTCCTTTTTCCGATCTTTCTGGATATCTTTTATATATTCCGAGCGATCTTTTTAATTTCGCCAGACATATTATATAGAATCGCACCCAAAAGTCCTTGTTCGGCCATTAGCCAAACTAATGTAGTGCATGAATTTATTGGCCCCTCCGAACAATGTCTCTGAACCCACTCTAAAAACTCATGCTATGCATACGTAGGTCACACAACAACAACACTCTCCTGACGACTAACCTATCATTTAACTGACAATGGTGCCATAAAATAACACCTAACACCCCACGATAAAAACCTACAGTCCTCCGACATTAGAAATATCTCAACTAAAAATACCAGAATTCGATACCTTAACAATTGCACACGACAACTAAAATTACTTATAAACCATATTTATAAAAAACTACAGCCTGTATTAAACCGGATCTCATTTAACACCAGGACAAATATACTAACAGTATTTAATAACTGACATAAAACTAAATTAATAAACTATAAAATAGGAAAATCGAAACTAAAACTAAACTAAAATAAAAATAATTCGCCCCAACCCTTCTGCAACCCCATTTATAGCTAACTAAAAAAAAATTATAAATACACCAAGCCTCAAAAGAAAAGAAAAGGAAAAGAAAACAACAACAATCGCTCCTGACGATAATCGGATGCACCGATAGAAAGCGCTTGAAAAAAAAAATATGGCCGAATAACACTTTTTGGGCGCCATTCTGTATAATATGCCTGCCGAAATTAAAAAGCCCGCTCGGCAAATAGAAAAGATATCCAGAAAGATCGGAAAAAGGATAACGCTGTCGTGTTCAATCAGACGTGTATATATATATATATATATATATATATATATATATATATATATATATATATATATAATAAATTCCACAGCCAAACAACGTCGCAGCCCACAAGAGCCATGACAATCAACAAACCGGAAGTCCAAGACTCGAGTATATATATATATATATATATATATATATATATATATATATATATATATATACTCATGAACCGGAAGTCCAATACTCGAGTATATATATGTGTGTATATATATATATATATATATATATATATATATATATATATATATATATATATATCAACGAACCGGAAGTCCAATACTCGAGTATATATATATATATATATATATATTGAATTCGAGCACTTGTTTAGATTTTGGCTTATGTACCTACTTCGATGGAGAAACATTATATGTGTGTGTGTATTTATTCTTTGCGGAATGTTATCCTCATGTTCATTGTTGTTTTTGTTTCCCAACGTTTCGACCAACTCATCCACCGGCCTTCTTCGGGTGATTAGCTGATTGAATACACAAATAATGAATACTCATCTCAAAATATTACAAAATACAAGGCCGATAGCCATTAGTCGCGTGCTATCGTGTAATGAATGAATACGTGCATGTAGGATTGACATGAAATTCTTGAAGATAAACTAAAATGACCGAAAAATGGGTTGAAATGACTTAAATAAATAAAAAATAAATGACTTAGAATGACTTGAATGACCTTAAGAATGACTTGAATGCTTAAAAATAACTGGAATTCTTCAAAAACAACTTGAATGATCTGATTACTTGAATGGCTTTGAGACTGACTGGTTGTAAAGTGGGTGATTATTTTATATTAAATTAATACAGAAAAGTGATCCTCCACTTTATATCACAAAGTTAGAAACATAAGTACAGCATGTAATAAGAACAGATACTACACTTTGAGATATTAAATCTTTTATTCAGGCAAAAAATGAACATGAACAAAAAACTTAGGCACAAGGCCAACTCAAAAGGGAGCAGATGAGGGTCGTTGGTCATCCTTGTCACTCTAGAAAAACAAAAGTTTCTCTTCGCTAGAATCTTCTTTCACCATAATACCGCATTCGCCCTTCCGTACTTGGGGACGTCCTACTTAGCACCCAATTGTTTAAAACATTTTTTATTTCCGTGTAAAAACAAAAAAAGATAACAACAATGATGATACAATCATTCATTTGTGTCGAGGGCGGGGGAAAAAAATACAAAAGTGGTTGGTAGGACCCTCCCAACCTCGTCTAGTTTTTCCACTTTGGTTTGTAAAGGAACCTGGGCTCCTGCAGGCTAAGTGGAGATGCTCTATAGATGGGACGAAAGGTAGAAAAGAAAATTTTGTGGGTGAGGGATGGGGAGTTAGTGATTGATTTCTTTCCCTCCAAGATGGGCGAAATTTAGAGTGAGGGGTGAAAAGACACTTTGATCTTGGCCAAACGGCGAAGAAAAGCTTAAAAAGCTAAGAACAGCATCTATTAACAACAGACCTTTGATCTTAACCAAAAAGGCCAAGCACAAAAGTGTTACGGACAGACCGACCGACCGACCGACCGACCGACCGACCAACCGACCGATCGACCGACGGAGTGACTTATAGAGTCGCATACACGCGACTAATAATATGATATAATATAATATAATATAATATATATATGTGTGTGTGTGTGTGTGTGTGTGTGTGTGTGTGTGTGTGTGTGTGCGTGCGCGCGTGTGTGCGTGCGTGTTTGTGTTTGTGTGTGTCGGTGTGCCTGTGTGTCGGTGATTATAGGCAGTTGGAACAGGAATTTCCATTGAACGTAGCCAAGTTTCAAGAGAAGTTCCTGTTGGCAGAATCTCCCTCGGAATTCCTCAAGCGATTTGGTCTGATGAACGCAAGACGAGAAACAGTGATGGAATTGATGGCGGCGAAGGAGGGGAGCATAAAGAGGTTGGGTAGATAGTTCAATTGAATTAGACGTCGCGCTATCATGAGTGTGGGATTCGCCTGCCATTTCGAAGGCATCAAAATAACCTCGCTGTTTAACTCTGATACAGATTCCCTCAATAAAAGAATAGAGATATTAGTCTGCTTGATGCATTTTGTATAAATATGTGTGTTTATGTATTTATTTATCTTATGCTTCCGCCTGTATGTCTGTCTATCTGTCTGTCTGTCTCTCTGTCCTTTCCACTTTTCTCTGAAACTACCGAGACGATCTTGCCGAAATTTTGTGTAATCCTTTGTTATGATAAGGTGCAACGGACTAAGTATTATGACATCTGTTTGATGCACAGTAAGAGATTCATAGGGATTAATAGAGATTTATAAGAATTAATAGGGATTGATCACCACAATACTAAAATTCTTACATCCTTATCAGAAACTACTGGCCCGATGTATGTCTGCTTAAAACTTTCGACAAAGGCGACAAATTTTCACGAGATCGATATCGTTTTGAAGCTCGACCCTTCGGACGACAAATATTGAAAAATTGGCTAAAGACATTAATTCCTTCGCCCTCAACTGGGCACTTTTCCACAGGGAGGGGGTCTCTTTTTAAGCCGATATGTTCGTAATTCATCCCCTCTCTCCGATTGACTAGCCTTAATTTAATCTTTCGCCACTTCCGATTTGGCGATGGGTGCAATACAATCGGCATCGAGACTGCGTGCCTACTGCCACTTTTTTTTTTTTGCTCAACACACATCGCCAAACACCTGGGCAACGCCGGCACCCAAGCTAGTATATAATATAAATCTCACCTGTCTGTTTAAATGTATATATCTATGTATGTATGCATGCCTAAAACTTTCGACAAAGGTGACAGATTTTCATGAGATCGGTATCATTTTTAAGTCCGACCTTTCGGACAACAAATATCGAAAAATTGGCTAAAAACATTAATTCCATCACCTTTATCTGGGCACTTTTCTACAGAAAGGAGTCGCTTTTTTCGCCGACATTTTCAAAAGTTATCCCCTCTTATCGATTGTCTAGCCTTAATTTAAACCTACGTCACTTCCGGTTTGGCCATGGGCACAAAAGCTAACGCGTCACGTTTTTTTTTTCTTTTTTTTTCACTTTTTCCCTTCTTTGCGGTACGAGTTCGATCCTGCCTGCCTATTACCACTTTTTTTTTTTTTGCTCAACACATACATCGAAACACCCGGGCATCACCTGGCACCCAGGCTAGTATGTATGTATGTATGTATATCTCGCAAAAACTTTCGACAGAGGCGACGGATTTTCACGAGAACGGTATCATCTTGAAGTTGGACCCTTCGGATGACAAACATTGAAAAATTGGCTAAAAGCATTAATTCTTTCACCCTCAACTGGGCACTACTCTAAAGAGAGGGGTAGCAAAAAAACCGTTCCTTCATGACAATTTAGCCATACATGCATGCGCAAAAACGTTCTTTCTTGAATTAGTTTAAAAACAAACCAACCTAATACAGCTTACGCGGCCATAGACCATTCGGGATAGTAGCAGTGTCACTATGTTAAGATTGTACGTTCGAGCTGAGATATCAGATACTTTTTTTTTCGATTTTTAAAGTTTTAATCTTGAAACAGAGTTATTTATGCTATTTTTCCGTTCGTTTTTTTTTTTTTAATTTTTTCATCACGTTCGCTGTTTTTTTTTTTTTGTTTTTGTTTTTCCGGTTTTTTAAAGAAGTTTTTACATCGTTCGCTTATTCTTTATTTTTCATCACGTTCGTTGTTTTTTTTTTTTTTGTTATAATAATATTTAAACAGGGTTATTAAGTTCGCTTATTTTTTTATTTTCCATTTTGTTTTGATTTAACCCCCCCTCCACACACACGCACCCCCAAACCCTCGGTAAACAATTGGACGGCAGGTAGAAATAACGCAAGAACGTTTTACGTTTTACGGCACAGAGACTGAAAATATGTCAAAAATATAAATCCGTGCGATCGGCACAATTTTACTTGGCGGAAATGATTACATTGAGCGCCAAAGTGAGACAAGAAATTATTCACACATATCTTGTGAAATCACCGTATTGCACTAGAGTCACGTTGCTTGCTGAACTTATAGAATAAGGTAATAAAGAGTCACGTTGCTTGCTGAACTTATAGAATAAGGTAATAAAGCCATAAACGACCATTACGAAGTTTGACCATTTTCTGTTTCAATTCTCAAAGTAAATGCGAGGGAAAGGAAAAGGTAAAAAGTTGACTGTACGTTTTTCTTTCCCAAAAGATAAAAAAATATTTA